>NC_135356.1:19342838-20542838 GCF_051622035.1 Arctopsyche grandis
AATACACACTTAGCATTGTCTTCTTCATTGAGACTCAAAGCTCTTTACATTTGATAAAATCATGCACACTACTTACTTATGTATTAAAAATAAAATGTCAAGGGAATTTTTATCCTTTAATAATAACCTATTTTATTTTTTCTTAGGAGTTATCATTCATCTTGATTCTAGATAAAATATTTTCACCAAACGTTGTCATAGAACTTTCATTGTTGAGAGAAAGTCTTTCCGGCTCATTTTCATTCTTGGCGGATTTTTTCAAGTTTCGTACACTTACATATGTGTTGTTCTATTTATCTATTCCTTTTTTATTCTAAACATAAGCCAATTAAGCTTAAACTTTCTAGGCTTTATTGTATGTACTTCAACTTTAATGAGGCGTACATGTTTACTTTCAACATTGAAAATTTACAGCAATTTCAATCAAATTTATATTTGTATACTAGGTCGAGTCTTAAGTAATGTCGTATTTTTTAATGAAAACAAAAGTAGATTTTTTTTAATAAATTTTATTTAATAATTATATTACATAATTTCCATTATTGTTAATGACTGTCTCCCATCTGTCAATTATTTTTTTTATTTTCTCATTATATTATGTATGTATGTACGTTTGTTTGACGGAAATATGTACTTACATACATATGTATGAAATTCTCTACATTTAATAATACGATAGAAATAAATTGGGGTCGCTAATGGTCAATGGTTAAAACAATGCATTTTAAAAGAGGCACAATTACCTACTATTAAATGAATACATGTGTATATGTGTATATATGTACATACATATATACCGTTGTGTCAAGTTTACTATAAAAAGCACTAAACGCAGAATTCTTGACCTTTGTGTTCGTCGTCTAATTAATTCCACTAACACATTACCTGTTGCACTCAAATGCATTTCAAAATGTACAAAAAAACATATACACACTTTGACGACAGCGCTATTATTTGTAAGTACATATATGTTATCTTTTTACTTACATTAAAATTTCAATATATTAGTAATATTCAACATTTGTTGCCGTGACGATGAAAATTTGGAATAGGTGTTAATGTATGTCGAGATTGGAAAATAAAGGTTTGTAGTGTATTAATTAGTTTTTAAAATAGATTTTTAAATAAAATAATTGCATTGGGATAATTTAGCTTTACAGACAATGGTGAATATGTAAAATAAGAGGAATATATCTATATTTAAACTTTACTTTAGATGGTATTCACTAAGTACACTGAATTTTACTTACCACTTACTACAATAAATAGATATTTTTCACTATTACATGGTATGCCTTCTAATGGTGAAAAATATCTAATTATATATAGAAATATCTTTATTTCTAATACTTTTATCTATAAAATATACATATACTATCCACATAGCACCAATTAACTTTATTTCAAATACTTTTAACTATATAATAGATACATTTCATTTAGCGCACCTTATTTTATTAGAAAACATACAAACAAATTTTAAATAAAAATATAGTCAAATTAAAAAAATAAAGATAAATAAAAAATATTTTTTTTCATAAATAAAAACATACATGGTATAAGAATATATCACAAAAAAATAATTTTTGTAGAAATAATATTAAAATTGTTGAAAAAAATTCTGACGGAAATGTGTGTTTTAGTTTTTAAAGTGTTAATAAATTAATGGTAAAAGTGAGAACGCTCGACAGGAAAAACGGGGCTAGATGTTGGTTGCCATTATGCCGGTGCCAGACATGTGTTCAAAGATGTGATCAAATAAGTGTTCACATGTGTGGCACGGGCATTTGATACTTTTGTCATATATTTGATCACTTAAGTGCGCTTTGCCGTTCCGTGTCGGTTTTTTAGCGCACATCAAAGGGATAAAAGTCCAAATGTTTGTGTGCCTGCCACACTGCGCGAAGCCCAGTTGCGCGAGCCTAGTTGATCAATTCTTTGAACACATATCTGGCAGATACAACAATACATATGTGACCAAATGTGTGAGCAAAGTCTTCGAAGAAGTGATCACTTCTTTGAACTCATGTCGGGCACCGGCATAATGGCAATCAACATCTAGCCCCGCTTTTCCTATCGAGCGTTCTCACTTTTACCAAAATAATTCCAATAATATTAAATTTTCTCATGTGCAATATATTTGTTGAATGTTAGAATAACTTATTTAATTTGGAATACAATTAACTAAAGTTGAATTTTTTTTTCATTGGATATATTTGTTATGCTGGCACGTTGTTTTTATGAAAGTGAATATGGTCAAAATTAAAGTTCAATTAATTAAAAAAAGTTGGTGGTATATAAATATTATACCTATGTACGTTTGTATGTATGTACATAAATTAGTGTTCATGACCTTCAATCATCATTTCAACGTTTCCAATATTTTTGGCCTTTCCAATTTTTGTCTAATTTGTGCTTTGTCCATCTACCATACATTTGCCTAATACTCAAACCCAGTTTTAATGATACACATGTAACTAAGAATATCAGATTATTTTATTAAAAATTATGAAAGTATTGTATGTCCAATTTTTTGAACAAATATAATTTTTAAAAACAAAACCGAATGAAAAATTATCAAAAAAATAAATAATAGAACAAAAACAAAAAAAGAGTGATATAAAAGTTAGCTCGGAAGCTTTTCTTAATTAAAATTTGAATAAATCAAATGAAAATTTGATTTATGGCAAACATGCGTAGATCAATCGTTCAAAAAAGGTAATCAAAAAGTTTCAATAGCTTTTGGCAATGAAAATTAATCAATATTATCTACGCCATCTGAAATATTGTCTTTCAGATACTGAGACGTGCTTGTGAATTATTGGTATACATTTTAATTCAAAATAACCACAAACATTAAGCTACAGCTAATCAACATTATGTATTTCCAATATTTCTACTTTTCTCGTGGGGAATTGTCTGCATACTGAATTTTCGGGTCTACCTCACGGCACCGATAGTGAAAAGGTCGAAAAAGCAAATATCGGAAGGCAAAGATCGAAAATCGAAATATCTTAAGTCGAAAGATCAAAAAAAAGGGTGCATGATAAACGGTACTATGTATATATAATATATACGAGTGGCATGCGGTGAAATTATCTCTCTTTTTGTCATACAGCCTTGTTTAATGTGCGCGTGCAGGATACGAGAGGAAAAGCCTGTTCCTCTTGTTCCTGTTGTATCCTCGCTCGCGCAAATTAAGTGAGGATGTACGACGGGGGGAGAGAGAGAGTTTTACCGCACGCCACTGATATACATATACATATAATAAACGAATATTTTCAACTTGTTAACTGTTGACTTTTTCACGGTCACCCTGAATCTTTAGTTCCATGACAAATGAATAGACCAAAGACAATTTCACAAAAGATCGATAGATGTTGAAAACAAATATGAAACAAACTTTAATAGTAATTTTATTTTATGTGAAACTGTCCAGTGCAAATCTATCACGTTTGGGAAACAAAGCCACAATTAGTTTTCAATGGATTACGTACAATATTTATTAAAGTCCACATACAAGGATTATTTCGATTGAATACACATACATACATAGTTAAAATTTTAGTTGTTTTTTTTTCATTTGGTACCTGTTTGTTGAGGGATAAGCGAATGCATTAATTTTTGATTTGTTCAGAGAGCGGTGCAAACGAAGGCCGGTCGATGCATTCAATGCATTATGCAGAAGCCGCAAACATGCTCCGCTCGGAAATCTTTAATGAACATAGTCATCGGTTTTGGCGTCGGTGCATTCGCCGGCATTAAACTTTTACAGACGGTGGACTGTCCTTAATGTTTTATTCGTGTCGTTGGCCACCTGTACACTCTGGCCAATTTGCTGGAGACGCGGCAAGACGACACTTCCGCCGCTAAGTGGTCAGGTGCCTCCATTGCCGGAAGCACCCTTTTCGACGCCGAACCGTGGGAAAACTCCTATTCAAGAATTTTACACGTGTCAATTTGTACGCACCTTCAACTGAGTCAGACCCAAACTCCCGTTCGAAGACATTTTTATAATTTTTAATACTTTAGTATCAATAGATGAAGTTTTCACGAGAAATTTTGACCAATTTGAACTTAGAATCGATCACTAATCACGTTTCCATGGTTTTTACAAGTTTTTTTTCATTAGTTTCACTAACCGTCTGTTATCACTAGTCACCGGAGCCTGAGGGGGCCGTGTATTGTTCAAAGGTTGTAAATGCATTGTTAAAGGTTTGCCGAACAATGGATAGCACTGTGACTATCCTACCTCTAGTTATCACCGATAAAATTTGTGAGCTGATTTTCAAATCACAACTTCAGAGTGATTTGCCCACACCCAGGGTCGCCGAGAGAAATCCCAGGCCCTGGAAAAATAATTCCGGGCTTTATGATAAACTAAAAATAAGATATTATAAATATATTTATAATATGCGATATCAGAACTACTAGAAAAATACCTATATTTATTTTATTTATTTATTTATATAACATACTTGAGGGAGGCGGCAAAGCCGATAGCCCCAAGGGGTTTGATTTTTACTGTATATGTAGATTAAATGAGAAAAAGTAAAATACATTCAAAATGACAATATGAAAATAAAAATAAGAAAATAAGTAAATATGTAATGTTGGTTGGTAACATCGAAAAAAAATCATAGTTTGTATGATGACGATATCAATTCCGCTTTCGATTTCGATTTTGTTTCCGGATTACTTTTTCAGTTTTTTTATCATTTCCAGATCCGGATGCCTTTTTCAAGATTTTTTTTATCATTTCCAGATCCCGACCCATTACTGTTTCAGTTCCTGATCCCGATTACTGTTTCAGTCCCGGATCCCGATTCCCTTTTCAGTTCCAGATACAGATTCCTATTTCAGTTCCTGATTCTGATTCCTGTTTCAATTCCAGATCGCGATTCCATTTTCAGTTCCGAATCCGGAATTCTTTTTCAGTTTTAGATCCGGATGCCTGTTTCAGTTCCTGATCCCGATTACTGTTTCAGTCCCGGATCCCGATTCCCTTTTCAATTCCAGATCGCGATTCCATTTTCAGTTCCGAATCCGGAACTCTTTTTCAATTTTAGATCCGGACGCCTATTTCAGTTCCAGATCCCGATATCTTTATCAGTTCTGGATTATTTTTATATAAAAAAACCATTAATTTTTGATTGGCTGTCATTAAATTTTTTTTTCGATTATTTAATTCGATAAATTTAATAAAATACAAGTGAATTTTTACCATAAGATTAACCATGTTTAATCGGTTTATTTAATAAATACCGAGCGAAGCCTGGTAAAACCACTAGTATATATTATATGTTGGTTGTTATTTTTTAAAATAATTGAATAAGAAAGTATGATATAACAGGTACAATTTCACGGTTCGGTGATTACTTGTCAAATGAATCATACTTAAATTTTTTCGTGAAGAACACGTGTTTAAGGGGTCGAAAAAAATAGTGGAAGAAAAATCGAAGAAGAGTAAACTGCCACTTCCGGTTGAGGGATGCTTACCAAATTTTATATATAACTTGGTATTACGCTTAAACTTTTAGATATGAAATTTCAGTTCAATAAACGAAAAGATTTCTGAGAAAAACATAAAAAACCTCAATTCGATATCGACGTACATACATATTGACGTCGGCTATGATTAATTAAGATAATGTTTATTAATTTATGATTGTAAATCATTAATTTTTGCATGCCCGCTTTTACTGATTTTTTTTCTGTATATGTATTATGGAATCTCACTGATACTGCCAGCTCTTTGAGGATGGAGATGTTCGTGCGTCTTACGGTCCATGGTATGCGCAGCATCCGTCTCCAGCACCACTTTCGAATGAATCTACATAGAATGTAAAAGTTTCGCTTACATTTCTTCAAATATGGGAATCACCTTTATCGATCATTATCAAACCTATGTATGTCAATATAAAGAAAAAATATCACTGAAAACACTCAAGGGGGTGGGTTTTGGGAAGGATCGCAATCGTACAGACTAGACATGCCTGCGTTTTTTTTGCATGTACAAAATAATCTAAAAACAAACACGTGTCGCGTATCACTCTGTATGTTTGCACCTTAAGATGCGCCTTCTCGTCACCCCTTGTTAATTTTACAAATAACATATAACATATTTTTTGCACGAAGCATCGTCCCAACGTCGATCTTTGGTTATAACCGTTACTTTTTCAGTTTATGTCTCACATAAACTTTATATTTCAAGCGTTTACACGTATTTCTGTATATTTTTAATTCAATAATAAATGATATAAGGAATTAAATAAAGTCATGATGAGATGCGTGGCGCGCCTATAAACGTCTTATGGCCAAACGCCATTTGTCATACATATAGTCAAAAGTTTTAGGTTCTCGTGTCTGGTGTATGTATGGTGTTTAGTGGCGGATAAAAGGGAAATAGTATCGAAAGTTAAGGGATGCGAACATAAAATAATTAGATATCATCGTCTATTCGAGTTTGTGAAACGATAGATCGGGACTATTAAAAAGAAAACATGATATTAGAGATTAAACATTCTTACAGTCGAACATCCTTATCGCCTGTGCTGTGTGCATTGAAGAAATATAATGCTTTGAATTATGTGGCAAAACATCAAATTGGAAAGGATGCGAAACTATAAGTTCTTAAAAACTAATTTTAAAAATTTGTTTTTGATAACAATGAAAGTATAAAAAAAAAAAGAAAAATCGTACGTTTACTTATATGAAGTTTTCTTGATAAGCCCCCAATGTAATGATCAAAACACACTCAAAAGTAATCGGCGTGTCTTCATGTCATTGCTAATTTTTTTTCAAATTTAGGAATCACTGTCAAATCTATGTTAACACAAGGATAATATATCACCGAAATCACTGCAGGGGGCGAGTTTTGGGAAGGTTTGCGAAGGTACAGACTAGGCATGCCAGCATTTTTTATGCACGGTCACAACTATCTAAAAAAAACACGTACTACGTACCACTCTATCCACACCTTTAGAATTATCGAAATTTGAAAAAAAAATCACTTAAATAATAAACACATCGTAGTGTAGTTTCACTACTAACTTTTATATGTGTACATATAGTATAAGTAACTTCGATACAAGGATCGACCAAAAACTTTTTATTTTAACTAGAAGGAACATGGGAAGTTTTTCAAGTCTTGCAGACTACTACATACTTTGTAGCTTTGAAACAGTTGCAAAAATTGACATTTGGAAGACTTCTTACAAAAAAAAACCTACATATCTATTCTCAGTTTAACAACTGAAACTACTAATATTTGTATATTAGTCGTATAATTATATAGAGCTTTGTATTTAATTTATTTCTTATATCACGACACACAAATAATATACTATACTTGAAACAAAGTACCTACATATATATAAACACTATCCCAGATATATACACAAGCACACTTTAAGTTTTACAGATATGCAGATATAATGAATATTAATAAAAAAAAACTTATATCGGATTAGACACCATTCGACAAAATTGTTCATAGGGGACTTGTTCAATTACTATCGTGTAGGGCTGCTATGGGAGTATTCATAGGTACATATGCATATGATACATATGTACATATATAGAGTTTAATTAAACGGATCGGTTCAGCGATTCCGATATAAATTTACGTTGTTACCTCTTTAATCAGAGGTCGTTGTGTGTGTAGTGACCCTCCGATAGATAGTTTACCAGAGTGGCGTGTTCGTCGACCCTATTGTATTTAATATTGGAATATTGTCATGTGAGCATAATGCCAAAAATATCCAACGTACCTTTAATAGCCGACAGGTAGTATGTCTGTGGACCCCAAAATTGAATGGAAAATGCGTCAGTAACGGAGGATGAGATATAATGCATAATACTGTAGGCAAAATAGCTCACAAATCTGCGTATAATTAAATGGGGATCATTCGGGTTTACCCACTATTTGCTTTTGATCGTTAACAAAAGCTTTCTTTGTGGTCAAAAGGTATTAGTCAAGGAAGCACGGAGATGTTTTCGTGTTTGAATAATAAAATATCACTGTCGACTTCAGTGAAAAATGTTATACTTGATCACATGGCTGAATCGATACTATTTGTCAAAAAATATTTCCCAAACTCGAATGAGGATAAAAGGAACAATTGGATAAGAACACCATTTGCAAAGTCCTTAAAATATAATCATATTACGTCAACAGCCCAAGAAGATTTGATCGATATCAGATCAGATAATTTGCTTGAAGTGGAATTTAATGAAAAAAGTATTTCAGAATTTTGGTTAGGGCGACAGCAAGAATATCCTGCTATAGGAAAAGAAGCCCTGGTAACTCTTATTCCTTTCGCGACTACGTATGCGAAACAGCATTTTCGTCATTTATTATATTAAAAAATAACCAAAGGTCATGCCTTTCCACGGAGACTTTGGAAGATGCTTTGCGAGTTAGAATTTCTGATATTGAACCCGATATTGATTTGTTATGTAAAAACATGCGACCTCATCTGTCGCATTAAATTGTTTCATGTGTGCATAGTTTTTATTTAAAAAAAATGCTTTTAAGCAAGTTCCTATAATTTTGTGCTGAATATAAATATATGTATTATAATTGTAATAATTACTGCCAAATAAACCTTTAAACTAGAAAAAAAAAATTTTTTAGGGGCCGGGAATTAATTCTTTCAGATTTAGGGGGTCGTGACATGAAAGTAATTCGGAAGCATTGATGTAGATTACTGTTATTATTTATGTATGTTTTTGTTTTATTTTTATAATGAAAATGTAATTTTAAAATAAAGAACGCAATTTTTACCGATTCTTGCGTTGAAATTTTATAATTTTGTTCTAAAATTGGAACCATCCCTACCCTACCATAAAAATAAATTATTCATTGAACAGCCAACACTCTTACCATACAGCCGACTTATCATAAAGCCAACACTTAAAATTAATAATTTTTCTCTGAATGAAATTTTTAAATCGTGGATTCCATTACTCCAAATACAGTATAAAAATGTACAGTATATGATATACTACACTTCCAATATGTTAAGGTATATAAATATGTATATATATATATATATATATATATATATATATATATATATATATATATATATATCTATATATATATATATATATATATATATATATATATATATATATATATATATATATATATATATATATATATATCTAGCTATTAAAGAAACGAGGATAGAGTGAATTTTAAATTAACTCCAAATATTATAAATTTAGTAAAATTTCTTAAAATTAATGGACTATTTAAAAAAAATCCGCACCACTGAAATATATACGTACTTCTACTAAATATAGATAGATATTTTTTCCTAAAAGGCTTCGTCTATAACGTGGCCAACGGACAAATAGCGAAATGTTTCCCGATCGGCAATATTTCATTGGACAGGGCTGGCTTGGTACGCCCACAAGTGATAGAGGGCAGGACTGGCACCGATAGCCAAAAATGCGAGGTTACAATTTACGTCTCCTGGAGAAATTACACGTGGAGAAAAGAGCTAGAATGCAGAAATTAAACATCAGATCGTTTATTTGAAATGGATATAAATTTTTGCGCACCCCCTCTCCCTCATTTAATACAATTTTCCTTTATTGTAGTAAGTAAAAGTGGGTGTTTGTTTAGGCGAACTTTCATCCCGAGTTTATATAGTTATTGCGTTCGGGCTGGAGCAATTTAAAGTCGACCATATTTGGCCGACGGTACAAGGACTTGTCGGTTTTGACCCGCAAACATCGTCCCTCCTCCCATAGCCGATATAAATTCGACCGAGAGTACCGAAAATGTGGCCCTTCAAAGCCCTTCGCGGCTTCAAACGCCGAATTTCCTTTTATCACTCGCACCGATAAAAAGTTATGCGATAATAAAGTTAAGCATCCGGTTTGATTCGATACTGTGTTAACCGCCAAAAGAGAGATGAAACCGATGTTAACTTGGAACGCGAAACATTACATACACATAATGCTCATACATATGTATGTATGTACATACATACATATATTGTTTTTATCTCGCAAAGGCATATCTTAAAATAATCTATTGAGCAGGTATAAAATGTATAGAAATCAAACACGTGTTAATTCGGACTGTATTATTGCCTAATATGTAATTGTAAATATCTTACTTACTGCGTACATCTTAAAAAATTCATACAAAATATATTAACGTGGAATATTCATCTGGTTTATATGTACATATATGTATATGTAATTCACCCAGACATCGAAGTTACTGTATCTTTGCAATAAAAATCATATCAACATTTATACGACGGATAATTTCCATATCTAGTTTTTCTCAAACTAGACAAGTTGATTGTACTGGCTTACCCCAAATTTTCACAAAAATAATTACTGTAACAGTTATATATATAATTCTGGACAGTAGTTGAAGGCAAAATATAATTAGAACTCTAACAAACAAAACTGAAAATTCCGATAATATTCAGTCATTTTTTCGATATATACATACATACATATGTACATTCATAGTATAGGACAAATTTGTACCCAAAATAAAAGAGTCATCTCTTTCAAATTTTCTTTTCAGAAAACTTTATGCAGTCATCTGTTATTCTACATTTAAGAGATTTTTTGAAAATAGTTATAGACTGGTGAATATACCATTTCTTATGCATTCAAAAGTTTCATTGGTTCTTGAAAAAATATATTTTATAAAATCTTTTGTAAGCCTTCCAAGTTTTTTTAATGAAGTTTCCATCAGCATCACTATCAAGTTACAAAAAAACTAATTTCATTAAAATATGTTTACCCTTTGCCCGCGGCAACTTTTTTAGCGAATTTGTAAATCGAGTTTTCGACCCTAAATAATGTATTGTAAGATTTATTAAAATGACCAAATATGTTAACTGATACCTGAAGTATTTTTTTTTAATAGTAAACCACATCTGAATTAGTTTGTTTACACAATGAGTCACGCTTTTGTCGCTACTGGCATTTTACACATGGCTTCTATAGCGGTCATCCGCAGCCAAAGGCCTAAGCAAAAGCAGTAAAAGTCTTCCAAATGTATCCGTAAATTAGTTTTGCTTATTCTTGTTGGCTCTTTATCTATTTTGATCCGCTTACGTCATTTCCATTAACCACATTATATTGAAAATCTCTACAAGCTTTTATATCATTTTTTAGTCACGAACACCTCAGCCAGCCTAGGAAGCATTTAGATAAAGTTGCAGACACACAGAGTGGTACTCAGCACGTGTTTTTTTTAGATAGTTTTACACATGCAAAAAAAACGCTGGCATTTACTATCGCGATCCTACTCAAAACTCACCACCCTGGAGTGTTTTTGGTTATATTTTATCCTTTTATTGACAGTGATCGATAACGGTGATTCATATGTTTGAAGAAATGTAAGAGAAACCAATCAAAATACTGAGATCGTACGAATTAGCAATGACATGAAGTCACGCCTATCCCAGCTGGAGGCGTAACGTGCTACACTCTTGGGTGTGTTCTTACCATAAGACGACCAAACAACACATCAAATCAGAGGGTACCCGCACCACAGCTTGGGGAACACACCACTGTACGCGAAAGTTAAATACCAAATGCAAACCGTCTATAGGCGTATATATGTACCTTTATATATGCGCATGTATATAATTTATAGTGACGTTTTAATATATAAGTTTGTCGGTGGGATTGTATTTCACCTGAAGCGGTTGGCCGGCTCCGCTTGTACAGTATATTTGTACGGTAATATAGTGTAACGTTCGGTAATATTTCGTATCGGTTAGTAGGTACGTGTGTGCGGTGTTACCTGAACGCAACAACTACAAACTAATATTAAGCGTACCGTGGAGGGCCAGAGTGCTGGAGTACTGCCTTTACAGCCCTCTGAACCTCTCTCTATGTTTCTCTGTATAGATGCTTGTACGAGTATGTATGTATGCACAGAGTGGGTATATGCAAGCTCCGCAATTCGATTACGCTGAATATCGCTAAACCAGCCAATCTCGCTCGTCTCTTGAAAACTACACGCAGTGTTGTAAAATTGTCGAGAGTAATCTTTTAGAGAATATTTTCGAAACGGAGAGTTTTTCTTTTCAAAATATTTATTTTACATACATACATGAAAAAGGGGCACAGCTGATGGATCTAAGCAGTGGCGTATTTACTTGGCTAGGGCCCGAGGCGTTATAAACTTCTGGGACCCCCCATATATGTATATGTATATGTACATATCGATGACTTGGTGCACAGATATTGTACGTTCGTTTTTGAATTTGTGGTATATGTATATAAATTACCTTGAAAGGAAAAACTAGAATTATTCCGGCATCAACAAACTTTAAATATGATACAAATTCGAAATTTGATTCAAATTCAAAAATGGACATACAATATCTGGGTACCAAGTTATCGATATTTACAATCTAATCAATAATTTCGAAAGAGATTTCGTATATATATATATATATATATATATATATATATATATATATATATATATATATATATATATATATATATATATATATATATATATATATATATATATATATATATATATATATATATATTGGAAGCAGCACATTCGATTTATTTATTTTTTTCGATTCATAGGCGCCGATTCGATTTTTTTTTGAAGGCCCCGGAGGCGAAGTTCCTGGGGGTGAAGGTTTTGGTGGCGAAGTCCCCGTAGGCAAAGGCCCAGGGGGTGAAGGCGCCGGGGGCAAAGGCGCCGGGGGTGAAGGCACCGGGGGCGAAGGCGCCGAGGGCGAAGGCACCTTCACGCCGAGGGTGAAAGCGCCTTCACGTCGAGGGCGAACACGCCTTCACGCCGGGGGCGAAGGCCCTGGTGGATGCCGGGGGGGCCCGCCGGATTCTGGTATACATATAATTTCGAAAGCGACTTAGTATATATGTATGTTTCTTTGTTCGTGACATTCAATTTAATAAAAAAAAAAACTATTCAAATAAATTTAATAAAATGTTTACTATTAGATTAGTCAGTTTAAGTGGTTTATATTACAAATACCGAGCGAAGCCGGGTTAAACCACTAGTATATAATAATTGAAAATACAGATATATGTACATATATAGTAATATTTTGATACTTACCGAATATATTATTTTGTATTCACTTTTGGACGTCATAAAAGAATTGCACCCTTTAATTGATGTTTAAATATACGAAATTTCATTCTGATATTATAAAAACGTAAAGGAGGTATGTAAAAATACACAACTTTCAGAACGAATGTTCTGATTAAGACTGATTTAAATCAACAGTTTTCAGTATTTTTAAAAAAAGCTCTTATCAAAGCAATGTGCATTAAGTATTTTACACGATTCGTTTAAGAATGCACATACGTAATATGTATGAATGAGCGTGCATGCTCAAGCAATCCATTAAGTTTTTATTTTCCTCGCCGAGATTATTGGAAATCTTAAATTTAAAAAAGGCGGTTTAAGTTGTTGTGTTTAAAGAAAGTGAGTCAACTTTCACGATGTCGTACTGGACTATAGGAAAACTACAAAAATTCATCAAAAATGCTAGGGGCCTGTCCAATCGGGGGGCCCGAGGCGGCCGCCTATAAATAATATAAATCTGTAAATCCGCTACTGGATCTAAGGAGTGTGTTCGGAGCCAGCCTTATCCAGACGGGGCCCCAAAAAATTTGAATTCGGATTGTTTGGGATAAAAAAATTATATAAAAATCATATGAAATTGAAATAAATTTAATATAATATGTATATTGAATAATCGCTTATATGTATGTACCTACAACCTATAGACGGTAATGCAAATGTTCTTGCTAGGATTTTTGAATTTCTGGACTTTTTTGATTCCGGGATATGGGATGGAGTTCGCGTTCGTTTTCGGGATCTCGGAACATTTGATTCACAACAAATAAATATGTACAAAATTTCAGTTTTTAAAAATATTCAGTTTTTCTACATTTATTTGTTTCTATTTGCACGGCGTCCGAATGTGCCTGGAAATCTTCCCACCTCCCCCCTCCTTAAGTTAGTTGGGCCTGAGTGAACCTACCTTAGGATACAATTGAATTTTCCGGATAAATCACATTTCAGTATTAAACTTATTTCTTGACATTTTGGATATTTATCCGACACAAAGTTGTAAAATTTCCCAAAGGACTGAAATAAGTAAATTTCTTCAAAAATGTACTGAATGTGATTTAGTGCCTTTCCGGAATTCTTAAAGTTTCCTCCTGGTTTTTAAAAATAGTCGTACAGAAAATGCTGTGATTATGTATGACTTTAGGAAAAGAATACTCTTAAATATTCTCTATCTCGGAGGATATTTATATCACAATGGAGTATAATTCTATACGTATGGGAAAGCACTGAGGGAAATTCTCGAAATACTACGGTCAGTTTCATTAAACATTCAGTGTGCTTTGACGCAGTCACGTTCGTACAGTGCATTATTTAATTTTTTTACTATTTTAGCTGTATGGCGGTGAAAACACATTCGATCGTTTCAGAATCGTCAAGGGAGGGCGCGAAATTGAATTAATTTTTCATGCTCGGTTTTCGCAACGAGAATGTGGATGCGATGTTTATGTTCGTATACAACTTTTAGTAAAATTAAGTTAATAAATGCCAAATTCAAAGTGCAATACAATGTGTTTTTCAAATTAAGACTACAACATTTTAGAATATTCCTCCAATATTCAACCTGTCCAACCTATATTTACAAATGCGTTTCATATACAAGTCAGTTCTTAGTAGGGCATGTAAATTACCTGTAAATCGGTAAAAATATAAGTCATTGCCGGTTTATCGGTAATTTACCGAGAAATTTTAATGCATCGAAAAGTTAATATTATATCATTATATTTTGATATAAATATATCCTAGTAGAACATTAATTTTACATGGACATAATTTATTATTAAATTCAAAAGGCTTTTACATATTTGATTTAAGAAAAAACGAAACGTTGAAAAAAATTGATAAGAACAACAAAACATTTATTTTGTGCAAATTATTTGTATAATACTCTTTAGCGGAGAAATCAAAATGAGCCCCTAAAACCTAATATGTGTAATGTATCATCATTTAGACTTCTAAAATCTCAACTTTAATGTATTGGCGCTAGATTGCTTGGCGTTGCTTGGATTAAATAAATATTGTAGGACATCTGACAATTTGTTATTGGATATAATGTATATTTTGATAATTTTTCAACCTGGTAACACCAGTTACCTTGTTACTTAGTAACCAATATAATTCATATTATGTACATTGTACGTGTGTAGCTAGTTTCAATTGTCCATTATTCAGGCTATTTAAATGATATTTGAGTCATCTAAAGGTTTACAAAATGAAATATTTCATAAAGTTCAGAAAATCAATAGTTATTCATTTTACTGCAGTAATCAAATTGATATGTGAAAATGGTAACGGCCATTTCATTGATAAAAAAAATTCATGCATCGTCATTTGTTTTTCCATATCCGGATATTTTCAAATTTTGTTTCCGTTTCAAAAATAATTAAATAGTATTCGTGTCAAATTGAAAGTTATTTCAATGCGGATTTAGCTCCACACCGAGTTTTTTATTAATGAAATAGTAGGATTGTGTTCGATTCAACGTTGACGATTAATCATCAACCACCTGCAGTCCTGAACAAAAAGATTCAAACGATTTTGAAGCAAAAGAAAAATACGTCATTTGTAAAAGGAAGGGTGAGTGGTACAAAAATTACTTAGATAGATACTTTTCATATATATGTAAGTAGATTTATTGGTTTTGACTTCTGGATGAAGGTCTATCCAGTATCGATTTTTCTACCATTGTGAAACATTTATCCATTGTTCCATGCATTTTCATTTACATATTTGTCTATTCACTCGTATGCCCAATTTTCAACTCGTTTTTTAATTACGAAACAATTTTACTCCAAAATGCATCGACGAACGTAGGAGAATATTCACAATTTTTTTATGAGCAATATAACATATGCACATATGTATATCCACTGCGGGCAAAAATCTTATATGTTTTAAATACTGTTTTATTTTTCAGAAATATCATTTTACTTTTTATAAAGATATTCTTATAAATAATTTTTGAATTATATATCTGTAGTAAAACTATTTTTTTATATACATATATATGTATGTAATACGACATTTAGGCTTTTCATTGCACACACTAAATATATCACTTATTATTCACGCGTTTTTTGAATTTCTTGTTGAAATACCAATTGATCTTTTTATTGAAAAATTTAATAAACCATGATCAAATTAAATGTCCAAACTTCATATTTGCACTGATAAACAAAAATAATTTATTAAAATCCTTTTTGAAACAAGGAAACCAAAGGAAAACCAAATATTTTTATAAAAATTTTATTCATTTCATAAAAATACATTATGATCACACTTATATATGTATGTACATATATCTAAAATATGTATGCTTATAAGGATTAGGTAAATATTTTGTTTATGTGTATGAGAGAGTGTTATACGTGTGTGTGCAGTTCAGTTATCAGCTTGTACGCTTCGGGTAACAACCAAATGAAAATTCGGTTTTCCACCTTATAAACCGAAATGTTGGGTAAAGCTTTGATATGGAAACTTACTATCGGTATAATAAATACATGTTCTTGTTAATATGATGTATTAATATGACAATTTAAATTCACCAAATTATACCAAAGAGAATGTTTATTATCAAAATGAGTATTATTATTATTATTTGTATATAAATATATCGATCTTTTTACCGACATTTGTAAGTTACAAATATATATGGGACGTCTATGATGGTTATTGTGCAAGTATTACATACTTATGTACATTTGTTATAGCAAAAAAATAGTAATCAACGGTTGAGATTACACGCAAGTAATAAATTTTCCAAAGATGTCGTACAAAATATTAAATATTTAAAATGTATAAATTATATAGAATTGACGTCGTCGGCAATAAAATACGAATTAATTGCTGTGCGTCAACTCATTTCGAAATAAGTTTGTCGAAAGATTAAGTGAGTAAATAAATTCACGCGTTTATTTATTTAGGTATGTAGGTATTGGTGTATCGACAATTGTGTTCATTAAAATAGCGATGAATAAATAATATCGCGAATAAATCACTGTGAATGTAAACGTATTTATGTATAAACTGCACTACATGAGAATTTAAATTTTTATATTTGAGGAAAAATTTATTCGCAACGAACGAGTATAAATCTCGGAATCGAGTCTATTGTGTGTGATAAATAACTTGCCTGTTTCGCAAGTCTTTTAATATCAAAGATTATCGCGATAAAGTATCAGCGTAGATTCTATAGATTTATTTAAAATAAAACACAGTAAAAAGTATCCAATATTATCGAAGATAACGGAGGAAACGACAAGGAGTTTTCTCGACCGTGATGTGCAAACATTTTGATGGGCGTTTATTTTCATATTTAAATTTATTTTAGTCTTTTGTAATATTAAACATGTGATTTTAAGCTGTTTTCATGGATTCGTTCATATACAGATTATTTTTAAATGAAATAATAAGTTGTTAATCAATTTCTTGTTACAATGGTCAGGCTGAAATTCACCATTTCGTATGGTGCGTGGGTTTCTATATTATTGCTTTTCTTTTTATTCCGGTCAGATCGAGCATTCCGTAGAAAATTATTTTTATTTTATTTTTTATTCATACTTACCTCACTTTCTTAAATATGTTTGCCAAAACGCGAATGGAAATATTTCGTTCAAGGAAGTCCCTTTTGTCAACAATGACAATGAAAATGTAAGTATGTAAATACATACATACGTAAGTTATGAAATAAAGGTTGGGGCCTGGCCTGAGGACATACATACATGTACATATGTACATATGCACCCTGTGGAAAACTTGCGTCGTAAGAAATCGAATTGGAGATTTAGTAATTTTAATTTCTATTAAATTGAATATTTAATTTTGGTGGATTTTTTATTTTTTAGAAAAATTTTATTCAGATTATCATCGATATTAAAAATCATTGATTTTAAGCAATGTCCTGTACGAACATCCAATTGATTTGTCTCGATAAAATTCTCATAAAAGTAAATTAATTTCAAAAATCTTTATTTTTAGAATATTTTAGGTTTTTTTGAACGTTGAGAATATGTGGATGCGAGCGAAACGGTAGTTGAAACGTCAATTTGGCACAAGTCGCGGATTATTTACATCGTACTAGAATTCGTTTCGTACCTCCACCAATGTGTTTGAAGTGTTTCCGACGGTAATTGGAGAGATAAACACAATATATGAAGGTATGTAGTAATGAAAAATTATTAAAAATTATAAAAAAAACTGGTAATACTGACATGGCGGCCATGTTGGATCTTGCGTCAAACGCAGACTGACCCCGACATAGGACATTACCAAATTTTCTATGACGACAATTCAATTGGTAGAATATTATATTTTTTTCGTTTCAAATTAATTTAATAAAAAAACAAATGACTATTTACAATTAGGATCGCCATGTTTAAGCTGTTTATTTATATTACAAACACTGAGCGAAGCCGGGTAAAACAACTAGTTATATATAATTTCGAAAGAGATTTTGTATGTAAGTTTGTATGTTACTATTTTTGGTTGGGAACATCGAAAACAAGTCAAAGTTTCTATAACGCCGATTCGATTGGTTGAATATTATATTTTTTTCGATTCAAATAAATTTAATAAAAAAACAACTGAATATTTACTATTAGATTCGCCATGTTTAAGATGTTTATATGATAAACACTGAGCGAAGCCGGGTGAAACAACTACGTAGTTTAAAATAAAGACAGATAACGGCGATAGTCATCGATGACTTTTGTAATCGAAATAATGACGCGATCATAATAAAAATTACGATTATCTGAAGAGACGAATGGCCGAGTGTGTGACCACTTTGAATTCTCGCTAATCCGTCAAAACTGATCATAACAATAGGTGGGGAACTATTGAGCGTATATTTATTTTTAAATAGTGAAAAAATTGGTACTCTTCTAAAAGAAAAAGTCCACTTTTTCCAAATATTTGTCGATGTACCTACATAATATACATATGTACATATGTGCGTACATAAATCGATCGGTTTGAACGCACAGGACATCGTTTAAAATCGATGAATTTTTTCATCCAACGTCATGTGGGATGCACGACGCCCGTCGTGGGAAATTGTTTTCCACCGGCCTGGCCTGCTCGTCGCGGGAAATTCAAAATTCACATTTTTCACTTCACCCTCGACTAGGAAGGGACCGTCTGAAAAGGAAAACTGGCCATACGGATTTCCCCGACCTGTGGGCCGGGCGCAGATCATCGTCATCGCGGACGACGTCGCCGGGCGCTGCGCCCCCGGAGGGCCGATCCGCCTCCCCTCCGATCCCCCCCCGCCCCACCCACCCCCCCGGAAGGAGGAGCATCCCAGCCTCGGGTACCTGTTCGTGTTGTGTAGCGAGAGAGCGACCGAGAGACAGATAGTGGTGCGGGCGGGCTCACGTAGAGGCGCCCGCCCTCACCGCGCGCTATCGCCGCTCACACGGCCGACAGAGCCGCGCGGGCCGGCCGCCGCAACACGGCCAGCTCCGCACCGTTCACACAACATACTCGCATTAATATATCACACACAAACACAGACACATTTAAATATACAAAAACACCCCACACACACGCACACACACACACACACCCTATTACACACACCCACACATGAAACACAAACATGGACGAGTGGGAGCGACACGTCACGCCGCTCCTGCAGGACATCGCGGCGTGCCACCACGACGACGTACACGACGACTTCTTCAGCGCTCAAGAGGTGAGATCACTACTCCCTCGCACGCACACATACACACACAATTCATATGTAAACATATACAAGAAACCCCCCCTCCCCCCGCCCAACACCCTACTTCTCTTCCATAGCAGTGGTAGACACGTGACTTTGGAACTGTCAAATTGTATATGTGTGTGTGTGTGTGTGCTTTTTTTTATTTTATTAATAGGTGGGATTTATCATACACATATTCATGGGTGATTTGTGAAGTTGGAAGTGAAGAACTTTTTTTTGGGAATTTTTATATCTATATTTAGTAGGCAGGAACTTATTAATGTATTGTACATGTTAGTGGATAAAATACGCTTGAAATGTGACGATTTGAAGGATGCAATTGATGCGTTGGGAGGGTTTTTTTTTATCTATAGAAAAGACTCTACGTTTAGTGTCAAAATATGATATAGATCATTTTTGAATGATTGATGATGCTTTTATAGATTGTTTGAATTTTTTTGTTATTAATTTTTGTGTGGGTTTGTGTAGTACGGCGCGTTCGTGTCTCCGCGATTTTTATTGTATATTAGGTGTACATACGTATGTACTATGTATATGTAGGAATAAATCCGTATATGAAATGTTCTTATCGTTGTCACGTACTCGCCCGTGTGTCGTGTTTCTAATTAATAACAATTACAATGTTTCGATTATGCATTCTAGATGTGTGTGCTGGTTGTACTAACTGGCCGTAACGAATAAATTAGTCGTCGAGGATCGAAAAGAAAGAGGAAGAAAAAAGTTAAAATAATGTCGGAAAACAATGACGTCCGCAATGACAATGGAGACAGCTCGTACTCGGGTGTTCTTTTGCGGTGTGGTCCTGCATTTTGGACCCGCATAAATGTCCTGAAAGGGAAAAGAGAGATCCTTATCAATTCGAGTTCATAGGCGCCACCACCTACCTCCCTTTGTTATAGACGTGTGTGCATACCATAACCCTCGAGAGGCCGATGATAACAAAAACCGGACTGAAAAAAAGCCGAACTTTTAATAACGTCGTAAAATCTAATCCAGACAATACTAATTGCGCAACTCTCGTTAACCGTCCCACATAAATTAACACTCTGGTTTATTTTTAACACTGTGATTATCTGTTTTGCTATTAAAAAAAGCAATTTACTTACGGCGGGGGTGGATTATAATCAGAAGGCAGGGGGAGGGGGAGAGGGAGAGGAAAGCATTTGCTTCGCATAAAAACCAAGACGCCGTGAAATTATCCATTATAATCAAAATTCGATATAAATAACTCGTGTAATTTGTAGCGATCCTATTAATTAATCCGCCGTCTCGTTCTCGTACATGACGATATGAAAAAAAAAATTTGGACAGCATGAGAGACCCCATGCAGACGTTTGGGGGTTTTCTCTCTTTTGTGTTTGCGGGACACAAAAGGTTAACTATTTCTTATATCTCGTCATCTGCCCCCTCCTGCGCCGTACAGGCAGCCAATAAATCAATTAAGGCTTCGACTCCATAAATCTCGCGTAAAATTAACATCGCCAAAATGGTCAAATACCGAGTGTGTTCGTTCGTGTGTTTACCGGCTGTCGTGGGTTTTGAGATCGTCGTAACATACGTTTAGATCGTGGCGTAAGTTACGCTGAGCAAAAGTAACCTTCCAGCAATTAAGGCGATGCTGAATCATGCACGATGCTTTTGTCTATATTTGGAAACGGGTAGAAAATTGTGTATAATTTTTCTCATGATTAAAATCTCTCAAAAAAGAAATCAACGATCAGTGGATGACTTATATGTTTTCCAATTACCTAAATACATACATAGACTTTCATACCATATTATATTAATAAAACAATCGACAGAAAAATCACAACATTTTGAAAATTGGTAACAACCAATCCATAATATTAAGCATTTTATCTGGAATGATTCAAATCTTAAAAGGTGATAACTAATAATTGCTTTTCTACAAATTCATAGATGCAGTACTTTGTTTCTGTCCAATGACAATTTTCTTTCGCTTGTGTTAAAGCTTTTACATAAGTAATTTTACTTTACGTATTAAGTAGTTTCTAAATAAAATTCTTAGATTTTTATTATCAATTATTTGCACATATAAATTGAATTATGTTAATCTATTTAACTATTTCGATAAGGATAATTAAAATTTTAGTTTTTGAAATCTTGAAATACTTTCTTTGAATGAAATAAAGTAATTTTGATGAAAATTAATTGATAATTAAAGTTATGAATACATTCTCCAATAATAAAACCTTCCATCGTTGACTTTGAGTGGGTGCTTTTGGTGGGTTTTTAAAGCTTTATAGGTCTTATCTTGAAGGCATATATATGTACATACATGCGTATGACAAAAAAATAACACATCGTTTTGAGCTTTACAACCGAACAAATGCACAGATAATAATATCATCGCGATATATGTAGATAAACTTGCATACTATTCTAACAAAAGAAATCCGATTCCATCTAATGCTATTTACCTTTGTGTTGAATGATTTACAACGAAGGTTCGTACTCTTTTGTCGCATCGGTTTAAACTCTCGCTTTTTTTCCGAAATCGTAAACATTTCGAATACATACATACATACATTGAAAAGGAAAAATTGTATAATAAAATAGCTATTTTACGATGCACTTGGCGCCCCTGCCAGACGTATGCACGTAACGTATCGTTCAGATCGATCCCAGTAAAATATCAATAATAACAATACCAATGATAATAAAATATATTTATGTAGACGTATTTACACTAGTGCATGGGTTCGGTTTAATGCGTATAAATATGTTGAGTGACGGTAATTTATGAAATGAGGATAGTTAAGATTGCATCGGACGATCACGATCGCTTAGCAAATAAATGCATTGTTTAATTTTTAATAAATAACATACATAGTTGCGGTTGTCGAATGCTTACCGGATCAAAATTGAACCTATTTCCGGAATCGTCGACCGGTGTTATGTGTGTATAGTTATTGTGTGTGATATGTCTAATTCCGGTATGCTAAGTGGCATGACACGTATCAGGTGTTGCGAATACACATTATGCACGCCTTTTAGCGGCCAAAACTTCGAGTACAATAATTCGAGCACGTGCTAGTTATACCCGATGTGCCGAATGCGGAATGTGGTTATTGTTTTCGATGATTTTGTGGGAATATTTTGCATTCAGATGCAAACTTTCGTTCGATTCGTTGCCATACTTTAATTTTTCTAAGGTTGATTTTTTTTATTTCAAATTAGTAAACCATAACCGTAGTGTGTAAATATGAATAGTGTTTAAATTATTACAAACCGACGTTGTTGGTACAATATCGTTTTTACAAGCGAGTAGTGAATTGCATTTATGATAAACGACTCTATAAGGGGGGTACTGGTTTCGAATCCCGTCCGGCCGAAAACTGTATAATTTTATTATTTTATTAAACTACCTACCTATCTACTTTTCTCAGTTTGACTCTCGTAATTAAGACGCTATCTCGAAACTTGATTTTATCTCTCGACTTTTGTACTAGTCTTGAAATTCCTCACCTGGGGTAGGTACGCGCGCACAATGGGCTACTTTATTGACTTTATCACTTCTATATAATAACCATTAGTAAATGTTACACATATAAACACGTTCTAAAACACACTCTCGTATACGGGAGACGCTAATTAAATAAATATATCCTAGTGTTAATATGTTTGACGAACGAATTCAGTTGCGAAACTTTGATCATTTTATCATTGATTAAAACTTTACGAAATTGAGCGAACGAACCTCTATATATAGAATTTTTTTATCAAAGGATGTTGTCATTAAATAGTTCTAATAATAGGTTAATTCTATAATGAGCAATTACAACGGCGATAAACAATATTTATATGCGAAAGTAATTAACATATTCGCATTCATATCAGATTGTCTAGCATGCGTTGTGTACGGTAAGTAGTGAATCAGACTATAATATATGTAGTATAAATATCACGCAGAGCGTAAATTGCATGTGGCGCCTTTGTTGCACTGAATAGTGTAATGATATCTCGTGGGTTCACTTTTGAATTGAATTTTCTTAATACTATAGGATAATTAATAATTAAAATGGGAAAATATTGGACCGTGTATGTGTACAATGCGATCGGAAACTGGAAGGTTTAAAATTGCACATGTCATGAGAAAAATCGAGATTCAATTAAGTCGTTCGATTCAATTTGGAATCCCGTTTGAAACGGTTTTATTCTTATTATGCTGCGATGATTTTCGTTTGAAGTTTTTGTAAATAAATGTATTTATTTTGCTCGAATTATTCAACTGATTTAAAGGTTATGATGTTAGATTTACACAATAAGTGTATATGCTTAGATTTGATAAAAATCGATCATAGTCATTCAAACCGAAATGCTTAAAATTTATTTTATATTGAAATGATTTTTTTATTTAAAAATATTTCAGTAGTTAATTTATGAGAAAATGGTTTGTCTTTTTGTAGTATATTGATTGATAATAAAGTATTTACGTAAGGATGTTAATTATGATACAAATAAATTTCTTGTTTCACATGTGTACGTTTAAGATATGATAGAAGTTATTATATTTTAAAATTTTTGATTACGTTTTGCATAAAATTGAAAAGTTTTGAAATGTAAGAATGCGAATCGAGATAAACTATTCAAAGATAAAACTTTGAAGTTTATTCACCAATTTAAATGCCAATAAAATTTCAATCAACATCTGTTATTCGGTACATTTAAAATGTATATCGATTCTCGTATTTCTCCCTTTCAAAATGAACTGTCATTTTATTATCGTCTTTAAACTCATCAAAATTTGCAATATTTTAAATAAATAATATCTTAATTCAACTTGGGTATTTTTTGTATATTTTTCTGCCATACATATTTATAACCACCCAACTTTGTATGGAGCTCTAAATTACATATACATATGTATGTAGATTGTAAACGGATCAGACAGAGCCTAGATACAAAATTTTTTCGAAAAAGCTAAATTTTCTACAACTTTGAAACACCAGATTCATTATCTTCATAAATGCAGAATCTTTAGAAAAAAATCTGCCAAACTTTGATCTATCTACGTAGGCTCACATCCGATTTTTTAGACGATGCATTGATTTGAAGCTGGGATGGAGAGAGAGGGTTTCCCTATGATGTGGCAAAAAGCAGGGGTTCCAAAACGCAGGGGCCTCTTGTGATGCACCTGCGCGGGCCGCACGACCGACGCAAATTAATTTCCTCGAGTGCATCTTGATACGCGCGCTGAATATAATCAGGTGCAGCGCACGATGCGGCCCGCTTAATTGCGACCCGCCACTGCAAATAAATCCCGGCACGCATACATGCACTCACGAAATATACATATATGTATACATATATGTGCATAGTGTGTGTGTAAATACGCGACGTATATAAAGTTGTTGCCACATGTGCAGCGAGTAAGGGTGGATTGAGGAAAGCTGGCGCAGACTTGGAATTTGGTGCACTTGCATACATAGATATGTACTTCAAATAAATGTATGTGTGTGAGATACTCACTGATACGGTTCTGATGTAAATTATAATTGTAATTTGTATAAGTAATCTTTGATTTTTTGCACACGGCATTGGTTCTAGTTCAATGTTCATATGCCAAATTTTATTATTTTATTTTGTAATACCCGTGTGTATTACAAAATAATGCCCATGTGTGATTCAGTTTTGAGGCTTATGATTTTTTTTTTTGAACTGAGAGTTTCTTTAACATGTATATGTTATAGTCCAAGTGTATATTTCGTTCATTCATAAACATATGTACTATGTAGTTTGTTCACACACGAACCAATCTCGCCAATTTTAGTGTAATATGTAGTTTGTTCATGTAAAAATTATTAGACATATTCTCAATCGTTTTTGCCATAATTTATGTTTATACATATGTACCTATGCTTACCTGGGGTTGCAACATTTTTGATATTAGTGGAAACGGGAATTATAGCAACGTGGTGATGTGGTTTCTATAAGATTTCCCTTTTAAATACTTTGCGTTTTATCAACGTTGACATCTCAAAGGTTTTGACAGTTCAAAAGTTGAGAATTAAAAATTTCATACGACACCTGTTGAGTCTATTTAAAGATATCTTTTGACTGTTACACTTACACATGAAGATAAAGACTAAAGACTAAATACTAAAACCAATAGTTTGTGTGTGAACAAACTAGTATGTTTATAAAAAAACCGGAGTAAATACTTGTACTGTAATATACATATGTACATGCATATGTGGGTTATTATAAATGTTCATGCTATATTTAATTTTAAGCAATGAATTCTGTTGGATAGATTTGATTGTCTTTTTTTTTAAGTATAGAGTAAAGAGATACGTTGCATATGGTTTATACGATGTCATATAGCTACATATGTATATGCATATTAAATCTGGTTTTAAAGAGGCAGCAGTATATACTTTGTATGTAAAGTAATCTTTCAAAAAGGGAGAGTTTTATCAGTGCGATTATTATATAATCTAATAATTAAAAATGGGAGTTTATTAATTATGATATATAAATAGATATTTATATTTCAATAACTTCTTAACAAAAGCCAATTGTTTTTCAAAAATCACCGGTTAGCTTTCAACGTATGTATATATTTTTTTCAATTTAAACTTGTGTATTTAAACGCGATGTAAACAAATTTTTATGTGCGTATCACGCTATAAACACACTTATTCAGATCAAAATATTTAGATTATATTTTTAGATGGTTAATAAAAGTGAGGTTTGTGAACATTCGCCGTTTTTGATCGCGCATATTGCGATTCTATATACATAATATGTATTATACGGTATTTAAATTGAAATTTGTGCGATGGTGGGGGTTGAAATTTCGATAAGTGGGTATTTGAGTGCAACAAGTGAATTTGTCGCGATTAAATTTCGATAATTGCCAACAAAATCTAAAAGGTGGTCGGGTAATAATTTAGTTCGTTCACACAGTGCGAATTAATTCATTCGATTTAATTTCGCCGGAAGAACGAACGAACGAACGGGTTCAACAAATTCCGTATGTTGCACCGGAGAGCCTTTCGTATAGGTATATAAATTAAAATTAAAACAAAAAATATATATACAAGAAGCGACAGCAAGGTATTCGAGAGCGCCTTAAAGCGCGGTATAATTAAGCAATTAAAATCGCTTCTACGTCACATCGTTAAAGTATCGCTATTTTTATGTAGATTTCATTAAAATACGTGTCCGATTGCTCCGCACCCCCTTTTCGATGTGATTTATTTTTCGCTCATTTATTCAGCATCAGCTAGTGGTAATGCGAATCAAATTGGAACGTTATTACAATGTAATATTTCAATAATACACTGCATGCCTCATAAAATTCGCTATTAATTCTTGCCCGTGCGCTTCTTGTAAATTACACTCAGTATATAAATAATATTATACGAAGAAATATGTTTTCATATTCATATTCGTATGTATAATAGTAATGTGGTGGACACGATTGAAACGTAACCGAAATAATTCAATACATACGTGTATTTATAAACCCCGGCATGTTAATTTTCGACCGAAAAAAAAAAACCAACTCGTATAAATATAATGTTGTGAAATGATGTAAATTACATTACGTTTGTGTGTAGATACGTATCTTAGTTTTGTATTCGAGTCGAAGATAAAAATCTTACACTCGAATATTATTAGATCAATGCATATTTAAAACGCGAGCAGCATGATTTATTGCCGTTTTATATTATATTATATTGTGGCGTAGTTAGTTGTGTGAGCCGAAAAATAAATATGTAAAAATAATAATTCGCGTGGAAGATGCAATTATTGTGTGTTTGAACCGGTCGCGTTTTTGCCCTCGTGGGGCACTATCGGCCGCATTGATCATGATATTATTTCTATTAAGCGAATTATGTTCGAGTGATTTAAATCGAATGTTATCTCTGCGTGAGGGCTGATTTTTTTTCTCGTATTTAACTGTGAAAAGTATGCAAATGCCTGTCGTTCTTAGTCCAACAAGGAAGGCGTATTTTTAATGAATCTTATTTTATCTTTTTCGAATTCTTTCAATTTTTTAATTTGAATAGTTTTTATATGTAGACGGAACCGCCGAGAAGAATCCCGGGCCCTGGAAAAATAATTCCGGGCCCTATGACAAACTAAAAAAAATTTCTAAAAACAGATATATTTTTAATATGCGAAAAATATATCAGGACTATTAGAAATAAGAAGAGGCTAGTAAAAATACCTATATGTTGGTTGATATTTTTTAAAATAATTGAATAAGAAAGTATGATATAACAGGTACGATTTCACATGAATGCTTCGATTATTAAATAGCATTAAATAAATATGTGTATTTGGACGTCCCGACACGGGGCCCCTTGATTAGTCCGGGCCCTTTACCCCAGCTTCGCCCCCCCTCTCGTCAACCCTGTATGTAGGTATTGTTCATAGTTTCTTAAAATTCAATCCATACGAGAAGCTGAGATACTTATTCAAAATTTACATTGTATATAACTGAATTTCTTATTGATCTTTCATGGTGTATTTCAAACGTATACTAAAATAAATATTGCTAACTGGAAATTTCGAATAAAAAATTGATAATTTATTTGAAAATGGTTTCATTGTCTTAAAACCATCATTTTTACTTAAATGGCCAGATTGGCTTTTTATATTTGCACGAAGAACTCTTTTCTGCTAAAAGAAAAATAATATATTTGAAAATGAATTTTTAACGTCTTTTTAAATGAAAATTGGAATAGTTTCATATTGTTGCTGTATTTCGATTAATTGTTTTTCATGTAAAATTAATTAAATATTTTCGAAAATTTTCTTATGATTTTTTCATACTAAATTGGTTGTCGTAAGGATAGTAGACAGAACATTTTAAATGCATCATGATACGAGTTATTTCAAGGCAATTTTTATTATATAAATTATATTTAAAAAATGTTATTCAGTATTTCTATGCATGTTACTCATAAAATTTTCTGTATTTTTTTTAATTTAATTTTTATCAATTTCTAAAATTTTATTCGTTCGTTAGAATTTGAATATGCTCCTCAATATTTGTGCAACCGAACGATTTCATTGAATGCTATTTTATAAGATCATTTGTAACTAACTATATCGGTACACCATTCGAATCAAATTTGAATGTTTGTAGTATTAGGTAATAGTACTTCGGATCCATTGATTATATTTCTGATTAATCAGTTTAATGGTCTTCGGCATCCGTCGGCGGCAGCATTCCCGTTGCATAGCAGCCTCCGCACGCCCCTGTAGATATCTGGCCAATGCGATTGTGACAGAGGCTTTTTTTCGCAAGAACGACACGCACCGTCTTATTATTGGATTGACATCAATCGTCCAACATGACAAGCGATTAATTAGGGCTGGCGGGCGCACCAATTAATTTGGTCCCGAACATCGGGCCTATCATTATGACTTCCTCTTCTCGCCTGCCGGGGGTCGCGACCGTTTGTTCTCCTCTCTCTACCTGACTTCCCGTGGGCTTTTGTTTGTTTTTTTTTTTTTTTTTTTGAGAACACCTCTCTTGCCCCGAGGTCATCTGAGGGGGTGAGTGCGGTCTTTATTAAGAAGGTTAGAATTATTGTGTTTGTTTATACGACTGATTGCCCAATCGTTATCTGGAAATAATGGGATTAAAATTTTCATTTTAACGTGTGATCTGGATTCGATATCATAAATTAGTATTATATAAGATAATATATCACTGGTAACTGTGATAATATTGAGAAAAATCGAATACATTTTGAACCTGTCAGTTGATGACCGTTAAATTAGCTTTAATTTTAAGAACTTTCAGATGTTTTAGTTTTTTTTCTCGAACACATATATTTTATAAAACGTAATGTCGATGTTTGAATAATTTTTTTTTACAAAAACAATTTTTATATAAAGATTTTCAAAAAAAAGAAAAATGACCATATTTTCTCCTTGGGGTCGTTAAACTAATTGTTTGTCTTTTTAAAATTTAAATTTCCTTTATTGGTGGTTTTAGTAGGTAGAGGCACATTTTGTGTACCACTTTCGAAATTGGAATATAATGGATTAAATCAAATTTAATACATAGTTGATCACTTTACTCACCATCTATGTACGTACATATACATACATATGTGTACATACGTAAGTTTCTACGAGTACATACATATGTTAATAATATATTTTCTTATCTAACAATTGAATTTTATATGGTATCAAAAAATGATAATAATTTCTTTGGTATATTTTTTTAAATGCGGCCTTGTTGTGGTATAAAAAGCCATCATAATATTATTACAACTTAATTTTTGTCATTATATGTACATAATATAAAGGTCTTGATTTGAATAATAAAGGTATTTATTGGATAGGATATTTGTGAACCTCTGATTATATCAGAATACTTTATTTTGCAATGTAGGACACTGAAATAATGCATCAACCCTGCAATATCGGTCAAAATGGACAATGTGCATCACTTGGTCAACGTTTACGAGCCGACCACTCGAGCTTTGATATGAATACACGTTAGAATTGATAAATGGCACTGTTAACTACCAGAACGAGAGGGTATTAAGTGCGAATTAGATACGGAAAACCTACTACTGTGTACGTACGCATGTACATATGTACATATATATCATATTATAATAATATAATAAGTAACAGATTTCTACCGCATAACTTGCCATTTAATCATGTCGATACGAAGCGGAGCGTTTTCTCACGAGGAGTGCTCAAGCTCCATTTCAATTCGTAACTAATTATCCCTACGAATAGCCATACACATTTTAAGTGTATCGTATTATATTATATAAGTCGGGCATTAAGTTATTCAGTAGGTTTTAATAAATAGGCCGCAATAGCTCTGCAAGTTGGATGCAGGTGCGCCATCGAGCCGTTTATTTTAAATTTCCCATGCGGAGCCACCTCTAAAATGGGCCTATTACCGGCTCATTTATTTTCGATGACAGGTATCGCAAACCTTCAACAGGTTTCTCTATTGTGACTTTCGATTTGATGCGTGAAAATTAAATCAATTTACAATTCAATGCTACCTGAGGCATGAATATTTGATTAGAGAATTATAATTTAATTTACGAAGGCTTTGTTGAGTCATCGATTGATGTTTTAATAATGACCTGTATTATTAGTATTGCATACAATCTAAGTAACTTAAATTCAAGACGATGTCATTGGAAGTTGTTAAAATAGGTTTTTTTTTTAATTTCTGCGATTTGAACGCTATGGGGTGTGTGTGGGCTATTATGTGTACAATTAAAAAAAATTAACTACAATCAATCAATCAATAGCAAAAACGAATGCTTTGGTAAATTAAATTAAGTATTGTCTTTCCTTTTCGAATTTGTTGATATTTCAGCGATAAGCCAATTGACGATCCCTTTCTCGTAAAAAGGGCATTGGAACCGCAACATCCCCTTGCAAATGGTTTGCTTTCTGTTTTTGTTTTTTTGAGAGAGCAGTGAATTAAAAAGACGCTTCTCATGTATGGTTATACGAGAGAAATTACATATTTTATTATAATTTGTACACTAAAAAATAAGTAGTGTTATTTAAAATTGATAGAATAAAATTAAAATATTTATTTCGCACTGTAAAGGATTACGAATCCTTTTGGGTGATAAATTTTTATACTAAACAAATATATCTACAAATTATATCTTTAAATATTATAATGTATGTAATTATCGAGATAAATGTATGTAAGTAATATCGAGTCGTTCGTTATTTTTTCATAATTTTTCTTAAGCCGTTTTGTAAATATTGGTTTGCAAAGAAAAATATTAAAAATCTAAATATTTACGGATCACAGATGTCAATTTATTTTCTTTGACTTTTTTTATAAAATAAATAGTATGAGAGAGTTGAACGGGCGGCTAAAAATGAAACCCACATATAAAATTTAAGTCTACTTGACGTTTGACAAAATAAAACTTACGTTTATTTATATTCTTAAAATATGAATTATACATATCATTTGCTCATTTTTACCTCAAAAACATTTTTTTTAAATTAATAAAAAATGTAGATTCGAATATGCTTAAACACCTAATCGAAAACCAATGAATATTTCTGTAGTTTAACAATGAACCTCTTATTGTATAAATTAACTTCCTTTAATAATGAATACTTAAAAATATCAGCATTAACTACACATACATACATATTGTACATGTATGTATGTATTTTATATGTAGACAGGCATCAATAATTGAATAAGTTTATACAAAAATTGATCTCCATCTGTAATCTAAACTAATATACATTCATGAGTTAGTAAATGAACATATGTACATATAATATTAGAAGTTGAATAATTTAATACGTTTATATGAAAAAAATGGATTTATCTGAGTTCGGATGTTTTAATTGAAGTAAAATTAGCATACGTTTGTTGTGCAAAAATCTGCTGTATATACTCGTACACACATGTATGTGTGTATATTATTTTAGGTAGGCAGTTAGTTACTTGACCCGGGTGTTCTTCACGGTGTCCAGTTTTAAGATGTTCCCACCGCGCATGCACTCTCCGACCTATAATAAGTAATAACTGCTTCCATCGTTTTTGCCCAAATTGTGGCAAATTGCACTATCCGCCAGACGCAATATTGCGCGTGCTGATTCGCAGCTATGTGATCAGACCCAAGCCGAAATGGTCACAATTAACGTGTCCTCGTTAAAAACCGAAATTGGGGAACCCCCGATCCGAAGCCTAAACATTGCGATTAGACACGGATTAAATTGAAATAGGGGTGTGTGGTGATCGTTTTAAACCAAATTTTCGTAATTTGATGCGAGTACATCCTAGTTGTACCATTTTAACCGTGTACATATGTACATACATACGTATTGTATATAATATGTATAAAGTATTAGCAGATAAGATCGTATAAATTATTTTTATATTTATAGTGTATGTTAAATGTTGTAAAATTAACATTTTTCCAATTACGTGTCCACTTGAAAAGTCAGAAATATGCAGGTACTACTTTCATTAAGAATTTTCTTTATAATTTTATTGCCGTATTATACGGACTGTTCATATTTATATTATGTTTTCATTGAATTTATATTTTAAATCAAGCAACAGTCTGCAGCATATTTTTCACCCTATATAAAATGTTGATTCATTGCGTTTCGGATTTTTATCAATGATTGAAATCTGATTTTTCTGTTGGTCTGTATTTTTCTGTTAATCGCAAATATCGTAAGCGTTAAATTTGTAATTTGTAATTAAATAAGTTTGATTTTCAATTTGTAGCCATTTTAAAGGGGTCAAAATATGAATTCATATTCAATTTAATAAAAATATGAATCCATAATTTTGTTACAATATTGAAGCTACAAATTTGACTGAATTTCACTAATTTGGCTTTAACTGAAAAAGGTTAAGGCGTCAATCTTCTTAAATCCGACCCTGGGTTTAGTGTTCAAAATATTAGAATTATCCATAAAATTTTAATATATTTTAATGGTTTAAAATTATTCGGACTCCTGAAGTATCAATATAATACCGATTATATAAATAATCGGCATGAGATTGATACTTATTAATAAAATAAGTATTTATTTTTGAAAAATTAAACAGTTAATATAACAAGCATGCATAAATTATGATTTTTTAAAAAATAAACCATTCATAAAATATTTGCATATACATATGTATGTACATATATATATTTATGTATATAGTACATATGCAGAAAAAAAAATATTACACAGCATTCAAAAAGTTATGTAAAAGATAAAAGTAAAAAATGTAAAAGTTTTACTCACTAAAATACATATATTTATTGAGCAGCTTGCTCAATGAATAATATGAACCGTTATATTTGAAAGTGGCATAGGTCCACTTCTCTTCATTTCGAGAAATATTTCGAAAAACATTAAACGTAGTGTTTAAAAGAAGTGATAACAATTTGTGAATTTGTGTCAAACATAAATAGTGCTTTTGGAACTAGAAGTTGAACTTCCGCCACTTTCAAATATAGCGGCTCATAGTTTGTTTTAAATATGTACATATGTTTTTATATTCCATTGATTTTTTGGTCAGTTGTTTCACATCGTGCTGCTCATTTTGATTTAAATTCAAATAGCTAACCGAAGTGTAAAATATTCCGAAATAAATATAATAACACATTTTGAAGGTATGAAAATTTGAAACTTTACAATCGAAGACTGTAATTAATGCGTTTTAGTAATCTCTCCACAATATCGCGCACTATTATAATTAAAGGCAACGCATATGGCTACAAATTTTAATTTTACGAGTACACGCACCGTCATTTCGTCAGTCGGTCACTTTGATTGACAAATCAAATTTTCATATTAATAAGACGTTAATTTACGTGTGAATGTGTGTGTGTGTGTGTGTGTGTGTGTGTGTATTTATTGGTGTATGTATGTGCGTTAAAACGAAAGAGAATTACGGCCATTACTTATAATATTGTCGTATAGTATATAGTACATAAATTTTTCGGTAACCGGCTATTAGTAAGGTGTTTATCATAAAACCCACCATTAAATTCTTAGGCGGGCTGCCCCATATAAGTCACTTCGCGTAATAACTGAGGGGCATAACTCATGAGCTAATGAACGCTTCCAGTGACTATATAGCCGGCAAAATAGGATCCGCATGCGTGCCCACAGATCCGGCGGGACACTCCCAAAAGCCATCCACTTCCGGTTCGCTGCCAAGCCGTTCCAAATTCGGGAATCTTAATCTCGCGGTTTGCATACCAGATCCAGTGTCTCCGTAACGCGGTCGCGTTTCGAAAAAATTACACCACGTATTTATCGCGATGTTATCGCGCGAGTGTTAGCGAAAAATTAAACATTTTCGCTATTAGCATAATCGTTAAATGCCATTAAAGTGCGGCGTTGATCGTCGTAATTTTAGGGTGAATATATTTTGCGCGAGTAAATTAATCGACCATCTTTCTCCCGCGTCCCACCGGTTAACCGGTTCGCTAGTACGGGCAATAATACTCGGGTATACATAATACGTTACGTGTATGTATTATTTTTTTTTGAATATTGTCCTCGATGCCGAAGGGAAAAAGTTAGATAAGTTTTTTAAGTATTTATTAATTTAGTGGGCGCCCGTTAAATTTGCGCAATTTGTAAACGACCCGTTAAAATGATAAAATGTGACTGTATGTTTTATTTATTATGCCTTATTAGGTGATGTTTTAGCGAGGGTTCTTTAAAGGTGGGGTTTGTTACTAGAATCGGCTCTGGATCATGTCATATTAAAATATGTTTAGTGTATTATATTTTCAATACGGTATTTTGATTTATTCCTATTATATAACAAAGTGAAACTAATATAAACCTTGTAAAAATGCAAATAATTTTTCAATTATTGTTAAAAATTTTAACTAGTTAATTTAACTTAAAATTAGTAAATCTAGCAAATGTATAATGATGACTACATCTAGCAAAATGTATAGTGATCACTACAGTATACTGTAGTGATCACTAAACATTTTGATTAGTATCTGATATATACAAATGTGTTCATTGTATTATACATTTTATTGCAGTGCCGATATTTGAATATATGACACGATTTAAACATATTTATACAAACATTAAAATAAAATAAATTATATTTTGATTGAAACAAAATCTTTTCCATTTGCTCGATAATAATGATGAATCTGTATAATTTTTTTGCATACCTAGGAATATTTAATTATTTTATTTAAATATATACATTGGGAAGGCGACAAAGCCGATAGACCCACGGGGCTTAACTTAAATAACACAATAAGAATAAAGAAGAAAAAATTTTAAACATAAAAAATACGAAATAAGCGAAAATAACAAAAGAAGAAAAATAAAAATAACATATCTGGATTGAAATATATGAAATATATTCGGAAGGATTTTTTTTGTATTTTAAATTTCATATTTTTGGAATAATTTGGATATTCCAATGCATTTAAAAAAGATTTCTACATAGTTTCTCATTCCTCATTATATAGATTGCTTGTTTTAAATTTAATAAAGAAATAATTAAAAATGCAGCTCCACCAAAGAAACATATTATCATTGTATTGTATCGGATTTTAATTAAAAACATTGTAGTTATTTAAACATTTTATTTTACACGTTCAACGCGTGAATCTTTAGTCAAAATTTGCGATATGCTCCAGTGAGGAACGCTGCTCGGTAGCTCGCGAATATATTAATACGTTCTCATATTTTATTATACTTAAATATAAATATTATGGCGTCGCGCGATTCAGCCTCACCGATAAGGCTTTCAGCTGCAACGAAACAAATCAGCGCTCCCCAACAGATGAGCCAGGAGCGAGACTCGAGCGTCTATCTGATGACGGCGACGACGAAGACGACGATGATGATGACGGCGATGAGTAACGAGCCACACTTTGGCACTCGCGTGCATAACTGCATAACCCACCGGTGTTTATCTGTAGTGCAATCGAAGTGGCCGCGTACGACGCATACGAAATGTGGGTAAAATACATGCGTGTTTTGGCTGAAAAGTAATAATAAAAATAACGACGAGAAGAAAACGGGACGTGCGACATTATAAGCGTAAGGGGACCCTGTCGGGAGGGGTCCCTCATTTGAAGCGAGATATTAATTTACGATCTAGATAGGGGGTGCCGATCTCTCCGGAAGTGGGTCCCGCGCATACAAACACGCATCGGACACTCGCCTTTGAGCGTTTCCGTTGGAAAACGCACCTTTTTGTTAGATGCGGGTCGTATTGTCGTAAATGTACGTACATATGTAAGTAGTTTGTAGATGTTGCTCATAGTTTGTCTCGATGTGTGATGGTATTAAATGTATTATATTTCGGTCTGAAAGTATGTTGAAATGGTGGCGTTTGACTTGTGTTGTGTTTTTTCTTTGTACAATGATTCGTTTGTTAAATAATTTCGTATTTAAAATTCACTTTTAAGTGTTTTACAACATGGCTGACGTTTACGTCACTTTACTACTAGTCGGTAGATACATATATTAAAAATAATTGCGTTTAACGTCATAATTTGTTAGTTTTTGATTCGAAAATAATGTTTCTCAATATATACAATATGTATATATATATTTTTTTTTAATTCTCTGAATAAAATTTAATATATTAAAACTGATTCATTTAACAGTTATACATAAGTCAAAATCGTATTGGTGTTCTTTATATTGAAATAATTGCTTTTATTCTTCAAATGTGAATTGGTTGAGTTTAGAGATTTCCTTCTCATTGTAGATAGTTTTCATTTCTTTTAATATTTAATTAATTATTAATAATATTTAGAATATTGATCTCTTATACTTATTTTTTTTAGTTAATTTTTAAATTAAAAAATAATCCTTTAAATTGTAATATGTTTAGCTTTGTGTGTTCGTGTGACTTTTCTGACTTACAACACAAAGTGCTTAAGAGGGCTGGAAGACTAAGAAACGTATTAGACTTCTCCCTTCCTCAATTATGGCACTAGAGAAATTATTTTTTAATATAATATGGATATCCTCCATGGGCATTGTTCTATTTTTATTTTTTTGATTAATCAAAAAATCAAATTAATCAAAAATAAAAAAAATTAGAACCATGCCTGTGGCGGATATCCATAGCATATTAAAAAATAATTTCTCTAGTGTCATAATTGAGGAAGGGAGCAGTCTAATACGTTTGTATGGACAGGGCGCTGGGGTCCAGTCCTCTTAATTTTCTGTTCAAATGGTGGGTCTCCAAACTTTTTTGGATGAGGGTCTTTTTTCGAACATTCTAGAAATTGAATCGAGTTTATGTTTACTATTAAACCAGAAACAGAGATTTTTAGCATGTGTGCTTTAGATTGTGTGGTCTTGAGTTCTATCCTTGGCTTTGTTGTAGGCCAGACCTTGGATATGTGACTACATGGTCGATCGTTTCCTTTCAGAGCTTGCCAATTATTCTGATTTTCATTGAAAAAGGTTCCATGAAATTGGCAATCCTGTCCAATTTCTCTGAGTTTACAACATCTCATAATTTGTTGATCTTTAAAAATGCTGCAAACATTAGTCCATAGATGTCTCTATGATGATTGTAATTTTTGTAATTGGTCTTGAGTAATACTTATGTACAATGTACAATATGGACAATGTTGACAATAGATGTCGTGTTAGTATTATGTATATGTATATACATAAATGGGTGTATACTTGTATAAAAGTAAATAAATATATATGTACATATATGCTAGCAATTTTTTAGAAATCCTTTTGACTTGGCTCTTTAATGATATTTTAAAACAAAATTTAGCCCGTCGCATTTTAATAAATATTCCACAATTTCGTTTCAATTAAACATACATTATTTAATTCAAAATTTAAGTTTTTTTCTTCGTAATACATGTGTATAAATTAAATGATTGTTGTATTGAATAACGTTTCTTTTAGTATAAAAGTTGGGTTTTTGTTCAATCACTTTCAGATAGGAATTATCAATGAGATACAAAAATCTTTCAACGATCAATGAAATCAAACTTCAATTAATCGAAATTGAAAAGTAAGACTTATATTTATTTAATGTCGATGTGTACATTCGTTTAAGTCACTTTTAATATTGAGGATCATCGAAAATAAAGGGACATCTTTCAAACGTTGAGCAAAAACAGACATTCCTCGTCAGGCTGAGAATGCTAATTTGCCGTAATGCGTATGTGTGTATTTGTGTGAATTAAATCTGAAATATCTACCGGATGTTGACGTCGAGGGGATGCGCGCGCCCCCGTTTAGGATCCAGTGTCCCACTGAGGATCCCTCGGACATGTGTAAGTTAAGTGTGAGCGATAACGTGCGGTTCTCGTACGTTCGGGCACGCACGTGTATACATATTTATGTTGACTGTTTAATTGCGGTCTTGGTTGGGGTTTTTTTCCCCGTTTAATTTTACTTTTTAGTTTTTGAACGTTGACGGACCGCCCTGTCACATGTGCTAGCTAACTACTTGCACCACTACATTAAACCCTGTATCGATTATTATAATTGCACATTTTGAACCGGTTATCACCCTCCTCATCCCCTCGCTCATTTCGTTTGGCGATTCACGCGATGAACTCCGAAAATGAATGCATGTATGTATCCGTGTGTGTAAATATGTGCGTATTGAAATTTTCGGTTGGAAAAATAATTGAGCATTGCATAGGAATGAGCTGTTCGATCGTATCATTATGATAATAATTAAAGCAATGTGATGATTCGTAATTTTAATCATGTCGGCACTTTCTAAATGCGTACGTATTTTCTGCACGGAATTGGTCGAGTGTTATAATTTTAATACATAGAAATTTTAAAACTCAATTCATTAACTTTGTAATTAGCAATTTCAAAATACTGCTGGACGTACATATGTATGAACGTATGTTTATATAGATTTCCTTTCTCTATATTTATTTATCTATTATGTGCTTACTTTAAAACTAAGGCTAATGGTTTATTTAAAAATTTTGATATCTTTAATTATAAGTAGTCGTTGGAATAACCAGCTAAGTCGAAATTTAGCTGCAAAGTTTGAAAGATCCCTGTCTAAGTTTATCAAGTAAAATGTGTCTAAGTCCTATATATGTATTTTATGGTATAAATTTTCTATGACCTTGGAAAATGATCAAAACTTAACTTTAAAATGTATGCTGCAATGTTTTTTTTTTACTTACGTGAATAATGAATAAACCTGTGTAAAATTAGGTGTAAAAGTGAAGTATTTTTATGTGGTGTACTTGTTTATAAAATATATGAATATTATAATGAAAACATTTATGTGTATATATATTTTTTGTTTTGCACAATCATAATTGGATCTCTTAAGACTGAATATTTAAACTTATGTACTTATGTACATACATATTTAGAATCTCAGCTGAAGTGTTTTCGTGAACAGAGTCAATATATTGTATACGAAAGTGCTCTACTTCATTAAAGCGTTGATTATAAGTTTAAAAAGTCTTATAGGGGGGCGGTGTCAATTAGCTTACCATTATTTTGATGTATGGTATAACCTAAACGTAAATATTTTTTAATACCGACGAAAAAAAAGCTTACGCGTGTGTTCGATAATTCAAAGGGAATATAATTACACATACCGCGTTGCGTTAAAATTTATAAATATGTACGTAGCCGTAACGATTTTGGGAAAAATATTATCGTTGTGTTGTATTAAAAGCCTATTTCATCTGTTGAAACCGATAAGATTAAATTTATACTTGTAATTATTGTTATATAAAAATTTCATGGACTGAAACGGAGGCGGTGCGGTGTTCGCATTCGCGTTATATTTGCTTTTGGGCTGGCGTATATTAGCGCCTGGGGCGGTGTGACGTGCACGCACCTCCCTGTACACACCATGATTGATGCAAAAATATACAATTCGTCTTAATTGCATTTTAATTTTTACCGCGGACACAGATGTACGCGCGTTGCGTGTCGGGTGGGCCGTGCGCACCACCACTGACAGGTCATTTTCCGACTTACGCCACTAAAACCACCATGTAAGTCACCATGGAGTAACGCGCACACTCTACCCTTAATTTTGAATACAGAATGAGCAAAATTTTAGATTAGCATTAGGCGAATGATTCTCCGTTTGAATGATCCGATATATGTGCCGCAACTTGTACGATCAGGTGCGTTCGAGATGGTGCAAATCAACGATGCCGCTCAAATAAAAGAAAAATAAATACGTGGAGTTGGAGATTAAGTGTTGGTTTTCATTTTAGGTATTAAAAAATTGAAGTATCAAAAGCATCGGCGACACAATGTGGTCGCGTGTGACGCGTCGCGTGCGGCAGCTCGTTTCATAAATAAATACTCGAGTATAAAATGTAAACAGTGTGAAAATTCGACGTGCGAGTATACCGGCGAGCTCGCGCACGGACGAATACTTTCCCGTTAATCAGTTACGCCACTGTACTCGATTTTGCATTTTTGCATATTAGAAATAGATTATGCATATATGTATATAGAGTATATCTATTCGCCCGGCGGCGAAACGGTTGCGATTGTGCGAGACGCCACTGTGTGGCCGACGGGTACTTACGCATGGGCGGCACGCAAATTTTTGCCAGGTGAAAGAATTTTTGTGTGCGTGCACTTTTTTTGCGGAATGAGGTTTGTAATATAAATAATGAAAATTTTTTTTTTTAATTAGCACTGTTTGCTGTCAGCAACCAACTTGTAAGGAAATCGATTGTGTTGTTGCGATCTAAAGTATTCAGATATGCAGATAATTTTTTTGAATAGAATGCATGACATTTTTAAAATAAATTGGTAAATAAAATGCATGAAATTGGTTCATATGCTTACATTTCTGAAAAATTAGTTTTATTTGAATAAGAACTTTCGGTTTTGAATAAAAACGCATAAATGTGCATTTAATTATTATGCAATTTTTAATGCGTTTCAACACGTATCGATCGGTCAATATTTTAAATAAATGATTAGTTTATTATGACATGTGGTGTGATATTACGTGACATCATAACACGTGAATGATTTTCAAATGAACATTTTGATGAAAGTATAACAAGTTTGACCAAATTCGTATAGATGAATATACATACATATGTTAGTACAAGTTGCTGAACATTGATCAATCATATTTAAATAATTGACAAAATCTTATTTGCTAATTTATAATAGTATATATAAACATATGTACATACATACATATTAATTAAATCAAGGAAATTTCAATACACATATGTAGGTAATATATTTGATAATTGTATAGCATGTGGAATTATTATATATCTAAAATAAAGTATATGCATATATATGTATATTAAATATATATATATATATATATATATATATATATATATATATATATATATATATATATATATATATATATATATATATATATATATTGATAAAATATAACATACTTTCTTATGATGGAAAGTTTCTTTTTTATTCATTTCTTTATTAGTATAATATAAAACGTTTTATATATGGAAATTTTATATTATACACTGGATATTTTTCTAGAATTACATTTTTGACATAAAATAGACAATATTCATTACTATGTAAGCTATGAAATTTAAATTATCCTCAATTAATTAATATAATTTGAGATCTTAACTCCGTTTCGCGACCGATTATAGTCCATTCCACATTTTATGTACAACGTTACCATTCCTGTGGTCGGTTTCATTTCATACATTTGCCACGAATGCGACGAAAATTTTACTAAAGTATGTATTTGATAACCGATAAGTAAACGCGAAATTGGGGGGGTGGTGTGTTAGATATCAATCTAAACGGTTAAACAATAAACAAAACAAACTCATTTCACTCGAAAATTAGATATATAAATACACTGCCGAATCTTGATAACGTATAAAACGTCTTTTTTTATAAGCACTAACTACCATTTAGTTATTACGATCAAGATTAAAGAAAAAAAACGTACCCATAGGTAAGCACTGAGCGAACGCGCGCATTCACAAAACGTTAAGCGTTCATTTGTCAATACATATATGTATTTGCGAGCGATTCGGAAAGGGGAATTAAAATATGTGAGTATATTTTAATGTTGTGAAAAGCAAAAAAAAAATGAAACAACGCAGAAACTCTTGAGGATTTAAACACAGTAATAAATATTCTATTATCGCGAATGATTACAAGCTGGTGTGGTGTAATTTACATCGAAATTAGTCTGGAGACTTCAACGCTCCAACGTTTACGTATGTTTTCATACAAATTTACGCGACTTTAGTTTCGTCCGCGTCGTTGTGTATTTTCTAGTAGGCCTATTTTCTTTATTTTACACGCTAGCATACACTATAGGGAAGTCGTAGGGAAGATTGAGTGAAATTTTGTATACCCCGTGTATAGTATTGTGTGTCTGTGTGCTGGGAGAAAACGAAACGTTGCGTGTCACAGATTGAACGGCGTGTGTAGCGGTAGCGTATACACGTTGTTATAAGTAAATTAACAAGGTGCGATACGATCTTTTCACGCCATATCTCCATTTCGAAGGGATTTTGTCCTCGGTTCTACGAGTGTTTCGTGCTTTTTTTTCCAACGACCGATCGGCAATTTTTCCCTTTTTCAATGAAAAATACCACCGATTTTTCCCATTCGACGAAAGTCTAAAGAAAGTAGTTCGATGCTATATCTATGGATATTCTACACGGGCATACTTACGTATATACCTATCGTACACACACACACACACACGTAGATATGTAGTTAGAATTGAAATATTCGGGTGTGTTTGTGTTTTAGCGTTTTGCGTGTTGTCGTATATCATATTTAATTAGTCGTTATGGCGTGCAATTTGCGAGGAAAATTCGAATGTCGACCGCGGAGGCGAAGAAAATCGCCGAAAAATCAAATGTATCATTATTTTTTTTTATTATTTCGTGAAAACTTTAAATTTATAGTGCCGCAATTAAGTGGGGAGATAGAGACGGGGTCTTTGTTTAAAACATTATGTATTTCTGTAAAATCGCACGTTCGCTAATATCCATGAAACAGGTGCTCGAAACTCTTTGATATTATTTATTCGTAGACGTTGGGTACAATAAAATGCAAAATTCGAGAGTACATTAATATAAATATATATAATATGTGTAGTATTATCTTTTATTTATTGCGTCCAAAATTTTATAACAATGCAACGTACTTATTTGCTACACGCAATATATAATATTTTCGCATTATCGTATAAAATTTGTACACATATGTAAGTATTTGTAATTAATGTAATTTATTTTAAATGCGTGTAATTAAACGAAATTTTACACGTGAGTGTGAATTTCTTGTTTTTTTTATTTCATTTTATTTTATTTTTAAATTATTATAGTTGCGGTTAAAAGATTTATGTGCGAACCTCCAAAGTCGGATTAACCGCTATAAATATTCTAGGAAAACTTTCGCATTCATCTTAATGGATTTATAATGAGCTTAACGTTCACTTCAAAGAATTGTCAGTCCATGTATTTAAAATTCACGTAGGACTACAACAATTGAATTTAATTTTAATTATTGCTAATTGGCTAATTATCACAACATGGAAATTAACATCAAAGAAGAGCAATACTTTGAAAATACGATTGTTAAAAGAAACCATGCAAAGGTTTTAATAATATGATTAATTAAATTACTTTACAGTATGTACTTAATGTTTTACAATCGCTTTTGATTTAAAAATCATACATTGAAATATTTATTTGATTAGTAATGAATCAAATTATAAACTAATTCATGTGTATCGCTTAGCAGTTCCAAAAAACATCAATCTTCAATATGTTCGGCTTGTTTTTAATTGAATATCTAAAAATTAGTTCACTTGGTAAAAAAATACAGATTTTAGAATAAATAAATTTTCTCACTAGCATTTTTACATTATTTTTTGAGAGTACAATGAAATTCAAAAATTTCATTACGTATTTGAAATATCATTTAGCTTTCGAGTTTTTGCAAGATAAATATACAAAGCAAATCTTTCAAAAGTTAAAAATATAATTATCTATTTCAAAGGATTATTCCTACGTAGGCACTCTAGTTAACACAGACAGTAGTACTAATTCAATTTTGGTGCATAATGCGCCCCCAGTGTTCATCGATTAGCGACAAATGCACAAATTATTTCATAGCTATACATCATTTAGGGATTAATCAACGTAGATACGATCATCCTTTCCATCCCTCATCACCCTTCCTGCATTTCCCATCCCTAGAGAAATGCAGTTGCAACATCAACTGCATCGGCTCAAATTAAACTGAAACAGTCACCTGAATCTGTTACCTAATTTGAGCATTGTACAAACCTAATATTATACGTTTTTTTAACCTTAAATGCACTGAATTTGCTTCCAAGCATCTTCATACATGACATTTTTTGATCAATGTCATTTTACCGTTAAATGATATATGTATATATGGTTTTTGAATTCAAAATTGTTGCATAGATATCTTATGCAACAATTGAAAAGACAAGTGTGGAACTGTGTACGATGATGAGAGATAAGAAGTGAAACATGGGGATGAATTATAATTCGATCAGCTGACAAAGTGGTGTCGTCTTTTTGAATGTTGCACCAAAATGCAATCCGGTGCATTTAAAATTACAACCTGCGAATGAACGTGTGGTGGCAGTTGTTACTATGATTATGTACACACATATATTGCGTCCAGTATCGCGGTTAACCTTTAAAGTGCTCGAGGTTTTCGTATGTGCGACGTGTGCTCGGCTAGTCGGCGCCTACTAGCAATAAAGCCGGCGGGCGGGGTGGTTTTGGCAGGGGCGCTCAAGTGGGCGGGTTCGGGGGTCGCGGTCCAAGACGCACCCTCCCACCCCCCATCCGCAGGTCAAGGGGGAGGGCAATCAGAACAGCACGTGCTAGTTATCCCACGGTCCCTCGCGACATGTAAATGCATTCACCGCGGTCCATCTTCGTCGAGGGGGAGGCAATTCTGCCTACCCTTACCCCCCGTCCCCGTCCCCAATCCCTTCGTCTTTCCCCAGAGGTATTGTCTCCATGGGACAGTCGGTTGAGAGTACCTGTCACGCCAACTGTCAGGTTCGATAAACTCGAAACGATACACAACTGCTAAAATTGTTCGTTAGTGATATTATGTACATGTGTATAGGTGCTTACATAGTAACGATGCATAGAATACAATTCAAATACATATTTTCTTCTGATTTATTTTTACTTACGAAAAATACATAAATACAAAATAACTCGATTTGGTTTGAAAGGGAAGCTGTTGGATTTAAATCTAGTATCTAAATAGTGTATCGATAAAACAAAAAATCACATATGTACACAAATGACAAGACAAACTCATGAAGTACTGAAAATTCGAGAAAAATTTTCTATATTTGATTATGTACATACATATGAGCTGTCATATTTGAAAGTGGCGGAAGTCCAAACACTATTTCCGTTTGAATTAATTCACAAATTGTTATCACTTATTTTAATTCGATATGTCCAGAATCTCGGAATAGCAGAATAAACGTATCACAGGCCACCAGTTTTTTTAAATATTGTTAAACGCAAATCATTGTATTTCATATTTTGCGAGATATTTCTCGAAATGTCTGAAAATGAAATGAAAAATTTGTTATTCTGAAACATCCCATGGTTGCCGTCATCTACATACATAAGTTCAATTAAATTAAACATAGATAGAATTTATAAAGCTGATGATAATTTTGATTCATTCCATTTAAATTAAATCTGAAATGTAATTTTTCTGTTATAATATTAAAAAAATTGCATTTTTTTCGATTAAGTTGTATTTATGTAATTCTATGGAAAAATTTATTATCTTTCTATTTTCTTTATAATATCTGCATTCCAATCCATATTTTATTGGTTCGTATCCGAATTCGTTCAGTCATTTGTGGTGGGAAAAAAGTTGTGTATATTTGTCGAGCTTGTTGTTTGCCCGCTTCTCGTGTTTGACCGTTTGTAAATATGACAAGTTAAGCTCTCAATCCTTCGGTTTCAATTTGTTGCCGATTTTTTTTTTATATAATCCTCGTCGAATATTATTCATATTACATATATTCGTTAATATTATTATCATAGATTGATGATCATTCGTATTTAATTTGTACTAAAAAAATTCATTCTTATAAGTTGAAGATTGTCATTCAGATAAAGCTATACAAACAAGGGAGTTAAATAAAAATCAGAAAAAAATTGTAACACGAACGAAATCGACTCGGAGTGAAATCTATATATCAGAGTCAGTCAGTGCAAAAAAAAAAATGACGCGCACACATTCGTCTCCCATTTTATGTCAAACACCTTTTTTTTCTGTTTGGACCCCGTCCGAAATTAGTGACATATTTCGGGGTTATTTATATTGATGGCGGGCCGTTAACCATTAGTTAGTCATAGTTTACAACCGGCCCCGCAGAGTTATTTATAAGCGGCCCGGGACGCAGGAAGACGCTGGCGCCATGCGGCCCGACAAACGACGTCCAAAAAACCACCGGGACTCGAACCCTGGCCGTTTCCGTTCATAAGCCCCCCTCATATCCCCTTGCCCTCTTTCCCCCTCTCTCCGCTCCTCGCACGTATACCGGATTCTCGAGATTTCTCGCCAAATTCCCATCCCCTAACGGGCGTAAGTGGTCTAGAGTTAGAGGCGTCGATGCAGAAAAGTTTGAGAAGCAGTGCGAATTTTCAAAATTGGCAATGTTTTAATTCATAATCACTGATTTGCAATTAGAAAAGAACGGCGTTGGGATGATGCTTTTGGGACGAAAAATGGTTCACTATTGTCAACCATACTTGTTTGCTCTTACATATGCTCTCTATAGTAATTGCCTAAATCCAATTAATAAGCATAGCATTATGTGATAGATGCTAAACAAATTCACGTTTGTGCGATATTTTCTAATAGTTGTCATTTTATATAGATTTTTATTTTGGCTTTAAATTTGTGTTTCCATCCAATGGCTTCTACATATATATGGAGTAAAATCATTTATAAATACGTCGAATTTTCAGAAATATTTTCTATCAAAATACATGTTTAGGTATTTTTTTAATTATGACCAATTAGTATATTTAAAAATCTAGTACAATTTTATGTTATTTTCAAAATAAGTAAATTATAAATGGGATTTTATTATTTATGGGCAACTTAATAAATGGTTAGTTATTAAATATATCTATATATATATATATATATATATATATATATATATATATATATATATATATATATATATATATATATATATATATATATATATATATATATATATACATATATATATAATATACGAATTTTGTCAGTTTACAATTTTATTAGATTTATCAAAATGTCCATTTTATAACATCACATGTGCGTTTATAATTTAGAACTTCAGATGTTACATTACGCTCCGACTGTCCAAATGAATTGATTAAAATAATGACCAATCGATACTTACTGACTATTTATTATAATATCTGACCAAAAGCATTTTATGATCAATAAATTCTGGGACTTTTTTGTAGTATCTTTCTGTTCATCTTTTGAATTTATGCTATGGAATTATTTCTTTTATTTTGTATCTTAACGTCAGTAATTTTACGTATTTATATGTACATACACATTTACATTACAACTTAAAGATGGTTTATATCCTGAAATACATATTTGAATAATTGATGAACCATGTAACTGAAATTGGAGTGAATTTATCCTTGAATCTTCACCAGTACATAATACATACAATGGTAGACCATACCAATTTCTACAATAGTAAAACATTTTATCCAAATATTTTGATGTCGTATTGTTTTTCCGGAAAATTTGGGCAGATCTTGTGGTAGTGTAGGCAGAATAATCTAACTGATAAATGATAAATTTATCTTATATATTTATAGGTATAATCTATTTTGGCATTTAAATGCTTCAATATATCAAACAGTTGAAATATCATTGTTATTCCATTGTTTATTTTTATTATAATTTATAATACATCTGCGAAATATATACATGTATAAATGTAATATGTATATTATATATATATGAAAAAATAAACGAAAAAAAGTGGTTCGTAATCGAGCGCTCGCACACAATGCGCATTATTATAATAAACGACGTGTAAAATCGACGTAAACGCGAGGTTATCAATTATCATTTTAAAACAATCACCGAATGACCCGATCCGACTGCGCGAGTGCAAAGGGTTAATTTATTAAATTCACCTCCAAATCAATCATAGTTCGAACCTATGTATGTATATCCACCTATCTCTTTCTCGACATGGCGAATGCAAGATACAGGCATACCTAAAAACATATGCATAAGCTATGCCGTTGTACGGACATTCTCAAATATGTGTGTGTGTGGCATTGTAATGGTTTTCAATTTATTATTATTATTATTTTTTTTTTTATTTGTGTCCATTGTTCATGAACGCAAACCCATGATTCTTTGACCCATTAACCGTCGATTTTTCGTAGACTTCGATTATATGCAAGTCGTGAATTGATGCGAGCAATTGTACAAATTTTGATTAAAACTACAACAATAATGGTTATTTATCACGGTATCGATACGCTTTGGAATTTTTATTTGACGCGTTACAAGCAACGAGAACGAATTTTTGGTACGTGTTTTCAACTACAGGTGGTTCCACAGTCTCGATTCTTCGTTTTAACATGCCTAAACTTTTCATACTGTGTAGAAAAAATGTTGACTTTCCATTCTGTGGTTCTCGTTTGAATATATTCATATATAAATAATAATAAAAAAGCATATAAGACATTGTTTCTAGGTTTCGTTTTATCGCCACGGTGTCTGCAGGGGGTCCTCGGATAAAAAGCGTACGCTGGTGAATCATCTCGGAATATATTTAATTGAGAAACTCGGATCTATTTGTATTACTTTGACTGTCGATCAAACGCGCATACTTGGCATTCCCGGTTTAACGATCGCTTATATATAATATTCGAACATAACAAAATGATATTTATTATAAAATGATATTTAGTAGATATGCTACGAATACGAATAACGATACGAATGGACGGATGGCGTCTCGATGCCACTTTCAAAGTCGTCGATAAAAGGTTGTTAATTACTGGCCAGGGTGAAAAATATCAACGCGATTAAATGTCGGATATGTTGCGTTGATGTGTCTCTAGCGTTGTTGACACGATGATGAATGACTGCCAAAAAAAAATTTGTGACTCGTGCTATGCAATAGTATTGCTTATGAAACTAACCATTCACACGTTGTATGTATGTACATACATATGTACATATATTTCTATACTTATAGAAATAAAATATAATGCAAGAACGGCAAACGAGATTTGTTCAGTGTTAAAGTGAAACGGAAGTTTTATGTATTTTGGTTGCATACCAGTTATGATTGCCAAATTTTATATATGTACGATTGAAATTATGAAAATGTAAGTTTGATGAATTTACCTACTAAATGTCCTTGAGTAACATGCATTACGTTTTCCATTTTTTATTTCAGTGTGTATCAGCTGGATAGAAATATGATAAATCGTATTGCGGGCGATTTTTTTCTATAATTAACATGTTCAATTTTATATTGTTTATTAGTACATAATGCATTAGGCTGGAACGAAAAACGCGAATTTTAGATTTTCATCGACCTAGTGGAAATATTTTGTCTTATCAACGGAGCTTTAAATAAAACATTTCATTGATTTTAAACAATGTCCTAAAAATTTCGAAAAAGTAAGTTTTTTTCATATATAACTTTTTCGGGAATAGTTTTAATGTTTTGATCTATATTTAAAGAAAATAAACACTCAAATTCACATTAAATTTATTTGGGATGATTATGATGAGTTTTGACTGATTGACGAGAATTCAAAGTTTGTATTGGGAAGTGTTATTTTCAGAAAATCGTAATTTTTTTCATGTTCCCGTGATTATTTTGGAAATAAAAGTCATTGAGATCTTTTTTGTAGATATGTGCCTTTAAGTATATATGTACTAAAATTCGCATTTTTCACTCCGGCCTAATATACATACACTGAACTTTATGGCATGTCATCTATGTATGTATATGTATGTTTTCGCTGATATAAATTTTATCATCTCTGATCATATACGTACATACTTAAGTATGTATGATATTGTGTGCAATGATGACTGTATATCAAAATCTGCACAGCTTAAAAAATCGTACTTTAAAACTCCGGCATGAATTTTTTAATTCCAAATTAAAATTTTTCCACTTTAATTTGTTTAGTATTTTTTTATATTTCTATATTATTCAACAAATGAAGTATTGAATTATAATTCATCCACACAATTTTCGAAATACGTATATTTAATCAGTTAAATTTTGTTGGCACAGCTACAAGCGTTCGAACGATACGCTAAATTGTCCGTTTGTTCGTGATTTTTCTACAATTCTAATAATCATCATTATTTGACGGTACGTAGATACTACACGTGATGATAATTAACCGTGTCGTTTTATAATGAACGGGCACGTCGCTAACACGCCGAAATAATTAGCCGTTAAAGTGGTTTCGAAAACGGCACGCGTCATTAACGGCGTTTTGCGGAGCTCTCTTATACTCTATTTTTTTATTTAACGGAGTGATTAATGATCGTTTGTCGGGATGATTCGATGTTTCTTAATGTTTCCATAATCGTTGCCGTTGTTTTGATGGAGTCATTACTGACGACGCATAAATATGCATATGTAAGCTGATACTATTCCGATACCGGTTGTTAGGTATATTTCTCGAGAAACGGACTACAGTTTATATTTGTCACTTTTAATTTTGCGATTATAATTACTGCATTTAAATTCATGTAAAACACACGAGCATAAAATAAATAAATGATAAGATTATATGCCACGTTTGACTTAATATATTATATAAGTTTGGTAATATACGTACATATATATACTTGTTTGGGATTATGATCGCGTATCATTGACATAATTATACATGTGTAACAAATGGAAAGGCATAGGGCCCAGAATGAAGGGGAGCTAAAATGTATCCAACCAAAATATGTGCAGTTTCCTTTTTTTAGCTATATAAAATTTAGATAATATCGTTTCTTTTTTAAAAATTTATTTTATCTTATTTTTCATACAGAATATTATTTATTTATTTGATGATCTCAACTATTGTAGCAAAACATGTTAATCAAAATGATAAAATATAAGTTATACAAAGAAAACATATGATATTACAATAGCAGAATGAAAATTTATATGTGGAGGGAATGGGGAGACAAGTAATTATAAAGATGTAGTGGTGTGTATATTTTTTTATATTATATATATTTCCCAAAAAAATAAATAAGGGGCCTTTTGAAAAGCTACATATTTATGGCTCATATAAAATTTAAAACAAATTATAGTATAGCTTAGATTTCTGCCTATCTATAGGTACTTTCAAAATGTATTGAATTTCAATGCATATTTTATTATTTAAAGTTAACATTTTTTAGTATTTATGGGTAGAAAAGTTCTAAAAAATGAAATTAAATAATATATGCTGAATTTATAATTTAAAAATATTTATTTTACTTTTATGCTATGATTTTTATTCATTCGAGGAATACTAACTGTTTAGAAATTTTACTGACTGAATTCGTACACGGCTTTTATTTTCTTAACTTTGTTAACTGTATACATATATATATATATATATATATATATATATATATATATATACGTATGCTTTACTTTAAAATTTAATTGCTCATTTTAAGGGGATCGATCGTTTTATTATTCAATTGTAATTATTTTTCGCAGCATATCGATCAAAAACCAGTCGACTTCATCGTCGTCACGCTGCATAAATAATTCGACTTCGTATCTTCAAAAATAAAACTACTGTATCTTGATAAATATATCATCGTCAAATTATTGTAACACGCATATTAAATATTTGCAACGATCGTACAATAATGAACCGTACTAATAAGTATGATTTATGCGGACGCATCGCTAGCGTACGAACAAAGGTGACAACTCGAATTTATTATACGCTAATGCTAATCGCGGCGAAAAACTTATGCGTATTCATAACAACGATAATAATGAGTCCGTTATTAAACGAAAAAATGTCTAAAATTTGCATAGATATTATTTATTAAACCCGCTGTCGTCCACGACGAAACTACGCAAATAAATAACGCACTATCGTTAACAAAGATCAAAAGTGCAAATTAATAATGAAAAAAAAAACAAGTAATTGAGAACGAAAAGACAACGGGGCAAACAGTTCGTATTAATTATATCGGTGTTGATTTGTGCGATAGTGATTAAAGTTTTTGTTAGGCGTGTGTTGATTATGACATTGATGATGATTAATAATTTGCCGTGAGCGAGCGGCCGCTTAATGTTATCGCCTGTACACCACTACAATTAATACAATTTTGAATTTACTTCTCGAGTTTAACATAATTTTACTTAAAATATTATCATGACCGATACGATGAATGTATTATCGGATGGGGGAGTGAGGGGGGGGGACTAGAATTTAGTATTACCGATATATATGTATATTTTGTTGTGGTTTTCATTGCGATATTAAATCAACGAATTTAACTGTAAGAGAAACACGCACTAAAACGTGCTTCGATATCGTAAATTGACCGTGTCTTTGATAAAAAGGAATTGTATTTTATATGCATGTTTTCTTTGTGGGCAAAGTTCGGTGAATAAATATGACAATGTTTGAAATGTCTGTTTCGATTAATTATTCGTTTTGTGTTTACTTGTTTTTGCTTTCGTTCTTGGTTAGTTTTTAATGGAAATCAAATCAAAGCTTTATAACAAAAAATTAAATTCATAAATTTTCAACAGAATGTTGATAGAAATTCTCGTAAATGTAAATGTAAACGTAAATGTAATATCATACATAAAAAGAAAAAGCTATTTTTATTTTAAAGAAACTATTATTTTTATTTAAATTGTATTTTTAATACCTAACAAATGATGAATCGAAAATATAGACTAAAAAATTGTATTTTTATATCTTATAATTTATTTTTGTCTTTTATTATAGATTTTTTAATTTAATTTTTATGCACATCAAAGAAGTTATTTATGTGTATGTATATATATTTACATTTGTAGGTGTGAAATTTTCATTAAAAAGCATAATTCTTTTCCTAATATTGATGAAAATGACTGGCAAAGATGCAAAGGTCAAAACTAAGTAAACTTAATCAGACATTCGAAAATAATAAATTTTTTAAGCTTTTAATGCTATACAATTAAACATAATATTTATACTCCTAAATTAATAACTGATATATAATTATATATATTTTAATAGTAATATAGAAGTTTGGAACTTTTAAAGCCAAAAAAAATATATAGAACCAAGATGTGACAACCAAGTTTTAGTTTTAGGCTAGCATCAATTATCATAGCTTTGGATATATCGAATTTTTTAAAATTACCGATCTAATAAGTCAATTAGAAAGTGAACGAATATTAAGAACGAAAAGGAATATCTAAGAATAAAAAAAACACAGAGATACAAGTGAATTTCCCGTTATTCAGTTTGTCCGTCTTTATTGTGATGCAGTTTGTGCCGCCGCATAATTTCATAAATAGGTAACCGATGGGAGATAATTTAATAGTCCATTGTATATCAAAACATGATCCATTATTCAAGTGATCAGTCAACGAGAACTGAGAGAGTGTAAAATATGCATAGGAAAAAAAATAACACACTTTGCATATTGATATACACGCACGAAAGAAAACACCCATTTACATATCAACTATCTAATTAAACGGACTTTTTTCTGCGCGTCGACTTTTTCGAATCGTTCGATTTTTAGAGGAATTATTACAATGCAATACAATGTTTGTAGGTGAATATTTTTTCCTTTTGATAAAACGCGCCGGCGCTTAGCGGGTTGAGCGCATTGTTGGGCAATGCGACTATTGTGTGTGTGTTGTTGTGAAATTTCGATCGTAAATTTTAAATGTGACGCGAAAATGATACAAAACACACCATTAATATGGAAGATTGATCGATACGGAAAACTTAATACATGCATATTCATTATTTTTTTTTCTTTGAGAATATATAAATATAAATTGTATAGTATGTATACATACCTATATGAAACGTCTCGAGAAAGAAACACAATGAGAGTATTCCCGAAACGTCAGATTCATTCATGAATTTAAATTGAAGCCGAAAACAAATTGCCGCCGTTGACGAAATTAATTGTTGCCACGTACAAAAGTGGCATACTAATTTGTATTAAATACGCTGGGTGTTGCGGGTGAGCGATTTGAACCCCGGTGGGAGTTACGAAATATTCGAAAATGCAAACCCAAGTATCCGACGTTTGATTTTAGGCTATAATAAAATTCATCTCATTGGGAAATTCGAGGAAAGAAACATCTGAAACATATTTTCAAATCAAATCTTCATGGTAGAAGAATATGCAACTTATACAAGATGACTATGTGGCTTTGGATTCAATTTAGAAATAAGTTTTTGTTTAAGTAACAATGGGGAGTCTAATAGAATTGTGTAGGCTGAGGTGTGAATATACATAGACTAAAGGAAACGGGGTGGGAAATTTAATGACTTAAAAAACTACTGGAATGTCATCCAAGACGAAGTGCACAATGATTATAGGTATAATAAATGTGTGTATTTTTATAAATGGGACCTATAGTTTTATGGAATTATTATTTATGATCGATTCATCATCTACAGCCGCTCACCATCTATTGCTGGATGAACGCCTCTTCAATTCCCCTTCAATCGTCTCTGGTTTTACGCAACTCTCATCCATCTCACCTCACACATTTTCCTGATTTCGTATACCCATCTTCCCTCCGGTCTTCCTTTTACCTTTTTGCATTCTCTCAGGTACCATTCTAGCACTTCATTTGTCCAACTTTCGTCCATTCTTCTAGCCACATGGACCGCCCATTGCCATTTCATTCTCTTTACTCTATCCACTATGTCCACTACCCTTATCATACTCCTCACCCACGTGTCCCGCTTCCTCTCTTTTCTCGTAATGCCGAGCATACAGCGTTCCAAACTTCTTAGAGTGCATTGAACTTTGTGTAGCATCTTGGCGTTCAATGTCCAAGTTTCACATCCATACGCATGATCGAAGGCAAACGCATTGATCGAAGATCTTTTTCTTCAGACAGAGTGGAAAAAATGAAAAAGAAATTGTAGGGTGAGATGGATGGATAAGAGTTGCGCAAAACAGAGACAAGTGGAAGCGTATTGGAGAGGTCTTCACCCAGCAGTGGATGGTGAATGGCTGTAGATGATGATGATGATGATTCCAGTATGTATGAAAATGAAAAGTTTTGATCAATGATGTGAAGCTAAACGTTTAAAAGAATACTACGTTAAATCAAGTATAAAGAAAGACCTTGCTTGGAATGGGAAAAATAAATCGAAATACATACCTATATGTATATGTATGTACATATATGTTAACGTGGGCGAGACGCTTAATAGTGGTAGATATTGTGCAAAATAAAATAACAATTGTATTAAAATGGATATATTCAATGAAGACAATGCAGAATAATATAAGAAATAAGCAGTAAATGCTAGGTGGTTGAATTTAAGTAAACATGTACATAAGTAAAATTGGGGTTAATCGGAATAGACAAGAATGAAATATGGTTATATTCAGCAATGCATGGTAAAAATACATTTTTTGAATTGAAGATTTGAATCTGTAATTGATTACCTTTATTTTATTTCGCAATGAATATTTTAATATGAATCAAAATTGTCGGTAGAATCGTTTTGAAGAGGCCTTTCAGAAACAAACATCTCTGCCAAATTAATTAATTATAATTAGCAATAATCAAATTTTTCGAGTCGTCCGTATCTAACATACCCACATAATAGATAAAACCGAAGTCGGATTGTAACATTGTCGAATTTTACTCGGAAGTCGTAAAACCGTTTTTAAAGTCACCATCAAAACGTTTCTCCCTTTGATGTTTCGCCATTCGCACGATATTAAAATAATACATGTATACATACATATATACAAACATTTATTTACCTATGCGTGTGTTCGTGATGTTTTTACGAGTATCATCCCATTCATGGGTAGCGTGTAATAAATTCCAAGAAAACTTTTAAATGCGACAAAAAAATTAAATAATAAATTTCCGTCTAGGAATAGAGACGTGGATAGAAGCTGGCCAATTTATAACAAAGTTGGATATTATATTCGAGTGTGTAATAATAATAAGTCGGTTATCGTCGGACTAATTAAAAACGATGACCCATAAGCGGCTACCGATCCCCTGGCTCGTTTTATTACTGAAAAACTGGTTTCGTATAAGGAAACTCGCCCATTATCTCTGTATATCCTCTCTTTATTCGCTCGTTATACCGACAACGTCGACGAATCCCATCAGGATAAAGACCATGTTAAACAGAGTCCTTTATCGAAATTCTACTATTAGTTACACTTATTAAACTAATACAATAAGATTTGATACATACGTAATCAAATCCGTTACATATTTTTAGTCAGTTGTTTTCTTTTATATTCATATTATTTCGAAATGAAATATAAATATGTACGTTGAGAATATGGGATGGAACGATATTTGATATACACATGCTACAAATTAGGTATACGTTTATGAAAGGCATTTAAAAATTCGAGTGTAAAAGTGAAACGTTTTTAAAGTGCACGTTTTGTAATTCTCGTGTTTTATAACCTTTTAAAGTACGACTATTATACACACACGCTTATAAAGTTTTTTTTCTAGAAACGTCATAAAACTTCAAACCAGGAAGTTGAGAGTCGAATGTTTTGTTGAAAGCATACTTTTTGTTGTTGTGGCTTTATGGCTTTTTCGTTTCTCGTTCGGATATTAAATTGTTAAATTATTTTTAAAATTAAATTAATCAACTTTAAACTTCCGTAGGTATGTATATATAATGTAGATTTTTTTAACAATATATATATATATGTATGTAATATTGTATAAGTACGGGTGTATTATTGCGAAAGATGCTTGGGAAAAAATCATCTAGAAAGCATAAGTAAATAAAACAATACTGGTAGATAAAGGTATAATATATATGTACTAGTAGATAAAGATATATGTACCTTAAATACATATGTATATGATATAAGAATAACATCCATAATACTCACTTTGTCAAAACTCAAAAATAACATCCATAATACTCACTTTGTCAAATTATTTTAGAAATAATCTGTATATGTTTTTAATGTTCCAATAAGTTGGAAATTATTATGTATTTATTTTAAATATGTAAATAAATACATACATACATATATCGGCTTAAAAAAATAATAAACAATTTTTTAATAGAACTGTTGATTAAAATTAAAACATATCAACAAAATGCAACATTTTTAGAAATATTCCTTTCATGCAATACTCCGTGCTGTAACCCTTCAAAAAGTCTGTGTTATCTATTATTTTTAGTACATATGTATGTTGAGTATATAATTTTTTATAAATATGAATGTACTTTATATGCAAAATATTTTAACAAATCCCAGGAAGTTATTCTACTCATAACTATCGGGTAGTCGTCAAGGCAATGGCAAATAACAATACATCGTTCCAACAGGGTTCAAAGCAAGAGGGCAAAAGGGCTCGTATAAAAATGGTTTTTCTATGAAATTAACAATAGCTAAACCCTCGAAAATGCGTATTTTTATTTGTATCATATTTCACATATGTATGTATGTATGTTCAATGTCACATCTTCATTCAATATTTCATTTATTTCAATTGTTTCGAGTATTTTCTTCTGATACTTATTATCTAGTAAGTTTTATTTTAGCCCAATTCTGCCTGAGCCCCATGACCAGGCCCCGATTCAGCCTTTTCGTCGCCCTAGGCAAGAACTATTTTTGCAGCCATTTACATATACATATGTATATTATTATTATAAAACATGATTTTTTAACAGAGACTTTTTAACTTTTGTAGATTATTTTAAAAATTAAAAACCTTATAAAAAAAATAAAACGTATATATATATATATATATATATATATATATATATATATATATATATATATATATATATATATATATATATATATATATATATATATATATATATATATATATATATATATATATATATATATATATATATATATATATATATATATACATACATATTGTATATAAAAATCAGAAAGATCAAGATTAATTAATAAACTTTTAAAAAAAATGCCAAATATAATATAATATATCTAAATTTGAGATGTTATATCAAAAATAGTACAACTAAAATTTCCTTTTATACAGACGAAGTTTAAAAAATAACATTATTATTTGATACAATTGATGATCACAGTTTCTAAAATTACCTTGCCTAGTATATGTATTTCTATGTCCGCGAAATGCTGAACATATTTTTGCTAATAATATGACTAACTATGATCCAAATTAAAATTTGACGCCAATCCTTTTCTTTTCAATCAATTTGATGACTTATTGTTTATCAATTCCATTATTTCCGAAGGGTCACCCAACTTCTTGATTGTTATTGTATTTTTTTGCCGCCCCCCAAATCTGCCGCTCCGGGCAAATTCCCGGCTTGTCCCTCCCTGGATCTGGGCCTACCTACGACTGTACGCTTGTTGCACCTGTCTAGTTACGGCACTGATCATATTTATATTTGACTGCGCCTATCTATTCTTTTTAAGAAGTGTGCACATTTTTTTGAATAAAGACCAATCAAATGACGCGCATTCGCCCTGGATGACCCATCGGGGTCGTTAAGGGTCATTTCTGTTTGTACAAATAAGCTCTCGGCGGGATACCATTGTCTTTTAATCGGGGATGCTAGACGCGACCCACGCACTTGTCATAATATAAAATTGACAATGCGTGTTCTCGCTGCGCGTGCGCACCGACACCGGAAGTGACGCGACCGAACGACCCAAAGACACGATCTTACACACCAGGGTACACATACATTTAATAATAATAATAACAATAATAACGCATCGTGTTTTACCCCCCTCCGAAAAGGCCGTCGGTTCGATTAAAACTCGAGATTAATTAAATTTCGCGACACGTAGCTACCTATGTGTGTACCTACCTACATACATACGCATAGGATACGAGACAAGATTAGTTCAAGAACCTCGAATTTATACGTATATAAATATGTAGGTGCACAAACGAGCGGGTGAATAATGCAAATGCAACGCCGATAGCGAGTAATTTTGACCTTTATTAATTCACGAGTGAGTAACACTTTGCATACATTTTCTCAAAGGTAAACCGGTGCAAATTTGTATTTCCTATATATCGGCGAAACAAATTCGCGTCGTCTTTTCTCCGTCGCCAGATGTGTAATAATTTAATTAAAAGTGCGACGTCTTTTAATTGCACTAAGCGCATGTTCGAAATAATGTGTGTACAAGTTTGCGGTTGAAAAAATTACAATCGAGAAAATTTTAATATTTAATGTCGTTTAATGAGAGGTTGTCGTCGCTGTTGCATTTCCACAATGCCGATTTTACACGAGCCAATAATTGGGTTAATTCTGTTTGGGAATAAATTACGCTGCATACTACGTGCTATTGCTAATTAATCGACAAATAGATGATTCCTATTGTACAAATTAAATTTGTCTGCTATTTTTATACTGATAAATAATGTTTATTTTTAAAATGAACAACAGCCCTTTTATTTATTTATTATTATTATTAGATTAATTATTATTTATTATTATTATTATTATTTATTATTAGTAATATTTATGTATTTACTTATGTATTTATTTATTTATTTTTTGTTTACTATTTTTCAATACTCTTTATTATTTATATGGACGTTGGGGATTGCACTATTCTCCCCATCGTCTGGAATAAAAGCTATTATTGTTATTATTTAATTATTGTTTAAAAATAAAAACAAAAAATGGGTGTCAATTTTAATTAGCCTCTTTAATATCTGAAGTCGTATCAAATCGACATTTTATCGTTGCGCTAATTGCAAATTCAACACCACATTAAATCGAAAGGTCTATAACGTGAATAAATATATGCACATGTCTTTCCGTTCGTCCTCTTTATTTTTGTAATTTAAGTTGCAATGCTGGTTTTAAAGTATGCCTTGTTTATTTTCGGCTATATAGTATGTATATGAGGAATCGTAAAGAAACGGAAACGGACATATCCTGAGGAAATCAATAAAAGGAATTGAAAGGGATCAATCTCTAGAGTGCATTTCGTGTTACGATCGCGTGTCCGCTCTCAAAAATTTTATGACTTAGTGTCATTTTATCATATATTGTTATTTCCATTAATTAATCCCGTCTTGAATCGCTCATTACACGCATCGAATGATGCAAACATGTACGTCGTACAATTAAAACGTCATAAAATAATTAACGATTACCAAATAAACACACTTACCAATCTGCCGGTTCAAAAGATTTTTCTCAGAGAAATTTTTTATGTTCCTCCGACGTATTTGAACATTTCCTCAATTAGCTTTAATTAAATCGAATTTTGCAAGAAACGAATGCAAATCGTACGTGTGTATGATTCTGTATACCACGTTTTTACGAGGACTAATAGGCGACCAAGTATTTATGTGGGATAGAATTTTTCAAAAGAACACTTAATACTTTAAACATGAATATTACAATAAACTCATAATTAAACAGTAGGATATAATAGTTGATTTCACTAATATTTCACACTCTCTTACCTCATTTTTTTGCTGGGAAAATATTAAAATTTTGAATTCGCTTTAATTATATTTGATATTTTTGATACATATGTATATGTACATATTATATATTCATATGACTTCGACATGGATAGGTAACAATGTTTTTCTGAAAATACGATAACCATTGAACGTACTCGATCATAAGATACATACATAGAATATATGTAAGATTAATTTGAATACATTTGTTGTAGATAGATATTACACGATTACTTATATATTTAGGTACATTACTTTATTAGAAATATTTTATTCTACTTAAATCACAAATTATTTTCACAAATTATTATAGTTTATTTTCCTATTAGTGACAAAAATGCAAAACAAAAATTGCCATTTTATAAATCACTCGTGATAGTATAATTTTTTTGTATGGCTGTTGGGTCTAAAAGGGTCAGTTAACTGTCCTCAAATATACCTACATATGTATATATGTATGTACATACAGTATAGAACGCTGTATGCTTGGCAAAACGTGGGTGAAAAGTGTGACAAGGGTAGTGGATATAAATATCTATATATGTATAGTGAATATATTGAAAAGGTAATTTGCGGGTCATGTAGCTAGAATAATTGACAAAAGAAGTGTCAAAATAGTACCCGAGAGAATGTAAAAGGGTGAAAGTAAGGTTGCAAGGAAGATGGGTAGACAAAATAAGGAAAATGTATGGGGTTAGATATGTAGACGATTGTTGCGCAAAACAGAAACGGGTGGAAGTGTATTGGAGAGACTTTCATCCAGCAGAGGATGGTGAATGATGTAAATGATGATGATGATTAAATATACTATTATTAAGCCGGCCAACCAAGCAATTTTCGCCGATTTTCAGTGATATAAAATGGCGATTATCAAGTACTGTATTATCTATTTAAGTAATTTAGTTACTTCTAAGTAGCTTAATTTTTTTTTAATATGTAAATCCGAAGCTTGAGATTACGTAGTTTTAGTACGTTTTATTCAGTATTTTTTTTCTAGCGTATTGAATTCAATCAATATGATATGACGTTCATATGTCATGCGATTTTAGGCCCCCAACGCTTTATTTGAATCCGAATCTGGTCGGAATCGGCTCGGATCCGCGGGCCGCGGTTGGACGCCCCTGTCCCGCGATCCGGTTAAGTGCGAGTCGGGCAAGTTTCATGCTTGACTCGATACAGTTCCGAGGCGATGTCCCCCGGCCGGAATATAAGTGTGTTTCCATGTCGGCCTCACCTGGGTACCGGAGACCCCGAGTCCGGCACGGTTCGTGTTAAGCCCGCGCACTCCTCCCCGACAAATTGTCGGCAACGGGACCAGAGCCCCTGCCTCCCACAAAGCCCCACCCCCTTCCTACATCAGACGACAGGGGGGTCCGAGGGTCCGGGGTTGGGGGTTGGACCGCGAAACTTTCAGCCGGTAATTACCGCCGGTCACGCCAGCCATCGCCGTGGTCCCACACCGATCTAATTTCTACGATGTGGTCCGCTTACGCAGATTGCCGCCCGTGTCACTATCTCGAAGAGGATCTTTTTTAGTGGCCGGACGACCCCTCTATTTCCCCCCAGTCCGCCCCGAATCCTCCCCCATATAGTTTGATCCTCACCCTCAAAGAAAGTTATAGTGTAGTACGGGGCTTAAAATTCGAACTCGTCTCTCCCTTTCTGTAGGTAGTCGTTGATAAAATTTTACCTGTATTTATTGTGAATTGAATAAGAAGACAATCATTTCTAAAATGTACATATCTATTTGAATCGCGTGGTTGTTTTCGACATATTTCCCAACGACAAAATTCGTTTATTTCGATCGAGTATTGTAATTTTTTTTCATATTTTTATCGGCAACATATCATATTCTCCATACCGATAATATTAAAAAGAAAAACTAGAATATTTTGTACATCGCAGTATTGTTTTGAATGGCAGCACATATTTTTTACGATCTTGAAATAGCTATTTTCATATTATTTGTATATTTTGATCAATTGAAATTTCCTCCGAAGCTGATCATTTACCATTCAATACAAGTGAGTAATATCTAATTGTATATTTTTATTTGCGTTTTTCTACACCTTGTAACGCATTATTAGTATGTTTATAGATAATAAAAAATGTTTTAAACGCGTAAAAGATACTGATAATATAATAATAATTGTTTCAGTTTTAATTATGTTTTATCTCTATATCTAAATAGGCAAATAACTTAAGATTTTTTTCAAATAAGCACTTATAATACAATAGGTACATATTATGGATGAAATTACCGCAGATAATTACATTTAATACTACATCGATTGCAATGAAAATATTTTTTAAATTGTTTTTAATGTCTATTGATGAGTATTTAAACAGAACGCAGCATTATATAATATAAGCATTCATTTAAGCAAAAATATTTATTGAATTGCAAACTTGCCGCGGCGAAGGATATTTTTCTTTGAAATCACAAACGCGTTGTCAAGCAAATTAACGACTTAATTATTAATTGTAACCGGTAGGTAGATCGTAAAAGATAAATTGATGTTAATTTATTGCAATCGATCCAAAGACAATGAATATTCATTGAAATTAACAAGTTGGTGGTATGATGCATTTTACGTCGGTATGATTAACATTCGTCGGGCTACCTAAATTAAGTTAGTTACTTTTTCCACATACATATACATATGTGTATATGCAGCTACCAATGTATTAATATATCGTTCTCCTTTTTGCATTACTAGGCATTTTCGAGTGCCGGACTATGATCGGGGCCCTCTTTCCCTCCTGCTGGATTTACGAGCCCTCCCGCCTCTCTATATTAAAGTCCCCTTCTTGTGCTATTAGTTTGGCCGGTTTCGTTGAACCCACTGAATATATTGTACATACACATTGCATCCGCACACACATACAGATACATCCAACTGCAAGTGAATGTCCCATGTATTGGTACCGGCGCATATATACACACGTGTGTATCTACATTTTACTTTTAATTACCTACTGACTATCTATAGCGAGTCCGGTAATAAACAATGTACGGTTGAATTTCGTTTGCTTTTATTGGTCGATCAAACCGCGTCGTAAAAATATACTGAATAAAATAAACAAATAAATAAATTAAATGCGTTTCCTCCCGCGCCCGATTATAATATTACACATGTCCGGTGTAAATGGCTTAAAAACAGTACGTAGGTTGAATCGATTCAGTGAATATGTAGGTTTGTATAAATACTTATTAAATTTTAAAATGCGTCTATTATATAATATTTGCCGGTTTACAAAAAAAGGGTTTTTAAATAATTGAATCTGAATTTAGTAGGAACAAATTGTGTTTGGTTTTCTTGTATTGGTTGTCATCTTTAGAGCGAATTCCCAAATGTTAAAAAATTAATTAGACCTCGCGTCGTACACATTTTTTACGCTATTATTATTTTGAAAAAATCTTTTGACGAGGGATTTGTAGAGTTTTTCCGTAACATTCGGCCATTTGTCTTAATTATGTGCTCTATGTTTTGGAACGTAGAAAAAAAAATGAACATATACTCACATAAATTAGGAGATATAAATATTTCATACACTCAACGGAACAATAAACGCATAGTGCGGTTCATTTTTCGATAATTAAGTGGGTATGTTGGAAAATAAATTTTATGAATGATAGACACTTGAAATGAATATTATCTGCAACGTGTACTAGATGTAGCATTTTACGTCAATATATATAGTGCTAAGAAGACAAACTTTTTTAAATATTTAATGCAATGCCAGTGATTCTATGTATATAAGCTTAAAGTTTATCATACTACAAAATATTTTAATAAAATTCTGAAAAATCTTAAAAGTACGAATTCGTCCATACGTATGCTAAATTGGAAAGTTTCCCACATTTTCTTTCTTATTGGAATCTATTCTGAAAATTCGCTATAAATACCATAATATATTCAAATGAAATAAATATTTCCCAGTGACATTATTAAATACGTAGATTAATTATGTACTAATTATAAAGAGTTTCATTTTATAGTAAAAATGTTCAGCTGTATTTATTACGAATAAAACCAAATTTAGGCTAATCTAATGTATTCGTACCTACATATATACATATACGTACATATATGTAGGTACATATGTACATAAACGAACAGATTGCCAGATGTAATAATCCAACAGCTGATACGAATACAGTCATTTTCAATGTAGACTTATTTATTGTAGATAATATTTATTATATCATTACTTATATTTATTATTTTATATTTATAATCATCTAATATCTACTCTTGTACTTCAAATGATTTCGTGAAGAAACATCCTGCATAGATGAAACATTACAGTCGTTGACCATTAAAATTGATGCTACATTTGTTTTATTCATTCATTTTAAGTTTGGACCATTGAACCACAATAGTCAAAAGTAAAAACATAAGAACAAAATAAATACAATCAAACCATACCTAAGTTTTATCTTATTTGGAAAACTTATTTTCTTGTAACTACATATATGTATATACGAGAATTATATTTTAAGTTTCAAGAAAAAAAATGAATATTTTAATTATTTTCAGTTCTTTGAATATCTGAAAAAAATTTAGGTGCCCTCAAATTAAAATTACTCCTAGGGGATAATACCGCGAACGGCCACTTCCATCTCGCATTAAGCTTAGTTCATATTCTTGGATGGGTCGTAATAAAACAATTGTGCAATTAAATAAAATTAAAATAAAAGGAATTACAAAATATATTTATGGAAATAAAAATGTATTGTTTACATAAATGTGAAAAATTATAGCACATGTATGTATTATAACACAATATGTAGTATAATTATAACACATGTAAGCCCACATGAAAAATTCACCGCCCCAGATTTTTTTTACTGCCCCCCCCCCCCCCTCTGAACCAATTAAATTAAAAATTGTAAAAAGGACACTTTTATGATGACCGAACAGTTAAAACGGAATATTCCATTTTACTTTGTTATTTATTTACTCCGCCCACATACTAATGATTTTGTTCGCGAGTCTGAATTTCTTAAAGGAACATAGCATGGCACCCACCCCCCCATTGTATACGTAATGAACGATATCTATCTATCATTTGAAATATAGTTATTCATTTGAATGAAAATTAAAATTGTGTTATCAATTTGAATGACAATTTGAGAAGTACATAGATTTGTATAAATGCTAAACGAGAAAATACCAGTCAATTTCGATATTTGGGGATTGGTTCTGAATATTATTATTTAGAAATATTATCTGTCGGAGTCGTAAAAAAAAATCAACTGACTCTGAATCTTTTTTTTATATATTTTTTTAATTAATTGTATTACGGTTGGCACTTATGTATGGAGTCTTCAATTTTATTGAAGTAAATCCACCAATAAATTGAAATTTAACGATTTCTTAATAAATATAAATTTAAATTATATTATAAATAAAATCGTTCAGTTGTACATATTTTAATGTGTTGTGGCCAAAATCATACATTTGTTTGTGTAAATTCATAAATTTTTGCTTTATTTCATTACGATTAATGAGACAAATCGAATCACATGTCAATATTTAGTGATTTTTTTAATTCCTTAACTTTTTTATATTTTTAAAACTGCTATTATTTTATTACTAACATAGACGTTGGCAAAAAAAGTCGATCTTACTAAAATCGCTCAAGGTGGAGTTACATGCGTTATTGTGGCATTGCAACGCATGTCGGGTCCAGCTAGTAGGTAATAAACAATGGATTGTTCGTTCGCATTATAGTTTTTAAGCATAGTAAATCTATTAGATTCACCATGTTTACGCAGTTTACATTACAAATACTGAGCGAAGCCGGGTAACACAACTAGTAAATAAATAAATAAATAAGAAGTGAACAAAACCCCATCGAGTTAAACTATTTATATAATTTTAGCCATTTATCTATGTACATAATTTAAAAATACATTCTTAATTACTTTACTCTAAAAGTTTATGTTTAACTTATATGTACTGTCCCTCACAGAAGTGTCTCCTTGCACCTCGAAAGAATGCATCCTCGGTCTTAGAAGACCTGATGCACTTAGGGAGGGCATTGTATATGAACACACACACCCCTGTGAAAAACACCCCCAGATGTCTTATTTTTTCTTACTCTACTCGAAACTAATTTGTCCTTATTTCTAGTATAAAAACTATGTATATCTCTATTCCTTATTGTATAATCCTTAAATTACTTTAAAGTAGAAATATTCCACATCTTGCGAATGGAATATACACGCATTCGTTTGTGGTTCAATACAAATTCATCTAAATACGAATCAAAACGGGCACGCGTTGTGCCAAATTGACGCCTCATCTTTCTTTTCACACGCATCCACATATCTTCCACATTTTGCGTATGTATTTCACTATCATTTGGATTCACGAAATTATAACCACTTTATAATTTAGAGGGTCCGCCCTGTCGAGAATTCCGGCTTTTACCCAATTGTATTACTATAGACCAGTGGTTCTTAACCTGGGTTCGATCGAACCCCACGGGTTCGGTGAGTTAGTCTCAGGGGTTCGGCGGAAATTCAGCAGAGCTAGGTTGAACAGCAACTCTTCAGAACAACAACATTCTTAAAGTTTTGGTGTCAACAAATGGTAACGTACCCTGTTATTGCTAAGAAATCTCTGGAGATTTTTATACCGTTTGTTACTACATATCTTTGCGAGCAATCCTTTTCGAGGATGCTGGACATAAAAACGAAGATAAGGAACAGACTTTGTTGCGAAAATGACACGAGAGTGGCACATGCCAAGGTGAAGCCGCTCTCTGAAAGGCAAAAACAGAAGCCACACTGATTTGCAGTAAATATTCATTATTATGTTTTTGTTTTTGCGTGAAAATCATGTTTTAATGGTTTTGTTCTTCGAACACAGTGATTTTCGATCTTAGCCTTCCGATATTTGCGTTTTCGGTAATTTCACATTCCGGCTCGTCACGGAGACCGGTAAAATATGTATATACCTACATCAGTGGCGTGCGCTGAAATTCTCTCTCTTTTTGTCGTACAGCCTTAATTAATGTGCACGAACGGGATACAAGAGGAACAGTCTGTCCCTCTTGTATCCTGCGCGTGCACATTAAGTAAGGCTGTACGACAAAAAGAGAGAGAGAATTTCAGCGCACGCCACTGACCTACATATGTTTTGAATTTGAAAAAAATCATATTTTATTTACTCGCGTCGCTTGTTATCTGTCTGATAAATTCTAATTTATCAGACAGATAACAGAGTTTATAATGTTAATGGGATCCGGAAGTTGAGACTCGTCCCAATTATCAATTTCTTCCAGTATCTCTGCAATAGTAAAATTTCATTCTCTGGAAAAAAATATGTGTCATTATACTAAAGGGTCAAATACGACTTTGATTTTTTTTCCAGGAATATGAGATATGTAAACGCAATTTCTCTTATTCATATTATACAATAAGTCCTACTGTATTAAAAACATAAAGATAAATAAAAAATATGTAAGAATAAAGAACTTACATATGTTTTCTCATATCTGCAACTCGAAAAGCGTTCGACGTTGTTCCCTCAAAACTCCAAAGAGAACTGATTATATTTCGGGTGACTTTCTTAAAATTCATCACTAGACACCCGATAGTCATAGTGTTATCCATTGTTCCATTGTTGAAAGGTTTTACGACCGGCCTGAGTGATCCCTTTATTTTACGACGCAAAAGTGTAAAATGACGTGAACGACCGATTTGGCATACATCGTGTAAGTTCATAACCGACCGTTTGGGTTTAAATGGGTTATACATTTTATATACATTTTAAAAATCCTTTCTTTTGACAATCTTTCTGTCAGGCGACGACATACTGATGCTATATTCTTCTTTAAGCTCATAAACGGTTTCCTTGATTGTTCTGATTTACTGAATAAGGTTAATTTCAGAATCCCAGTTCGGTACTCTAGACGCGTTGCACTCTTTTCACTTGATCCTTTCAATACTAATTCCCAAAAATATTCTTATCTGCAGCGCGTTTATCGTATGTTTAACGGAGAGCTGAATGAGGTTGATCTATTTGGTATTTCCCTACATCAATTCAGGTCTAACATCAAGAGAATCTTGACCGATTGATTCATTCATTAGCCAGCAGCGTGGCTCGGTCGTTAAGCTTCTGCTTAACACTGAGAGGCGCCGAGTTCGATCCCTTGAGCTGACCTCGATTGAAAAGAATTTTTCTGAGTATATCTGTAATGCTGCTGGTCAGACCAGGATTTGTGACTCCTGGTTGATCGTTTCCTATCAGAGTTTGCCAATTTTCTCTGATTTCATTGTTGAAACGATTCCCGATTAAAAATTGGCTAAAAATCCTTCCTACCCACTATATCACCACTATTTGAGTATGATTAATGTAAATATTACAATAAAAAAATGTAAGTACAATTCATAGATGTCTCGTTAATTGTCGAGTTTAAGTCAGTGTCTCGTAATTTAGCGACTTATGTATATAATAAAAAATGCTGTATTGTTTGTAATTTGGCCAGGAAGGCGCATTGGGGTTTACCTGTAATGCCTTCCTGGTATGAAATAAAATAAATAAATAAATAAATAAATAAATTTCTTCTCCTATTCTATTTTTCCAATATTTCCAATATTTTTATACTTTAGTTTAGTTATGTAATGTGCTATTTAATCATATTATAGCTTTCATTCTTTTCCTTTTCATTTGTTTATTTTGTATTTACCTTTTTCATTTGTTTTATATTTGTAAATTTCAATTTCTTCTTATATTCTATTTTATAACCTTCTCCAAATATTTTAATACTATAGTTTAATTATGCAATGTTCTACATATTTTGTCATGCCTTTATTCTTTACTTTTTAATTCGTTTTCCTTATATTTATCTTTTTCATTTTTGTAAAAATCTATTATTGGACTCGGATGTTACATATATTATTTATTTACTATTTGTTTTTTTATACATATCTATGTACATCCTGTCTGTTGATTTTTCAATTAATAAAATAAAATAAAATAAAAATAAAATAAAAAATAAGAACCAATGCTATAGACTAAAATTTTACTTTTTATGCTTAAAATATTTCTTAACCTACATAATACACCGCATTTTGGTAAGGTCGTAGCGACACTTTTACGTGGATTTGAGACTTGTATTCGCATACTTTTGAGAGCGGGAGAGCGCGCACACGCGTAGAGCGTCGGCGGCGTCCCGCCACCTAATAAAAGTAATAAAAGACGCCAAACTTCGTCGATTCCCATACAAAGTGGAACTGGCGTGTCGTGTCGTGTCGTGTCGTGTCGTCCTTTCGCCGGCTTTTCCCTTTTTACTCTGTTTTCCTTCGCGGCTGCTCTTTCCTTCCGCTCGCCACGAGCGCGCGATCCCTTTTCCCCCCACGCGTTCCGTTCGCTCGCCGAAGCCCCGGTCAGAAGGTGGATCGAGCGGTAGAGGGGGTGCGCGTCGACCAATGGCAAGCCGCGCGGCGCTCGCGCACATGCAACGACACACTTTTTTAAGCGAAACGCAGCGCTCCGATTGGTCGACGGGCGTTCGGAGGCGGGCCCGAGGCGGCGACCTCGACCGGTTCGGCAGCTTCGTCACAGCGAGCGCTCCCAGTCCGCGTCGACAGTCGAACGCGAACGGTGCCAGCGTACGCGCGCGCGCACTACACACACACACCAAACTACAACCCCTCGTGCTAAATTCGCCCACTAAAATAACGAAAACAAATACGCATCCTGATATACCACAGATGCACAGTGCAATATGTTAAAGAGGGCGCGCACCCACTCAACAACGACGGCGACCACAACCCAGAAGCACCACCACAATTCGTGATAAATAGTTTAAAAAATAGCCGCGATGTTGTTATAACGACGGGATGAGGCACCGACGCGTCAGAACGACGAAGACGACGACGACGACGCCTACGACGACGGTGGCGACGACGTCGCGGAGAAAATGTGACTGTTATTATAATAATTTATCGTAATAATAATAAAATGAAGTTAAAAAAGAACACCGTATTAGTTACAACGAATAAAAACGTTATTACAATAGCGATAACTGTAAGGTGATTGTTCTTTATATAAAAAAAATTAGTCAAGATTATTAAATTAGTGTTTTAAGGCGTTGTTGTTTGTTTCTCCACGTGTAAAGTAAAATAACCGAAGATGGCAGCGTATGCACAGTTCGGTTACACGTATCCGCCGGCTTCACAGGTGAGCTTATTATTATTATATTTTTTTTTTTTTTGTTACCTATTTTATTTCATTGTGTGTTTTGAATGTCGGCGATCGATGCGTACTGCTCGTCGAGTTTTGCGCCTAAGTGAGTCCACCTTTCGCTTTGCTAATAAATTAAACCGGGCACACACACCTGCCGTCGCTCGACGATCGCCGTGTCCGCGAACGCAATCCTTCCGACTATAAATAAGACTACTATCGACGGTGAGAATCGTCCTTAAATGTGTCCCTTTTTTTCGACCGCGGCCCTGACCCCTCTCTCACTTTAACGAAGATCGATATATTGAACGCGCGGGAATAACGAAGCACGTCCTCTCGCTTATGCACACTGTATATATTTATAAAAGTGTCATAGCTACAGATTCATTCGCTTTTAAATTATATATATATGTATTTATTAGACGCGTCTCGGTAGCTGTCGTGTTATTCTTGTACTTACACACATATCATTATTATAAATGAATGTGCTCATTAAAGATGTAATAGTGCAGCTGTATAATAAAAATGTTGTACTGTGATGATGGACATTTTTTGCAAATTTTGTTCGATCAGCTGATGGAAAATAGAGAGATTTAACTTAAAATGAATCAAATTACTTTTAATGATACCGATATTTAGAGGAATGATTTTATTGCTAAAATTAAAATGCGATAATAATCTTGATGAATAATAATTAAGTAGGCATAATAAGATTTTATTAACTATGAATGCATGCATTTTTAATAGGCTTAGTTAGGTATATAAATCGGGTGCTTAAAGATGTAATTTTATTTAAATAAAATCAAAACTACATCTTATCGCCGTCGGACGTCATGCGTAACATTGTAAATATAACAATTCCATATAAAATAAGTTTTTTTGTCGTTTAAATTATTATAATTATTATTTCGGTGTGTACTTATGTACACATATAACCGAGATGTATAATACTTTCATCTGGTAAATATTCAATTATATTAGATACCAGCCTATCTATGCAAATGAAACAATATTTATTTTATTCAGAACGGTTTTGATTATCTTAATTACTCGATTTATTTATTTACATACCGACGCAGATATTGTAGATATTTTTAATCGGGAACGTCGTTAATGAATATTTATTTGAACCGCTATATCGGATGCATGAAGACACGACATAAATAATATGTAGACTCGTAACGTTCTGAAGTGTATCGAAAATAAAATGGAATGTTTTAATTAAGCACTTAATATACTGTAAGCGAGCCGAACTTAGTATAAAATATTGATAATATCATCTGTCATTAATACATATGATTATTGCTAATAGTGTAAGTAAATATACACATTGATAATTGATTTCATAATATCTTGAAGTAATGTACCACTTTTATGGTATAGATTTTTTTATTGTTCAATTTCAATTCAGAATTAAATGGATTATGGGGCAGTAAATAAGTGAATAGTCAATCAGACGACTACCGTTCACTTATTATACGTAGATAGGTTATCCTACACCCACACTCGATGCTGTAAAAAGGCGATCGGATCGTGTATCCCGTCGTTCCGTTGCTGACCAATTTCGTCGGCGCGTAAGTGACTGTCGTACAGGTAGTCAAATCATTAAAATACCTAATAATACGTAATAATGATAATCATTCGCCCTGAACACGGTTGTTCGAGCCGCGAACAAAATAATATACCCCGGGGAGAGGACTCGTCGAGACCCGCGGCCCATGGCCCGTTTATAAATATTTACACATTTCTTGCGCGCACTTCGGGTCTGGACCGGTCCCATAATGCCGAATGTGCTGAAATGAGGGTAGTTGAGGGCTTTGCGACAGTAAATATGCCGAATAAATCGGTCCTGGGGAAAAAATGGCGTACGGCTCTTTTCGTGGTTACAAATCTTTTGAGCCTATATGTATTTAATTAAACTTATTTAATAATTGTGATATTTGAATGTGTCTACATATGTACATACATACATATAAATTTATGTTTCCATTTAAGTTTTTAATTAATTATTTAATTAATTTTTAATTAATATAGTTGATTGATTTAAAAAAAGCAAACCAAGATTTAACGATGTTGATGAATCGTAGTCATACTTTGGAATTTTCTAAGGATTTCGTATTTATACATATGTAGATAAAAAAAAGTTATATGATGCTCGTTTGAGTACATATAATCCTACTGAATACTTGGGTAGGGATTAGGATTTAGAACAATGAAATAACAAAAATTTTACAACATTGATCAAATTACTAAATAACTTTTTTTAGTGTATTTTACTTATCTGAATTATATATATTATGATTTTAATTGTTTACAAGTAATTGAGAAAAAAATATCATTAATCTTTTATTCAATACTTCACATGATTGATATTTTTATGATTGCAACTTAATTATTGCTTTTTATACAATTTACATAATATAATACATACTGATGTTATTACTCTTAATACATCAATTTTATAAAATAATAGATATAGTTTATAATGAAAATTGATGAATTCATGGTTTAAAATATATTATGCTTATTTTTTTATAAATTTTTAAGTATTTATTTTAAAATATTGTGTGTATTATTATACATTTTTTACTGAATAATAATAACAACAAAAAAACTATTAACGTGCAACAAAAATAAATATCGTGAATCTGTATTTCTGAGTCGATGGTGGTTGATTTAAAGAAAACTGTTTTATATGTTTATTCCGTTCTATGATATATACTTTAATTAAATCGTAAGAGTAGTTGTCGTTGAGATTGAGGGGCTATAAAATACCCGAGGGGTTGGAAAAAGACGACATCGTCAGCAGGCGTGTGTAAATATTTAGCTCACTCGAAATCATTTGCGCCTCAGCTTTAATTCTCACAGATAGGTACTGCATATGTGCATATATACGTACATTTTAAAAATATTTTTAATGTGATAATAATAATCGACCGATCTCATTGTGCCGTAGACATTATTGTCGATGCAGACCGCAAACTTTTAAATGTATTCAATTGAAAAGAGTCGAAATGACGTGTGTGAGTGGCGTCGCATTTGACACATTTTCCCATTGTGCCCTTTTTAAATAAAACGGCACTATCGAATTAATGTCCCAATATAAATAACCTTCCACGTTTACGATTTAGGTTTTCATTGTTGTGCCCTCAAACACAGAGGGGATATATCCACACACAGATGGGGTTTCGAAATATCCCCCTTTATTCAATTATACACTTTTTGTGCAGTGTGAAAGCAGAGTGTATTTCGAACGATGATGATATACATTTATATAATAAATTTACTTTGCACTTTGTGTATTATATCAACTTAACGTTTAATAGAGACGTTAGCTTAATTGTTGATTTTATTAAACCGTTTACAATATATTTACCTATGTATGTATGTGTGTAGATATGCTTAATATGTTGAAATGTATGGTTAGGTGCAATACATATTCATAACGAATTGTATGTACATAGAGTGTAGTATGATATAGGTACATACGTATTCAGTTACTTTATGATCATTTATATGTATTTAAATACATTTAATGATTTGAATACACTTGTGCAATACAATGCATGCATTGTGTTCATCGGAGACAAAGGCGAACATAACTTTTAAAACTCGCCTATCTATTATAATATTATAAATATACTATTTTTTTTATAATTGCTTGGCCATTGGTAATGTGTGTGCGTGAATATCGCTCTCGAGATTCGTATACATATAAAGTGCTTCATTAATAAAATATTCATTGACGAAAAGGCGAACGATAAAAACATAATGGATCAGTGAAAGATCCGAAAAGCGAGTAGGAGATGTTATTATTATCGATTATCATATAATTACGGGGACCCCGACATTGAATACATTAGCCTACTGGTGCACACGTCGAGTAGTTTAGACATAAAAATCAAATTTAGAGGCAAATGAGCAATATTATATTCATACGAAAAAATGATTGAGCTCAAATTAGGTTGCATCACCGGTAACCGAGTCGCTTCTTAGCGTTTTTAAATCTCATTTTGTTTTTGTTCCGATTTTAATACCTATCTACATAAACGATTTTATAAAACGGCTTACGTATCTGAATGTTATCACGTTGGAAAAAAATCCGCTCGAAGTTGCTGCCGGTTTAAATTTTCGATTCAAAGATACCAATTTTTTAGGATTTAAATGAATTAATGTTTCAAATTTTCCTTAAATTTTATGTAAAGTAAAATTAAAATCAAAACATCGCCGAAGAGCTTGTATCATTTGTAATTTGTTTAAGTAAAAAAAATCTATACATATATAAATACGCACGTATATATGTCTATATACTTATACAAATAATTTATAGAAATAATAATACGTACCTCAATGATGAATAATGTTAATAATAACAAAATTTAATTTGCTCTTCACCAAGCATGTTTAGAACCATAGATCTTATTTCGCCTGGAAAATATTTGATAGAATCTGATCTATAATATAATATTAGTAACTATTTAGAAGGATAAAAAAATAATTTTAATTTTTATGTACATACATGCATACATCCATACATATGTAGATACTCGCATGTAAAATGAGATTTATAAATTTATTCATACAATCCAACTTCAACTTCATACATTATATAAGCATTATTTTTATTTTATTTTATTTATTGAAAAATCAACAGACGACAGGATGTACATACATAGATATGTATAAAAAAACAAATAGTAAATATATAATATATGTAACATCCGAGTCCAATAACAGATTTTTACAAAAATTATAAAAAAAATGAAAAAGATAAATATAAGGAAAACAAATGAAAAAGAATAAAGGCTATAACATAACAAAATATGTAGAACATTGCATAATTAAACTATAGTATTAAAATATTGGAAAAAGGTTATAAAATAGAATATAAGAAGAAATTGAAATTTACAAATATAAAACAAATGAAAAAGGTAAATACAAAATAAACAAATGAAAAGGAAAAGAATGAAAGCTATAATATGATTAAATAGCACATTACATAACTAAACTAAAGTATAAAAAATATTGGAAAAAGGTTATAAAATAGAATAGAAGAAGAAATGAATCAATCGGTCAAGATTCTCTTGATGTTAGACCTGAATTGATGTAGGGAAATACCAAATAGATCAACCTCATTCAGCTCTCCGTTAAACATACGATAAACGCGCTGCAGATAAAAATATTTTTGGGAATTAGTATTGAAAGGATCAAGTGAAAAGAGTGCAACGCGTCTAGAGTACCGAACTGGGATTCTGAAATTAACCTTATTCAGTAAATCGGAACAATCAAGGAAACCATATTATAATAAATAGTAGACATTTATATAATTTATCTAATTTGACTTACTTATAAGGTAATTAATAGTTGATATCTATTTACTTAACTAATTGCGAATTGACAGTACACGCAATTTAATATTTTACGTAGAGAAAGGTTAAAAATAAACAATTTAATCAATTAGCATTTTGTATCGTCACAAAGTGGTACTTATTTCATTACAATTATATGTTTGTCAAATATTGCTAAATTTTAAAGTTTTTTCGACAGTCATCATTACAGCAAGCTGTTGGTTTCAAGATAATTTCATCGAAACAAAAATGTCTTAAAATCATTCCATTGCGCATACATTGTGCAAATATTAAACGTTGAACGGTTTTTTTGTAATGTTGATTTAACGAAATTTGCACTGTTAGAAAGTCAGTTTACTTTGAGAGACATCGGAAAGGAAAAAAAAATACTCAAAACGGGGAATTGCGCAGTTGGGCTTTTCGTGCGAATCTTGTATGTAATTTTATTATTATACATCAACGAGACATGAGCATGCACATGCACAAAATGGCGGTCGGCGGTGAGTTTCGTGAAAGCTTGAGAAAGCTCTCTCGTCGTTTGATCGCCGTTTTGATGGGACACTGTCCACTGGGACATGACACTCGACACATACACACATTTACCTATGCATACATACAAAGTTGGATATAAAATACAACAACAAAAATGAGCCTGTTTTACCTTCATCATCCGCGGACAACAAACAGAGGGGACCCTCTCTTTTACTCTCCGTCTCATCAAGGGTAAGTGTGGCAAACATTTGCCTTCCACTCGGAGGAGACGAGGACTCGTATCATTTCTATTAGAAGGCAATACGGACCGCTCTTATTGAACAAATACCTCGTGTGTGTGTGTGTGTGTGTGTGTGTGTGTGTGTGTGTGTGTGTACACATTATATAGCTCACTCGAAACTAATTTGGAGCTTTCAATAGCTCAAACGGTCGTTGCTCGTGTAAGATTGAGAAATGGATTAAAAATCACCGAGGCGCAATGCGGAATTGTACGTGTTTATTTTTCAATGCAATAAATGCGTTTGTGTTTACACTTGATACAATTCACGATTTTGTTTTATTGCAAGTAAAATCATATCGTTATATGTATTTCATATGGCGTTTTACGATTTGGCATTAGATTACTCTTGAAACTGCGGTTTGTGTTGGGACTATGAAACGTAATCCTTATTTATTAACATATATTTAAATAGGGTCATATATACATATATACATAGATACTTACCCAATATTAAGTTATCATTTTTGTTATTACTATTTTTTATATCATATTAAACCCTTGCTTTTTAAATCTATTGTACATACGTACATATGTACATATAAACGTACGTTGAATGCTTGCGTTACAAAGCTTCATTATGAAACGGTCGATAAAATAAATACACGTATAAATCCGAAGTACCTACGCTAAAATACAAATTATAACACAATTTTAATGCAGTGTCAATTAAATACACCTACATATGTACATATACTTAGGTACATACACATTTGAATATAAAAAAAATGTTGGGCTTTAAAGTTATTTAACTAAACCTAATGGTTTATACAGATGTATTAAAACATTGTTACACACTTTTGAAATGAAATTGACGAAAATGAATTACATAAAAAAATCATAGTATCAAGAAACAACGAAGAGGCACCCAGAAAGCGAACGGTCTAATTTTCATTGTTGGTTATCTTTAAAACTTAACAAACTAAATAAAAGCTTTTAAAAATTAGTCGACTTTTTATTATTTCTCATATAATACACACATACATAATATGTAGTGTATTATATGAGAATGTGCCTATTGTAGAATGTGTCGATGTTAAATAAACAGGCAAGCCCGTATCGTCTGCAATCTTCATGCAGAATCTAAATAAATGTGTTATAATGTGTTTTAATAATATGTATTGACATAGCACTAATTACTATGCACTCAATAATCTCACTCAGCCAAACAACGGAGACTTTTCAACCGGTTTTATTTTTTGCACGGTATGACGATAAACAGTGTTTAAACCATAATAATATGACGCATTACAAAACAAAATGTGGATTTTAATGAGTCGGCCGACTAAGGAACGAGAAAAAAGCCAAGACGGGGGATTTTCGCCATTAGATCTCGACGTTGTTCGAGTGGATCTTCTTGTATTTTTCGGCGTGTGCGTGTTTGTATGGGAATGTTGTGGCCAGTGGGGCTGAACCGTCGGTGCGCGTTTCGCGGTCGGACCGCCTAACGGCCACAAATATTGACAGAGCTTTTGTCGGGGCCCCAGCCCACTTAAGGCCCCCACGGCTCGTGTTTGCGGCGCGGGGCCCCCCAAAGACAATAGTGCGCGCGATTCGCTTGTTAACTCATATTTGTTTGCCGCGTGTAAACACGAATATTAAGTAATATATATTGAACGAGCAAACACACTCGGGTCCTCTTTCATGTCGCGCCGGGACCCCTCCCAGGGACCGGTCCTCTCCGAGGTCCAACCCTCCGATGACCGGCTCGCCTATGTAAACTGGTGACTGATTAAAATTAGACACAATTAAATAAAATGCTATTACCCCTTGTTTGTAAACAGCCTGGTAGCATCAGCATTAAAAGTCAATGCAATTTCCTCAAATTTGTGCCTATTTTGTGCAACCTTCAATATTCTCCCGGGGGGGGGGAGGGGGTCCCCTGCGAAACATCAATTCTCGTTGATGAACTCTCCATTTCTTGTCTCGTTGTCTTGGTACTAGGATCATCATAGTTATCATTCCAGAAACATTTTCCAATATCTCTACTATCTTACGACTTTTATTTTAACTATTATTTAAATATTTATTATATTATTATCCGAGAATTTTCAATTACGAGGATTCTGGTTTCATTACATATACATATATGTACATATGGATGTAGTTGTATTAAACAATTATTGATCTTATTCAAAATTTATGACAAATGATGTATATTCAAGTATAAAAACGAAGATTTTAACTAGATTTGGTGAAACGATTTAACCAGATTCAACGAGATTTGGTGAAACCAGGCCCACTGGTTCACTAGTTAAGTAATCGATTACCACTTGAAGGCTGGTAGACTAAAATCTGTCGTTATAGTAAGACCAGTATGATTATAAAATATACATTGATCGACCTATTACTGCAAGAGTTTCCTGGTACAGAATAGTGCGCTAGTAGAGATATTTGCATATCAGTAGATGGCTGCTTGCGAGGTCTTTTAGTTATTAAAAAACACAGATCAACCGTTTACTGATAGATTTTTCCGATTTGTCCAGCTTAATTGTTGTGACGGATCCAATAAATCGGTATCCATCTTCTCAGTTTCCTGAAAATTGGACCTATTAGCATATCAAATTCGTTGAATCTTATTAATGCCAACCAACATAGTGTATTTCTCGCAAATTTGCTGTGAATCAAAAATTTGTTGATTGTCTATATATGTCTATTTCTATTCTATTGTATTTTATGAAAAATTGTTAGTACTTATGCACAAAAATTAATCTCACCATGAGTATCACCTTGGGGTAGGTCCTGTATGTTTGTATGTAAAAATAAAATAAAAATAAAATAAAAATATAATAATTATGCTTAAGACAGTTTCATGCAAAATTTGCAACATCGAAAATTCAACCAAAATAATACCGTTTTATGTGATGAAGTCCACTATGCGCAGAATCGAGTATGGTTTGAAAGAAAAATAGATTGTTATATTTTAATCAGTCTGTTACTTATTATTCAACGGGTAGTTTTATTTATGTTTGTAAATTAAATGCATTAATACTATGGAAAAACAAAAAGAGGGAGAAAAAACACGTTTAAAAAAGGTCACAGTGTCAGGGATATTAATCACACGTGAAATACGCATCGCCATTGGTGTGTACTTATTATAAGTGGCAAAATAATTAGTTAGAATATACTGTACACAAATAAATACATGACAAAATATGTACATAGATTTAAATTGAGAAAAGAAATGTTCGAAATGAATTAGCATCGAAGTTTGGAGCAGAGCTCGAAGCGTTGCAAAGTTGACTACTTCAGCACTTCGTTTATAAATTTGTATAAGATTACATATTCAATGGTGGTGGGGGGCTTTGAATAAATTAAAGTGATCGTATAGGGTTTCTCGAGATTTGGCGCACGCGCGTAAAGGGTTAATATTTTGCGCCAATGTGCGTGTCAACTATTGGGTTCGTAATCCGATACGTCCTTTGTGCGGCTTTGCGACAACTTCTACGTTATAGTTAGATATTATTCTTTCCAAAGTGGAGGTGTATCAGCCGTTACATGAGTTCATCTTGTCGGAAATTCTAAAATACATGTACGTACAATAAACAAGATACTGAAATTTAATATGGAGGGCTTTGCCTGTGCGATATATATATTTTTTTTATTTAAAATGTCATCAGTTTAGATAAGTGGTATTTTCGTTTCTAATATTATATACTTCAGCTACACAGGCTTTTGGTCCAACGACTATATGTCCGTGAAAAAATATATCGTTGTATCTAATGGCGTGTGGATCATTATTTGAAAATATGCTCGCGAGAGTTGTTATTAGTCAGTCACCTCCTTAACACTTTTCGCACTGTAATGGATAGCGAGTGACCAGAACTTATATTTCATTTTTTTTTTAGATAGTTTTAAACATATAGAAAAACTGTGGCATACGTGGTACCATACCTGGTACAAACGAAACATTTGAGCCGTTTCGTTGAAATCTGTAGTAGTTTCAAGTTTATCCTTGCTTGACAGTGATATATACCAAAATGACCCTATGGACGCCAAGCGTCCAGCACAGTATCGTGCGGATTTATTTTAGCACGGTAAGGCAAGTACTAGTACCGATTCTCCTAATTTGATCACTCGGACGTTGCCACGTTACGAGTAACATTGGAGTGATTTGGTCTGGATTAATCGTGTCAACCCGGTATAACCCAACCACCGAGCCATTGGACTTTTGCTTAGCGCCGTTAGGACGCCGGGTTCGATCCCGATCGACCTCGATTGAAAATAATTTATTCTGAGTATTTTCTGTAATGCTGCTGGTCAGACTTGGATATTTTTCACTCCAGGGCGATCGTTTCCTATCAGAGTTTGCCATTTTTTTCCGATTTCATTGTTGAAACGGTTCCTGATTAAATTGGTTAAAAACCTTCCTACCCACTATATCACCACTATATGATTATATACACTATGATTAATGTACAATAAAAAATTATGTACAAATTCATAGATGTCTCGTTAATTTCGAGTGGTCAGTGTCTCGTAATTCAGCGACTTGTGTAATAAAAATGTTGCATTGTTTGTAATTGACCAGGAAGGTTTACCTCCTAGGCCGTCCTGGTATATTTGTATATATGAATGTAAAAAAATAAAATAATCTTCAAAGTTAGGTTTTCGTACAAAGGTGTTTAGTACCGTTGCCATGCGCACCCATAGTACATATGTAGGTGTTCGACATGTAGTAAACAATGGATCGTTCGTTCGCATTATAGTTTTTAAGCATGTACGACCTTTGATGATGCGATCAGTTGATAATTTGTATGTGGTTGTTACAGCTGCTGGTACAGGGTGGTCAGCCGACGACGGGCGCGTCGACGACATCACCGGGCGCTTCAAGCGCGAACGCGGCATCCCTGAGTCCAGGGGTGGCGCCGGGGGCGCTGTCGCCGGGGGCGGCGTCGCAGGCTCCCACCACCCCCGCTGCGGCGCCGCCCTGCTGCGAGAGCGGCCGCCCCATCATCACGGACCCCGTCTCTGGACAAACGGTGTGCTCGTGCCAGTACGACACGGCGCGACTCGCACTCACCGGATACCCAAGACTACCCACCGCAGGCGTCGGCGTCTATGGCGCCCCCTACCCCTCCACAGACCAGAACCCATACCCCAGCATAGGCGTCGACAGTTCCGCTTTCTATTCGCCGCTGGTGAGTACACAACTTACATACTACCTACATTTTACTACCATTCTTTTTTCAGCTCACACACCCATTTGAAATCGGTAGAAAGCTACGGAAATCTTGATCCTTATAACTAAAGAGCGGACCCAGAGCGCGCTGTCCATTGTTCACATGTTGTAAATGCATTGTTAAGGTTTGCCGAACCTTTTTTACAAAGCATTTACAATAATGGAACAATAGACGGCGCGTTTCCGGTCCTACCTCTACTTATAACTAGACACCGGATTGTCACAGTGCTATCCATTGTTCCATTGTTGTAAATCCTTTGTAAAAAAGGTTCGGCAAACCTTTAACAATGCATTTACAACCTTTGAACAATACGCGGCACCTTAAAAGGCGGACCAACTTTGCGCAGTTCATTGTTTGCCGTGCTCTGTTCATTTTTATTATGAACCTTTTTGTATGCTCCCTAGCTTTGTAGTTTGCCCTGTTTCCTGGTAAATAGATCCAAACTGCCCTGTTTCCTGGAAAAATAACGCTTCCGGTCCTACCTCTACTTATAACCAGAGATCGACGCGGAAATGCGCCAGCACATAAAAAATGGGATCCTTTTGTCAATTTCTACTGTTAACCTTTTCTTTGCTCTCTAGAGAGCAAAATAAAAGGTTAACAATAGAAATTGACAAAAGGATCCCATTTTTTTTCTGTGCTGGCGCATTTCCGCGTCGATCTCTGCTTATAAGTCTTATAACTAGTCACCGGAGCCTGAGGGGGCTGTGTATTGTTCAAAGGTTGTAAATGCATTGTTAAAGGTTTGCCGAACAATGGATAGCACTGTGACTATCCTACCTCTACTTTTAACATTGACTGCATTTTATAAGCTAGATTTATTTATTTATTTATTTATTTATTTATTTAACATATTAGCCAAAGTGACATTACAGAGATCTCCAACGCGTCACTGTGGCCGGTCATTCAGTAAAAATAACATCATAACAGTAATAATAACTTATAAAAATAACAATATTGACACAACATCATTAAAATCATAAAATCATAAAAAAAAAAAACATAGATAAAGTAGTAATAACAATCATTCATATTTAATAGGCAAAATCAACCACTGGCATTCCTCAACAACCACTCAACCAGATTAGTATATTTTATATTGAAGAGGTCAATTTCACCAGAAATCCGGTTGAGCAGATATATAGCCCTAGATATAGGAGCCGTTGTCAACATATTTGTGCGAGCCACAGGAGGAACAAACAAATCACGATATCTCAAGTCCCTGAATTTGCTAGGTGCATTAAACCTAAATTCATTTAGAACCTGAGGATTGTGAATTATCCCATTCAACAGCTTAAAAAAGTGCCTTCCCAGTAACATATTCCGACGAGACTCCAATGAGTTGAAACCTAACGCCCCTAATAGGAATGCACTAGGATATAGCCAAGGATAATAACCATACTGTTTCAAATAAAGATATCTGAGAAACCGTTTTTGGATTCTCTCAATCTTCAATGAATGAGTTATATGGGTAGGATTCCATATAATAGAAGAAAATTCTAGAATACTACGTACTAAAGATTCATAAAGAATTTTAAGCACCAACGTACTCTGGAAAGGTTTGCTAACTCTTAGTAAGAATCCCAGCATTTTTGTGGCTCGCAAACAAATATTGTCTATGTGTCGTTTAAATTGAAAATTATTCGAGAACAAGACCCCCAAATCACAATATTCATCCACAAACTTTAATTCAACACCACTTAGGCGATATGGATAAATCAAGCGATTTGAAGATCTTGCCACATTGAGAACACCGCATTTTTGAATGCTAAAAAATAATTTATTATCGACAGACCAACTTGACAGCGCATCTAAGTCCAATTGGAGAAGGGCTGCGTCACTATGAGACTTAACTGTCATAAAAATCTTAAGGTCATCGGCGAATAAAAGATAGTCTGAATACTTGATTATTTTTGAGATGTCATTAATGTAAATTAAAAAGAATAATGTCCCTAAGTTGGACCCTTGAGGTACCCCAGAATGTGAAATAAACTCATTTGAGGAATTAGGGTGAAAATAGACAAATTGCCTCCGATTTTCAAAGTAATTTTGTATAAGTTGCATCAAGCCATTTGATAACCCAAAATTTCTTAACTTCACAAACAAAACATTATGGTCTACCATATCAAAGGCCTTCATGAAATCGGTATATACTACATCAACTTGGTTTCCCGCATCAACCGATTTGGTTACATAATTGGAAAAACATAATAAATTAGTAACTGTTGAACGAGAACTTCTAAATCCATGTTGTTGATCGATCAAATATGGTTCACAGTGATTGTAGATATACCGATGTAAAATTGCCTCGAACACCTTGGCAGGAGCAGAAAGTAGAAAGTATGTGTGAAGTGTTTCTCAATAGGTTTGTCCCCATACGTGCATACGTACGGTAATTGGATAATGGCAGAGATAGGCGCGGAAGCGTGCTTTTTCCAGGAAACAGGGCGGTTTGGGTCTATTTTCCAGGGAACAGGGCAAACTACAAAGCTAGAGAGCAAGAAAAAAAGGTTCACCATAAAAATGAACATTGCACGGCGAACAATGAACAATGAACGGCGCAAAGTCGCGCCGGCCATAATTATTAGTCAAATTGCGATCGCCCAAAAGACAATTTTTGCCACAAAAATGGCGTATACGGAATATTTGGCGCTCGAGTTCTCGTTAGTATGATAGTTATCATTAGTGTGATGGACTTTTCGGCTGCCAGATGTTCCGTTAAACAGATTTTAGTGGCTTTTGGGCGAGCGCTTTGTGACCAATAATCCCTGAGCTGTACGTACATACAGTATTTTTCAAAAAAGTCACGTACATACATACAGTTTCCTGGAAAAAGCACGCTTCCGCGCCTATCTCGTTATTAGTAAGCTTTGGCGTGACCTTGCACACCATTGTTCATTTTTATGGTAAACCTTTTTTTTTTGAACCTGTTTAAGCATACGAAAAGTTGAGAAAACGAGTCTCGACATATTGCAAGTTGGCGGAACGGAGCGCACCGAAAGTAAAAATAATAAACATGACGCAAATTTTCTCCCAAAACACATTTTTTAATGTATTTACATACACAAACGAAAGACGAAAAAGAACTGAATAGAATAAATAGTATCAAAATATTCGTAATGATGCCTTTTTTAATAAAAAAATGTTAAAATAGAAAGTTAGAAACTGTTCTGTTGAGAACTTCCAAGAAAACTACAAATTTAAGGGTGTTGCGAATAAGGTTGCCAGCACTGTATATTGTATACAACTTGTACAATGCACGCAGGTCAAATTTTTACCAAATGTGAAACAATACATTTCTGATCATTGTTGAGCCACAGCCGCAAAGACGTCCCGTGGGCATATACGAGTAAGGCGACGCCTAAGGGCGGCCCATTTTGAGGACGGCCAGCCCAAGGAAGAAAAAATATCGATAGTATTTTAATATATAATTGTTAACTGAAATTATTATATACCGTATATGTATTTATATAATAATTTTTCATCAAAAAATGGACCACTCATCTAAGTAAAATCATCTGAAATTTAATTTAAAAAAATGATATTATAGTTATGAAATATATTTTTTCGTTTGTATCATATTTTTAGAAGGTGTGGTGCATTTTGAACCAAAGGCAGTATATAATCTAGGGATGTCACTGCACGCCACCCTTATATTTTGACCTGTTAGACTGTAATGCTTACCTAGTTCATTAGTCGTCCCTAGATCATTTTTGCCCTTAGGTGAACTTCAAAATGCCACGCCTTGTGTTACAAAGAGAAAATAGTCATATTTCTAATATTATACATATACTTTTATTTATATATATATATAATTTTTTTATACATATAATAATATTATATGTATATAAAAAATTACATATAATGACTTGGATGAACTGAAGATTGGAAGAGCACAATTTTGAATGAGAAATTATTTATAATAAAGAAGAAACGGAATACAATATTTAAAATTGAATTTTTTTACATATTTTTTCCCTCTCGGTATGTCAGTCATCAAAATGTGCCGCCGTTAGGCACTACCCAACTTCATTATGCCCATGGGACGTCCTTGCACTTACCAGAATATTATTGAAAGAACATTTTCGAATGCGAACACAAAATATTAATGTATTTCTAAAAAATTTCTTCGAAATCTTTGTAGTATCAGTTCTCATTGGTCTTGTCTCGAGAATTGTCGATAGATGAAACACTTAATAATAATGAATAATTTCAAAACTTACCCCATTATTATCATTAAATTAATACATTGCGATAAAAAAAGCAGTAAAGAGCGATTTAAAAACGATACGACTTTTTAAGTCGACCCTCTACCAGCAGTCTCGCAAGCACAGGAGAATTATTGTGCGCGCGTTCAACTCACTTCACCGCCACGTTTAATTTATTTTTATATCGATTTTATTATTTTAAAATTCAATACGGGATTTCATCGATGCGTTCAACACATACACGATAAAACATTTATTTTATCGCATATACTTATAATATATATATTATAGCGTATATAGCGTAAGAACCGCCATAACAATAATACCGATACGGAGAAATGATATCGACGTGGAATCCGACACCGCTAATAGCGACTGTCCCGTGGATATTTCCTTGTAAACCATGTAATCGTAAAAGACGACAAAACTCGCCCTCGGCTCATTACGTTTTCAATATCGACACGTGATTCGAATTAATACATAAGTGAACATGTTGAGAGCCGCCTTGCAACGTGCGAATATTTCCCCTTCGAGACATACGCGCGGTATGCGGTGCATATTTGTTCGTATGCGATTCATGCGTTTTGAAAAATATTTGCTGGATTTTTCATAGAATCCAGTTTAAAATGAGAGGAGATTTGCGTGTTGTCGACGTGATAAAATCGCAGAGCGATTTGCTTAAAATCAGATGAGATTTTGCACCGAGTAGTATATGTTAATGTACGTATGTTTTTTATATATTATATATACTTCGAATTCGGCAAAAAAAAGCTGTAAGATAAATATATATTTTTTTTTGTGTATGTCTGGAAAATCCGATCTTGTTTGATCAGTCTTAATGTGTTGGTCGATTTGGATTGAGAAATTCCTCAATTCAGATAATATAATTTCAAACGGACTTGGTTTACTTTTGAATTGATTGAACTCTACATAGTACCTACATATGTGTGTTATGTTGTTGTATGAGTATATTATTTAATTATTATTTAAATGATTGCTATGATTACATATAATGTATTGTAAAATGCAGAGGCTCGATTGTATTTTTTTTACAGATATTCGTGATATTATGATTTTTTTTTAAGTGAAACCATACATTATATTTTTCATACAATTTTGCCTTGTTGAATATATGTATAATTAAGGCAACGAGAGAATATTAATTAGTATGAATTTTTTCTTAATATACGTCTTAATGGAATAAAAATATTATATAAAATAAAAGATTAAATCAGTGCTTCACAACATTTTTCTCCTCAAGTATGAGTATGACCTCTAATAACCACAACTCATATTGGATGAAATTCATTTGAATTCAATTGTTTCTTTTAGAAATTCACAGATAATTTACTCCGATAAAGAATCTGTAAACGCCAATTCATTATACTTAATTGTGTAAAATTTTATTTTTAAATACATGTAGATTTTATTTTTATATACGAATCCGAATGAGTCTTTATAACATTATACGATGTTTAAAATATGTTATTTTTCGTCCTTGATCACGTTTTATAAATATCAAGATTACTTTTTACAGGGTTCATTGCCTCATTTCAACAGGTAGTATAAGTAGTAGCAGCGGCGGCTGTAATTAGATTAAACGACATAATGGCCTATCTATTAGATACTCGGCGGGGTTATTATCTCCCGGGTTTATTTTAATGCCTCAACCCACCCTCTTCCTCCTCTCGGAGAGATCCCTTGATCAGAGACGACGATAGGCCTAATTTATCCCTCAGATCCGAAAGAGGGGACCTTTCAAATTTTTATTACAATATACAACCGATACGAAGCGCAATTATTTGAAAAACACGACCCAATATACAATTGCGTCCGAGTACACATGTATTACATACATTATAATAAATTAAGCGTTATCTCGGTGCGCTTTTTGTACCGACACTTTGTTAACACAACGTCCGAAAACGTTAATTTGGTGGCGTTTTGTTTTCGGCTCGCTGAATAATAGTGAAATTGCTGGGAAAACGTAAATACAGGTTTGTATGCGCTATGAACTAGCGTGCATACTACTAGGAAACCTCGTATTCAATGATTAATATGATGTATTTATACATACATACATATAGTATGTATATTATTAATTTGACGGTTGGACAGTGTACACAGAATATTTCGATCAACGTGTTTTTCCAGTAATGACACGTACCTATGTATGTATGTATGTAGATGCGAAATTTGGATATCGCTGACAAAATGTTGCATAAATTTTAATACATTTAGAGCAATATGGAACACTGTTCTGTATATCGATGAATGACAGAAAACAAAACGTATCGAGGTATTACTAGAGTACTTGATACGGTGGAGTGAGTGAGAAAATTAAAATGGACATTTAGTAAGAAAATTGGATGAAAGGTTGACGAGAGAAGTGCTCGAATGCTACTCAAGAGAGTGTGAAAGGACCATAAGTGAGAAGGGTGGCCAAAGTGGTACTCAAAACAGAGATAAGAATGAAAAAAGGTTTGGAGATACTTTCATCCAATGGCAGTTTGTTATGACAGGTGAAAAAAAATCTTAATTATTAATTTTTAATAAAATATCGTGCAGTAAAAATACATATAAATAACACAACACGAATCACAATCTTAAAATAAGATTTGTAGGTTTCTGCTTCGTTGCGAAAAAAAGCATTTTTTAATTCAATGCTTTTAGATGTTTTTTTAAGATAAGTATGTATGTATGTATATGCATGTTTAACGAGAGAATCTTATACTTAAAATTTTCAAAAAATAAAATCTTAATCCTGTGCGATTAAACCAATAACACGCGTTTTTCGTAGTCGTGTATATGTAAATAAAGGCATTAAATTCACACGCACACACACACACACACACATAATACGTATAATATTTATGGCAAAATAATAATAATAAATTATGGCAAAAAGCGAAGGGCGAAACGTGTTGATCCCGACGGGAAAAATTACGAGAAATTAAATTATCATATTTTTGATTTGAACTTGGCTACCGTTTTCGAAATTGGTACATAATAACAGGGCCCCGAACTCTCTCGTCCCGAACGTTTTTAAGAGGGCATCTCGGTAATCCTACACTGGGGACCCGAGGCGCAACGGGCTAAGCCGACGGCTCGTCACTCGAATGTTTTCATCTAAATTCGAACACATAAACACTAATACCACCACCTTCTGTGTTTTATTGTCAGCATACATATGTTATAACTTTTTTTTTAATTTTATTAATAATGTATTTTCCTCGTACGTATCAAGTAATTAAATGTTTATAATTTGAAACCGTAATTATGATGCTTGTAAAATTAGGGTTTCGACTTCTAACACGCTTCAAATTTTGCACAAAATACGATTATGTTAGTAGGTATGATAATTTATTCCCAACTTAATACGTTCGACTTTGAATGTTTCTGTTTGTGTATTAGCATTTTTGCTATTTTTATAAACTTATGTTTTATCTACTTATTTGCGGTTAAATTATGTCGGTATAATTTTGTTTTCATCAAACTTTTATTTGTATTTATTAAGCCGGGTAAAAACGTTATCCATTTACCTTGTATGTAATATATGTAATGTACATACATACATACATATGAGCCGTTATAATTTGAAGTGGCATAAGTCCACTTTTCTTCATTTCGAAAAATGTCTCGCAAAACATTAAATATATTGTTTTACGTTTTATAATATTTAAAAATACTGGTTACCTGTAATTCGTTTAATTTGCTTTTCATAGATTCTGGACAAATCGAATTAAAATAAGTGATAACAATTCGTGAATTAAGTCAAATAAAAATAGTGTTTTTGAAACTGAAAATTAGCTTCCGCCACATTCAAATATAGCGGTTCATATACGTATACGTATACAAGATTTCATATTATTGCAATCATATTTTGTTACAATGCTATATTTCCAAATTCTTTTCTAACCTCATTCAAATTAAATTAATATATTTAAATACTTATGCCATACTAGAACATTAAAAAACATATATAATATTTCTGATTTAACTTTAGAATTTGATCACTGAAGCAGCAAAATAAAATATTAAAGTAGGTATGTAAAAATTGTCAGCAAAATTTTTTTTATAAATATATAACTATTGCAGTACAACTTCCGCATTTTTTTTCGCACAAACTCGCCTCAATTTCACACTAAGTGCGTAATTGATTGAACACTACAATGTCGGGGGTGAAAAAAATAATTTTATTACAATTATTTTTCTATCGTAACGGTTGAGAGAACGAGCTCGCCCATAGTACGTAAAGAAGTATGTATTCCGGCATTGCGTTTAACCGTCGAACGACCATAAATCGTCGCAAACATACGATCTCGGTCATAGTTAGCATATAATTGGATTTTTAACATAAACAAGAACAAACAACTGTTATAAATATGTCACAATACACACACACACACACACACACACACACACACACACACACACACACACACACACACACACACACACACACACACACTTACAAGCATGCATTTTAGAAGGAGTGAGAGAGAAAGAGAGGGTCTAAGTCATGTAAATAACGAATTCAAATCTCGCCATCCGTATGCGTTCGCATAGTAAACGAGTCCGATTTCAGCATGCCGTGACTGCTATATAATATTATACTGTGTAAGTAACGTATACAGGTTGAGAGTCTCAGAACACGCCGTTTAGACCAGGTAAGTTTTTCCTATTGCATTAATTGCGATCGTAAGTTACGACCGGGCCGCGAACGTGACACGTGAGTTTCGTTTCGAGACCGTTTTGCATCAAATGCACTCACTGCTGATACAGTTTGTCGTGCATCAGTTTTGGTTGTGAGAAAAGCAATGATGTGAATTGCACCGATGTTGAAATAAAGCGGAAATGACAGCGATAATATTCTGTAAATTGCAAAATATTATAGATTTCATTGACCCTATATGTAAACAGTATGCTAGAATTCGGACAGTCCATATATCAAATCTAACATTTATTGAAGAATACTTTTTACTAGATCATACTGACATTACAGGTTGCTTCAATGTATGCCTAGCACATTTTAAGCAATTAATTAAATATATAAAAGGAAATATAAAATAGAATTCAGTTAAAATATTGTAAAACGTTTAACAAACGTTGTCATTCAACGACAACGGTCCATTCAAATCACAAATAATCTAATAATAGATAACTACATATATGTATAACTATTTAAATTAGACTAAGGCTAGAGATCGGTGCAATTGCAAATAATAATAGACCGTTCCATCAGTGTTCAAAGCAAAAACATGTGATTACCTCGGATTTTGACTAGGGAAATATTCTTTTGGGGCGGGGCAAGTTGACATTAGGCTGTATTGATAACACATTATATAAATAAAATAATATTTAATGGCTGTCGGAAATATAATAAAAAAAAGTCTTTTTCTAAACTTTTTCTAAACATGACCTTGGCACATCCACGCTTTTTCTAATTTGTCAGAGGAATATTTTCACTTTTCTCGGTTCACAGAAAATGTTCGAATTAAAAATTACAATCGGTATTATCATTCCCTTCTTGTTAAAAATAATTTTAATTTTATAAATTATAATATTTCTCAGTTCGGCCTCGAAAGTGCCCATTTTTATTTCATTCACATCCTAATTAGTAATTACTATCCGACCCATAAGTATGACACTATTATTATCAAATTTTAATATGATATTCTTACAAAATAAGTGCATATTATTGTAATTAAACTTTAAAACATTAAATTGAATTAATTTTTAAAATTTATTACTAAATTAATAAAAATACATTGAAATCGCATTTATTGTATTCAATGTAGAATATATTCGGCTATTAGGGGAATGCCCTTCAGTAGTTTAATAATTTATTATGTATGAAAGTTTTTGAATCTATCGTTTTAATTACATAAGTATTGAATATATGTACTTAATTCATAAAAACTAGATTATTCCACACGAGAACAGTATGTATTTTTCGAAAATTACTTTATATGTTACTTTAAGAAAATTACTTTATATCCTGTGTACAATAGTATCACTTTATTTCAAAATTATTCGTGTTTTATTATTAGTCACAAACACAAATTTTCATTGTTTTGTATGTAAAATATGGCATCGGCGATTATGCGCTCTTGTTACGAAACTTTTATTTACATTCGATGGAAATTTTTATTGTAATAAAAATACAAACTTGCAAGAGGAAAAGTTTTCATGGTCAAAATTAAATTTGCGCTCAAATATTGTTGTTATATACCGAAAAATTAATTATGCTGGAAATGCAGTCGCAAAGGGTTAGGTCGTTCGTTTTGTTTTGTGTGTGACGGGTTTCGGAGAGCGCGACGCCAGTCGGACCAAATTAAAATAAGGCCATAAATAAAACGCGATCGGCGAAAAGGTGCTGAACTGAAAGATTATCCGCTGCGAATGAATGTGCCCCCATTGGCGTCTACGGCCCCCAGGTTTACAGCCGCTGTCTCGAGTGGCGGCGTGTCGCGCTATGGCTATGCCAATTAAAATACAATAACGCGGCGCAGCCACTCTCAAACTGTGCGTCGCGACACGGCTAGATCGTAGATATAATACATTCATAGGTTCACAGTTAAGTACCCACTCGATATTGGTGCGATCGTTTTGATTTTGAGCTTAGCAATGTAAGTGTTTTGTGATTTATGACCGATCGGAAAGTGCCTCAAATTCGATATTCGCTCGAAGGGTGTAATTTTTTAGGGAAATTCTTATCGTGCTTAGTATTATTACATAAACATATGTATAATTAATTACATATTATATCAGTCCAATAAGTCCTTTCATTTTTGATATCGTGACTAACGTAAGGCGTTAATTTGCTTTGGGCTTAATATGTCAGTGATGTCTAAATAGTTTGTACACCATTTTTTCTGACAAAAGACACTTCAATATACAGTGTTTTTATCTCACGATTCACAAAAAAGAGGCATACCTCTATATACATATGTGTAAATATGAGCCGTTATGTTTAAAAGTAGCATAAGTCTTGGGCAAAACATTCAATATAATCTTTTGCGTTTTACAATACAATTTAAAAAACCTGTAATACGTTTATTTTGCTTTTTTTAATGATTTTTGAAACTTTTACATTGTAGAATATTTAAATGAAAAGTTCACTATATGATTATGTATGGTTTTGATGTTTCATTTCGCTTCCGGATAATCGAGAGCTTTGAAGTTTGCAATTGAATAATTCAATCTTGTATTCAAAGCCCATTTAGTCTTCATTAAAAATATCGCTTTTTCTTATAACAACGGATCAGATATTGGCACTCCAGATGATCGCTTTTTGAATGAACCACATGAAAATACATTCATCAAATTTTTCACATGGTTATTGTGTGGCCGCTATTTTTATCAAAATTATTTTTTGTTCAATAATCTACATATACGTATGGAAGGCTTATTTCGTCACGCTGATTGTTCGTCACACATACTAACAACCAAGTATTCATTTTGTTTTTGTAATTCTTTTCAATGCTACCACAGTGGACAATTCGTTGTTCGTCGTTTGCGTTTACATCTCTTCAGAGATGAAATAAATAAAAAAATAAGCAATGGCAAATTCGATAATTAGTTTGGTGCGAGTGGTGTTTTTACTTTATGGATTATAAAAACTCACTTTTTTCAAGTGAGTAATAGTAGTAATATTTTAATATTTCTGCTACTAGCTCTATTACAGTGCCCTTAACGAGAATGAATAGTCACTATAGTCTCTTATTTTTATAATGATCAGGTGCTCATCGTTGTGTGCCAAGTGGGTGCATCTTTAACTATGTGAAGGAGCGAATTTTTGCATACGATTCTGACAATCACGATCGGAAATCTGGTATGGTATTGGCATGCATTTGGGAGCCCCCTGGAGCGTGGGGACCCCGGAGGCCTCCGTCGGTTCCTCCATCTTCTTGTCCCTCCATCTGCGGCTGTGTCGCGCCGTATCCGTTTTATTGGCTTTTTTCTTTCCTTTTTGTTCTGCGGCGTTAAGCAGCGTTTTATCGCTTTCGATTGTGGCGCCCGAGAGCCGCGGGCCCTTCTCCCGCCAGCCCTGACAAAACCTCCTAGCGACAATGGCGCCGACTCTCTCGCCCTTTTCCCTTTTTCAACGACGCGAATTTTTCGGCGGTCGGTTTTAATAATGTGCCCGAAGGCGCCTCTCCTTCTTAGGTGTGTGTGTGCGCCCTCCTAAACTGCCGCCCTCACACAATGTCCACTGTTTTATTTCAAGTTGTCTCCTATCTTGACGCCAGTGGCGTGCGTGAATGAAATTATTGAATATTAGCTCGATACAGCGTTGAGAAAAATAACAAGCTACATACACACATAAGACGCATTTATCGAATAACCAAAAAAGGAAAAAGGCTTAATTAAATTTGTTCACATTCTCTTTACTGGACATTTTATCATTGACATGTATACCCTTTATAGTCTTTTCAGTCATTTGATTTTTTAATCATAAGAAAAAAAATGAATTAACATATCATTTAATGTCATAATTTCAAGTAAAATGAGTTTGAAAATGACGCCTACGTATTATGTACATACGCTAATACATCGCAATGTTTTTTAGTCAAGTATTTGTTGTCAATCAAATTTAAAACGGTCATTTTGTCTAACTTTGATTCGGAATCATTTTTTTTTTATATTGTACAAGCGACATGGAATCTGAATACTGAATCTATAAAAATACTCTTATTTTAAGGAAGCTTGTCTATCAGACATGTATTTATGTGAATCGTTATTTTCTCATATGAAATTTGTTGAATCTATGTAAATACGAACACGTTTGTTGAATTACATTAATTATAAGTCGAATTATTAATTTTAAGATTGCCAATGAAACACAATGTCAAATATCTCACCCCAAGTATTCATATCAATATAATTTTGTACATAAATAAAATATATTCGAATTAGTAAAATACTGAAGAATTTTTTATCCTCCATATTTAAAAAAAAAAAAAAAGAAAATATTAAAATAATTTTGTTTCTGCAGGTATTCAACGATATTTTGCCTAATGAACTTTTAAAGGACTAAAAAAAATTCAGCAACAAAAATTATTATAAAACTTTTATTCTAAGTTGATCGCCCTGAAAATTTAGATGAAAAGTAGCTCTCAACCTCAAAAAGTGTTGTCCTAAGTGGTAATTTTATTCACATATAAAAAAATTGTATACGTATACAAATTTTTTATTCATTTAATTAAAATTTTTAACTTACATAAGTAGGTACAAAGTTTTCTTTTATCTTTTATTCAATGAACATAAGCTGTAATTTAGATGCAAAAAATATTCGTATTTTATGAATTCATCGTACTTGAAAATAAATAATATACATATCTATTTAAGCTGCGGGTAATTCTATTGAGAGTCGTAGGATCTGCGTCATGCGTGTGAGTTACATCTTAGCGTCGAATTAAATGTAGATATACAATCAAAGTTTTAAATTAATTGTATAAAAAAAATAATATACTATGTATTATACATAGAAGCGTGTAAGTTTGCCTGCTTTGCAAACAATTGGTCAACGATTAGACATCTAACTGGTAGACCTTGAGGCCCCTCTAGGGATTCTCGCAACGGCGAGTGCACTCTTGTGCAACGGCGTCTAACGCCAACAACCCCTCTTTGCGTGTTTAAAACACACGAATTATTATTATTATAAATAATAATAAAAAAATTGGCGACGCGGCCCCACTGCGTGGACGAGGCCGTATAAGGCTACGCCAAAACGGTTAAATATAACTGCGGCAAAAAGTCAGTCGTATGGCGCATTAAGCGGCCATTTGGCTACGTTTCTCACTCTGTCGAAAACGCCATTTTGTGAGTGCCAAAAAGTTCAAGTTCAACGTTGATATTTATGTAGGTTGAATTATACATATGTATGCGAATGCACGTAAAAACTCCTCTTTGCAATTTTATGCGCCGTGTTTAAGAGATTATTTACTTTTGTATACGTACTTGTTCGTACATGCCATACGCCCGCTACAACAGTAATTTATGTATTTATATCGTATGTATGTACATATGTTGAATGAAACATAGACATAATTAAATTGAATTAGTTTACACTTGCTTAATTTGATTGATGCTTTACAGACGTTGAAGCTTTGTTTACTGGATTCTCTAATTCATTATGTAGACATACCGCTCTATTATTCTGTTACATCAATGTTTAGTATTGAAATTTCATTTCAAATTTAAATCTTTTGTATAACGTAAGGCCGTTAAAAATTTAAAAAAAAATCATCTATTCAAAATAATAGATATATTCTAATCGAACGCTGTTTTCTACCGTGTGTGACCTGAAATGGAACTCGGTTTTTAGATTAATCTTCCAGTCATAGGTCGCTCACCAACAAGCCAAATACCAATGTACGTATTGGGTTTATTATAATAAAAAATAATTTTATTATTATCACACGTGTACACCCCCGAAAAAAATAATAAAAATAATAAAGAAAGGGTTGAATTCAATGGGCGACATTGTCGCTTTCGCCGTCATATACTAGTAGTTATTTTAAAAGGTTTTTTCAAATGAGTCGTTTCACCCATTACACCCGCAAAACGACCAACGGCCATGGTGGGTGGGAGGGAGGGGGAGGGCTCGGTCGGAACGATGGTGGAAAAAAAAGTTGGAAAATGTCGCTGAAAACCGCTGAGTGGCCAACGTTAATGGGCGAAGGGTTGCTGCGGCCGCTCAAGGGGGAGTGGGGACATTTTTTTAGCTGTCGCTCTGTCCGCTGGCCGCATGAAGGGACCGACTGAGGGTGGCTTGGGAGGGTTCGGGGGGTAGGTTTCGAGGGTAAATTAGATTTGTCAATGTACGCGGGTATTCACGATCGGGGGTGTGCGTGAGCGCGAGTATCGATTCGCCGGCCAACGGTCGACGACCACTCGCTTCCTGGTCAGATCCGTGTCCAATTTGCTCCTGTCATCTGTTATTTTCACCCACCCCACTACCACAACCACACGTATGTATGATATTACCGTCGATGAGAATGACGATTCGATGACGGGGTGAAACAATAATGAAAGCACCATTTGATACGTGTGCATTGAATCAGATGATACTCGATTATGTTAAATTTGATACAAAATCCTGATTCCAAATTCATCAGAATACTCATTGGATGAGTGAACAACATATTCAGAAATTTCGTGGGATTTTACATATGTGTATGCTATACATACATTCATGTATAAGTTTAAAGGATTTTGTAATCATTCTGAATGGATTTAAGATTTATATATCTATATTATCAAATCATATGATGTGAACTATTGATATACATGTATGTACGTATATTTATTGACAAGACAACGATTTGACTTGGCTTTTGGTTGCAAACTTGGAACTAGCCCAAAAATTAGATTCTACGCACATATAAATTTAACCTTTTTATAAATCAATAATTTTTGTTGTGTCTGTTAATTAAGCTATTTGATATAAATCGGCCTTTATTTTTACTTCCGTTATATTGCAATTATTTAGATAGCAATTATTTTATTTTTGCACAAATAATAAAAAACGACTTATGTACGTTAGATGTTGAAATTTATTCTGGATTTTATAGCCTCTTAAACAACTTGTGGCGTCCGTTGGCAAAACAGCAAGATTTTATATGTTATGTATTCTATTATTTATCGGAACATCCAAGCGGAATAAATGTAATATAATATATCGCATTTCCGAAGGGTGCTTCGCAATTTATTCGCTTGTAAAATACGATAGATTGATGCACGGTAAAATATCGCTTGGATTAAAACCAAAAGAAACAATTCAAATATTTTGAATTATACATAGATATAGACAGAAGAACGAAAATAATAAAATTACTTGGAGAGATTATATTATTTTTTTATGCTTTGGTGACCCTGAACTAGTACCGAAAAGGTTGTCTCTTATTATTTGTTCGCACGTCGAATTCAAAACTTCATGTTTTACAGGACGAGCTTTTATCAACGCCTCCGTAGTCGATGACAACATTTCGCCATTCGCGATTTTTTCTATTTATGTATTTTGGTTTTACTTCGGTGTGTTTTTATTAGTTTTTTAGTTTTCCGGTCGTTTCGGTCGTGTGCCCGTCAGATTCTATCGTCGATTTCGTCAAATTAGTTCCCGTTTCTGTCAAAAGGCACGTTTCTATCTCGTCGATTTCAACCCTCGTCGGAGTTATGAACTTTTTTAATACTATATTAACTTCATACATACATAAATTGTACGTACAGGAGTGTTATAGATAAAGTATTGTTTTTTTCAGTTTGTTATCAAAAGTAAAAGTAATCGCTATAGATAAATCAAACAATTTTTGCCAAAGCTTGCGAGTTACATTGATTAAAATAGCGTTAAAGTTGTTCAAACATTTGATCGGTGTGATTTAATAGGCATAACGATAAAAATGTCGTAAAAATTCACTCTTATTCCATAAAATTTTCAGTTTATTATTTGCGGACGCGTTCGTTTATTCGCAAGTGTTGAATAAATTACAATTAATTACGAATATAAACAATTCATTGCTAATAGTGTAGGTTGAATAAAAAAATATATAATTAATTTTAAAGCGTATAAAATTTTTATAGGTTTTGTTCGAATAATAATTTTTCGATATGGCGATAAGTAGGTATCCTGTGAATTCGTATTGCTTAAAATTTAAAATTAAGTAAATTTCGAAAGCGAGTTGTTCAGTTCGCCGAATGGTATTTGTGCCGACTAATTGAGTGGAGCTTTCGCATTCGATTTATTGCAAAAGACCAACGACCTGATAACTTTAATTGCAGGTTATTTAAGGTCTAAAACACATACACAGAACACACTCACTAAGTATATAATTTTATTATAGGTAATGCAACGTTGAATTCAACGAACCGGCGAATCAGTCACGGAATCACCTCTATAATATTACCGTGAAATGAAATTAGTGATAAAGTATAGTTAATAAATTAAATATACTTAATTTTAATTGAAATCATGTACACATCTCTCTATGTTAAAACAATATATTATAGTTATTACAGCATTTTGTTTAAAGCGATCCCAATATAACGCAATATGAAAACAATATTTCAATATTTCGTTTTATTCTTTATATAAAAATAAATAAAGTTCGTGAATTCTTGTTGGATGTTAAGGCAAGCTGGATCTTTTGATTGGAATTCTACCTATAGAATTCTAAATATAGATGCTTCTCAGATAAAATATGTGATTTTTCAAGCAAAATATTGTCTTGTATTCAATTACATATCTTGTGATATGTATTATATTTATAATATCGGTTGCATAAACATGTATTTATGGAAACGTTTGATTATTTTTATGAATAGTGAGAGAATCAATAATCTCCTAACAAACGTATGTACATATGTATAGGCTATACAATTACTTTAAAAAATATATCTAAAAAAAGCTTCTGATATTTCTAAATGGTTGAGTACTCTGCCAATTCACCTGCTTTTACCATGCAGTTTATTGGGAATCTAAGTGTGCAATATAGCCGAGAAGATGAGTTTTGAACAAGAGGGTCGCCTGTTGCGAATATCCACTCAGATGGAACAATGGTCCTTGAACTTAATTTGAAAGGCAAATTTAATGGATTTACTTTTCATTGTTGAAAGTTCGTCCCGGAGGCACTCGACTGTCCGCGCAATTTGTCATTTCGATCTATCGATCCTTTAAATTATTACACCCCTGCCCATTTATAATACATTAAGGGGAGGGGGGTGGGGAGTTCACAAGAATCTTTATTTATTTATGCGAAATTTATATCCGGTCGTAAACCTTCAACGAACACGCCCATGGCGGTCACAATTATGGGTAAATATCGACTCGCTGGTCAAAATAAATTTTATCGACGATTAAAACGATCGCTTAATTATTGTAAACAATTTCAGTATTCTAATGACATCAATTCGTTATTACATTCGGAGCTAACGCATCACTTTAAGTCGATACGTACATATGTATGTATATTATTATTTTTTTCCTTGGGATATTTCCTTATGTAATGGTATTACATATGTACACACAAACAAGGCGAATTTTTAAATTAATTCGGTAGTTTGAATATTAAATATATTGTATGTTACTTTTGCTCACAGGTACAAGTATAAATGAACTCTTAATTAATACTAATATTGCGATACACGGACGTTATAAATGCGATAGCGACAGAAGAAAAAAATTCATTCATTGCTATGTGAACCGAGAGCGCGTTCTGTAAACTGTTTCCATTCATGAGAACTGTTTATGTATTATATACATATGTACATATGTATATAAATATTCCTGTGGGTATATAAAAGAGTGGCGTGTAGTGGTTTTTTTTTAATTTAACCATTAAGAACGATTTTTTGTTTGGATGTTTTCTTTAAATTCAATTCATTACAATGTTGATAATTGATCGCAAGTTTTAGTTTAAACTTAACCATGTGTAATATTAATCGATTTCTTCGAAATGTAAATTTGATATTAATCGTTCACTTATCAAAATAATGACGTGTGAATTTTGGTATGCGCAATCCGTGTAATGAGCATCTCAATTAGCAGTACAAATTTTCTTTCGAATATTAAAAATTATATAATGATATGTTTTATAACTCACTTCATTCATATAATAATGATTTGTACCTGTTGCGAATTAAATTATAGATTTCTTAACTTGTTATCAATAAATAATAGGCGATATCGATCCTTGAAAAATTACGTCGGTTTCAATTAATCAACAAAACTGGATAAAAAATTGCTATATAAAATTAGCCCTCACATAAGTGACGGCTAATTTTATAGTACATATACATATATTACTAACAAAATATAGTAGAAATTAGGAATCTTTTCGTATTTCCTCAAGTTTATCTATATTAATGTCATCTATATTAATGTCATATGTACATATATACATATGTATAGTACTTATGAAGAATTACTTGACGAGTGTAGACCATCATGCACGTTTATTCTACACATGAATACGATTAAAGAAGCGAGACAACAGGCATTTCTAGAACGTAGAGATAGAGAGAGACAGGTAAACGCTCATCTGCCAGGTACTACTATTATTTTTTTTGTCGTAATGTTTCATAATTAATGATATTAACTCATTAGCGTGCGTTGCGAACATAAAAAAGCGGAGTTGAGAGGCCGGCGGCGCGCTGTATATATTAATTTAATTAGCGGTCAGGGGGAGGGTGGCGAGGGGTTGATGTAGATGTGTCAGATAACAACCATAGGCCTATATGCGGCCGTGGCCATGGCCATGGTGTTATTATTCACGACGGACACCATCTTGCCTATCTTGTTTTTACGCTCTTTTTCCATCTACACGCGGCGGCCGCATCATCTAGATTTCACGCCGACAGATAAATTCAAACTGGATATTGTGTACGTTTTTCCGGTTTCAGTATGCAGACGGGTCTGTACACCGGGTGGTCCAAAAAATCGTCCAGCATCTAATCTCGAATGTGCGTTAATTAGGGCGGAGATAAAGTCACACGGACTATTCCCATCGACTGTGCGCGTGGATATAATTTCCGATCAATTTTTGTCCTTGGTAAAATGTTTTTCATTAATATTCCACATTCTTTATCCATTTCAAAATAAACATGATGTCTCGAATAATTTGTACTATACAGATTAACATCGCAAATGATTCGTCCTTCTGCGGAAAATTGAATCACAATGAAAATGTATTGCAGTTATACGAGTAGTGAGGGGCTATTATGTACATACGTACATATGAATTAAATATATGAAAAATTGCACTTGATTGATATGTTGAATAAAAATAGTATAAACACTTACAAAATACCTTCTATATGAATTTTTAAAACGTCAAATTATAAAAAAAAATAGATGATACCTCCTTGGTTTTTGCAAATTTTATGTGGAAAGCATTGTTTATTTTAAATTTAATATCTATTTTAATTTTTATTACCAAATATTTCTATAATAGACAAAATTTAATCATTCAAGTAAATATGGCGTGTAATATATTTTTACTTTTTTTTCCTTGTTTTTTTATAAGATGTATTTTATATTAATAACATCAATAATCTGTGCAAATATAATATTCGTATTTTTATTAGTTTGACAACGTGTGCATTTTTCGAAACACAGCAATGAAACCAATGTCGCTTATATCTATGATTTTCAATAAAATTGTCTCAATGATGAGATGAGATAAGTTACATATGAATGATTTAATTGAAATATATCATACTTTAGTTATAAAAAAAGTATCCCTTGTATATAGTGTTGCCAAATCTCAAGGATATATCAATGAAATTAAATTTGGAAGTTTATTATCTCCAATTCGAGTCATTCGCTTATCAAGAAATCTCGTTATTGTTACATCATAATGAATCAAGTAGTTGACTTAATTAAGCACGATATATGTACATATGTATAATGGGTATCTGTTTCGTAAAGCTACATACTTTTAGATTCAAATTTAATCTACGCGAACGATTGTTTTCGGACCACCCTGTGCGTGTGTGAATATTTCTGGTTGAGCAATGATTTCGTTAACACGTTCCCGATTCAAATCCCGTAATTAATCGTGTGTCAAACGAATTAATGCTCGCACTCAACAAGAAGTTCCTCATTTTATTTATATCTACATCCAGTGTGCGTGAGTTGATTAAAAGCGATTCTGAAATTAACGATATATTTTTTGCGCTTGAAAAGATTGATGAGCCCTGAAAAAAAATCATCAATGTAAGGAGATATATTTTCGTTTGAGTGGAAATACATAGTTCTGATACTTAATTATGTATAAGCATTGTTTACGCGTGTGGATAAACTGTATTGTCGCTTTAAGGGTTTTAATTGGTTTTCAACCCTCAACATAGGCGCCATTTTGAATTTTTCAACATGTACCTACCCCTCCGTTTTTCCGTTATTATTGATAAATTATGCATTTAAATTATTTATGTATTATTTCAAAATAGTCCCGTCAGCGCGTTAATAATAAGTTACTTCGTCGTTCGCCTGTTCAGTGCCATTATTGACCTGCCGTATAAAATCCCCTTTTCTCCCACCCCAACATATTTTGGTTATTTTCGTGAGCATTTTCCAATGCAAATAAAGACATATTTTTTTTTATTAAAAAATATATTTGCGGCCGTTGAATATACTTACATATATACTAATAGATGATTGTCAAATCAATTTACGATAATACATAATGGCACCATTATTTTATATGTATTTATTAATTAAAAAATTAAACTGTAAAAGCTTATCATAATCGATTACGTGGGCAGCATCAGAATAGATTCAATGGACTTTTCAACTCCGCTTGTTGTTAATATAGCTATAATATATTTCTTATATGTATGTTGATATTTTTTATAGCTCACTTTTTTCACATCCTCTAATATGTTTTCGTAACAGAACAAGATTCGTCTTTCTATTGGAAAAATATATTTATATATATATATATATATATATATATATATATATATATATATATATATAAATATATATATAAATATATATATATATATATATATATATATATATATATATATATATATATATATATATATATATATATAGGTATACGTAGACACGTGTGAAGATAATGTACGTTAGAATATATAGCAAACCACAGTGTCTAATGTTATCAAACCGATACGACAAAATACCTTATCGCTCGTTCAACCATTCACACGAAAAATATGTGTATATGTGTGCGTTTATGTTCCAATTTGAGGTAAGTTTATAAGATGTTGTTTTTAGACATGTAAATATTTCATATATCTATGTACCCAAAGATACCGTTGACATGAATTAAAAAGTGATTAACTGAATTCGCTTTCTATATAAATATATACATGTTCACATTTACATATTATGTGTGTGCTAGTATGTCTTTAGTTAATTGACATACATTTTATTATATATACGATAGATAGTTTTGATTATTTGTCTGTTCAATTAGAATTATATTAAATTAGCGGATCGTTCGTTAAGCCCTAAAGGGAACACTTCCAACGTATTAGGGGGAAAAACTTCGACGTATACTATGCATTATACTATTATTTTGTATATTATGGTTAGGGTTGTTCATCTGAGGGGTGTTGGATTGATCATCAATTAAACCAATGCGCGGAAAACAATCACTTACGAGTGAGTGACCATCACGATTTCAAGCTACATATGTATAGTCAAGGTGACTAATGCGTTGATTTTTTAATGTGAACCCTATCATTGAACGCGTATGTACACATTATATTATATTAGTGATCATTACATTCCAATGTCGATATTAACGAAAGTGTTTCGATAAGGCCGAAACCACAAAATCACGGCCCGATAGGTTTTATTGTGTAAACAAATCAGTTCAACGTTTACTCGGCGAGGTATTTATTTATGAGTGTTTCTGGAATAAAATTCTATGCAAAATAAATTTTAAATATAATTAAGTTATTTAAATTAAAGATGTAAATATAATGCGCAGAGGGAAAAAATCTAAATTTTATATTTTAGATATTAATGGAAAATGTCATTTATCAGTTTACGAAGTATACAAAATTGTATGAATTTTTGCATCAATTTAGTGGAATACTACCAATTTACTGTTAGTCATCAGGGAAAATAATTATTACTCATACAAAACATCATCATGGCTCTATTCAACGATGCATGTAAATATTAAAGTTTAATTCATATATAATATTTGATTTACTAAATTATGTTCACAATACATCTTATATTTATTTTAATAGATACTCGTCATTTTCTATTTTAAAATTTTATTTTATTTTTAATAGTACTTATAGTATTATATTATTTCAATGTTAATGTACAGCAAAATAAGAAAAAAGAGCTCAAAAACCTATTAACAATACATATATAATATTTTATTTATCTATGTATGTACATTCAATAAATATTTTATGTACTCTTTTTTATTTATTTATTTATTATTACATGTACATACTTACAGTTAAAAACAACTTTAAGTTGAAATAGAAATCGTTCATCAAGAATTGCACATTTTCAGTACAAATTTATGTATGTTAGTGAATCTGTATTTCCCAGTGATATTATATATACTTTCAATAGTAGAATTATACTCTCGCCAACTCAGTCAGTGAAAGCATATCTCACAAATTAAGACGTTGAAAACAGGCTGTCAACTTGGATGCGAGATCATAATAGCACCAATTGGAATAAAAGACTGGGGACTCTCCAATTTATGAAAAAGAAGGCATTCCATTCAGGAATCAAATAAAGGTGTATTTGGACAAACTGCAAAAGTTGGTCTAACATCATCAAATTTGACTTCTGAAGTAATCAAACATTTATACACTGAAGAAGATATCAACAAACTTTCGTTGGAGATACATAAAGAAGACACAACATGAATAGAAGTATCAGAAGTAAATGTAAAATATTCGGAATATGAACTCCCTAAAACGTCAGTGAAAATATACTTTCACTGCTATTATGAAATCACTGTAACATATGTACATATGTATAACAATTATCTATATTTAAATTTAATTCTCACACCTCTAATCAGTTCATATATAAATGCCCAGCTCGTGCGTGTGTGCGTACCTTGTGTACCTACACGATATCGAGGCAACGATTATTATTTGATTAGAGATATTACCTGAAAACCTAGCGGCTCGCTTTGATGTAACGATAAGGGGTCCCCATATCTATTTGGGGGACCCGGGCCAGGCCGATAGTGTCGGCTCACTTACTACAAAAATCAATCTGTACTCAAAGCGCGACATATGTCGGCATGACAGAGATAAAATTTCTCCATAGTACTCAGTCTGAATATATGTACATACATATGTATGTATACTTTTATACAAATATGTGTGTGAAATAACACCGATTTCGGTCTTTGTCGACGATAACGCCATATTATATACAAATAACGCACAATTTAGTTTCCGGGTTGATATGCGGAACTCCATCTATTGTACGATATTACATTACACGTACATATGTATGTACATGTTGGCTGAATAAAATGGCGAAAAAGTAGCATATGCGAAACTCCCTCTCGATGGTAAAGGTCGGTTCGGCATATGAAAGAAATTAAGATCGTTTGATAGCGAACCGTCGGTGTTGGATACACGATGTTTGGTCTGATAAGAGTTAATTGCGCGACTTTTACCGTTGTCATTCGCGTAATTGCTTCGTCCTTTTTATATATGTTTCCATTTTTTTTTGCGTAAAACAAACCTAAACAAACCTCATTGGGTGGTTGTCATTCGATAAAGATCGCCATCCAATGGCTGAAACCATTTTTGAAACGCCCTAAAATTCTGGATTTCGATTGACGCCAAAAGATTTTTGAATCAGTTCTCGGTCAGTCGACTCAAAAGTATTAGATTAGATTGAACGATTCAAGCAATACATCTTTCGTGAGATTCAATTATATTATAATATCAAATATAAATATATACATACATTGTACATGTGTATCTAATGTTCAATAGTTTATAGGTGTGTGTGTATTCATAATTATGTATATTTGAAAATAAATAAAAACATTGCACAAAAGCACCTATATATGTACATGCAAAAATTAAAAAAAAATCCAACATATAAGCTATGTATAATATGTGTACATACATATGCATGCATTTCCGTCAATGATCCAATCCTCATCACTTTTTCATTCGGATATGAACCGTTATCTTAAATGATATAGGTATATCTAATTTTACTTAGATTGAGTACAAACATATGTACATATGTATATTTAATGTATGTACGTCAATTCTAATTTGAGAGATACGAGCATTTACTTACTTAAATTACTACTCACAGTATGTGAATTAATCCGTTTAAATATAATATTACTAATTAGTTTTCGTAATTAATTGAACTCACGCGGTAGGTGTTCGCACATTGTTTTAATTGACAATGAGGGTTTCATTTTAAATAGGTACAAGAATATAATGAATAAAATCGTTGGCTTGTTTATTGTAAAATATAGGTATTGTTCATGAAATTTATGTATTTAAATAACCACTAATTTCAGCTGCTTCTTTCATTCGTGTAACATACATATGTATGTATGTATATTCTATGACCTGTAAATATTTTTCTTACATATGTACACACAGATTCTACCTACTGCATACTTACACACGGCAGCGTTATCTAATTTAATTGCGTAAAATTATAGCTATTATGTGTTATTGCTTAGACCGATGATTTTTTTCTTATAATCTCCTTACCTCGAGAGATTTTAATCTCGCAGGTACGATTATGTACAAACACACGCGTATGCGCATAATTGAAACGGGAAAATATTAATATTATAAATACGAACGTCTGAAATGGACCCGCAATTACCGGGATACGCTCACGTCGTTCCAAATTATTGATTTTCTATTAAAAACTAATCATTCAACGGCGGTAGGAGTGTACTTTTGAAATTTTACACAATACTTAGGACGGTTAGTAAAAATAACAACAATAAAAAGATTCAATTAATTTTAATTCGCCTGCGGTGAATTTTTACGTCCTTTTCTTTTTAAATACTCGACGTCAGATTTTCACCACGTTTATTCGCTCGTAAGCTAAGCGAATACGATCGTAAAAGTGCGAGTTTGTTTTTTCGCCTCTTCGTCCAACTAACCATGGTGGTTTTTATGGATACTTAGAATGGAGAAGGGGGATTTTTATATTGCAATTACTCAAACTCGTTAACCGAATTTAATGTGTATATTTATGCTTTTGGCGAGCTGAAAAGTTTAGCATATACAACGGCGTTATGATACGTTAAGTATGTATTTTTAGCTATTGTTGTGATTATTCAGGTACTTAAGCTTCTATTTTAATCGTACACGATATGATTTATTGTGGAACATTAAAAAAATAATTGAATTAAAATAATTAAGTTATTCGGTACTTATTTTTTTTTTTAATTTATAATTATTTTTAATATTGTAAACTGAATTAGTTTGTAATACCTACATACATGCAGTAGGATTAAAGTATCAAATCAAATATACATATGTGAAGTTTTTATTTAAAAAGCGACATATGTATGTACCCATGTACCTGCCGATTTGTTATTACAATTTCTTAGTAATTAATATGAAGATAAATACTAATATATCATTTTTCTAAATGAAATCATATTTTTGAATTAAGTTTTCATTTGTCTTGGGACTTTTCAGAGACGAGAAGATTTATGTTGTTGTTTTAATTAAAATTAATGATTTTTTTGTGTTTTATCTTTCATTATTATCTAATCTAATTTGGCCCCCTTTCCTTGCCATTGTTTGTTTTTTTCGTACGTACATACATATCTTTCAACCATTTGTAAATTTTCAATTAATTGCGAATTAGTATCACATTGACCTTGATCTCATTCGAATCCAAGATTTTTCATTAATATAGGGAATAAGATTCATCTGAATTTATGATTACAGATTGGAAAACTTTTAGTCAATGTTTTATTTCTCAAAAATACTATTCCATCTTTTGCAATACAATAATTTTTGCTGTCATTATAAGCGACATAAATAGCAAATGGAATCTATGGAAGAAATATAGAATTTTTAATTATCGGTTTTTTTAATTGATTGCTTTAAAGTTCGATAGACATTTTCAAAAATTTAATATATGTATGAAAAATCCTAAAGTCTTATCCAATACAACAATACAACATTAGTAAATGAAAATCCTAAACCTTTATTGGAATGTTAGATTTTATTGAAATTAAAATTCTACATATTATACGATGAAAATATGTATTTAAATATATAAAAACACCCTACAATTCTATCCTACACTAATACAAGATCGACAAGTTATGAAGCCTATTGATGCTAGAATTAATTTCTCTTTTTCTTGCGCGACAAATTCGTTTGATTTATGGACTTGAAATTATACTCTCATTCATGGCATTAAAATTTTTATCAATGTGATACCAAAGCTACGTTTCACATAATGATTTTTTGTTCGAAAAAACGTTTTTACAAGACGAACGATTAATTAAGTCACAAGCTACAAAAAGTAATCGTATCTAGCAACTTATCACGCAATAAATTTCATCCTTAAATGATTAAATATATCATCATCATCATCATCTACAGGCGTTCACCATCCACTGTTGGATGAAAACCTCTTCTCCAACACGCTTCCACTCGTTTCTATTTTGCGCAACTCTCATCCATCTCACTCCACACATTTTCCTTATTTCGTCTACCCATCTTCTCTGAGGTATTTCTGTTACCCTTTGGCATTCTCTCGGGTACCATTCTAGTACTTCTTTTGTCCATCTTTCGTCCATAATGATTAAATATATATAATGATTACATATATTAAATCCTTAAAGGACATATTTAAGTAAGTACATTTGTAAAAATACTATATAATATTTAAGCACACACGCGACCCTATAATTTTATCCCATACTAAAACATCGATACCTAACCCATTCGCTACCGTTCTTTCTTGCACAAGATCGCCTTCTCGCCGGGTCGCGGGAGAAGTAACAGTCGAAAATACAAGCAGGAAAAAATTAAACAAAAACAAAAGGCGTCTTTTAATTTGGTGGCGCCGATGAGAGCCAATAAATAAGGGTCTCGAGACTGGAAAAAGGAAGGAGCGTAGGTGGTCCCGGAGCCGCCCTTACCCGGCCAATAAATTAAGTCGGTTAAGCCAAGCAACCGAATGATAGAGCGGTGGCCGGGGGCAATTTTTCGAGCCACTGTTTGTTTGCACAGCCATCATTCACCGGGGCATTTATGGGCATATTTACCGAACCCCTCTCTATTAACACTGAGAGAGATACGCATCCGAGATGAGGAGGATGGGGCGAGGAGGCTCACACACGCGCCTAATATACGGCCAGTCTCGTTTTTACGATCACTACCCCTCGTGTGGTGTGGGGGTTGCATTGGGGTTATTTGTATACGACTGCGACACAATTCAATTGGGATGATGGCCCTTTAACGGTTCATCGATTCTTCATCACAATAGCGTAGCGTCTGGATGGCAAGGGATACACTTGAGTGTGAAGCTGTGGATCACAATAGGGTTTCCTTCTAATATTTTCGATCGTGAGGGTGTCGGTCAGTTTAACGGTTAAATTTATTTAAATTTAACGGTGTCTATATTTTTTATTAGTTTAATTTATTATTTTTAAAATCAGTATGATCTAGTGATTGGTTTAGTTTAAAAAAATTATAATACATACTGATCTATTAAAGCTACAAATTGATGATGCGCGTGATTGATAGCATTTGTGAAGCAAACATAATAATCGTTCAAAAATAATATTTGGTTTTATATAAGAGCTGTCGAACATTTTATGTATTTAACATTTTACAAATTTCATACATCATATTAACAATTTTCTATTTGTACAATAAGACATTCAAAAAACCGAAAAATCGTTCATAAATCTGATATTGAAATTTATCAAGGTTTCCGACATATTTCCAGATATTATACATACATAATATGTACATAGATATTGAATTTTTGTCTATAAGTCAAAGTAAGTTGGCAGGCACAGTTTCAAAGTGAGAATTCAAATATAGAAGAAATTTTATGTAATACATATGTACATATATCAAATTTCAAATATTTGTAATTAATTGTTGAGACCAGATTTTCTTCAGGTATTTATTCCACTATAGTTATCCGTTTGTTTAAATTTTTTTATACATAAATTATGTCTCTAGATTTAAAAATATGTATGCACATGAAAATCTATATTTTTGGTTCCATTTAAGTGCTATTTGAGTTATAAAACACATACATTGTCTGAATATTGCCTTAACGAATGAGCTTATTGATTGGTACACGTAAATTGCCAAATATTTTATGTACCTACCCTTTAGTATATAAATACATACACACAAATTTTCCAATTGTGTACTAGCATGACTTTTCGTTGGGAGCGTTGATTGTGAACTACTTGTTAAGTGCACATAGCATTGGGAAATTGCACGGTCAATTTTCACCCCTGTAATTAATCACCGCCAACACAAATCTTTATGAAACGATTATATTACAGTCGTTAGTTTAAGCTACGAGCCAATTCGCCATTAAAGGAAATCGTTAACGAGTTAATCGTTAACCAACTAGCGGGCACATTAACCGTAACTTGTCGTATCAGATCGCACTGATTGGCATAAAAGTCTCCGCGACTAAATAATAATGCGAAATTAATTAAGTCGAGGGTGGAAAATTCAACCGTAGGGCTTAATCTGTTATGTGCGTACATACAATAAGGGCTGAAACGAAACGTCTCCGACTTGGCGTTTATTTACAAATTGTTCGCGCTCCCTTTTTGCCCTTTGGCCGCTTCCCGCTTCGCCCCTGTATAAGCGGGCCAGAGAGGGTGCACCCTTAAAGCTGAGATAATTTATTAAAATTGGATCAGAGGATAAACTAGGGAGTCAAATGAAGTTGAGATTAATCCAATATCCCGAACACCCTACACACGCGCTCGTGTTAACTGCGCCAGTTCAAGTGCGGCTAATTCCCAATTTTAATTAAGCTACAACTCCTTCGAAATAGATAAATTGTATGTGAAGGTGTATATAAAACTGTATATACCTATGCATATAGGGAGATTTTTGTTTTGTGCACCTATTAATGTTTCTCGACCTTTTTCTTTGGTACTATCGCTCTTCTATTGACCTTGATAGTATAATATCCATCTGTTGCTTTACAGAAAATAATTTAGTACATTGTATATAGAGACAGATTGTTCGAAAAAACAAAAAAAAAGTCTTATATATATGAACATGTTTATTTTTTTTTTCAATTTTACCACAGGTGTATGTATACATAAAAGGTTAAATATCCCTACATACATACATATGTAGGTATATTTAACAATCAACAAATTCAGATTTGTGAGGAATTTTCGAGAAACGGAGGGCGGAGGCTGCTGATTTTATTGGATATGTCACAACAATTAAGTTAGATATGTAAAACAGTCGATCTGGATCGATAAATTAAATAATTACTCGATTCCGGCCGGGATTTGGACCCGCGACCTTTTTACTGGTAAACAATGGCTCGACCAGTGAGCTGCGGTCTCATACATACATATATAGGCATTATATGTATATACTTAATATATGATATGAAAAGTAGCGTAATATGCCAATAAAAATTATTGTTATAAAAGAAAAAATAAAAAGTATTTCGAATCAGTGAAGAACGGTTTGGGATAAAGCTCGCATTCAGATTCAATTGTTCGATATATGATATTTTATTTTACAGACAAATTTACGTATGGAGACGCATTTTTCCTTCAAATCGAAGATGGGTATAAAAACAAATACAAAATAGTTTGTTATAAATGTCTATCTCATTTTCATTTTTAAATCAGTGCATGTTATATTTATTCTTTATCATGTTTTCTATTACGAACATATGACTTTATTATTTGAAATAATACTTCTAATACTTCTTAATTCTATCATAATATATCAAAATTTATGAAAAGAAAAATTTTTCGAATTAATGATTTAAATCATTAACTTTTCAGATTTAATTTGAAATATTGCGATATGCTTTGGTTCAAAGCCATTGTGTGTATACAATATGTATATAATAGAAAAGCATATGATATTATATTTTGAATTTTCCACATAATCCCTAGAGCAGACGTACCACCATTTGAGACACGTAGATTTGCACGATGAAAAAGGGAACTCAGTCGTTCCTTGTTTTTATTTCCCGTGCAAAGCGGTGTGTGCGCTCAGTATCTATGTACGACAATATATACATACATATGTACATATACGACACACATGAATAATTCATGAGACCAAAAAATCGCTCTCGGGCCACACGTACTCTCCCTCTTCCTCTCTCTCTCACGTCCTAAAATAGCTCTTATTATCCCTAATATGATGCATAAATCTTTGTGCCGCCTTGGTGAAGGGTGGTGGATAGATTAATCAAACGTAATGCGAGTGCAGTGGATGCTTGGGGATACTGCGCGTCCACACACGCATAATGATCAATCTTCCTTCGAGGTGGATTACCTATTAGATTCATGAATTCCAAAAAAAATATTATGGCATTATATAGGCGCTTACTACGACTCGATAAGTCTTGGCACGTACTCTAGGGTAGGTAATTTTCTTAATGGGACATCGCTATGAATATTTTGATGGTGTTAAAATGTCGTGTATTTTATGTAAGTACATATACATATAGGACTATAGTTTGTCCTGAATATAAATAATTATTGACTACTTCTACTACATATTTTATCATCTAATGAGGCATCTAATGATTTTATCAGATATGTAATAACTTTTGAACGTTAGTTTCGTCCTACATATTTACGGTAATTTTTCCTGTCCAGTTTTGTTAGTCAATTCATTTGCGGTTTGGTTTTATCAGAAACCAAATTTCATCAGCATCTGCATAATGTTTTAAATAGCAGCTTGATGAAAAACAAAAGGCATATGAAGTATTCTTAAAACTGTAAAGGATATGAGTTTGTAGCCGTTAATGGTTCCAACAGATCAATTTTCGTTTCACCTTAAATTGTTTTTACATACGTCTTATGCATTTTTATGATAACATTGAACACGGCTTTTTGCCATTATTCAATGGGTCAAATTTAATACTCAGGGCAAGTATTCACTCAAATTCACGATATTCACAAGTTTATGTACAAACGGATAAAATTCAGTTTTATTGTAGTAAATAATGTTTTTGATGTAAAATGTATGTATAAATGTAATGTATAAATAAATTACTTTTTTGTTTCATGGTTCAAAATTAAACCGCTGTCGATTCGTAAAATTGATAATAAATTCAATTTAACGACACTTAAACGGTTACTTTCGAAGGAACCCACGTCAATTCGACGCGGCCGCCATTCATTACGCGTCACTATAATAAAATCGGCGGATGGCGCCATTAAAACCGAAACCCTTGAATAAAACATTGTAACAGAGAGGGTCGTTTCCAAGGGTAGTTAAGAGACGAGACATAGTTGTGTCACTGATTGACTTCTTCTCGGGGCTTTGCGGTTTACGGGGACTAAGACGAGAGTCAGCCCGCAAAAGCCTCAGACGCTCGGGTAATAAATTGCGTATCATTCAAAATGAATACAGGCAACATTTGATACAATTTATATTTTAAAATCATTATTCGTCATCAGTAAATAATAAAAAAAACAGGTTTCCTCAGTATCTCAAGTCTCGGGTGTTCAATCAATGTGTGATACCCGTGATGACATGTGGTGCAGAGGCGTGGACCTTTTCTCGTGAAATCATTCATAAATTAAATGTAGAGGTAAGGGCCATGCTTGGGATAACGTTAAAATAAAAATAAAATAAACGAATTGATCAGCAGGTGCACAAAGGTCGTGGATCTCGAGGAAAGGATATCACAGAAGTAACACAATCTACAAAAATATACACATCTGAATCAAAATCACTGGGCTTGAGAAGAATTTGCCCGCCATAAATATGTAAAATATAAGCATCGAAAACGTATGTAAAAATTGTATACGCAAAAATGTATAATTTTTACCAAACGACATTTTGAAAGTTGTGTATAATAATTTCAAAATATGAAACTGTGCTAGCTCTTCCCGTGTGTGTAATGAATTTTGTCCTGCAGAATAATGAACAGACGGTAAGCAGCTGGGGCTCCAGTCACTTTATGGATTGGTTCACTCAATCTCGTTTTGCACCTACGAGTTCAGCGGTCGCAAACTTTTTTTTCACCCTCGCCGTGAATGAATATGATATGCGATATTTTTTGCGTCGGCAATGGCCCGTTGAAAAATGACTTTTCTATGTGTTTATGTAGGGAGAAAGCGCGCCCTCGCGTAAGTGTATAAAAAAATTGGATTCTTTACAAGCACCATTGAGAAAATATTGGGCAACTATTTATTCCGAGCTATAAATCCAAATTCGAGTTCACTATTATATATAAGTAGGTATATCAGGAATCCTTCGAGGGGCCGGAAAAAAGGGCCATCGAAATCTAGTGCACCCTCTTCTTCTTATAGAGGGAGGGTGGGTTTTGAGTGAACCCTCACTTTTTTTTTCTTCAAGTCGCAAAGTGAGTGTATTGTTTTTTAATGGAAAACAACGTTATAAATCGATATTTTATACGGCGTCGTTGTTTTCGAACGACCGCTAGTTACAGAATAGTGTGCTTTTATAAATGGAAGGTTATAATTCAATCTTGGGTGGGCCCAATCAATGTAAATACACTCTGATAAGACTCAAATACGATTCATAAAACAATTCACAGACTTATTTTATAATATTAAAATGTAAAATGTGGAGTTTCTTGTATTAAAATGAAAACACAACGATTAAAATCACATAAAAATTTATACATTTATGTTTGTGTAAATAATGGCATTCATTATATTTTATTATTATTTCCATGTTATATGATAACAAATTTATTCATGTACATTTATATGTGCACATATCATTCCACGTATATGTATATGTACATATAAATACATATATTAATATTGAGTATGACGAATAGATGCGAAATATGATTTTTTTAAATTACTAACTAATCATACCTTAAGTTTCTTTGTATGCTATGTTTGTACATGATGTTTGGATGTGAAACTTCAAAGAAGTATTGAGCGCTGTATGCTCGACATAACAAGGAGAGATCAGAAACGGAATATGTGGGTGAAAATTATGACAAGGATAGAGAAGAGATTGAAATAGCAATGGACCTGACACGTATCTTGAAAAATGGAAACGTGGATAAAATAAGTACTAGAATGTTACCAGGAAGGCTGCAAAGAACATAGGTTCCTATATGAAATTAGAAAAATGTGTGTGGTGAGATGAATGAGAGTCGCACAATTAGAGACGAATGGAATCGTTTTAGAGAGGTCTTCATCCAGAAAATGATGATTTGTATTACGTTTATGTAATCAATAAAATATATTTAAATTTATCTGTCGAACTATAAATAATTTATGTGTAAAAAATTATTAATATATGTATGTACATATATACATATTCTATAAGCGTTGATATGTACATAATTTTTGCGTTACATATGCGTACAAATACAAAATGCAAATGTGGTCACGCATCTCCTTTATTACACTGATAGAGCTCATTTTTTTTTAAATTATTAAACATTTTATTTATTTCGCATCCATTTCCATTGTGTGACAAAGCACGAGGGTGTTGCATAAAGCACCAAGCGATTCAATTATTGCGTTTTGCATTACACACTTCCGCATCTGTGGGCCGCGTCGCACACATAAATTTATCAAATAAATATCTATATACCTAAATCGACGGTGCCTATTAACGGGAAAATTGTAGCCAAAACGAGAATGAACGGGGAGCGTTACCGGGGGTTCGAAATTCGAGGGTGCGTCGGACACGTAGCGGTACTAAACCGGGAATAAAACGTTTTGCATTCCAATTACTTTCGAGAAGTTTTTTTTTTCATCGACGCCTACTGTTGCGCTGATTTACATATCAACAAAAAGCTCTTGACAGAGCTTATTGAGTGAGCATTGGAGAGAATTTTTCGGTAGCGGCGATAGTTTGTTTACAACACGTAACGCTGAAAGTCTCCCTCACGAACATTACACATATCTTTTGACTCCTCAGACTGGGTGTATTTCAATAATTATTATTAGTCTTTTATTTTTTTATAACAAAACTCTATAAATTTAAATACATGTTAACCTTTAATGTGAATATTTTACCGTAGAAAATGTGTGGAATACAATACTAAACATAAGTTTGCTGTTTTTAAAAAAAAGTAAAATATTTACCCGTGCTTCGATTTATGCGGTAAATATTACATATAATGTTTTCACCTCACAAAAATTCTACAAAGCAGGTTTTAAATACCGAGGAAACAAAAATACGTACGTATTTAAACTGTATTAGTGACTAAAAAATTGTAAATACAGTGTACATAAGTTCAACGGTTTAAATCGCGTTGAATTGATTTCGAACATACAGACTATTATTATATTATTTTAAACCGAATTAGTCATCAAAGACCTCTGTTCATTACATGGACTACGCGAGAAGACACACGTGATGATTAGTGATGTTCATTTTGCAAAATCGCTTTAAAAAGTGTTAATCGAAAGATGCATCTCCATATTGTTTTGTACTCGAACATATATTATTACAAACATATAAAATATTATATGACTTTATTTTTTTATAATAATTAAAACATTACCAAATACTGAGGTGAAATCATTTATCATTATCACAAATGGAACTAAGTTTAGAATATAAACAATTGTTTCGTCAATGATATTTTATTAAACGCGTATATTTTATAAATCATTAGGTAATGTGTAATTTTTTTGCATGGCGCAATCATTTGCACTACTACGAAGCTCTGTACAAAAAAATCACATTTTTACAACGCCATCAATCACGTATTTATCACGTGCTTACGTAAAAAAATATATGTGGATTTATATATATGTATTATTATACATAGGTATCTATAATAAAATAATAATATATTTTTTAAAAAGAACTACGCGTGTCGCGTGATATTTCCCTTAATGCGATTAATGCGCGATTAACCCGTCTCGCCACTTTGACGTGGTGTTTTCTATCGTCTTTTTCTATTTTTTAAAATTCTATTATAATATTAATTATAACACTTCATTTTGACATATCGTTCACCGAACGAGAATGGTTTTAAATTAAATTCAGCGATCGTCAAAACCGCGTTGACAACAAAACGCGACATCGGCGATAAAGAGCACGAACAAGCTTTGCCATTAATTGTAAATTTTTCAAGAAAAACAATGCATGAAGTATAAAAAAAATATTGAATTTCCAGTAGTTGAAATGAAAAAAAAAACCGGTCGCCGAGGCCTATTACATTGCACCGGCTCGTTTTATTATACATATTCGAATTATCAATTATATGGGTAATACACATATACACTTAGTACGAAATAAATGTAATTAATGACTTAATAATGGTCAGATAAACATGGAGTGTAATAAAAAATTCATGTGCGATTTTTGCCGTGGAATTTTGTAACGTTTTTTGAATAAACACATTAATTGTTGAACTCCGTTGAAATTGTTTACGAAACCGTAATTATTTACATAGAATTAACGTGAGATATCTCCGTTTTATGCACACTATTCCTCCATTAATTGGTATGCGATAATTACACACGCATTACTAATAAAATTACTGAGCGTAATAATATTAATTAACAGTCAATTTGAAGTGCGTGTCAAATACATACATATATCGAGTAAATATATGTAATATGTAGAATGACTTGATAGCTCTGGTTGAAGATGTCCCGAATTAAAATGCATAAAGTTTTACGAATTTCATTCATCCGAGAATGAAAATACTACGAAGTTAAGACAATTCAATCATTTTATAATTAATTGAAAAATAAACAATATAATTAAAAATGATATACAATTTGTACATTTGTACATTTGTATGTTTGAGGAATGGTGAGCTAGTGTGAAGAGGATAGATCAATATACGAATAGGTTAATTATAGGTTATTATAACTTTTTCTATTGAGGTAAATTGACTAAAAAATATTTATTAAAAAACTGCCATTTTTTTTAAATATTGACATGGTTCAATTTGAATTCTAACTAAGAAAGATTTCTGAGGAAAGCCTGAATACTTCATTATTGAGCTTTAGCATAGGTTTACTGTGTATTATACTGAACTCGGCCAATGGCATTTAATTTCAACCCTCAATGTATTAATTTTAAAGGGATTAAAAAAAATCAGTGCATATCTCTAGGTAACGGTGATTTCTATAAAATAATTTGAATTTACGGTTTCCATACACACTGACATGCATTTTTGTACTTTTGCATTTTTATGTATGTACAATCTGTATAAAAATATTTTTAATGATTTAACTTTTTTTTTCAAATTATTTCATAATAAATTTTAAATATGTACATATGTACATATGTATGTATGTACATGCATGTACATAATATAAAATACATTTTATTATATTATATCGTAATCATATCAAAATCAGATTTATATACGATTTAAGAATATTTAAGAATAATTGCAAATTCTATTTAAACTTTTCAATGTGTTAAATTGGGCTGCCAAGGCAAAGGCAATAAAAAGTGCGTTCATTTGTAATTTTATTATTACAGTGCGGATTCGAAATAAAAATAAAATATAAAGAACAAATCTAGGAATTCGCAAAGAGCTATAATCTTTATTGTGGGTACGAAAACAATTTATCGAAGAGCACGAGTCCTCTTTTTTATGATTTTATTTTATTTTTTTATTTTCGTTTTCGGCCAGTACTACATACTTACATACATTTATGGCTATGGAAAAATAGGTTTTCCCTGAAACCCACGAAAGTTTCCCATTTTATTGCCCCCCGTACAGGTTCGAAGCCCGCCCCCGCCCACTCGTCCACCCGCCCACCCCGATTACTGCGAACAAATTTATTGAATAGTTTAAAGGTAAATATTTGTACGGCGAACATTTTTATGCGGCCTCGCGTGGTTTGGCCGATTATAGAGTCATTAAGCCAGGGTCGGAATGTTCGGCAACGTTTTGTGGCCCCGTGTAAAATGTATTTATATTGCGGTCGTGTCGGGGCCAAGAGCACCGGAGGGGGGGTACTGAGGGGTGCAATGCAATAAATTTAATTATTTTATTATTATTTTATTGCGGGGCCTTTCAACATGCCCTAATGAAACGGCCGTAAAACGAACGGGGCGGTCTGGGCCCCGCTAAGTCGCGATTTGCCAATTTAAAAATTCGCCGATTGCATTTAACGATTCAATTGTTTATTGTATTTAATTTATTTTTATTTTTATTTTCAGAGTAACCCTTATGCGCTGAAAGATAGTGGAGGTGCCGGAGATATGACCGCGTGGACATCAGCCGGATTGCAACCCACCACAGGATATTACCCTTACGATCCAACGTTAGCCGCATACGGGTAAGCTATTTAATATAAAAATAAATTTATATTATTAAAACAAAAAATACCATAAAGCGATTTTAAGAAATGACAGTATTATTCAGCGCGCTTTCTTCGTATACCTGTTGCGGTATTATTAATGTCGATTAATGTTGTTTGCGATTTTAAATAAATTAAAGAAGGTTTTTAATATTATACTATTTTATACATGTATTCATAAATGTATTGAAGAAAATAAAATGTCGGCAAATCAGTCCAATCGAACTGATTTATAGTCAAATTTACAAGTCACTCGTTTGATCATCGTCTAGGATTAATTGCTGGTGTTCATATGTGTGTTCACCTCTAAGATTTATTGTTAATCAAACAGCTCTATTATCTGTCTAAAATTAGCGGACTAGTATACACATATTACAATGGAAAATCATAAGAAAATAAGGATTAATACTTAGTTATATACATATTACATTATATACTTAGTTATACATATTACAATTTATGTAGATAAAGTTTGTATCTATTTTCACTCTTAGTTTAATATTTATCATTGAATTTATTATTCTTGAAATTTTTTAGATAATCAAACATCATTTCCTTCGTTTAAAGTATATGATCAATATATTATAGTTATATTTTTCGATTCTTATACGTTTCAAAGGTTGTTTAGTCAACTCTCAAGAAGGTGATGAAATATTTCGGACATAAAGGGATCTAGAGAAGTGTTTGGATTATGGGGGGGGGGGTCGAAGTGAGGAAGGTTGGTGATAAAAATCAAATAAAATAAACAAACGTATCAGTGTCGACCCGAGGCATTAGTCGGGTCTCTCCCGAAAGAACATACATATAAACACAATATAACGGCTCGTTTATGAATTATGACCGTTTATGGTTAGTTTTTCTACCGAGTCGGCGCGTCCTTAATAACCCGTCATCACCTCGAGGCGCAAGTATTAACAACATGGCAATAAACACCATAAAACGCGACCATAGGCCACCTAGTAGTAGGCAGGGGCGCTCAAACTTTCAACCTACATTTCAACGCGATTGACGGCACCTGAACGAGTGGGCTTTTGGAAATATTCAACTGCACACACGTACATACGTATGCATGTTTATACGTGTGTACTTAATACAAAAGTTGATATCGATTGCAGAACAAAAACCAAGTGCCAACATCGGTGCCAGCTCACGCGATCGACTCAACCCTCGTTCCATTCTGCATCGACGATAGACAATGTACCGTTCGACGTACCCAATCGGTAGTGTTTCGTTTTACATTTTTATCAAAGTGATTTATAGATTCTCTGCAGTATATGTTGTATTTCGGCACCAAGCTTAAGAACTTCGCGCTCCAGTTATACAACGGTGATACTTGTCTGATGTTGATTTTGGTTCAAATCAAAAGAGGTCGTCAAAAATTGTACCCTTAGTAATATATCAAAATAGTTTTATTTGTTCCTCGATATAAGACAACATATTAGCTGTATTTATTTCCCACAGCTTTTTTACTCATAATCTTCGAGAAGGATTGTTACCATCTCCGAATATTTCTTTGGAATATTAAAGGGAAGTCTCGCGAATGTTGTAGAGCTTTGCTTTAGGGAGCATTTTTCAAAAATTTTGTTGCGAGAACGTCTGCTTTCGGTAACTCGTCTCTTGTAGAGGCTGTCCGGTTCCTTAACGTGATCTGGTGAACATTTGGACCCGTTTGGTAGTTGTGTTGATGAACTGGTCAGTTTCATGAGATTCAACTCGACTTTATTCGAATAAGATGAATGATTGATAATTTATTTATTTTTTGTTGTTGTTTTTTTGTAAGACTGGTGTGACGCATTGGGGTAATCTGTCAGGTCACGGCGGTCATTAATTTGTTATTATTATTGTAATGTTTTGTTCTAGAAAAGCCTATAAATTTTCGAAAAATGTCTTCATCAGACAACAAATGGTCACCAATATGGTTTCAATTTATTTCTTTTACACACATTTAAAACATGATCAAACAGAATTTGTAAAATAAAAGCCTCCCATTCGTTTTGGGCCACTCTCGTCCATCTACTTCCCCATTTTTTCTGATTTCACCTGCGCGCTTCTTTGCAGGGGTGCTAATTCTCTCGGGTACCATTAGAGCACTTCTTTCATCCATCTATCGTCCGTTCTTCTAGCTACGTGACCCACCAATTGCCATTTCAAAATTGCATCAATTCCGTGCACCAATTCCATGTATTCCGTTTTATTTGCTACCCTCTGAAATGAGATTTAAAAATTAGCTAGTAATTAAATCAATTAAATAATTTCATTGTAAAAATACATCTGCAAGCATTTCTGTCAAATGACAATTATCAACAGGTGAGGCTTTATTTGTTAACTGACTAAAAGTGGAAAAACTGTATTCAAAGCTTAATATACAGGTAGTAAAATTTTAATGCTATAATCTTAGGTCCGTTGTATGTATGTATGTACATATAATATGTAGAGATTGTCGTATGTATATACATATGTTAATATGTAGTACATACGAATTTGTTCGCGATTGCGGTTGCATCCTGTCGCTTTTCGGTAGCGCTCGGATACCGACAGGACAGAAGCCGGCAATATATTTTCTATATGTAAATTTCGGGAATAATATCATTTCAGAATTTATATCCACTTCAAACGTTCTATCCGGTGGGTGGGTGGGTGGAAAAGGGGGGGGGGGAGATTTTTACAAAGGTAAAATACATAAGGCGAAGACAAATCTATGAAAGCCTTCCCGAATAGTTTCGTTGTCGTAAACATTGTGACGTGCTCATTATAGTATTTCATGTCGTGTGTGACTTGTAACTTAACGTCGAGCTTTTGTAACCATTTGTATTTATTTATTACAAATATGTCAACGTCAATATGTTTGTTGACAATTTTACAGTAAATTTGATATTTAGACATCGTTTTTTGAATATATTACTAAATACACAATTGCTTGATTGCTATACACATGTAGATACATACTTTTTTATGTGTATGTATATTTTCTTTACATACGTACATTTTGACAATTTATGCATGAAAATTACTGTCTAATAACAGTCGCTAGTAATATTATAATACATAGATATAAGATAACTGTATTATAAATATGTTTTTCTCGAAGAAAAATAAAATATATCATCTTGATGACTACATAAAATGTCTTTGATGTGTATACATATATGTATGTACATATGTATATAATCCAATCCGTCTAACCCACGTAAGTGGATTCATATTGCGAATTACATTCCAACTGGTCAAAATATATTACAACGAAAAATACAGTTCAATTATAAATTATTGCTACCAGCTTAGGTTTTTGTGAAAACGTCACTCGACTGGTAAATTTAGTTGGAAAGTTACAACTCTGTTTAGAACACATTCTTAGAATACGTACTCATTACCTTTGTTCGTAATGCCTAGAAAATATTTACGCATTATTGAATTCTTAAGTATTCGTAAAAACATCAGAGTTGTCAAAACTCAACTGTTATATTACAAATGGCGCTCATTATTGAAAGTGTATTTGCGTTTGTAGATATATAATTTACAAGTTTAATTGCATTAAAATACCAATAACCGAAAATGCCAGTTGGATTATATTACAACTAAAAATACACTTCGTCTGTACCATATACACTAATCATCAAAAAAATTTCGTTAGAAAGCAAATTATTCACAAAGAGACACGCGGCATTGTGTTTTCCTTTGATTGACAATGACACGAACTTACACTGATTGAAAAATACCTAACTTTACAAAAATACATTTGCCAACAACGCACTTCTCTTTAAATATGCACATACTTATGCAGGAACATATAAATGTATACTTTTTATTTTACAAATTTTACACCGTTTTACCGAGAGGGTGTGAGGCTTAGAAGTGCGTGTTTTCGAATAGTTTTTCCCGTCGCTTGTGTTTCTGTGACACGTTCACAATATCGACCCTGCACTATGACGATGGCAGTGACCAGATAGCGGAGGCCTCAAAGCCAACAAAAACCCAACTCTCCCCCGTGGAACTGAACTCGTTATCTGTCTGTTTGATCGGCCGATGTTCGAACACGTAAACGACGCCATTACGATTCGAAAAACGACGCCGCGAGCGCCGTTTTCGTCAACGACCATTTCTATTACCCTACCTTTACAAATATACATTTATTTATACACAATGGGGAAAAGTAAATGGTATATGTATTTTAAAGCCTCTTAAAGTATCTTCCAAACTAAAAAATGTTACAACCAATCAAACGTAAGAATGCTATGAATCAAGTCGAAAGCAAATAACATTTGAAGTATTTCTTTTTTTTTGTATAGTATAAATAAAAAGTGTGTTTATATATATATATATATATATATATATATATATATATATATATATATATATATATATATATATATATATATATATATATATATATATATATAATTCATACATTGACTGTATGTACGTACTGTCATTATCTAAATCATCTGCCATTAAAGCTCGCTCATTATATTCTGCATCGTCGGTATTGAATAGTACGGTGACACGAACGCCATGTGACTTTTTTTTATCTATGAAGGTCCACACATCTGAATATATGAATTAATGACATTTTAAAAATATTAATAAACATATGCAAGGTATTTGAATTTTATTATAATAAAAAAATAAAAATGATAGAGTAAAAAAATCTTAAAAGAAACACTACTACAGTGTGAAATGTTCTCGCATAATTACGATCAATTAAATTTACAATCGACTATAATAAGTATTATAATGATATTCAATTGGAATGAAGTTGTAAATTTTTAAATTGTTATTGTATATTTATAAGGTTGTTGGCAGGTTGGTAGAGCATTGGATTTGCTAGTGAAAGGTTCACGGTTCAAATCTTCAGGTGTACTGACGCCGCGTTTAAATCGTTCTTTTTTATGAATATAACAAAAATGTTTATTTTATTGACGTTATTAATTTAACAAGAGTTGAATTTTTCTGTATTAATTGGGATAATCGAAAAACTATGTATTTAGATCACTTTTGAATAGCATTTGTGCAAATAATAATAAATATATATTTTTTTTTTCAATATCATGTTTGAATTAAGTTGATTCGAAAAGAGAATTAATTTACGGATATATTGTTCAATATATTTTATACTTGTTCGAAAATGAATTAATTTCAGTTAAACGAAATTCCGACAATTAGCATTAAGTGTCAAACTGACGTTCATCATGATGCATCGTTTGTTAGTGTTTAATTGACGTATGCGATTAATAAATTTTCGCTGTTTATTTTGACGTCGAAAATACACATAATGTGACAGTGAATGTATCGTAAAATTTGATACACACAAAATAGCTTTATTGGTGTGCACTCATTTAACGCGCCGCCCCACTACGCAGTGACACACGTGACAGCTTTACGAATACCAAATTAACCGTAACTCTCGACGTGTGTACGAACAGCTTATTTTTAACTGCGTTTGGCTATTAAAACGCCAACTGCGTTCGTTAACTTAACGCCGCCGGTTAAAAAATGTGACGCTACCGTTTTCTAGCGCTCACAGATATATTATTTATAATCCTTCGTCGGAAATGAAATATGTGTGGGATGGGATGGTTTGGAGCCAATGCCTCAACTCAGAGACTTTCAAACAATATATGGACTCATTTAGATCCTTCGACCCCAAAACAAATTTGCTGATATATGTAATTTAAAATTAAATCTGATTTTTCATATAATCTTCAAAAGTACGAGTAGGTATGTGAATAACTGAAAATTATAAGTTCGCAAAAAATAGACAAATTAATACAAATGCATCAAATTCCAACTTATTTTTGTTTAGTAAGTTTGAAGTACAATGTACATATGTACATACATGCGTATATATATATATATATATATATATATATATATATATATACATATGTAGGTTCTGTATTTAAAGAATCAATCAACTTAATTGAATCAAAAGAGAGAGACTTGTTTAACAGACAGAGAGAGAGAGAGGACGCCAAGCTTCCAGTTAAAAGTGTGTTTTAATTTACAATAATGCTAAATATGCATGTTTGATTTTTGTAATTAGCTATAAAAATCATTTTACCATGTAAACGTCGAATTATATAAAATTAGTGTAAGAAATGAAAAAATAAAGGTTGAAGCAGAGCTGTCATTACAAGGTGGATATCATTCTCACACTGACCGTTGAGCGTGGCGCGTACTGAATTCCTCCTCTCTCTCGCATCTGTGAGGTAAGTTCACAAGGCAGGCTCTCGCGAAAATAATTATTCCTGTTGATATTGATCAATGTTTTTATTTCGTAATCACATACAGGTTTTGATGAGGGATACATAAAATATAAAGACACCGCATTCCGTATATTTGTAGAAAAAAAAATAGTCCTGGTCACTCGCTACCCATTACAGTGCGGCTGGTGTTAAAGTGAGCACTGACAAATGACCTACATATTAATTCCCGAAATAAACTAAAGATAAAACTTTCAAAAATTAATTAATCCAAATTAAACAGTCATTACTCATATCTTCTATAATTCATACGAGTGGTTTTTGTGACGGGTTAAAAATTTTAGACATACATACATACATACATACATAGGCTGAAAATATCATTTCATTTTTTCGGCCATGTTAGTCTAACTATAGTTATATAGAAAAAAAAACAGTTCACGAAAAATTGTGCATACACTGTACATATGTACATTGTATCTGTATGCACATGTATATGCACTGTATAGGTCTCAGTTCTGTTTTAGAGATGTCCTCAAAACCTTATGTACATACAGCCGCTCCTACACACAGCCGCTCACCATCCATCCACTGCTGGATGAAGGCCTCTCCAACACGCTTCCACTCGTCTCTGTTTTGCGCAACTCTCATCCGTCTCACCCCACACATGTTCCTAATTTCGTCTACCCATCTGCCCTGCAGTCTTCCTTTTATACTTTTGCATTCTCTGGGGTACCATTCTAGCATTTATTTTGTCCACATTTCGTCCATTATTATAGCCACGTGGCCCGCCTATTGCCATTTCAATCTCTTCACTCTATCCACTATATCCACTACTCTTGTCATACCTCTCACCCACGTATTCCGTGCCTATCGCAGCTGGAGTCTACCTAGGCGTACCGTGAGGCACTTTTGAGTGTGTTCTTACCATTCATTGCAGGAGGCTAGACGTATTTCCTGTTATTTAAGAGTACCTTCGATGAAAACGCAATTGGGCTTTAACAGTTTGAGAGCCACACATATCACGACAGCGTTTCGTATGCATAGTAGTGGGCGTGTCACATCGAAGCGTAAGGACAATGGGGCGAACGAGTGGTGGTCATGGTCGTCCCACCCCCTCCTCCCAGCCCGCATTGTCGCACCGCGTTATGACAATTTTATGACAATTTTATGACGCCTTTATGAACCGCGTTGCTGCGGTTATCTGCGACCGAGATCGGCGTCGCGTGCCGCCAGATGGCGCCATAGTCGCGTCAGCCATAGCGCGAACTTGGCAGGGCGAACTGTAAATCAATTAGGCTCGATCACTCTCCAAATTGGAAATTGCCAATTAAACTCACCTCCCCGTTTATTCCGATCGGTTAAATTTTCATTGATGTGATTAAGCCCCATGGATGGGTCACGTACCACCGTTCAATTGTCAATATTGTGCACACGGATCAATTGCGTTCAATAATTTGACCCATGTTTGCATTCAAATTATTTTCTTTTAAAATTCACATATTTTCGTATGATAAATTATATTTGAGTCAAACATAGATTTTTCATTTATAAATGAACTTCAGATTTTTTTAATAACTTATCGAACACGTTTCTGTTATCAATTTAGAGGTAGGACCGGAAGCGCGCCGTCTATTGTTGCATTATTGTAAATGCTTTGTAAAAAAGGTTCGGCAAACCTTTAACAATGCATTTACAACATGTGAACAATGAACAAAGCGCTCTGGGTCCGCTCTTTAGCTTATCATCCTAGTCTTTGTACATTAAGGCAGCGGTTTCCAAACTTTATGCTACTACGCCTCCCTAAAAAAATTTTTTTCTTCCGGGCCTCCCTACCTTTTATTTCTTAATAGATATAATAATATAGACACGTTTTAAATAATAAACCTTTATTTAAAAAAAAAAAATAATGAACATTTCAATAGACAGCCTGGGAGGCGCACCTCATAATTTGGAAACCGCTGCATTAAGGTACATTGAAAACAGTGAATTTCTGAACTTAATTAGAAAAAAAATACGCTGTGTATCATGAAGAATATGCCAAAAACAATATAAAAATTAGCACTACTAACAGTCCATTTATATAAAGTTTGTGAAAGTCGTAAATTTTACCAATTTTATAAGGTTTTTTTTTTAATTTTAACACTGATTTAGTAGTTTATTTTTTTATTCACCTCTCATTATATAAAAGGAATAATTTTACATTAAAAATAGTTCACAAGAGATGTTTCCACACATTCCTAAGGTATGAAAAAAAATCTGTAACTTTCTGGCGCGTACTTCAAATTCCAGTATCGGTTCATTATCAATGAGCCTGAATATCGTTTCTTACGTCACTATTATTTTCAAATTATTTTATATATCTATTGATTTTAGATGTTAATTACAACGGTGTAAATTATTAGTTGTGTATTGATATTATCCAAAACTCACAAAGACGGGATACATTATTCTGAAATTACTTCCACGTTATATTAAAACTCATTTTTAATTTTAAATTAATTTTTTTAGTAAAATGTAGGCCGAGTTTTTTTCTTTTATCAATTTATAGAGAAAAAAAATATTTATTTTGATAATAACACATGAAAAAGCAAAGGGCTTGCACTGTTTGGTGGAACATACATACATAGTAATGTATGTATAATATACGATGTAAAAAATGTCTGTATATGTAAAGTCTCGATTGTTGATGCATGAAGTCTCAAATTTTACGGTGGAATCCCAAGTCAATATGTTATTGAACAGTCTGACATCTCCAGGAAAAGGCTCATCAAAAATGTAAAGGCATGACGTGATAAACGACTTAATGAACGGCTGAAAATAAAAATTGTTGACCTGTTTATTAAAACTTTAGATTTAATTTTAGTTCAAGTCAATCAATATAACTGCTGAAATTTTATAAACTTTCGAAAGTAAAAATATCACATTGTATAATTGATGCCGCTATGAATATTATAATATGCACGGTTAGGAATTATTTTCATAAACCTACATATTTTACACGTGAATTCTGTTATTTATTGAAAATGTAGAGTTTTGTTATTGTTGGATAAAAAATTATAATGACTCTAATGTATGAATATGTATATGTACTATTTTTTTCATATAAAACACTTCCGATAGTTATCTGTCGCAATGATTGCAGTGTAATCGTCGTCGGAAATATTTCACATTTTTTCATGTAAAACATTATGCGATACAAAACAGCAGCAAAACCGATACGATAAGCGATTTTTCCGTTGTTTTTTTTTGCCATGTTGAATACTGATCCCAACCCTCTGTAAACTTACAATTTCATATAAAACCATCATATGTAAATAAACTGAATATTGATCCATATTTGTATGTATGCTATGAAAAAATATTACAAAATCAAGCAAACGTGTAATTTTTCACAAAAATACATGATAATGTTTATATTTTTTTTTGAAGAGAAGGGATGTAGTGGAACTTGTGTACATATGTACATACATAAATAGGTCAACAAGAAACTCTTGCATTTTCGATGATTCGTTCGTCTAATCTCAATAGTGTTGAACGATTATTATATAATCGAATGGCTGAATAATGAGCGAGTTGTTCGATGTTTTGAGGTTGGAAACCTCTGCCAATGGTACGGATATAAACTCGGTCGCCCTTTCGAATATTTTTTCGTCGCGAGTCGACTCGTTACACGGAATGACAAATGGGTCGAAGTGCGGAAATATTTTAAGGTTTGTTTTGGGTCGCTGTCACTCCTCGAGGTTCAACTCATCACTCCTGCTTAAGTCGAGCTGATTACCATTACTGAAATACTGCTGTTCCTATATTTTCCCCCCACGCGACACTGTAAACTTGGACTTAGCCTTTCGCCTATAAAACTCGCGACTTCCTCTGATCGGTCGAAAGATTACGATATTATTTTTGATCGCTTGCAAACTTTTTTTACATGGAACGATTCGACCAAAGTTAAAATTAACTTGTTGTTTCGACGCTTTAAAGTCGACGAAACGACGCTTTTCATTGTTAAGGGTGGTAGCCGTTGTGAAAATTTCACACGCCTGTCATATTAAGTCTCCAGCGAACACAATCTCAACGTCCGTCGCTTTTCTCGTTGGAAATTGTTATGACACGTGTAAAATAAATATAAAAAAAATATTTGAAGGAGTGGTAAACACATCAAACTGCATAAATAATTCGAGTATGATCTATGTAAACATTTCGTAATATAATCAAATAAGGTTGTTAAATTTGATTGTTTTTATTTAATATTTTAATGCCATCATTTGTATACATATATCATTCAAATATAAAATATTAGATTTGTTCAATGATGGCAATGGATGTATATTTAATCAAAATTTAGTCCCAAATGAATGAATTTAAAAGCTTTATTTATTTATTTATTTAAATTCTGCTCTACTAACTTACTGCTACCATAACTATTTATATCCAATCCTCTTACAAAATACTTATTAAAATATAAAGGTAACATTTTCTTATCTAGCTTAAAGACCAACACTTTCGGAGTATCCCTAATCTTCATCCAATTCAATTCATTCTACATAGATTTTATTCTAGTATAAAAATTTGATGTATAAATATGAATAAAACTAGGAATAAAAATATATATTGGTATATAGATGAATGATGAACCTCCCTTTTGGTTATTCAATTGAGTAATAGTTCTTGTGAACTTTTCTCTCGGACTTTGTATATCAAAGATTCAAAAATTATGTAAAAAACGTGGTGAAATATTCATTCAAATTTCATCCCAGAAAACTTTACAGTAGGCAAATTCAAAATATTGATTCGAACATTCGCGAATCTTTAAATATGTCAGAAAATTTTAGCTGACCAATAGAAATTTACCTGATTCAAATAGCATATATGTACATATGTGAATATTTTTGTGCAATTTTTTCTTTCAACTTGGGAGATATAAACATACTCACTATTATGTTAATATGTAGATATAACCCGCCACTATACAATAATGCTATCGTGAAAGCATTAATTCTATGTACATACGTTTCGACTCGTAAATCAAATACGCTTCGAAAATTTTGAGCGTGGAAAAAAAACATGACGACGCTGTTGTAATGATAAAAACCTTACGGAAACGATAAGAGTACGAATTTCGTTATCGTAGTAATTACATGTATATATATATATATATATATATATATATATATATATATATATATATATATATATATATATATATATATATATATATATATGTATGTATACATATTAGTTTATATGTAGCAATGCATTAAATACATTTTAACAGTAAATGTTAAAGCATGTTGCAAGTATTGCTAAGTTTGCGAAGACCGTTACTTGGCAAATTGTGGAACGAATTTACATTTAAAATATGCAAAATATTAAAAATACTTTTAAAATAATTTACAATGTAAATTTTATTCAAAAATAATAATACAGATTGAATTTGTCGGCAATTGAAGATGTTTTGAGTGAGTTGAGCGGCGTCTCACCAACGATTGCTAGTTTGCTCTATCATAAATCATAATTTGAATAATTGAGTCAAAAGACGCGCTTGTTGTTCATCTGTCGGGTCCAGTGGCGTACTCGGTATATGTATGTTTTCAATTTCGCAAAAAAAAAATGTGAATTAAACTACAACATTTTTCACTCAACGTCATTGTTGTGATGCGGCGTCAATTCATTCGTAGGGGCTATCTCAGTAAATCGGTTTCGAAGTGTTAAAAGTGGCGGGCTATTTTGGAATTTGACGGCGGGAACTCTGGGAAAATTAAGAGATTCCCATAATAAAGTGAGAGGACACGAGTTATTACTCTTCGCGAGAGAGTCGTCGGGTTCCTCCTCACAAATTTAGTGATTTCACGCGTCAAACGCGCGACGCTTTTGTGCATTTCGTCACTTAGCAGACAGGGGCTCTCAATTGTGCGCTATATCTGGCTAAAAATCGTCTACTGCTTAATTTTCATTTTACGACACTCATTACATGCACTGTGACACTGTAAATCCATTTTAGACAGATATCTTAAACCCAAATGTAAATGGAACTAAAATTTATTTTATTTGAGGTTTTTCTTAAGTCTTTTGATGGACAATATGTATCATGGTTGTATTTAGAATCATAAAAAATAACGATGAACCAACGCAAATAATTATAACGTTTTACGCCAACTATAACTTAACATTAAAATATTTAAAAGTTTCAAAATATGACGTTATTTAGTTTATTTTAACACTTTATTTTTCTTTGATTATTGTTTTAACCCTTTGGCTGCTACGAGGTTTTTCAATGTCCAAGCGAAAAATGCTAACATTTGTAATTATTTTGAAAAAAAATAAATATAATATTTTTTTTTACATACTTACTTCGCCGAACACTCGTAATTTTTATAATACTTTATATACATTTTTAAGAAGCAGTCGTGGACTCGTGCTCTCTCTTTCTGTCTTGCTTTTACATGCGTGCGTGCGAAAGAGATACCTACATATATACACTAAATAAGTTTTGACGATTGTTTTCCGAGGCTTTATTCTTTTCAATAATCTATTTTTAGATATCGATGTATCCTTACAACATGCGATATATTCGAAACAGGTAGCGGTCTCTCTCTCTTTCTTTCTTGGTTTTAATTGTGTACGTGTGAGCAAGACACACAAGGATGCGAAGTTTCTAATAATCAAATAATTTTTCAACATGTATCATAAACATTTTGTATGCATTTCAGTTGCATTTGATTGATTGCATGAATTCGTGACGTCTCGTGACCTATATAATTGAAAGCGGATTTCTATTGTTTTTTGCCATTTATTTTAACTATGCAAAATGATATCGGACAGTGAAAGTGATGAAAGCGAAATAATAGCTCCTCGCCGAGGAACTCGACAAATCAGCAGCTCTACTGATTCTGAAAATGAATTTATCGATAATAATCAATTCCCAAGTAATAACTCCTTATATGACATTGACAACGAACCCGAAATTTACTTTGATGATGAACCCGAAATTGAAGAGCTTTTATTTAAAAAATTGATAAATATTTATAAAGCTTGATTGAAAAATAAATATAAATACGTATATAAAAAAAATGTTTCGTGCCACTGATGCGCTGGTGGCTCAAAGAAAGTATTGAAATACGACAATTAATGACGTCAACAACGATCGTCGTAGCAATCTTCGCCGATTTCAAAACAACGATTTATCGTTGTTGTAGCAGTCAAAGGGTTAATATCATGAAAAAAAATTGTGTTTTTGAAGATTCAGAAGTCTGTCTGATTTTCAGTTAAAAAAAAACATTTTCTGTTTGACTTACTTAATTCACAAATTGTTGTCAATTATTTTAATTCTTTACATAAATTAAATTTTATTAATTAATATAATTTAATTAATTAAATTATATCTGTCCAAATTATTTATTTTACTATAGAATCTTGAAAAAGCAGAATAAACGTATTTCAGGCCACCAGTATTTTTAAATATTGTTAAACGCAAAACATTATTTAATGTGTTGCGAGGTATTTCTCGAAATTAAGAAAAGTGAACTTATGCCAATTTCAATTATAGCGACTCATATAAAAATAAATTTATTTTAAATCATCATCAAACATCACCTAGAGCCCATTCACCTTCCACAGCTGGACGGACTACTTTCCAACAAGCTTCCATTCATGTTTTGAACAACTCTCATCCATCTCATCCCACACATTTTTCTAATTCCGTCCACCCATTTCCCCTGTTGCCTTCTTCGTAACCTTTTACATTCTCTCGGGTGCCATTCGAGCACTTATTTCATTTCCCAGCTACGTGACCCGCACATTGCAATTTCAATCTGTTCACTCTCTACGTTATATAAACTACCTTTATACTTCTAAACCACGTATTCCATTTCGTATCTCTTCTCGTTATGCCACAAATAGATACTAGTATATCGACTTTGGGATAGTTGGACGCCCCTGGATGGCGTCCGGGGAGGCCAGTGGCGTCCGCGGGTCGCGATCCATCCATCTGAACGCAATTAGGCGTGGAATGAGCTTCGTCTGACAAAAATGAAAACACATTTTGTTAAAGTGCGCATGAGCGCGCGCGCGCATCGCACACAATTAGTCCGGTCAGCTAGCATCTGCGCATCCGCGTCAACGCCTAATCGCGCGCGTGTAAAATGCGCGTAAATCAACATCATGCACACACAACAGTGGACCAAGTCCCACCCGAGCCAGATGGATAGGGATACGACTTGGATCCGATCCAACCGAGGCGTTGATACGCTCATATCTCACCTGTCGACGCGTCAACGCCGCAAATCCATCCGCAACACATAAATCCACGTTTATTTTAATCACATATTGTAATGTATTTTTACATCGCCACGATTCAAACAAACACACTGAGATATACTGTCGCCTCGTGCGAAACTTGGCCTCCAATACCAGATTCAAATTTAATAAATGAATAAAATCAAAGAAAATTTATTCAAACTCCTTTACCTTGGGGTATTTCAGACAATAATAATAGTTATATTCAAATGGTATTCAATGATTTTTATACTATTTTCTAACTATTGTAAATATATATTTAGATACAATGTACAATGTACAATGTACCACTCAAATAATAAGAATACGTGGGTGAGAAGTATGACATGGGTAGTTGATATAGTGGAGAGAGTGAAGAGATTGCAATTGCAATGGGTGGGTCGCGTGGCTAGAAGAATGGACAAAAGAAGTTCTGTAATGGTATCCGAGAGAATGTAAAAGGGTGAAAGGAAGGCTGTAAGGAAGATGGGTGAATTAAATTAGAAATAAATACGTACGTGTGGGGTGAGATGGATGAGAGTTGTGCGAAACAGAGACGAATTGAAGCGTGTTGGAGGCTTTTATCCAGCAGTGGATGGTGAATTACTGTAAATGATGATGATGATGAATTAATGTATACAACGTATGTACATAAATCTATTTTAACAAAGTGCAATTTAATGAACCTAAATTGGCCTTTAATTTTTTTTAAGCTATATAATAATTTAATCGTGCTATTTCATGATAGTAAATAAATTGTGTAAAAATTTTATATATATATGTGTGTGTGTGTATGTATGTATATATATATATATATATATATATATATATATATATATATATATATATATATATATATATATATATATATATATATATATATATATATATATATATATATATATATATGTGTGTGTGTGTGTATGTATGTATGTATAATTATTTATTCAAATTATAGATACCTTTCTTCAGATTCTCAGTTTGTTTTTTTTTTAAATGCTGTATTAAATTATAAAGAAGGGTTACGTTTTGTGGACGAACATGCCCTTACATATCATTGTGTGCAACTCAGTTTAATTTCTAGACGCACGAAACGGCTCGGGGTTCGAATCACGACACACACGCTTTTCGTTCGGCTTTGTTCGTTCGCAATTATCGCAAATTAGTTGGTCTATCGTGCTAAAAAATAAAAAAAGTCTTGCATTTTCGCATGCCGTTGATGAGCTTTAGCACATACCTAATCGTCTCAATACTAACCTCAACGTATGAACACACACTCGTATGCGTTTACATCTGTGTATGTTTTGCCAAAAAACCAGCATTCTACGATTCAAAAATGCAACATTCTCACCCGAAAGCATAATAGCATTCCTGTCCGTCTGCGAAAGGTTACACCAAACTCGGAGAAAATAAGCGAAAAATAAAAAATACACGCTAAAAAAGATGGGATACGGATTTTGTGCGATGCGTTTTTCCATCCGTCCGTCCTTTCCCCATTCAGAAATAGCTTCGAATATATATGTATATAACTTTTTTTATACAGTTCGGTTACAAAGTCAGGAATCCCTGGTTCTTGGTCGATTTTTTTTCACACGCTCGGAACTAATAAATACTAGGCAATCTATTCACATCTGAGATGGGAAAGACGCGGTATCCTAGAGGAGAGGAGAGTGTCGCCAGGAATCTCATTTTAGCACCGCATCCGGCCCCAAAGGAGAAGTAACGACAGGGCGGCTGAATAAAAACACACAAATGCGAGATAAAAATAACAAAAAAAAAATGTAGAAAGGAAAAGAATCGGGTCCGAGTCCTCTACTGTCCGCTCTTATCTCAAGTGGTACGTGTTTTTGAAACGAACGAGACCTCTTAAAACTCGACCAAAATTCGACCCATGTCGAATGAAATCAACAACTCGTTCATTCAAAAATTTCAGGAACAGACTAATGTAGCCTAATAAATAATGAGGAACTCTAGACGTCATATCGTTAATTTTTGAAACCCGCAATGTATGTAGATCGTTATAATTTATTGATGCAATCATTTTATTATATTTGTAGGAAATAAAAAGAAATTTATTATACATATTACATTTTATTATTTTTTTTACACTCGGATACGATATAATTTATAATATTAATAAACAACTGCTTACGCATTAGACAATTGAATATACGGATTTAGAATTTCAATTAAGTTTAATTTTTAAAAATAATTAGTATCTCATTATGCAAATTTACAAAAAAAAGTGAAAAGTGTTTTTTAATACAGTTAAACTTGAATTTTAAATAAGCTCGTCTAATTAAGTTGTCTATTTGCTTACGGAAATGTACCTAGTGCGGTGTTTATTATTTGAATTCGGCTAAGCTCTAATAAAACGTTAAACTCTGTATTTATTATGGGTGGTTCAAAAGTTGACGATTTGCCAATTATTTCTGGGAAAAAAAGGTATTCTAAACGTTCAAAATACTCTTAAAACTAGTAGCATGTTTGGCTTTCGATAGGAATTTTAGTTCATTCGGAAAAATAGCGATCAAATACACAGCATCGTCGCGGGTCGCAAAAGTCTGTGAAGTCACTATGTCAGAATGTCGCCCACGGTATTTCGTTTTGTTCTTTTAAAACGACACAGGACAGTCTTCCAATTTTTAAGTTTGTCCCTTCGGATCCATATATGTGTGTGAATGTTTTTTTCTGCTATTTGCATAGAATACAACGGCGAGGAGAAGAATAAGAAAAGGTTGTGTAAAAAAGTCAAAAATCAACGGACCCACAAAGGTGTTATTTAATCCGCCACCACCTTCGATGTGCCGAGTGTATTTTATTATATCTTACACACGTACTTGTATCTCTTTATAATAATACATAATACCGTACTTGTATTCGTGTATATGGGTAGATATAATACATATATGTATATGTATATACATATATAAATATATATACATATATATTCAAAAGGGCGTTATCAAGTTTGCGTATTTATTTAGCTCGACATTAGAAAGGTGTGTCCAATTACCCGACATCCACCCACATAAATTACCAGAAACTCGGCAGGGTCTAACGATCCTTTTAAAATTATTTCCTGGCAACGAAGGAACGATTTTATGGTGGAGTAAAATGCTTCCAAGCATCCGTTTTATTGTCTATCAACGGGTGAGGGGGGAATTTGAATATTCGCTGAAAATTCAACGAAAATTTCAACACAGTGCGTGTACTACTTTCAACACATTTTGTAGTTAATAAAGACAATAAAAATCAAAAAATATATATTCTAATTAATTACACACTTAATCTGTAAAATTATTTTTAAGTAATATTTCATTTTAAATCGTGAAAGTTTGAAAAAAGTTAAAAAAAAATCTGATTTTATAACAAACATTTTATAAATTTTACATTCTATTATGATATTATATAATAAATTTGGTGGTTGTATGTTGAATTGCATAACGGATAAACAGGTTTAAATAGTACACTAGCCAGCTTTGCTCGGGCATTTCAAGGCTTTACCTGGTGTATGGGGACCGTTCGGACCCTTCGACCCGAATTTGGCGGTTTCGTATATAATACATATGTTACATATATTGAAAGTAATTGTATAGGGGAAATATACATACATACATACATTTGCTCGGCGTCGCCTGAGATTTTTTGTATGGGAACCTTTAGATTCTGGAATACCTTGAAATATTATATCAAATTTGGCGCTCAGACATTAAAAATTGTAGTTTTATATAACGGCAAACATATTTATTATTATCGAGGCGGGGCTGTGGAGTTGGTTAAAAATTTACCGACTCGGAATTTATCTTATGATTCGACTCCGAATCCAACTTAAATGACTTTAGTAAGATCGAATTACCGACGTATAAAATTTTAAGTAGTAAAAATAATAGCGATTTTCGAAATTGAGTAAAATAGAGATAAAATAGGTACAAATAAAAAGTAAGTACATTCATTGTTTATGTGTATGAATTTCATACATTAACAAATCAATTTAATAAAATATAGTATGAGACGTAGGAAACGATCGGTTTTGACCACAACACATGGAATAAAATACGTGGAATTCCACGATTTTATATATATTGAATTTGAATTTATGATTTTTATAAAGTAATTATTAAATTTCAATTTATTAATGGATTAACTTCAATAAAATTGGAGACTATTTGACACATACTGTAATAAAGAAAATAATAATTAGGAGTTGGTTGATTTTTTACGACTCCGACTCCGATTCCACAGCCCTGATTTTTTTTTTATATTTACGAAGAGAACAAAGTTTATGTTTGTCGTAAAAAGTATTGTTTTTCGCATAATATCTACACGCATACATATAATATATATGTACGTACATTTCTACATACATACATATGTACATAGGATACATACGATAGTAGAATTTAAATAAGTAAATTTTAACAAGAATTCTATATTGTACAATTTAAATAAGTTAATTGACTTTTTTAGCTGTTAGAAACGTTAACTCTGGCTTAAGAATTCTAATTGAAATTAATTCAGAATTTCAATCTTCCAAAACAAGCAATGGAAAGTCATATTTAGTTTATGGAAATTATGTATACGTGTATAAATACACTTTTAATGGCGATCATATCGAACCTTCAAATCGAGAATTATACCAATGAATTTTACGATTCTTTCGGTACGAACTTTCACACAACATTCTTCGCAAGTCGTTTGTAAAAATTTTATTGCGAGAATTAACGATTTTCGGCGTCAATTTTCAACTTTGACGATGTTTATTTTTCGAATAAACACATACACACACATGTATTGTACCTGCGATAAATAAATAATATGAGGCTGTCGCGGCGAACGCTTAACCTTTTCATCGCGCAAGTACATACAGCGCGTTTAAACGCTCGTTTATAAATATTATTATTACGTGTACAACAATATGCATACCTTCGTTTTTACGGTTGTGTTTCACAACAACACGGCACAACGCGAAAGTGGACCAAGCCCCGATTCGTGAATATGTAATATATCTTACATTATCCATGCCATGTGTGGATTTATTTTTCGATCGCAAAGCAAGAACGGGTCCAAGGAACGGGTTCACTTTTCACCTCAACCCGTCGAGTGTCGGATCGTTTTGTTCGCGAGACAAATCAGGCGATACAATTTCAGAGCTTTTATTGAGCGGAACGCGTTGAAAACGAGACGCGATGAAAATTAAATTATTTTTACTAGGTTTTATTAGTTTAATTATTATTGGACGTGTTAACAGTTGGACCGGTGGTGTGCGTTTGCTTATTTTATTAAACAGAGATTTTTTCGACAAATTTCCCGCTTTGCGTTACCCCATCGCGGAGAATTATTCGGTAATTAAGTCTGGGGTATTTTTCGCCGTCGCTCGTCTATTTATTCGACCTGTAGAAGGTTACAAATGGGCGCCATTCTTCTCTCGTTCTTGGATTAGCGACGCCCGCAAAAGGCTTTCGACGAAAAAGGGTGGCTTTTACGCCCTTTTCGACACGGAGAATTCCACGTGCGGGCGAAATATAGAAGTTCAACCGCGATTTTTCGCTTGGCAATATGCGTGTGTGCGAATAAAAGGCCGAAATACGGAAAATAGAGGGCGCTATCCGGTCTATAATAAAAAATCTTTTTTTATTATAATTTATTTATTTTTATTCTTATATCATATTAGGTCATAGTGGCATAACAGGTAACCCCAAATATTCACTATGACCAAATTATACCTATATAATTGATATTGTTTATAATGTAGATCACGCTTTCGAACGCTCGTCATCAATCAAACGTCTCCGATCGAAAATGGCCGCGGTTCGAATTGAAAACGTTTTAATCAACTCGGATTAAATTAATTTCGATTCTAATCTATAATTAGAAGTGTAATAAATAATTTGATCGATGTCGATTGGGCGATTTCATATCGCTTCATTTCATTTTGTTCTTTGGTTGATATTGAGACGTGCCTTTTATGGCGAAAATATGACATTGTCGTAGCTAATTTTAATTGAATAACAAGATTTATCGTTTGGAATTGTTGCTTATTAGTTTTAATATAAAATAATTTAAAGAGCTTGAAATTTTATTTGAATTATACACATTTTATGCAAAAAAGTTTTCAGTATGTGTAATGTTTATTCACTACAATCCTTTTAAAATGAATGATAGAAATATTCGTTTTATCTTAATTTACTTTCCATAGAACTTGGACCGTATAAATTAACTTTTGTCTTTTATCCCTGACCCAACAATTTCAATGTCTTTTTTTTCATTTTGTTTGCGAATATGAAAATTCAATAGTCGTGAATTTAATTTATTTAAAATTCGATTTATGAAGACCAGATTAGGTTAAAAATAGATCAACGACTATAATCACACACGCAGATATACGAAATAGAAGTACATCATAAGACAATAGAGATAAGATAAGTAACTATTAGAACAGATCTTTGTAAATATACCGTATGAACAGTAAAAAGCTTTTAAAAGAGCGATCATTATCAGTTGAAACATTTCAGCAGAAAAATATGAATCGCGAATTTTTCATCCCATTTCCAAGTTGAATCGAAAGTGTTTCGTATTTATTTGAATAAAAATTCACTCCCACGGTTAAAAATGAGGATGCAGAAGATTTTGCGGTACTTTAGAGATGTAGCATTGTACTTTACATAGACGAGACAATGAAAAGTGCGCTTTTGGTCGCCGTCGGCGGCTCGTATTCGAAGGCACCCCGACACTTAGGAGCTTTTTACGATCTAATGTTGCACGTCAAAAGCCTCAGCAATGACCTGCACTTGCAAAACATGGCGGAACGGAAGACAAAATGGCGGTTGTAGGACTTATCGATTGGCGGGAAGCGCGTTACTGGGGCGTCCCGACGCGCCAACGCGACTCTCCCCCATCGCTTTCCCGCAATTTTCCGCCGACGGTCCAATCAAAATTAACCCCTTAAGAAAATTCACCCGTGAGCCGAGTCTCCTGAAATGTTCTCAAACTAGCTAACATTATAATAATTCCGGGGTCACGACAAAATCGAAAAATTTCCCAATTCACGCGACCGGAGCTTTCCACCCCTCGCCGTCGGAAAATTGTATTAATTTCGTGTATGTGTGTGTGTGTGTTCCGCGTTTCGTGAGCGGCGACTTTTCGGGGGATTCCGATCACGCGAGATGCGCGATTATGAAAATTTAATAAATAAAAATAAATCGACGAGACCCGTAGTCACAAATTTTCGCGTTAACGTCGACATGCTAACGAATCACGCTAACGTTTTGTTACGATAGATAACACGACGACGATATTATATTATAATATTTAATAGATGCAAAAGTTTTGTCGACATTTTTACATCAATAAACAAGGACAATGCAACCATACTAATAAAAAAATGACAGTCTGGTATTGGTATATATGTATGCTACATTTGAAGTGTATCTTCCAGTTGAACTACATATATTTTGACTAGTTGGAATATAGATATTCCATCTAACCTACGTAAGTTGATTCGTATGGCGAATTATGTACATTCCAACTAGTGAAAAAAATATTGCAATTGAAAATACACTTCAACTATAACGGTAGTTGGTACCAGGTAAGATGGATAGGTTAGGTTTTCGTGAAAACGTCACTGTTAGTTGAATTGTATTCGAATATGAATGACCTTAAATGCCAGTTGGAATATATTAGAAACAACTGAAAATACACTTCGACTGTAACATATGTATGTACATACATACATATATATTATATATCCCTAAGATCAATTTCCTTTTAAAACCGATTTATTTTGATAATACTGCTCAATAAAATATAATTGTTTTCGTTCAATACATCGACTGACCTTTTTATATTTTCTGGATTGAAGGTAAAAATAGCACAATCGAAGATAGGATTATTCTATCACTCGTTTTATTTCTTACGAATTGTGTTAGTACTATATTTCAAGGGGCATAAGTCAAGTTTTCTTCATTTCGAGAAATATTTCGCCATTTAATATAATGCTTTGCGTTTAACAATATTTAAAATACTGGTGGCATATAAAACGTTTATTCTGCTTTTCGAGATTCTGGACATATCAAATTAAAAGAAGTTTTAGCAATTTGTGAATTTAGTCAAACAGAAATATTGTTTTCGGAACTGAAAATTAGACATCCGCCACTTTCAAATATAATATAACAGCTCATATATTATTAACAAAATGTTGAGCTTTCCACCATACAACATGGGCGTCGATTATTTTAGTCGGCTTTTAAAACCAGTCGCCTCAATTATTAAAACCAGAGAACCGTGAAAAATGGCCTAACATACTCTTTTTAAAAAGTATAGGTATAAAATATATTCCGTCAAATAAATCACATCATTCAAATATTCGGCGCGACTGACTGTTATTATGATTGATTGGTAGTTGGTCGATCTCACCGAATGATTAATATAAATATGTGTGAAAATATAGGGGTTGCTTTTAAAGAGCGACATTTCAAAAATGTATTTATTAATATACGTGGTTACTTTTGCTATATATTTATAATGCGCCTGTAAACATGTCCATGGTTACTAAATAATAATATGTATTCGGACTCTTCGCCAGTGGCACGGCGTGTCGGATTTAATATCATATTCATGTATTACGAGAGTCCCGTCGATATTTTTCCATACAATCGTCTCGGCGGAAAAAACCCTTACACGCCCTCTCGAATCCGACCCGTTTAACTGGGAGTCGGAGAGGTGGAGGGGGAGAAAAGAGCGAATTTTCGAGCGAGGAGGAAAATGCGAATCTTTAGAAAAAGAGAAAGAGAAGAAAAAGGTAGTGGTGTGCCGGCATAATAATATATATCGCGGGGACAGATTGAGAAATGCCGCCGCAAGGTCCCGAGCCACTGTTTCTTGCGAGCTTTGCGCAGCTTATATTTTCGCGTTCGACGTTATTTTATTGGTCTCCCATGACCACCTTTCTCTTGTTAACTTTTTACCGGAGAACGTGGAAAATCCAACAGACCGGTCAGTGGCGGCACATCGTGACAATTCCTAAAGCGAATTCGAAAATCCGCTCTACGTATGATTTATATCACATTTAGAAACATTTGTCACATTTTTCAGTAAACCAAATACTTTTTATATATATATTTCTTATATAATAATATACTACAAATATAATCGATCCATTACTTCTCATATATTTCGATTGTTTAATAAGTTTAGCCAGTAGCACAGCTCGGTGGTTTCGTTAATGCTAACCACCGGGAAGTTTCCGGGTTCGATCCCTTGGGTTGACCTCGATTGAAAATAATTAATTCCGACTATAATAATCTGTAGTACTGCTGGTCAGACATGGATATGTGTGACTCCAAATTGATCGTTTCATGAAATCATATAAGTCAGAGTTTGTTTATTTATATGATTTCGTTGTTGAAACATTGGCATACACCATCCTACCCACTATGTCAACACTATTTGAATAATTTCAAAAAATAATATATAAATTTAATACCATAGATATCACTCGGGGGCAACTCGTATTAACATTATGGGGAAATATAAAAAAGTGTCCTACTGGGAAACCACACGCATAAATATACTTATACATAAATTTTACTTTATTTATGTACGTAGTAACAATAGATGAAGCTTTGTTTTCATATATTTTTAAGTCAACAATACAGTAAATATATTTATTTATTACATGTTTAAAATACGCCTTCATGAAGTGTAATTTATCACTGTTCATATATGTATGTATATGTTTCATATCGTTTTAATTATTTTGTCATATGTACATACATATTAGCAAATTAATTAAATTTAATCACATTATTAGTTATCATACCATTACTAAATATTTGTAAAAATACATCTTGAATTCCGTAAAAAAACTGTCCATATGTACCTACGTATAATATCTTAAGAGGGCATTCTGACATTAACCGTGACAGATTTTATATACACACAAATTGTCATTTCGTATTGACATACTCTCGTAGACATAAAAGTTTCAGCGAGTACAGCTTTATATATATTCATGGACTTTATAGGTATTGACTGACGTTTAAACATTTATATTGTGTAATAAATATTTTTCAAAATGTATGTGAAACTTTAAGTCAGAAGTACATACATATGTATGTACAAATAATACTTAAGTAAAAATTCTACTTTGGAAAAATCATTTGATATTGCGAAATATACATATGTAAGGTAACAAACTAATGATTATTTTAATGCATAAAAAACTAATTTGAATTTACGTAAAAAATTCACGTGCATTTACAGCGAAATCCAGAACAATAAAAACTGATGGAATAGGCACGCATGCAATGCATGAAACTTTACGTACAATTTCGATGAAATCGTACCGTTTATCGTTATCGTTATCGAATTATCAACCACCCACTAGTCCATTTGTAATTATCGCCTTGTTTAATTTACAGCATTTTTATGTTATACATTATAACTATACTTAGAATTACATATTATATGGACTTAAGTGGATTTGTAAACGAAGTGTGAAATTTTATTTGTGTTGACACGGGATCGACTCTTTCCGGTGGAAATAAAAATAATAAAATTATCGAACGCCACTGAAGATGTCGTCGCCACTTCGCCAGTCTGTTGTGACGTCTCTTAGTCCTCCCCCTCATCTCTCCCAGTCCTCCCATTCCCCTGTTGCTCGTGCCGCGGCGGGCATATCTCTCTCCGCGTAACCCGTGTTGATCTTATCCTAATCCAATCAGAGTTTTTGTTTGATTTTATAAGCTTTACTTCTTGAAAGTTCCTCGTGCGATTCTCGGCGAACGCCCTCCACCTCCACTTCCCACCCACCGGGAGGACCTGTAACGGTTAGGTACAAGACGAGTCTCTGAAGGATTCCCTATCTGAGGGAGGGAGTGGAGGCATGTTTGTATTGAATGTATGTAAATGTTACCATTCTGAGTCGTTCGATTTGTTACTTTTGATTTGTGTACCCGGATTCCGTTTTATTTTATTTTTTTGCCCTTTTTTCCAATAATCAAACATGTCTATCAATTCTGACTTTGGGATGTTTTTTTTTGTTAAGCACTGATGTACACTATAGCTAAACGACACAATCATTCTATCATAAATCTAAAATCTACCTATACGTCATCAGAAACTTACTACAACCTTATTTTGTTCGATTTAACTTTCGTCAATCGGATTTATAAAATACACATAAATGCTTCTTCTACACCATGTGATCCGTCTTATATTATCTTTAAAATAAGCAGCGATTTATTTTCTGATCTTCCCATGAATTATTCACATATGTAGGTACATACAAACACGCACTTTATAAGCTTTGCTTTAACCGTATTTGATCAAAGAAATTTCAATATATTTTTTTAGTTAGTTTAATATTTTAGGTTGTACAATAATATAGTCACATATTACAAATCTAATTTATAATTTCTTTCAAATATGTGTAATTAAAAATATATTTACTTTTATTGTTGTGAATGAGACCGATTCTTATATGCATTATTGAATAACTTATTATTATTAATTATTCATATATACCGTTAAAGTAGAAAATAAAATAATGCGAAATAATAGTAAGCTTTCAAATTTCATATTAAACAGCTGAATGTACGGCTATACTTGGCATAGTTTAAATATTTTTTTGCATATAATTCGTATTTTTGAGTGTAGGTACTTAACATTTTTTTAAGAGTTGAATAATTTTCTATAATTTCAATAAATTATTATAATTTCTCGTGTTATTTATAGTATTCAAATGAATCGAGGGCACATGTGCTATGCTGAATTTTTTTCATTCGTAAATTAGCTGGGGAAAAGGTTACGATTCGTGTTCCAGTGTGCGCATTATGCTAATTAAATTTATTAAAAAAAATATCGTGAAAAATTACGAACTGTCTGCGCATACGCTGTACGAATTTAAGCATAAATATAAAACAAACAAGCAATTAAAACCGGAAAGAGTACCGAAAGTGTATCAAATGGAAAAATAGCCAGCAACGAAAAGGCCGAGTTGAATTGCACCATATCATACCGTTCAGCAATAGGCGCGCTAATTACGCGTCTGATTTAAATATTTAATACGCACAATAAACGTTTGAGATGCGACTGAAGAACAAATTGATTCGCTGCGTTGCTCCAACCATTGTCGGCGGATGAATTTAAATTGGTCATAATGTGCCTAATTTTCCGGTGATTTTTAATTCAATTTTTTTATCTCGTTTCCCCACTTTGAGATATGTATGCATTGCAACGACACACAGTGATATCGCGTTGATTCTTTCTCTCTTTCATGTCTCTATATTTTTTGGAGAAATGGCGGCAATTAACATTGAATGGAGAGCCGGAGTAATCCGAGTTTGTACCGAGTATTGTCAGAGAAGACCGACATTCTTATGAAGTCATTAAAAAATGTTATCCCGCCTGGAGAATCTCCGGCGACTGAGACGCGTATGCAGCGGTGCGTTGTATTATAATAATTAATGCACTTTTTATCGTGCGTTCGGCGATCATCGTAGGCTGATATCGCCAGCCAGTGCTTCGCAAACTTTTTCGGTCGGTGAACCCGTCTGGATGTCCGACGATAAGCACCATGGCATTTCGAAAAAATTGCAAAAAATTAATTTTAAAATTGCCCCGGAAAAATAATTTTTCCGACTAACCAAGATTACTAAAAATCCTACATAGGTACATACATATGTATATATGCAGGTATTGATGCATTGACTATCTGGAATTGAATTAATTTTCTTGTGGTGTAATTAGGATATAATTATGCATCATAGGATTAAATAAATTCTAATAAAGAAATTCTACTTTGTTATTCCAATTTCGGCGTTGAAAACTTTACAATGCTAAAAATCAACCGTTCAAGTCACCAATTTAGTTTGATGACGATTTATCTTCAATATTTATAATACAGTGCCTCACCGATTTACTCAATATTAACGTTTAGTTTAAAGTGGTCACGTGTGATTATGATTTTGTTTTAATATTTTCCTTTTAACTAAACACACAATAAATAATCATTTATTTGTATATATGTACTTTGTAAATAGGTAAAATTATAAAACTTAATAAGTGATTTTTTTAAATAAATAAACTAATGTCATAAAGACTGTAATGGCACTCAAAATAAATCCATAAAAATTCATTCGTCTGCGCCACCTGTCTTTGTGTGCTATACAAAATTCATAACAGGAATGAATACATATTGTTTGTTATTGTAATAATAATATTTTTGCTACTTTAAGCTACATATGTTAATTTATATATAATTGCTTTTATTCTTATTAGTACTAAAAATCTAAATTAGACTTTATGAAATCAGCGTACCCGTATCGATATTTAATTTTGGCTAATAGCTTAAGCACCCAGCTCTGTTTTAGTTATAATTCTTATGAAAGTAACAATGTCGATTTCATTAAGAAATAAAAAAGTAAAGACTTGTATCGCCTATAAATAAACAAGTCGACACACTTTATTATTTATAGAATTCTTGTAATATAAATTGTAGTTGTAAATTTATTGCAACACGTGGCATATCATTAAAATACGTAATATATTTATACAATACCATACTTTGCTTCTATTATATTTAAATTTATTTAACCGTGAACTTTCAAAGCAGCACTCGCGATCTCTTCCGGCAATAGCTTTATCATACAGACGTGCCTGTTAATTTAGACACAAATTTATGCAACTTGTACTTTTCTTTGCTCAGATCTTGCAATCCACACTTTGATGAAAAAAATATAATATTTATTTTGGTAATCTAATAAATTTATATATGTATACTAGTATGTACCTTCAATCAATGTATCATATATTATATTGAATAAGAAAGTTTAAGTTTTTCTATTTCTCAGATTTAAAAAATAATTTTTGATTCTAAGCGCTGAATTTAATATTCCAATGAAAATTTTATTGTAAATAATTATTCAATTTCTCAACTCGGCTATGCATATATGTATATAGTTAACTGCAAAATATTTATTTAAAAATTATGGTAGAAACGATTTGATTAACTTTTTAAAAAGCGCCTTTACGACTTACATAAATAATAACTTAAGTCTAATAATATAATAATAGACTCAATAAACAATGCTCTTTTCATGAAATTTTCATATTGTTTTAGGATATTCTTGTACGGTTCCTACATTTCCCCATTTGAACGGTTGAAATTTTTTCAGCAGTCCATTGATTATTAGTGTTGGTGGGATTTTAAAATCTTTATGTGCAATGGACATGCATAGATAAATTATTTTACAGAAACGAGATTGCGAATTTGGTACGTCAAAGGACTTTTGCCGCATCATGTACAATTGTACATACATAGTATGTATATACTATTAGGATGACCTATCTCGTTGGTATACAAGCATAAGCATAGACGTTCAACACACCCGGAAATGAATATAATAGATAGAAGTGGGTAGGCACATATATATCTATGTACATAAGTACGTATATGTAACGTACTTCTTCGCTTTTCTACCAACACGTTTATATTTTTTCCACCTTTTGCCTATTTTAGGCATTGCTAGACCTGCGTAGCTGACGCTGAGTGTTGGCAGGGTATGAATATTGTCACATGAGACTGCAAAGACCGACCCATTCGGCACGAACATATATAGGAAAATGGCTTGTATTCCGCGTACGTGCTCGGTATTCCGAACATTGCATAACGCGTTTTTCTGCAAAATTTGCACACGATTTGTTTACCCGTACTAGACGGGGTGGGGAGGGAAAATGGAGGTATAGGCGGACATACCTATCCATTGGTGGACGCATGTTTGCACTCAAATATTTGCGTGGCGCGGAAAAGGTTAAGCGTGACGGTTCGCATTCGAAGGATAATAATTATATTGGTGTTTGTCGAGTCACGACGCTCAGTCTCGTTTTGGCGAAAAGCTCTCTCCGTCGACGACGATGATGATGATGATGATGATGATGGTGATGAAGATGTCTGCGATTGCGACGTCGTCGACGACCATGATGATGATGATGATGTCTGTAATGGTTTAGGCGCGTATTTGTTGTTCGCTTTTACAGTTTTCCCCCGCATTTGTTCGCTTAGTCAGCTTTTCGAGTCTGTGTTACTCGAATTTTCCGAATAAACGGTATACTTTAACGACGAGTGAAGTTTAGTAATTCAAAATGTATTCTATGTACACACAAACACAGTAAATTGTTTAACTTCAAATAGATAAGTGCATATAATGTATGCTGTAGACTTACTGGTTTAAAGATCGGCGTATATGTAAAGTCTTTGAATACTTTCATTACATCAATGTGGATATAATAAATTTAAGTATATTTTAAAATCTGTCGAATGATATTTATACACTAGTGAATAGCCCGATGAAATATCATCGCATGGGTATAAAATTATTATATACCCGTATAAAACTAAAAAAAAAATCCGGAACCGGAACCGTTATTTTCGTAGACTCTCATAGATAGTTTTCAATTCTTTATTTGTAATAATTTTCAATTCTTAAAGTTAACGTTAACAAAATGTAATATTTTCCGATTATACACAAACGGTCATTGACCTCGTAACGTTGAATATTATTATTACACATAACAAATTACGTGCATATACATATGATGTGTATTTACAACACGTATTCTGGACAAGGATATGGCATGCGACGCGAGCTCGTGAGGGTCATTGCGTTTGGATCGGAGGGTCCAAGGTTCGATTCCCGGCGCCCGCGGTGAATGAAATCAATTTTTTTCTCGAATATCGTCAAAATATAAATAATTAAAATTATAATTATAATTTAATAATTTAATTGAAAATAAATACATAAAAAAATGGTTCAAAACCTCGCTAAATGAAATTATTAAAATTACGTATTTTTATATGGCGAGAAGGCATATTTCAATTAATTTAAAAAAAAAAAGGCGAAATGAAAAATTGGATTTGGCGTGATGTCCGAGACCATTAGCTCAATTTAGACCCATATTCAGGCTATTTGGGGTGATCGGTTCGAGTCGCGACAAAGTCGTCTCGTCGAAAAATGAATTAATCGACTTTTATCGATTCGTTCATTATGTTCGGCGAGAGTTAGGACACACACACACACACACAGATTACCGTCTTTATATATATGATGTAGGTATACTATATTTGGACCCGTAATTTTTATTCAATCTACTGATGTTTAAAAAAATAGTTTTTTTTTTCAATATACATTTACATACGTACTCTTTTCAACGAACTACATATTATACATAAATCCAAATATGCCCTAAGAATAGCGATTATTTCATTATCTCGTTCAATAACTTTTATCGAAGAGTTTAATTTTTAATTTAATGTTTTTTTTTCAAATAGAAACAAACAATACATAACATAACATTAACATAAAAATAAATTACTAAATAAAATAAAAGCAAAGAAGAAAAGCATTGAATAGTGGATATGGGATATATATACATATGTACATATGTATTAAGAATAATAACCAAATAATAAAAATTTATAAAATTTTGTAATTTTCTATACTAAATTCAATACAATGTTTAAATGGAATATTTTGATCTGTTTTTGCAAAAGTCATATTTGTTCGGAATGAAACTGTTCATCGATATATACATAGTATATGTATGTACATATGCTATTAAGTATTTTTTTAATTTACTCAGATAGACTACCCTTGCACTTGACGGATTTGAAGTGGTATCCAGTTCAACTCTCGAGACTTGAATTTGAATTTCGATACGAACGAACGGAACGTTCCCGTCAAATAATACTGCTACTACCCCGAGTAGAGCTTTATGCAAATAAGTTCACGAGTTTATTATTATTCGGTCGACGAGCAGTAGGTATATTATATAGGTATTTATAGTATTTAACGACTTATTTAGTATTCCAAAGCGAGCGCACACGAAAAGGACATAAATATTACCGAAATTGATAAAATCTAATTATTGTTTCGAATCGACAATTTGTCACCCCGGGGATACATATGTATGTATGTATTTATATACATTCCTACATATAATATATGTATATATATATATATATATATTGGTCTTCGTTCTGTTTAAAGCTTTGATTTTTCTATTAATTCAAGTTTCTTTGTGGATGTCTAGTCTAATCTTTTTCTTTTGTGATTTTTACATAATCCGAAACAAATCCGAAAGTAAAAACGTACGCCAAAGCTAAATAATTTTTTTACGAAAAAAATACTGCAGCTAACAACTACAAAGATTAGTTTATTTCATAGTGCACGTTCTTATAAAATTTTCGCATCGTTTTGATGAAATTCTGTAGTCTTATTTTAAATCACCAGGCCAACGATTCTAATTTATTTTTCTTACAATGGACAGTCAATTCATGGTGAAATGGCAAACAAAGCTGTGCACAAATCAGCTACTAGCTGTCAAATTGACTATCGCTGGAAAACGTGATGCCAATTAGAAAAACAAACCTCTAAAAAACACCGTTTATATGTACAATATAAGGTGATTTTGCCTTGCACTCCAAAACAACATGCCGAAAATGAGCGGTGCATAATGGCATGAATAAAACTAGTAATTTCCGTACAGTGCTGTGTTGTGTTGTGCCGAGCTGCTGTTGTGCTGTGCTGGATAATATAAACGGAATTTAATGCGTACAGATCTTGTAGTTCACTAAGTCGTATCTATTAATAACTTGTGTATGTATTGGAAATAAATGCGTGTAAATTGTAAATTCGACATAAAATAAAATAAAAACCATAATTAATTACTTTATATTTTAATATGAGAACTACAATAAATAAACAAAGTATAACACAAATTTAAATAAAATCGTAATAAATCTCCATATTACTCATAACATCCTCCGAATCCACGTCGGTACCCGAATTAGTATTGAAATAGTCACCTAACCATTTAAAACTAAAGTTTCTGCCGGTATACACAATCGCCGTCCCACAAAATGCAATAATTTTAAATCAATACGTACATACATACATATGTTTGGTAGCAGAATGTTTTTTACACAATGAAACTTCGTCAAATGAAATACCTGTACCTTCACGGAATAGACATAGTTCTGTATACATTTTTTCCGGCTTAATGAGTGTATGACTCATCGGAGTAAGAATAGCATAATAAATCTTTTAGTCATCGAGTGCAAATTTGAAAGTTTTGTACATCGTATCGATAGGTCTAGGGTGAACTCTCGTCTACTTATCTGCGCGCCAGTGGCGTGCGCTGCGAATTAAATTCAAATCGTTTTTAATTAACGACATCGCGATACTGCGCAACGACTGGAGTATGTATGTAACTCGACGGTTGGTTTTCCCTCGTGTCGACCGTTTTCGAATGCGATGTGATCAGTCACGACGAGAGGAGAAAACACATACAACGGCTGGCTTTATCGACGAGCGTCGTTGCCTCGTCTAAACCACCTGGCAATTAACTGTGACCGGTCGTGCGCAAAACCGGACGTTTTTCCTCTTGCGAGACGCACGCATGCTGGCGTCGCGACGCCCCTGTTAAACCAACTTCCGGTCGAAAGAAAGCCCTCCGAGGAGCTTTTCGCGCCGATGAGTGCTGCCTTCGCAACGGGAGCTTACAAGTGTACACAGGTGTCACGGAATATACGTGAACGTATGTAGACCTTCATATTGTGACGGATTTTTCGAGTCGTTTATCTTCAAAAAGGAAAAAATATCTCAAAAATCTTTTATGCAGTATAAAACAAACAGAATATTGATTTAAAATTAAATTATAAAAGCCTTACTATTTTAACTGAATGTTTTACGTTTGAATTGAATTCCAAAATGCCACATCAAAATCCAATATAGGAAATGAAACATCTGGGTGAGATGTATGACTAGAGTAGTTGACTTAATGTAATGCGTGACGAGACCGAAATGGCTGTGGGCAGGACATGCGGCTTGAAGAAGGGACGAAAGGTGGAGAAGAGAAGTGCTCGAATGGTGCCCAAGAGAATGTAAAATGCTAATGTGTGGAGTTAGTTGGATGAGTGTTGCTCAGAGCAGAGATGAATGCAAACGTTTTGGATGCTGAAAGGTTGCAAATATTGACGTTGAATACCATAACATATTTTTTCGTTGAATGTTAGCAACAATAAAAACAGATAAAAATAGATTAAATTAAAGTATGCATATTCTATATGCATACATAAGCTTATACCGAAACTAATGATAAATTTGTAAATATTTTCAGTAAATCGATTTTAGTGATTGGCTATATGTATGTATTTTGTTTAGAATTTTTTTTCAATACTGATTTATAAATGTGTGCCTATATATGTGATTATATATTATATAATATCTGGAGAACATTTAAAAATATATAATGATTTTATATCAATATGAGTATGTTTTCAATGTTTCAGGTAAATTTCAGACATTTTAATGTTCCAATTTTTTTGTTATATTTCGAGTAGATAGATAATGCATTTTTTGATTTTGTCATTATTTTAATTTTAAATTTTCTTTGATAATAGCATATGTAGGTGTATTTCATTTATATGAAGTATTATATTATGAAAGCGAGCGAAGAAAACAATAATTGCGTTTTTGAGTAGAAAATAACAGTCGGCTACTTTTATAAAAAGAAAAAAAGCTGTATTTTCGTCCTTTGATAAAACCGTTCAGTGCATTCGAATGAAACTGTCATTTCCGCAGTAAACGAACACGTGCAAGCCACAAAACCATTTTTATTTCACACTATAGCAATCGTATATTAAATACATATGTACATATATAAAATATAATTAAATTTTATGGATTATAATTCATAAAATTTTATTCAAAAAAAATCTTAGATGGGTACAATTAAAAAGTTTTCATTTTTAATATTAAAAAAATCTGGAGGCCTGAGAATCATATGCTTCTATGTACACTTTATTGAGAAATCCATTTATCCTTTAGTACACGTGTTCTCATTCAAATGCAGCGAAAGATAATTCCTATGTATGCTTGCGTAAATTTCCATTTTTCTAAATTTCGTGGCCATATTAATCCAGAGGGGCAAATCGGGGTGTTTGGTTGTACTAAAGGGTTGCCTTGTTTTGTCTTCAGGTACGGCGCTGGATACGACCTGGCGGCGAGGCGCAAAAACGCTACCAGAGAATCCACAGCCACCCTGAAAGCATGGCTGAACGAGCACAAGAAGAACCCATACCCCACCAAGGGCGAGAAGATCATGCTGGCTATCATCACCAAGATGACTTTGACGCAGGTGTCAACGTGGTTCGCGAACGCACGTCGCAGACTTAAAAAGGAGAACAAGATGACGTGGGAGCCCAAGAACAAGACGGACGACGACGACGAGGCCATGGTCTCGGATGATGACAAAGACAAGGACGACATCCTCGAGGACAAGATGAAAGGACACAAAGGTACGCATTGTCGCGAAAAAAATTGCCCAAATATTTTATGATACTTTTGTACGATTGCGCGATGCTTAGTATCATAAGGCGCATAACTTGCTTATTTTTCTGTCTATATAATATTGCGAATTAACTTCCCAAAACTAATGAATTTGCGCGCTATATGTAACACGATCCTGTTTTTTTATATGTCATTGTTATAATTATTGTGTGTGTATGTATGTTATGTTATAAATATTCATCATGGTCATTGTTCTCGAAGCTGACGCGTACTACAGGTGAAAAGTAAGTGCCCCCGTGTACTAAACCCATTAGCGGCTCTCGAGTGAGTGACTTTATGGGAAACATACGAGTACGTGAGTTGAATTACATTGTTTTATATTAGTATTTTTTTTCTCTTCTTTACTTTATTTTTTTGATGTTGTGTACTAACTACGTTACGATCGCTCGGCAATTAGGGTAACGTGCGTATTTAACGCCGAGATAAGAGATCGGGTTTTTAAACGTACAGTTTTCTTTCTGCATATTGAGACATTTAGTTGACTATTATGGAAACTTATTACGCGTACAACACTGTTTAATTGTAGATGATAGCACGGCTGAGGCTGTAAATTGTATTTAATATCACAAATTCGGATAGTATGAGTATCTACTTTTTCTCATTATCTCTACAAACATTCGAAAATTTGAATTGTTGATTAACATCTGGCGCAGATTTACTACACTTGATTGTATTTGTTAGATGTACCCAAAACAGAGATAGTAAATTAAACGGTACATCGTATTTAATGACGACGAAACAATACAATGAAATTTATGTAACAATTTCATTTTATAACATCACAATAGGATAATTTTCAACAATCGCTTAAAATAAAAATTTCATCGTAATTATTTTGACAAAAATTATTCAATTCAATAATAAGTATTTGAGAGAAAATTTAGATTTATTATTGTTTAATTAACTATTACTCAATTACTTTTTTTTGGAAATAGGGTTATAAGGAGTGTTTTAAGTGGTCTATGATATGATATCGAATGTTAGTGATAAATTTGCAGAATACACGAGTTGCAAAACACGTGTCAATATTGTTTCTTAGTTATAAAAATACAGAGAGTGAGAGGGGAGGGGGAGGGCTTGTTTGCCAAAAACGTGCGCCTAAACGGCCAATCTTTTAAATCCCACTTTAGTTTTATTGGAGAATAATTCAGTAAGTGAATTATCTAGCCGAACAGGGGGAAGAGGAAACCGAGCGTAACCGCTCTACTACTCCATTCCGGATTTCCTTACTTGCGGCCGACGAGAGTTTTGGAGCTGGGGAAGGAGAGGGAGGAAAGGAGGTGGTGCGAGAAACCCCCCGCCGAGATCTTCCGCCTGCCCACCCCGAGGATGGGTGGGTGGGTGGTCGTCTTTCTGCAAAGTTGGGCGAATTTTGTCTGGGGGATGAGTGAGGTGAGGCCGATACGCGTATCTCGCGCCGCGTCTTTATTATTTGCGCAGATATACGCACATTTATTATGTAGGGTGCCGCTGTGCGCACTCGGGGGTGGATGTGGGACGGAAGGGATGAAGGGTGGGAGACACCCCCCTTCCAAATCTGTAAAAGGGAAACTTGCGGCGAACGCGCAGGAATGAAGGCACATCGTGTGTACGCATACTCATCCGACTTACCGAACTATTTCCCCTACCTATTGCTTACTGAGGTGCTTATAAAATTATTCAATTAAATCATCGGAGATATCGAATCTTTATCATCAGCCTGATTTTAAGCAAATATTATACAAATATTATAAAAGTGAAATCTGTTCCAAACGTTCCACAAAAGTTTAGAGATACCTGACGTGAATCAATAACTATGTTTATTTATTTATATAATTTTGGCTATTTAGCTAATTTATATAAATAAATAGTTATAATAGAGCAATGTTTTTTTCCAATTCATACATAATCAGAATAATAAAAGAAATGCTTCTCTATATAGACGATCTATATATGAATGTATAGCTTGTAGTTTGCCTTAATTTTCGATACATATGTAAGTCGCTAGGTCATTTGATTCGTGTCTACGTAGATAATACAAGTGCAAGAACTTATTAGTTAGTTTGATCATATGTATGTCGACACATAAAGGTTTATTCACACCTTACGTACAACTGCGAATGTTGACCTCTGGGACATGACCGAGTACACACCCAAGAAAGTCTTATATGCACACATTTTCTCGTCGTTTTGGCGAAGAGCCGGCGCAATAAATTGGCGCAACGATAATATTCGCAGCAACAGGGCGGATGTACGTCGACTTTTATGGTTTTGACATGATAATAACGCTCGGGCGGCGAAAAAATAACCACACTTTAAATATGTTTGGACGAGTGATTTACTCAACAGATGGTCGCGTTTCGATTTATCGCCGAGGCGGGGGAGGTGAAGTCCCGTCGCAGGAAGAATAATAGAAATCGCTGCGGCGATTGTTCTATCGCAGAAGCTATTTCGGGTAGACTTGTCAGCCTCGAGAGACAGAGAGAAAGTTCGCCCTCCACTGGGGGGTGGTTTGGGGTAGCTGTGTCTATGCGAGGCACTCGCTGGGGGTGGCGGCGGGTGGAAAGCTCTTAATATTGACGTCCGCGTAGCACGCAGGAATGCGTGAGGGGAGACTGGATTTGTGTCGGGGAAAGCGTTGGTCTGCAAGGGAAAGGGATAAATAAAAGCCGAAGTGAGGGTTGGCAGGGTGTGCGTGTGCGGTGGGTGGTGTCCCGCACCCTCTCCGCAAGCCCGACCAACCCCCGGGAGAGAGAGGCGCGTGTGATACGACTTAACACGCTCTCCAACGCGCACTTATCTTCGGTGCACTCACTCTCTATTCTATTCCACACAGAATGGCCCATAAGTAACGGGGCAATTTGTTTCGTCAACAATCATTGATTCGTATAATCAAATCGTATTTAGTGTCCGTTCATATGCATGTTTGCAGACATTTATTTGTTTATCTTTTTGTGTTGTTGTAAATGTGATCTCAGATTTGCCTTATTGCATTTGCATTAATGCATAAAATAGCTTTTCGTTCAACCATCAGATTCTCAGAAACGAAATTGAGAGATTTCGATACATCTGTGTCTGGCTAAGACAAATTCCACACTTGTTCATACAGATATTTTATCAGTGCCTAGCATATACATATGTACATACATAATTTCAAATCTGATTACTTCCGGCTCTGAAACCCCATAATCCAGCTTCCGCCAGACGCCTTCTTACAGTTTGTTCAACCAGTTTAGAAGATTTTTAAAGACATGATCGTTAAAATGAGATCTTGACATATGTATGTAGATGCCTCTTCCTTATTCTTTCCATTTTTGATCAATATTTTATAGAAACAAACATTTTAATGCCGTTTAGACCGCACACCGCGATAATTTAAATTATTTCGCAATTAAAATCTATCCCGATAATTAAAAATATATTAAAATAATCTGAGCCCTGTCTTTTTTACTCGATTCCCGCGCTTTTGGCATTTTTCAATAAAAGAAAATTCACTTCATTGAAAAAAGCCAAAAATGAAAGAAACAAGACGCAACCACTTTTTTCGACACAAATTTGCGTTAAAAGAACGATTTCGTATTTTTTTTTAAATAATAAGCAATATAAAGAAGAGAAAGTGGGGTTGAATAATAGGAGAATACCTCGTAAGATGCGATGCAGGAAGAAATACTCGGGTATTTCGGTCAAAAGGATTTTTTACAAGTGGCCTAATACGGCTGTACATACATATGTATATACATATTATGGAGATTTGTTTATCAGATGTATCGGAAAGCTTCAATGGGTAATATTAAAGATTAGATTTGGAATGCATCGTTTTGATTTCGAGGTCGAATGAGAAAAAACGTAATTCTCGCGTAGTTTGTCTTTGTAAGCAAAATCTATAGACGTACATATAAGAAATACATAGCCCAAAACGTTTTGCCTGCGTCGAGATCGCGCAATGAAATCGCCACGTTTTCGTACTGTTCCGCAGCGTCACTTTCACATACAGATATACATATATATTATAGATACGCCAGTCTAGTCGAGGGTTGAGTCGAATGTGTTAACAGTCGCGGTGAGAAGACAGATGGGGGAAAATCGTTGGGGTCGGGCGTCTCTCCTCCGTGGGAAGCGTCTCGCTTTTCATTACGCCCGAAGGCTGCGCACTCCACGCGCTTCACTTTATTTGCCGTCAAAGTGGGGTCGTTTGAAAAAAGATATTTCATAATAAACCGTATGGGGCTGGGGAGGGGAATAGGAGCGGGGCGAGAGTGTTTTATGCGGCTCCATATGCTCCCCATAACGAAGAAAGGCGGGAGGGCGCCCTCGCAGATTTTTCCGATGGAAAATCTGTGAAGGGTCAATACGTCATTGACACTTTTCCATGACCTACGATCTCACATTCAATTTTTTCCATCGACCTTAAAAATATAACTACTGAGCATTGGGTCCAAGCTTTTCGCCAAATCTCCTTCTACTGGGCTTATAAACTATTATATTTACATACAGTACTGTGAAGCTTGTCCATACTTTGTCGATCGATTATTTAACAAATCTTTTCGTACAAATTCGTTCCTAATATTATATAACACATATATTATATGTAAGTGAAATCTTGGACACTTTGATTTGATAAACTCAGTTTTAGATCATTGTTTAAGTTATTTGCCTATTTAATACAAATTTTCACAGTGACGATATATGTACATATGTGCATATGTATGTATGTATGTGTAAAATTTATAAATGAACTGCATGCAAAGTTGCCTAAATATATTATATGAAAACACATTCCAAATTAAATTCAACTTTATGGAATAAAAATAGTACATTTAATGTTACAAAGTTTGACAGGTACACAACGATGCTGTCAAAAGCTTTGCACGTTCGTTTATGGGGAAACTAACTTGACGTTAGGTGTGTTTTAAATAGTTTGATATTTAATTAACTATTTTTGTAACTACAATGCTATTTTTTGTATAAAAGCTTCAAATGTCAGACACATTCCCTTCTATTTTTTAATAAAGGAATATGCTAATGAAAGTATATGGAAGGATTCTAATAAAATCCCCTTTAAAATTCCAAGACATTCAATTTGAATTTTATCATCCCTTAATACAAAATATAATAGTCGTTATCAAGTTGTTAAAAATTTTAAAACACACCCTCTTTTAAGCGCGTTCAGTGCCCCGTTCGGAGCTCTTCTCCTCATCCCGGCTATTTTCGAGTCTATTTCGCGCAAATTTGCCGCGGCCGTTTATGATTAAATCGTAAAAAGTTAAACACGGATCCGCCCACCCTGCCCACCCCGCCCACCACGACACGAGTTAACCGCCCGCGGGCTTTCGAGGGCTTTGTAACGGCCGCGATAAAAATCAGTGCGCGTACCCCGGGAAGCGATGATTTCGGTAATGAATGAAAATAATTTGCCGGATAAGTATCTTAATTCCGGGGGTGGTATAAGGTGCAGGATCGGATAGGGGATGGTTAGTGAGCCGAGAGTCACCCCTGCATCTGGCTGCTGCTGAGGGCGGGTGTGAATTTCATTAGGCTCGATCTCACCCCTCGACGCGTCGGGCAGAAAGCGTTATTTGATGGGTCACCACTCACCGAAAGGAAACACAGGGAGGTCGAGCGGCTCACTTTGCCGATGTCAATTAATCATATTTAGAAAGTCTCCGTTGTGTGATATTATTATAAATAATTAATTGCATAAATCTGAGCACGTCGTGTGAAGCTGTGTCGCGCGCGTCAGTGTCAATTGGACTTAATACGGAGCGTTCAATTTTAATCTGTTATTTTTTAAACTCACACTGCAGAAATTCGCATATGTAATTCGATCGAATACTTATAGCTTGTATTAGAAAATTTTAATTAAATATTTAAATTCAAACTGGCGGTATTATTCAACTTATTGGAGTAAAATTCTTATATAAGTAAATAGGTACATTGAAAAGTTAGATTTTAGATGCCAATATCTCAAATAATAATTTATTCCTTTGGAATCTGCATATGTAAAATATCATAACAGGATTGACTATAATTTAATTTAAACCATCTGAATGTGATAAAAAAATATGTACGCCAAACTCATTGGAGCTATTTTTCATCTTAAAAAAATTACATCAATTTTCACAAATGATAAATGAATATGTGCACATTTACATATTTATATGTTTGGATATAAATTGATAAAAATCTGAAAATGGTTAACTTGTTTTCAATTGCTCTTACCCTTCATAAAAGGGGAAGCCTATCGAGAAAGACTAACAGCTAAAATTAGCCTACTCTTAGAACAATCAGTTTAAAAAACATATGGAAAATCGGACTCATACCTCATATGATTTGCTATAAAATGGCAATTGATTTGAAGCTATTGATACGACTATGTACATACATATGTATGTACACCAATAGTAATGTAGAAGTGCATTTGTGGTGCAATGTACATATTACAATCAGCTGGTGATTTGTATCTTAATATTGAAGATGAGCTGTAATAATGATAATTTAAGCAATTATTTTCCGATGTGTTCCCCGATTGTTTCGACACTTTTTAAACGGGGTGTGGCTGGTTAAGAGCACTCACGAAGCTACTAGAAGTGGGGAGGATGAGAGGTGGAAAGGGAGGCTGATGGCGAGGATCGCACGGCGTTTGGCTTCCAAACAAAAGCCACGGGGGTGAAAATAAGAAATAAATGTGCGCCCCGTTGAGATGACTGAGGGGTGGGAGTGGGTGGCTGTAGCGGTAGATGACTGGGTGGGAGGGGGGTGGTAAAGGGCCACAAGGGCGATTGGGGTCGGGTAGAACCCCGCCGGGGCCCACAAGTGGTGTTTTCACTTTGCTAATCGGATAATCACTCAATGGATCACGTCGTGCTGCATTATTTCGCACGCTTAAAAGCGCATTTATACCCCTGGATTATTTACACGAGAGCACTTCTTATTTCTCTATTAGTTGAATTTAAGAATGTCCATACGCTGTCGAATTCAATAAGAGGGTCACAGACATACACACATTTACGATCAATTCAGTAAATTCCAAACAATATAGGACCACGTAATTGAATGTACATATGTATGTATACTTGGTAATAATATCAGTTACGCATGGATATTTGTACAGCTCAACGTTATATTAAGAATTATAGTTGTAACAAAATTCCAAATTTAATTATACATAAATAATTAAACTTTCAAACACTTAGTCATTCTTCTGATATCAAAAGTATACATACATGCATATGTAAATCAATTTAAGATATATAGGATAAATGGGTTTGTTAACACTTGCCGCACTGTGATGGATAGTGAGTGACCAAGACTTGTACTTTATTTTATTTCTCCAAATATACTGAATGCAGGGTTTCATATTTTATTTATTTATTTATTACAGTTAAACTATAGTGGCTAGGCATATGGGTCTGGGTCACTGCATCGAAAGTCGAAAATAATGGTAAACGGTACTATATATGTACATACATATGTATGGTAATATTACCCGCTCTTCATATGTATGCATGGTAAACGGACTATTTCACATATTGTCATGAAAATGGCGAAAAATCTTGGTTTTTCGACTTTCGATGCAGTGACGGCCACCGATGCTAGACATAGAGGGAATTAAGAACGCGCCGCACTCAACGGTCAATTTGAGAATGATATCTGCCTTGGAATGACGGCTCTGCTTTTTCATCTCTTGCACTTATTTTATATTATTCGGCATTTCATACACGATAAAATGATTTTTAAAGCTAACTACAATATTTTTCAGATTTTCCATTATTTGAACTAAAAACATACATTTTTAACCGGACGCTTAAGAGGGCTTGGACACCAGCGCCTTGTCCATACAAACGTATTAGACTTCTCCCTTCCTCAATCACGGCACTAGAGAAATTATTTTTTAATATGCTATGGATATCCACCATACGCGTGTTTCTATCTTTTTATTTTTTTAGATTAGTTATTTTTTATATATGATATGAGCTAGGAGCCACCAAAAATCTATAAAATCGCCTCGTTTTTACACCCACGAAAATGGTCCAGCGTGCTAATTTAACGGTTGATTTTTGAACATAAAAAATATCTTTCTCAAACCAATGATGAAAATTTTTTAAAATTGGTCCAGTTTCGGAGGAGAAAACTGGAGAATACGAAACCTCGATTTTGTCGATTTGAAATAGGTATTATCTGGTTGAGGCGCAACTGTCGCATTCACTCAATATATACATATATGTATATTCACTCAATATATATATCGAAGAAAGGAACGGCAACAAAATTAAGGTTTCGGGTATCCAGCCCTCTTAACGGATACTTCCTATAACGGCAAATACTTAACGGATACTTCCTAGAAAATTTTTACCTTTACCAAAATCGCGGGAAATGTGCACAATATCAAAAAAATTCAAAGTAAAAGTAAAAAATCTCAACGTCGTCTTATCCCCTGATTTATTTTTGATTTTTTTCCGAATATTGTGAGTGTGTGTATGTAAATTTGAGTAATGCTTGCGTTTCGTATGTGGCGCGCGCGCTCGCCTCGCGCAATAAATAAACGCGCGCTGTTAGTGGGCGAGCACGAGCGTTGTCGAACGCGCGCATACCCGCTGCGCGCTATCCAAACACGATACATCTGTCAAGGAGCAGCCTCACATTCATCAATAGCTACGGGGCATCGCCTCATTTCCTAATGCGGGCCTGCTCCAGCCAACGCTTCTCAAAGTGTCGCCTGATGAAGTGATCGCTCGCTGCGAGTCCACCTTTACGCCTCCCATCCCCCTTATATTATACACATGTCATAAACTAGTATCTATTACATATTATACGCTCAATACAGCGCAGCTTCTTTTACCACATATGTATACTTGCCTTCCTTTATAAAGTGCAGGGGATAAATGTTTTATTTACATCGACAGTAAATTAAGGGTGAAATTTCGAATGATGGAAAAATTCGGTTGAAATCTATGCAAAATGGATATATATTTTGATTTCAAACGTATTTTGGATATTTGTATTATATATAAATGTATACATACATACACATACATAACTTTTAAAATCTATGCTATTAAGCATAATTAAAAAAAATATTACTCGTTTCGGCAGGATCTTTTTTGCAGAACTGCAGCACACACAATATATGTGTATGTCATCTTCATATGACAGTATGTATTTCGTTCACGTTAATCGTTTATTGATACTCTTAAGATATACATATGTATATAGCCGCAGTCACATAAAACAGTTTTTCAACCCAGTTATTTTCATACGAGCTAAGGTTTCAGATTTGTTTTTAGTTTTCAGTAAACTTGAAATAGTTGATGGAGAACATACAACTTCAGTTTAACTTAACCAAAATGAATTTTAAATTTAGTTTCAACTGACAAAACCAAATTTTTTTCCTCCAATGATAATTGAATGTGCTTTTTCAAACTAATCTGTTTGTTTTAGACTTTGATCTATGCACCCTGAAAACTCGAATCATTGAAAACAATAATATTTAAAAGATATACTCATTTAAAATCCAACAAATACAGGGATAATATTTTATTGCTCTAAAATCGTAAAATTACAAGTGTTTTATGTGACTGCTACTGTATGTAGATAAAGAAAACTTTATTTGACTGTCAGAATTATAGTTATCTGTAATATCCAAAGATTTTATATATAATGAAATTTTATGGAAGTCGATTCTAGTCTAATGGAAGAATTGAATTGCATTGGTACAGAAATAAAAAGAAGTGAACTCATTATTTTCAACCCTTTATTTACAGATTATTTAATCTTGTAATGGATTGAGACCACGGGGAGAATATATCATATTTACATTCGAATTGAAGAGCACTCCATCTGAGCTAAAATTTTATATATTTTAATACAACGAAAAAGTAAAGTAAATTTAAAAATTTCGTCAAAGCGAAGACCACGTGTAAACTCTAATCAAAAAATTAAACACCACCAAATTTTCCAATAAAAATTAGATCGATTACAATTGATATATTGTGTAAATATAACTAATAATTCCTCAAACATTTAATTTTCCCCATATACATATGTATTCTTTAAGGCGATGTCAAAGGTGCGAGCATTCGGCGAATGTGCGAAGATTCGTGTAGCTCGGCGAATGCACTCATCTTTACATTATGTATAACCAGTATTGCAATTCCATCATAGCAGCGCTGTGTAATCATACAAATATATGCGAGATGTCTCCTTATACGTGTACATCCAAACACACACACACACACACAAACGGAAACACATAGCTTTGACCATGCCATGTTTGTTAACGCAGATTCAATGCACCACGTGAAATCAGAGCTACAGCACGGCAAACAGCTTGATGACGATGATGACCTTACAGATGAGGGGCGCAAGTCGGAGGAGCTGATGGGACACCACCACGCGGCGCACCAGCACCAGCAGCAGCAGCAACACGTGCAACACGTGCAGCAGCACGCGCACGCGATGCACCACCAGATGCTGGGGTACGCAATGAAGGACGAGATGAAGCCAGGTGTGTCGGAGTGCGGAGTGCCGATACCAGCGACCAAGCCGAAGATCTGGTCGCTGGCAGACACGGCCGCTTGTAAGACCCCCCCGCCATCGGTGGCGCAGCACGCGTGGTCGTCGGGCGGGTACGGAAGCCACGGGGGTGTGATGGGCGGGATGGGGATGAACACTTTCGCGGGTGGAGGAGGTGGTGCTAGGTACGGAGGAGGAGGGTTTCTCAGTGGGGGTGGGGGAGGATATCATACGGGAGGGCCGGGAAACGGGCAAACGGCGGTGTATTCGGAGGTCCAGACGGACACGCCGCCGCAGACGCCGCCCAGTATGAAGCTGCCGAGCGTGGCGACAGGCCTGGTTGCAGCGCAGCCATTCGCGCCCACCGCTGGCACTAGCTGCACCTCGGCGCCCTACAGGCACGACCATTACCAGCACCATCCTACCGACGCAGCCTTCAAACCCTTCTACAAAAGGTCAGTATATGCCCTCACCTCATACACCTCACCTCCCACAAATCTAACGAATCCCATATTGGACCTCGCCAACCTGGCTTGTGGCCATTCAAACTCACTTTAGTAACTAAAAAATACACAGTACATATGGGGTGACTTCATTTGCGCGAGCAGGATACAATAGGAACAAGAGGAGCGGGATTTTCCTCCCGTATCCTGCGCGCGCTCATTAAACAAGGCTGTATGACAAAAAGAGAGATAATTTCACCGCATGCAACTGATATATATATATATTATATACTAGTGTAGGGCCCGTTGATTTCAACGGGTGGTTTCGAAAAGAAATTGAAACTCGAATAAAAATAAAGTTAAAGATATGGAATCGACTGGTTTCGGAAAGACAAAGGCACAAAAAAATGAAAATTATGAAAAAAATGAAAAAGAAGAAAATAATGAAAAATATGAAAAAAATGAAAAATATGAAAAAAATGAAAAAAAATGAAAAAACTGAAAATAATAAAAATATGAGAAAAATGAAAAATATGAAAAAAAAAAAAATTTGTTCCCCATACGGGTTGATGGTTGATCATAAGAAATCGGAAATCGAAAAAGATTGTCGACGAAAGCCGAAGATACGCGAATGATTGGTTCCCCATACTTCTATAGGATTATCGAATATTAAGTAATTTTAGAGCGTTTTTTCTGTCGAGGCTGTAGTCTAATGGCTAGCTACCTGTTCTGGGCGAGGGGGCCTTAGTTCGATTCCGTGATTTAGAATTTATTTTATTTTTCAAATATCGCTAAAATATAAATTAATTTCAATAATTTCAATTAAAAATATATATTTAATTGTTTTATATGAAAAGAAAAAAAATGGTTCAAAACCTCGCTAAATGAAACTATTAAATTTACGTATTTTTATATGGCGAGAAGGAATATTTCAATTAATGTTTAAAAAAAAAAGGCGAAATGAAAAATTGGATTTGGCGTGATGTCCGAGACCATTAGCTCAATTTAGATCCATATTCAGGCTATTTGGGGTGATCGGTTCGAGTCGCGACAAAGTCGTCTTGTCGAAAAATGAATTAATCGATTTTTATCGATTCGTTCATTATGTTCGGCGAGAGTTAGGACACACACACACACACACACACACACACACAGATTACCGTCTTTATATATATATATGATACAGGTGACACGACAACTCGTTCATAGATTTTCCGTAAACCGATGATGCGCTCCATGTATTACGTATACGGTCATCTCTTTCTCACCCCGTTTGTTCACCAAGATCTCGTTTACTATGCCATTACGTATGCAGCCATCTCTTTCACAGACCGTCTGTTCACCGATAACAGACGGTCTGTGAAAGAGATGGCTGCATACGTGTAATGGCATAGTAAACGAGATCTTGGTGAACAGACGGGGTGAGAAAGAGATGGCCGTATACGTAATGCCTGGAGTGCATCCTCGGTTTACGGAAAATCTGTGAACGAGTTGTCAGGTAACCATATATACATAGGTACCGTTTACCATGCACCCTTTTTTTTGATTTTTGATCTTTGCCTTCCGATATTTACTTTTTCGACCTTTTCACTTTCGGTACCGTGAGGTAGACCTGTACATACGTACTGCTTTTCTATCGCTTGCTCAATGCTGAGTGTCGTGGCTACGATTGACGATCCGCTTCTACTGCTCCAAGTTAAAGGTAGCGGGGCCGCACCGCTCAACTCACGAACATCTTTGTTGACGAGTTTTGTCTCTGGAAAGTCTGCACGTGCGCCCGTTCTTTCAACTCGGGGGCGATCTGGGACGGCCACACGTGCTAACGTAGCTTTTGCACTATACAGTTTTTCAGTATAGAGACCAAAAGACATTTTGAAGGATCGTGTCGGTCGATCAGGTCATAAAATCCATGCGACCAGACCCAACCGTTGCAACCGATATCAACCGTCGTCGGACTTTATTACCCGAGAGACCGATATGTTGCAGAGTGCGGCCTAATATAATGTGACCCATACAATGTGTATGAGATTGGTCATTTTGCAACTTCAAAAAGTTGCTCGAGGGCCGGGCCACACCGTGCAACTTGTGAGCGACCAGACCAACATATGCAGTTAGATGGGGGATGCCACGCCCGTCTACTTCTTTGTCGCTCACATTTCCGTACATTTTTTCTGGTCGCGCAACTAGGCCGACAAAGTTGCACGGTGTGGCCCGGGTCTAATGATTCCGCCAGTTCCTTGATTTGGTCCGACCATCTCTTGGGAGACCGTCCTCTCGCTTGCCTTCCCTCCAGCGTTCCAGTAATTACCAGCATTTATTTCTTCCTGGCCATATGGACAAAGTATGAAAGAACTATTTTTCCACATATTGTGGAGGGTCTCTCTGACACTGCTAGGTTTTATGAGCTCCATCACCACATTTCGAATGAATCTAGAATGTCCCTTTCTCTATTTTTCAGGGTCCATTTGTCGACCTACCTATGAAATACCTACGAAAATTTCCTGATAAAAATCATGTTTTATAATAATAATATACATACATATAAAGGGCGCCAAAAATAATTTGGCACAGCAATACTGGTTTTTATTGGTTTTTAGTGAAAATTACGTACAAAAATGTTTTAAAATAATAATATACAAGGGGGGGGGGGGAATAATTTGCCATCTTTCATTTGGTTAAAGAAGAATATGCGTACGAACCGTTGATGCAAGGGTTAGAAATAAGTAGAAGTAAAATCTCCAATAAGTCAAAGCTATCATCTGAGTTTGTATACGATTGAGTTCTTCAAGTTGAGTCAGTCAAAAAAATATTGTTTCATTAGTGTTAACCTATATTTTTAATTTTACAAAAAAATTTTTTTTTTCAATATTATTTATAAATTAAATTTGGCCAAAGAATAAATTTAAATTTCAAAAAATTTATTGTTTTTTACGTATATATATATATATATATATATATATATATATATATATATATATATATATATATATATATATATATATATATATATATATATATATATATATATATATATATATATTTATGTATATATATATATATATATATATATATATATATATATATATATATATATATATGTATATATATATATATATATATATATGTATATATATATATATATGTGTATATATATATATATATATATATATATATATATATATATATATATATATATATATATATATATATATATATATATATATATATATATATGTATATATATATATATATATATATATATATATATATATATACATACATATATGTACATATGTATGTAGGCAGTCAATTTGCGAGGATTCGTTTCAACAGTTAAGTTAGATAAATTGGTAAACTCTAATTCCAAAAACTGACTCGACTTGAAGAATTTTATCTACTGTAACCCACCATTACTCTACATTAAGTTGTGTCAATCTCAATAGAAGTCAATAGTATAGGGAAAAACATTTTATACCTGAACTATGAAAATAAAATACTCAATGATTTAACGATTTTAATCGTCAAAAGTGCAAGATATTAAACTTTCATAGAAGATTTTTACTAGACAATTTGCCTTCAGCTTGCATATGCCATAAAGGGTTAGAAACGCAATACAGCGAACTGCTGCTTATTCCTTTATAAGAACGTCCAATACGTATTTTTCAAATGCTTCCCTATAATCCCCTAGTAAATTCCCTATAATCTTTTACCATAACTTATGAATTACAAAAAAATAAAGATACTACACAATACCAAAATCTTCTTTGAAAATATATTTATAAAATGACTAAGTCCGGAAAAATCCCGGAAAATTCGGCCGTGTTGCAACACTGTTTCTGAATTTTAAAATGAAAAATCATAGAATAATTACAGTTACAAAAAAGTTATCTTCTAAGTAGATAAATAAATTAACTCTCTTATATTATATTCAAACTAAGCAACTTACATCCTTTTATATTATAATATATTTTTAATCAATAAAAAAAATATGATTTTTCATTCCACCGCGGCGTACAGTTTAAAAAACATCTTAAATTATATACGTAATACTCGGTTATTTATATGCATATGACACTCTGATTGGATACCTATGTCCCTATTACTTGATCCATCATACTTCCCCTCTCAAACAACCGCATCTACGAGGATAAGTCTCAGAGTTATGACTCGAGTGCGAGGACTCGCTTTGTGTAACTTGTTCGTTACGAGAGAGTATCATCGAGTTTCGACAGTTGGCAAACAAAAATTTCCGCAAAAAGAAGGACTGCCCCCGCAAAGTAACAGAAAATAAAGCCCTTGGGTCTCCCCCTGTTTCGCAGTGAGTAATCATTATGCCTAAAACCAACAGTGTCACATCGCGGAAGGGCACTTTCATCCCCCGCTCGGCCCCTTTGATTGTTAAGTGCTTAAACACATAAATCAACGAACAATTTCTGTGAACATTATATACACGCTCTGAACAGTAATCGCAATCGAGACGACCGTAATTCACATTTTATTCATATGAAAAATTTCTGTTTTCAGTTCACAACATATGAGCAACGGTTACGAGTCGCCTATTTGAGTTTCAACCGTTCTTGGCTTAGGTGAGTAATACAAAAAATCGAAAAATGTCTACTTAAAAATAAAATAAAATAAGCTATTGAGTTATCGCATCACAGTTTCGCATCAACCGATCTACGAGTCTTGAATACATATGTATTTATATATTTAATTTAATAATTACTATATTTATCGTGCAAAACATTTAGGCAGTTATTAATATGTGTTAAGTTGGAATTTGTATAATTTATATCGGGGTTTTGATGCTATTTGGGTACACCGAGCAGATGGGCTCGGCGAACTCTCGTAAACATAATATAATACTATATATGTATGTACATATGTATTTATATTCTACTAAGTAGTATGTACCCACCACAAACAAGCATTGCTATGATTAATCATGACCATTACAGGCCCGTGTCAGACTGGTCATTTTTATGCGGCTGTGATTAGCTATGGCATACCTTAAATACCAATATGTGGTCTATGTTGAATATCGATATAAATTAAATTATTTAACGGACGGTCTCGTGCGATCGGACAACTTCGATTGGCGTTCGTGTATTTTTTTTTTACCTTATTATATTTTGATACCTACATGTCATTTAAAATATAAATAAAAAAGGATATACTTTGCAAATATGTAGATTAATATTTAATTGAATTCGAAATTTTTCTACATATATATATATATATATATATGTATAGTCATATTTCTTATATATGTACCTACATATACATATACATATGTACATATGCAGTATGAATTTCAGAACTTGGCTCAGAAAATAAATATGACATTAAAAAAGCATCATTTAATCATTATGGATAATATAAATAAAATTAATATTTAGTATGTATTAAATTAAACATAGCATTTATTTTTAAATAAGTGAAAATTTAAAAAAAATACTATAATAATTCACTTTGGTTTATTAATGTAATAAAACAAAATATATCATACACATTTGCAACAGTATAATTTTTCACCATCAATACCGTGTTTCGAAAGCTCTATAGTATCGATTATTTAAATTTAACATTTATTTTATAAGACAATCGTATAAATGTAATCTTTGCGCTTATTTGGGTTTTGAATTTGTATATACGATGCATACAAAATAGTGAACTAAGAGGATTATTCGTAAAAGGAAAGACGCACGACTGTGCATTTGTATGTATGTACGTATGTGCTCGTTGGTACATCCGAAAGAGAGAGAAAAAAAATTGTCCGTCCAAAACGATGATTAAGCACTCTTATCGTTTATCAACGCTTAATTGTAATATATTACGAAACGATAATACATATATTTTTTGTCGTTGAAGTCGAAATCGTGTATATATGACGGACACGACGGGGTGTCGCATTTTCTTCGGCGCACATACATGACAGCCGCGAGAAAAACGTTAAAGTTACAAATACAAGAACACATATGTATATTGTACAAACGACAATAAAAAAAAACATACGAATGAATAACTGCACGCTTTTACATAATATTCATGTGTATATATAATCCGTATATTGTACGACTTGTCATCGAACAGGCTAATGAATATGTCATCGGTTCATTTCGACAAGTCTCATTTAGAACTTAGACACATCATAACAGTTTCCCTTCGCTGACAGATAAAGCGACACCTAAAAGTGACTTTAAAAAACCCATAAAAAAGACGAGGATGCGGTGAAAAATAAAATAAAATAAGATGTAAAAAAAGCATTGAAAATAGCGTAGTGTTTCTTCGGACCTGCCGTGAAGTTATTATTTCCTGTTCTGCATTTAAGCCGGGTCCATTATTTTATTCGGAGCCACAAAATAAAGAGCGAGTTAAATAAATAAAGCCTTGGAAAAAATTATACAAAAAAAAATCTAAATAAAACACCAAAATGTGAGGGAAAAAAAATCGTGTCAGATTTTTATGTAAGTGGGCTTATACGCCCGGTTTGTCCAGTTCGAGATTTTCGACGCGATAAATCGTCTCCGTGGCATTCTTGCATATTCATCACGCCGTTTAACCCGACTTTTTAAACCGTCGATTGTTTCATTCGAAATTCGAAAACAAACAAAAAATTAATAATAAAAACGACCCGACATCTGGGTAGTATAAATCACAATTTGCGCGGTTCGTTTCAATCGGTGCGCGTGCGCCGTTTCGCAAAATCCACACAACTTTGCCGATATATGCTAATGTTTTCAAATTCGAATCAATCCCCTCAGTATAAATTAAAGTTTGTTTGAATGTAAATCGCAGTTATGATATAAATTTCGTTCGATTTACGATTGTATCGCTCGGTTTCATTTTTTCCTGTCTTCAATCGATCCGTATGAAATCGACCCGTATCAACAAAAAAATCAATTATTTGAAATGAAATCAATTAAAACATAATTGAACAATTTCAAATCATCACCGAAATCTTCTTTATTTTTATTGTAGTATTTTTTTCTTTTAACAAAATAAATTGCAAAAAAATCTAAATTTAAAAAAAAAATTTGCCTTGGCTTTTTACATTTTCTTGATATATCAATGACAAAATACTAATTACCGAAGGGTCACGGGTTTGAACCCGTGAGCCCAGCGGTGCTGCTAGGATATATGTGACTCTAGATCGATCGTTTCCTATCAGATTTATCTGATTTCATTGTTGAAACGGATCCTCACCAAGTTGGCTACCTACGCTCAATTTGGCACAATAAATTTCAAAATTATAATAATATTATAAATTAACATACATATAGTACACATATCCAAATTTACCCATAGGTGTCGCCTTGGGGCAACCTGTAAATATAACATAAAATTATATTAACATTTTAAGATAATCCTCAATTTAAAACCACGAAAAATCACAACTTTATTTCAATACTTTCTGAGAGTTTCTGATTTTATTACTAGCCTCTTCTTACTTCACTTATACAACATTGAAATTTCTATTTCAGTTTGAAGTAAAAAATTCGATTTTTTTATGATCTGAATATCAAAAAAGCTTATTATTTATTGCGAGGAGTCGGTTTTATTGATTCAAGAACCTATTAATGTGTTTTTCAATATTCAAGAGGGCAAGAATTTTTTTTTAAATTATCTCTCCCCATGAAGTAATTACGGGTTGAACTTGTACAATATACATTTATATTTTATACATTTTGAAATTATATTCAAATAGTGGTGACATAGTGGATGGTTTTTTTGCCAATTTGGTGAAGATACCGTTTCAACAATTAAATCTGATAAATTGGCAAACTCTGATAGAAAACGATCGACTTGTAGTCACATATATCCAAGTTTGACCACCAGCACTACTTATTATACTCGGAATAGATTCTTTTCAATCAAGGTCAACCCACGGGATCAAACCTGGCTCCCTCTCGGTGGTTAGCATTAACGTAACCATCGGGCTATGCTGCTGGCTTCAATAAAAAATAGCTGGAAATTATTGATTTCGCTTGGTTATTTTAAAATAAATATCAATATAATTTATACCGAAGAAAAAAAATCTATAAATATTGCGATCGAACGATTGAGTATGTAGTGTACCCTATACATACAAGACTTGCGTATGCAAATGAAGAAATTAAAAAATCTTATCGTTTAATCAGTGTGGTTTTAAATCACATAAGCCTCGTCACAGTTTGAGTACCACAGCTTCCAAAGACATAAAACGTAAAATCTGAAATGTATCCAGTCGCGAGAAACAACGTGAGAACTTTTCGATGACACACGCTCACACTGCGACGGGGGGCTATAAAATGGTGAAAATCACAGTGTCCGCGGAAAACTCCCTCTCCGACATAAAATCATAGGTTTATTGTGACGATCGCCATAAAGTGTCGAGAGGGACCGAGAGTGGCGGAGGTGTGAGGAGAGTGAAAAACGGGTAGAGGTACTCTCGGCGAGCGTGAATGGACCCGGACCACTCAATGAATGAGGGGACCCCATTAATGAAAAACACATTTTGATAGCGCACGTCCAAAACTCGTTTTCATTCACAAAACTCGAACCTTAGAAAAACGACACGGCGGCCTCTCGTTATAAACGCCGATTCATTCTACGTATACGTTATACGTGTATATGTACGCACATACACACCCGTTGTGCGTCTGTGGTGGTTTTATAAACACGGGACGGTTTTAATCTGTCGATCGGATACGTTTATTAATTGCGTGCGGCGAGATAACGTCGCGTCAGAATGAATAACTGACGTTTCGTTAAAACGTGACGAATCTCGTTCGGAAACTAATTAAAATATATAATAAAGAAACGGTCGACGTTGCTCGCCGTTATTTCGACGGCTTGAAAAAATACGCCTATCGAATACGCTGGGTGTGAACGAAAAGCTTCGTATCGATCTGTGTTTCAACATTTCGTATTTCCAATACCTGAAGTCTTGCAAAAAGTCAAATCAAACTTTAATTTTTGATAAACACAGTCTTAAAACACAAATGAAAATGCTAGAATCTATAATAAGGGTTGATTCAAACTTTTACTCAGCGGCGGTTTATCATACATTAAAAATAAGCGCGTGCTTCGAACCCCCGAATCTTGGGGACCCCGAAATGAACCTTTGCTATCAATATTTAATGCTTACAAATTGTCCATAATACGGTCGTAATAAATGAAATTAATACCTATTTTGCATTGTACCTATTTTATTCCAAAAAATTTTAGTGTTTCAAGTACATATAGTAAATAAATAAAAAAAATATGGTTTTGTAAAATCTCAATGAAAAACCATATACTGAAAAGTGTGGTAAGAAATGATGATAGCATTTTTTACTGAAGTGGGGGCCTCAAATTTCAAATGCGTTTGGGGCCCACATTTACTTGATCACTTTTACATTTATATTTACTTGGCACTGCTTTTACTCATTGTATAATCATATAATAATATAGTATTTACATACATCGTTGAATGATTTTTCTAATAATAAAAATAATGAGTCTGGAAATTTACGGTCAATCCGCGGTATTGCATTAAAGTTACGCGAAAAATGTATGCAATTTTGTATAAAGTTTCGTAAACGATCGTAATAAACGAAACTGTCATTGATTTCAACGATATTCTTAAATCAAATTTACAATAAAATGGTGAAAATAAGTGAATCGTTGTTAAATAACAACGATTCACTACTTAAATTATGTACATAGTTTCTGATTCAAAAGTGTTCTATTCTGTATTGGAATTTGAAAATTCATCATTCAAAATGCAATTTTCGTGTATGCATTAGGCTGAAATTCTCGATGAATGGATTCACATGATCGCAATGAATATTCTAATGCGAGTTAATAAATATTCCGTAGGCCCAAAAAGTACAAAAATAAACAAGTAAACGGGTTCTCACTGTATGCATATGTATAAGTATACATGTACGTAGTATATTATAATTAATTAGATATACAGTCGAGTGAAGAGAATTAAAATAGAAAATGAAATATTTGGACATTTGGTGCGATTTATGTATGCTGATAAATTCTCGGATTTTTAAAACCAAGAAACATCAATTTTGAAAAAAAAAAAATTACTATTCCACCGTAAGTATAAAATTTTTAATTGTAATACGCTCGAATTTATGTGCCGTCATTAATATATTCAATACGGTCGTGTGTTAATTTTTTATTTCAATATTTAATTTATAATTTAAATATATTTACTTAGTATTTTCGCATACGAAAAGTCGTACGTATCGTGCGAGAATGTAATACGTAAAATATGTACCTACCTATTTATTTCACATATTACAAAAATGACTTTATTTCGCATTACTTTAATTATATTATGAATGTGCGACGCATTAATTTAATATATTATAATTTAACGTTGCCTACCTATCGTGTTAGCTCGACTTAACGTCATTGTTTAATTCAATTAACTCCTTAACTGCTGAATAGCATTCAACAATTCACCAAATCTTGAATTTAATGTAAAAATATCAAAGAGACCAATGCTCATACCAGGATTCATCCCCTTTTTTAAATGCAGAACTACGTGTTTAAGTAAAATTTATTTGCAAAAATATCTATGAAAATACCAGGTGTGATATTTTACAAAGATATCATTGTAGATTTAAAGTCATCCTTGTAGATTTACTTTGTAAGATCAATACTTCAGACTGTCGGTAAGTCACCGATATGATTATTGTTTAAAAAAAAACGTCAACCTTGTTATATTCAACGATTTAAGTATTATTGCAGAAAGACCTGTATTTTTGGCAATCTATTTTTTTAATTTCAGTGAAGAGATTGTACAGTTTTCACATTTCACAATTTCAATTTGAGAAACATTAACATACAATTTAAAGCATACAAAAAATAAAAATGACTACAAAGAGATCGTAACGTGAGAAAATACACAAATAAAATCAAAAATATCGCGCGAACGTAAATTTTTATTGTCTATTGCTAAAAATACTGACTTTTTCAGATTCATGGTAATTTTAAAGGCGACACACATTTATGTCTGTCACATTGAATAGTCAATATGTCACAAATAGACTCGGTTTTATGTCGACAAGAAATTATCATAGTGCGCAGAATTGAATATTTGATTTATTCGGAACCCACTTTTATCGGAAGATACTTAATGGAGATTAATTTACATATTACCAATGTTGAGCATTGATGTACATATATAGATGGGTGCTGCGATATATGGATTGACGACGACGTCGATGGGTTGCTTAATAAATTACGGGTACGTGAATTCACACTACCGACGTACGGGTCGATGTGAGGTCCTTCAAAGGGGGTTGGAATGGGAGGAGGTGGTGTTGTGACTTGTGAGTGAATGCCACCCCCTCTTTGGGGTGTCTCGATAAGGAGCCAGGGGCCAATAATTAGCCGGAGCAGGTAGTCGCGCGAATACGGCGGCCGCGCAGACAGATCGCATCTCGCGTCATTTGTCACTGTCGTCGAGGTGGCGATAGTGGACATTAGCGGACCGCGGCCAGAAGCTTACAACGCAAAAACCCGGTCCCATTTAAGGCCCTTGAGGATTTACCGGATTGAAACAACATATTGAGGCTCTGAATTGCATGACACTGAAAATTTTCTATGATTTCTGTGACTGCCCATTAACCAAAGTTAAAACTCTAAGTTGATCATATTTGTGTATTGTATCCTTGGCTACCGGTAAGCTATTCTGCTTTGGCACATATACGTTAGAAATTTATAAAACATCTAAAATTAATTTTTACTTGAAAACAATAATGAAAATTAAATTATATTTAACTTAGTCAAATATATAATTTCGAAAGGGACTTTGTAAGTATGTAATGTTGGTTGGTAATTTTTATGACGACGGTTTCTATGACGACGATTCGATATGGTTTCGATTTTACATATATATTTTTTCGATTCAAATCAATCTAATAAAAAAACAAATGAATATTTGCTATTAGATTCGCCATGTTTAAGCTGTTTATATTACAAATACTGAGCGAAGCCGGGTAAAACAACTAGTATACCTATAAAGTGTATGTGTGTGGTTATATTGAATGGAAAATGGAAATATTACTGGTGACAAAATTAAATAAAATAGCGCTGTTCAAATTATTTATACACATTTTGAGTTCAAATCAGTTGAAATATTCTTATGATTACGAAAAATCGCCGTAAAACGTCATGTTTTACGTCAAAATAGCTCATTTTGGCCTCCTTACATTTCATAAGTTTTTCAGCAATTTTTGCGTTCAGATTAAATATATACTCGCTAAAGAAATATATTTACTTCGAAATTTTTGTCGAAATAAGTCGATTGGTTCGAGGCACGGCACAGGACGTTGTTTAAAATCGATCGATTTTTATTTAACTCTTTCTTGATACGATACAAGGTTTCCACTAGATCCATCGATGGAAATCCAATATTTTAACTGTTATGTCTTGAACAATTTTACTTTCTTATAATTAGTACATATTATATGTACTATGTACATATGTGCATTCAAATTGTAGCTTTAAAGCACCCATATCGTTATAGGAGAATAGAATTATTTAATATTAAAAATTGTCGGTAATGACAGTACCTGCCGAAATGTGACCATAGTCGTCGAGAGAGCAGGTATTCAATCTCGCTTGAGCGTCCCTCCGTGGGTCCCTCTGAGAGAGCATCTGCTTTGGGTTAATAAAACAAAAAAAAAACGCATTTCCATTCATTTCGCTCTTTTTTTCCAAAACCGTCGTCTGACACACGCGGACGCCGCAGAGAAAAGGTCGAAAAAAATACCAATAAAATAAAACAAAACGACGCTATCGGTTCCCATACATAGCCATATATACATATATTATACATACGCGACGAAGAGGAGACCTTTTTCTCAGATTCATTTCGAGTTTTCCGAGAATCAACCTCAGATAACTGGAATACACACGTCTGACCGATCCGAATGAGGTCATCCTCCCGTAAGGATACTGAAGAACTTGATATACATGTTATCTATGAATTTTACTTACTTCCCTTTTCCGATTTGTTTATATATTGTTGAATGTAACCGTTCAAATATATATTTAGAAATAAGATCAACAATTTGTAAGCGATTATCATTTATTTCAATGTTTCAAGTGTTTACGACTATAATTATTAAATTAAATTAGCATGTCGAATTTTTTGCATTTTATTTATAACTTGTAGATTATATTTATGTAGGTACTTATTTTTTCAACCATTTAACCACAAAACAAACTGATAAAAATATATACTTTGCCCTCTGTATTTAATCGTTGAACTACTCACGGCCTCAACCAAAAATGAAAATACCAGAACTATTTTTTTACAGTGATTAATTTATTTCATTGTCTGATGCATTTCTTATAACATCGTTAGACATTTTTAGAACTCTATACAAAATTTCATACATTTTTACCTTAACTTTAATACAATATTACAAACTAACTAAACATACATACATACGTTAATAGCTCAACGTATTATGTTTGTAATATAGCACAATTATTGCTCTATTTAACAATATAGCAAAACTGGTGAAAATACCATTATTGCATCATGGTAGATAGTCTCGCTTTTATAGCAATTTTAAAGGCGATATATTTTCATGTCGCAGCTCACTAATACCCAGTCTCGCAAATACATAATGTCAAATAAATAATAGTAATACGTAAAATATAGTACAATAATAGTAAACATAGTAAAACAATAGCAAGTAAAACTAATATGTACACATAAACGTTAATCTGGACCTCTTCCTAAGTATTGATTTTTTTAGGTTTCCACAATCACAAGTTGCCAAGTGAACAAAATTTGGTCATTTAGGAATATGCATGCATACATAGAATAGGCATCAAAAGTTGAAAATTGAATTTCAAGCGTAAAAAGAGTATGTAGAATCACAACAAAGGAAACCAATCGATTTTATGGAAAATTTAAATTGTATGCAAATTGCTGGTAACGTGCACACACATACACTCTTAAATACGGATAGACATAGGCACATATGTATGTAGTATATACCTTCTGCGATCGCAATAGATCAGGTAGTAATTTAAAGCAGGTGTTGTTTAGCGGGTGACACGGCGTATCGTACGCAACGGAGGACTCGACCGCAATAAATTGACCACTTCACAATAGTTAACGTTAAATATATGTTAAGTTGGCCGGTTAGGGTGGGTCGAAAAACGAAATGACACCTGCCGCCCATTTATTACACTTTATAAATATTAATATTTTGACAATTTAATGCGCGTATTATGTTGTAAAGGGCGAGTCGACATTGAAAGGACGTGTCCATACACACCACGCGCGCCTTCTATTATATGATACTGAGCATACCTATATTTATTTATTTTTTATTATTATTTATACGTTTATAAATCGTCAGCGTTCGTCGCTCTTTCGATTTAATATGCAAAATTAAAAATTTACACTCATTTATTATTTTTAAAAAGTTTTTTTTCTCGCCGCGTATGTACGCGTCGACGATTATTTATCGTTAGGTAGCTGAATATGATGATAGATTGTTTCGTAATGTGTGAATTTAATATGAGGCGAACCCGGATAATTGATCCGATCAAATTAAATTAAGAATATGTACACTTTTATTATCTAGAATTATCTTACGGCGTGTAATATGTATATAAGCATAATCATAGTTTGGAGTTAGAGAGCTATTATTGTAAATATTGTACTTACGTACAATGTTTTCACGTCTCGAAGGTGTATTTTAAAAATAATTTTTGGCATTTTTTAAATATATGTATATGAGACAAATACGTACATATGTACGTATACATTGGAACTGTATTCGTGTTCAATAATTGATATAATCTTATACATTGAAAGCATTTGAATAGACTTTTCAAAAATTGAAAATACACTCCTTTTAACCAATGTGAATCGTGTAAAATTATACTTGTGCGATGAATTTTTTTTGTTATATTGATTAAGAAAAAATCGTATAATCGCGTTGTGAAACTGCTGATGTGATTTATCATCACAGAAAACCCAATAATATTTAAGTACATGAATATATTTATTTTATTAAATGTTTCTTTGTTGTTGTTTCAGATCGTCGATCTCCTCTCCGATAACCCTTAACAATTTTTACTGGACCACATAACATACAAGGCGCTTTCGCATAAGGAATTGGAGATACAAGATCGTCGAAATAAATACATATATAAATACATATATACCTACTAGAATGTGTACATAAGTACTTAAACCTTAGCACACACGCATATGTCGCACAATGTGAACATGAAAAAAGCTCAATTAATACTTGCGTATGTATGTTAATACGTATGCATTTGTATGTGCGTGTGTGTGTGTGTGGTATCACAAAAATATTGTAATAGAGTTTTAATTTCCTAATAAGTAATAATTATAGATGATTATGTGCAATTCATCAAAATTGTTATATATATATATATATATATATATATATATATATATATATATATATATATATATATATATATATATATATATATATATATATATATATATATATTATATATATGAGAAGAAAAAAAAACATTACTGAATTATTGTAGATGAGAAATTATTTACTATGTATTAAGTTTTTATTTTCAGTATTCACAGATTTATTGTTTATTGATAGGTTTTTCCGTATTGTGCGCGTTAACACTGTGCAGACCGGACACTGTTGTGTCATCGCTAACGTTCGGTTCGTGTTGTGATTTGATCCGAACAAAAAAAAGAGCAACAAATTTTGACAAGTCACTCTTGGTAGACATATGTAGAAGAAAATGCGAAAAAAATATATATAAATATATATATTTAAACGAACGAGAACAAGTGATTGTATAAAGATTTTTGCCATGCGAATGATGTATCCGTACGATTATATATACATACATATATTATAAATATAAATATTATCTTTATAGACCCTAGTGAATAAACTAAAGTTTACACATACATTTAAATTGTAATTTGGATTATATAAATATTATATTATATTATATATTATATTTAAAAGTAAGGTAATGTAATTAAACAAAAATTTAAATTAAAAAATTGATACGTAATTACGACCAGCAAAAGTGTGTTTTGTGTGGTCGAATGTGAAGTGATTTTATTGAGTAATTAATACAATTTAGACGTGATTTAGTGGTGTTAAGTTTTACTATTTGTAAAATTGGGACGTACGAATATAATCGTAATACAAAATACAAAAAAAGTTCACTCGTACACAAAAAAATAAAGCAAGCTTTCAAAATGAATACATATATAATATATATATTTTTCAGATAAGTAGTATTAAAATTTTGGAACACAAAAAAAAACCTTTCGTTTGTAATATAAATTTATCAGCTATTAGATACAATGTCACAATAGCACACACAAATTTTTCTAATTATCAGATTTGATACGTATATATTTTCGAATGCAATTAGCAAAAATAAAAAATAAAATAGATAGACCAAATCGTTTTTCAAAAAAAAAACATTATTTTATAGTATGATTCAAACATTTGAATAACATATCTATTAAAGTTGACAAAAAAATTTGAATTTTTAAATAAAAAATGATACTTTATATACGTACATAAATAAATAATAAAATCAACGCACTATAACTGTGCGACACAATTTTCCTTTTTGTAGAAAAATGCAGTAATTCATTATTTAATTAAAGAAAATGTAGATATAGTGGTGATACGATTTTATGTACTAATCGTACAAAGAGTGAAGAAAGGGTATTGACAGCTATTTTAAGTTTTGTTTTCCTAATAAACATGAGCTTTTTATGTGTTCGAAATGTTTATAAATACAATACGTTATTCATTGTACTGTGTAAAGTGATACTATGTATTTAGAAAATTGAGAAATTTTTTTATATAATATATAAAATATCTCAATGATCAAACGATGCAATATAAATATAATATTTTGTCAACATAGAAAGCTCAATATTTATTCTTCACATTAGCAAAAAATGATATTATGATTAGTTTAATTTTTAAGATAGCGTATTAAATTTGTTGAAAACATTTTCTTTGTTTTGAATATTCTTTTTTATTTTTAAATATTTTCTCTCTTATCTTTGTAAATTTTCTATACGTTTTTTTAAAATATGAGTTATCTATCACATAGTATTTACAATATCAATAAAATATTTTAAGAATGACTATTACTATGGTGTATTTACGTATTCTGGGAGACCGTTATGTATTTATAGAATAACAAAAACATAATTAAATACTATTATTTCTCGTTATTTGTTTTATTTTTTTAACAACTTATTACTTACACAACCTGATCGAAGCTACTAAAATATCCCATATAAACAGTATAGACATGTAAAACCAAGATATTATTATTATTTCGGCGATGAAGTTATAAAGCCATACTAAATTAATCAACACTAGTGAGGGTTAATGAATGGCGAACCACCCTTTCTATTATATTATACAAAGGGTTGGTCGGACTCCACCCACACACACACATATATATGTATATATATAATAAAACCTAACACTGTGTTAGTAAAGGGAACGATCCTAAAGTGAAGGGGAATAATCCCAAATTAAGCAACAACGAGAAACTTTGAGTGCAAAATAGTCTACTAATATTAATTAGCAACAAAGAAAGCTTGATTTAACCAAAAATATACCACAAACAAAATAGAAGAATGGATCTTTACTATACTATATATTTGCATATGTATGTATATCATTTAATATTCAAAATGCCTGTTTATTTTATTCCTGTAATTCGTACATGCAGTATTATAAGATACTAAAAATAAAAATTTTAAATTATGAAATATTTAAACATGTACATATATAAAAAAAATCGTGCATCTGACGTTCTCGTCTGGACCCACGCTCTTTAGATTAAAATCATCCGACTATAGCAAGCTCTACAGCCTTATACTACGAGCTTAGTATTAGGAATTATGTCGTGAGCTCGATGAGTATTAGATAATACAAACACATATATCGTATTGTAGACTACATCCCCTAATCCAGAAACGCTCATGAAAATTATGCTGCTGTTGCAACACAACTAAACTTAGTTTTAGTACAGATTTTTGTAAACAATCATTCAAAATAACAAAATAACATAGTCAAAAGAGCGTTTGGTCATTTATAATTGTATTTAAATATCAACAGCTATGTACATTATAATAAATTCGCAATTTAAACCCTTCACTCTTGGATGAAATTCTCCTAAAAAATATTTGTTTGTTTTGTTTTTCAGTTCAAATTTTCAACTTCAATTTCACTCCACTTTTTACCACATATTTATGTAAATACTATCTCTGCCAATTTCATTACACTATACATTAAGTCAGTTGATTCCGAAAAAATAACTCACTCCTCGGACGTTTCTGGTGTTCAAATTAACTCACTACTCAAAAGGTTAAAAGACTTACTTATATTTTCTCATTACACCAAACTTACTAACACATTTTTCTGGGAATTGAATCTAATGCAGCATTTTGCAAAACAAACTACACTACAAAGTGAATATGTATATTACATAATATATTCAAAACAATTGGTCGTTAGAGCCAGCAATGCTTAAATAAACTTAATGAAAATTGGCGAATTTTATAATAGCTTTCGTTCGGTACAGCTTCCGTTCGGTACAGCTTCATGCTCATTCTAACCTTAACAAGCATATAATGATATGAGGCACAGGTTGTATCTGTTTACTATGGAGTATTCATATAGTATTTTTTAAACATCACTTTGTACTTATTCGGCATGGAAATAAGCGAGAAACATGTAAGCGGTAAGTGAGTAAGAGTATGTATGATATTACAGTATGTATGTACATATGTACATATATGATAGTAGTAGCTTCGGTAGAAATTAGTAGGAAAAGCTCTGGTTGAGCTTTCGGTACGCTCGGCGGCCTATGGCGCCTCGGCTCACCATTGTAAGCAAATTAGGCGCCCTTATAAGGACCTCTCAGACTCGCTGGATAAACGACTAGCTAGTAAGCGGTCGACAACCGTCGGTATAAGGACCACCAAAAACCAAGAATGATAAAGATATCGACTAAAATTGTCTCACTCGGGATCGGACGTACATATTTCATAGCATCCCCCTATATATCTACACATGTCTAATACATACATACATATATAGTACTAAGATTGTTTTGTGGGAGCTTTTCCCCTTCAAGAATGGTCGTTATGTTGAGCGTTCGTGGCATTTCTGGCCATTGGTATTATATTTTCAGGATGACGCATGCCGAATTCAACTGGCGGAATCCTGAAAATATTTTCGCAATGAACGCTCTAAATTAACCGTATGTAATAAAGCACTACTGATGAATGAAATTTTCCTTATACACATATTTGATTTTATTATTTTTAATATATGTATGTACGTACATATGTACATATGTGTTTATAAATATTTTTTAATATAATTTAAAAAGCATGCGGTAATTTTTGTTGGCTTCTTTCTACTTGAGAGGATATCATCGAGGAATGGAGAGTATTACTTCTTAGGTTTTGAGAGCTAATTGCATCTTCTATCTGAAATAGGAAATAGTATCAAAATGTATATGTTACAGTCCAAAAATTGTAATATATTCCAACTGGCGTTTTAGGTCTTTCATATTCGAATACAATTCAAATAGTTAATTATATCTCTACAAGGAAAAATACACTTTTAATAATGTGCGCCAGTTGAAATATAATAGTTGAGTTTTGAAAGCTCTGATGTTTTTATGAATGCTTTATAATTCAACAATGCGTAAATATTTGCTTGACATTACGAATAAAGGTTATGAGTACTGTATTACGATAACTTTAAAAATGTGTTCAAAACAAAAATATGTCTGTCCAACTCAATTTACTAGTTGAGTCACGAAAACCTAACCTGTCCATCTAACCTGGTACCAACTTATAGTTGAACTGTATTTTCAGTTGTAATATATTTTGACCAGTTGGAATGTATGTAATTCACCGTATGAATCAACTTGCGTAGGTTAGACGGAATATATTCCATCTAGTCAAAATATATTACAACTGGAAGATACGCTTCAATTGTAACATATACATGGAATATTGATCGGTGTTTTCATTTATAATATACATAGTCAGATCTCATTGTAATGATATTTTAGAGATCCATTAAATTCTTTCAATATACCTACTTAGAAATTTAATTTTTAGTATTCGTTAGTGATAAAATTTGACATGTATTTTCGAATAATATGTAGTCCATATTTGAAATCAATTCTGCAATACACACTTCACTTATCGAGAAGGTATCATCAATTAAATCTATGACCCAACATTTTTTTTCTAGTTTGGTTTTCGAATACATTTTACTGACTGAAACCGTTTTGAAATGTTTCAGTTATTCTACTTTGAGATCATATGTTTATAACTACATATGTACATAAATAATTGTGTTTCAACAAGAGATTCAGTTTTTAAATTGAAAATCGTAGCATACTTCTTTAATTTTTAAACAATGTTTTTATAGCCGCCATCTACATAAATGTTGGAGAACGCGCATAAATCTTACATATTTGTAGAACGCGTATAAATCGTTGAATTTTATTGTTTTATTACTTAAATCTGTCAATGAAGTACTCTATAAAGGGATGTTGGACTATCCGTTTGTGACATCACTGACCACCAATTGCATCGAAATAGACAACATTAAACTTCCCCTTGAGGCAATATTAAACGGAATATGCCAAAAATCCGCAGTGAATTCGTGCTTTCAAACCTTTTTTTTTTGCTATTGATGAAATAAAACCGCACCTTTGGGAAAAAGTGATATCTATTTTACAATGTAACGAATGGAAAATCTAGATTATCATAATTCTATAAAGTTTATTCAAAAAAATAAATCTTCCACCTTTTATTGAAACATTATATACTACAATATCTACATTGCATTTAATACAAATTTAATATAACTAATTCGTTCACCAGTCCACGGTTTCTCAACCTTTTTTCGGCCATTTCAGCCTGGATTGGATTGGGAGGAGGATTCGAGGTGTTAAATATAGATGACACACCCTTCATCCCTAGGGTCCAAATTCTGGAATGGCGCAAGTCGCAGTCGCGCCATGTAAATTCCACGAGGCTGCAATGACAGAGACCATGGCGCCAAACACTTGGCTGAGAATGCGACCCCTCTGCATTCCTTGCGGCGCCCCTGGGGTCACAGCCTCGGACCCCAACGACAGGGTTGCTCAACAGCGAAAAACTAAAAAAAATTGCGTTGAAAACGGCGAAAATTTATCATATCGTTCTCGTACGTACATATGTACATACTCGTAGATACAAAAAAACCAGAAAACATTAATTTATTTAATAAAATGATTTATTTTTTAACGACGGAATAAATCTACAGTTGAAGAGGCGATCTTATAATTAGTCACCGGAGCCTGAGGGGGCTGTGTATTGTTCAAAGGTTGTAAATGCATTGTTAAAGGTTTGCCGAACAATGGATAGCACTGTGACTATCCTACCTCTACTTATAATACGCACCAAATGCAAGGCTCAATAAAATGACAATGATTTTATGTGTGTATTCATATTCATAAGTGAGGTATATCTATTTATCTTTGGAGGCATTCGACAAACTACGTGATCGTATCGCGTATCTCTACCTTTCCCTCTCTTATGAGCCTAAATTAGTATTCTAAAATATTTATTTTAGATAAATCTACACGTGTTCATCTCTTGTAAATCTTTTATTTGTTTGTTTGTTCTCTGATTTGTAACAACAACACAAAACGAACTGCATGACTAGCATTAGGGCGACAACGAAACGTGGACCGATTTTGCGGGACACAACTCAAATTACGTATACAAATATATGTACATAGCTGAATATTATTTTTTTAATACAACGTCAACTGTAAATTTATATGAAGTACGCGTTCGAAATTTATAATTCATTTAGTTACGTGTGGGTAAGATACGATGCGTATTTATTATTATATTTATATAAATGGCATTCTCTTTTGAGTGCAGATAAATCTTGTGTCACCCCACTAGGGGTCTCACGATCCGACCGAGCCTATGCCATATTACACTATAGGGAAACTATAAGTACACACATATTTTTCACCTTATGTTATATACATATGTATGTATGATAAATATATTCACATTTAGGTATACGGCAAATGCATAATTTAAAATAACTAATCCAAATATATGTATATATTTTTTATTATCTGAATTACTTTATTTTGGATTTGACTATTCGTACAATACATACGCGTGAATACATATATACTTGACGTTCTTTGTAAAATTAATTCAATTTATTTTTATTGCGGAGTTGTGGCTTTATGCTACGCTTAGAAAGGTACCCACCAGTGTGATGGGATCTCATTATTGGTTTCCTCAAGTTATTTATTGATCGGATTAGCGTTACGCCATTTTCCCATGTAACAATGTAGTCGGGTATTGGTTCAGAACAATGCTCGACTCAGCAAGACCTTCTCGCAACAATGACATTATTCGAACACAATGATATGACTACATATAATACATACATATGTACTTGTGCGTATAGAGTGATTGAAAAGTGACGTCACGAATGCTTAAAATATTAATTCAGTTTTATAAGATTCTGTGAAAACTTTTTGACTTCTGAATTTCATTCGGATTTTTATTGTATTATTATTTTAACAATAGTATTAATAATTAGTAATTGAAAGATTGGTTATCCAATATTCAAGATTGATACTTTGAAATTTTAAATCCAGGCAAGTCATTTTAGTATTCATAAGGGTGCCCTACACCCCTCAAAAATACTATGATTCTTGATCAAATCGATTATTCGTTGCTAAAAGTTTCAACCAGCAAAAACTACAAGTTTTTAACTGTTCGATCAGGAGTTTCTTCCAAAAAGCCAAATTTACCCCCACCCCCAACGGAAAAAGACTGAAATGACGTCCCTGTTTGAATCTGCATTAAGGTGTACATACTACATATGTATGTACAAAGTTAGATTTTTAGCTAAATTCGTTCAATATAACATTACAAATTAGTGACAAAAATACCATCTCGAAACGGATTAATACTATATACATACTTCATATAAGTATATCTACTTATTTATGGTCTATCAACCGATCCTTAAATAAACTAGTTATTGGCGTATTATTCATACATATTTACCTAACACTTGCCGCACGTGATGGATAGCGAGTGACCAGGGCTTTATTTTATTTTAGATCTCCACATATACTGAATACAGGGTCTTTATATTTTATGATTCGAACTATGTATGCCATAACGAAATAATAAAAAAAATGATCAATATCTTGTATACACATGTGCCTCACTGATACGAGAGAGAGGGAGAATTACATATATACGTGCCGTGCTTAACGGTCAGTATGAGAATAATATCCGCCTTAGAATGATGGCTCTGATTCAGGCGTTACTTTTTCCATTTAGTGCACTTATTTTATATTATTCAACGATTAATAAATGATAAAATGCTTTTTATAGCTAATTACAATAATAAACCTCGCAAATTATGTATTATTTTAATTTAAAACACATTTTTAATTGGACGCTTGACTTCCAGAACAGTGGCTAGCGGACATTTTAGCACAGTAAGGCTAACATCAACATTTTTTTTCGATCGAGTTACTTCAATATAAAACATTTTAGAAATTTTAATCTTTTTTTTTAATTCAATTCAATTCATATTTAAAAAAGGGCTCCGTAAAGCGGGGTATAATCTTATGGGGCGAGTCTTCCACCGTAACTGTCAGTGCTGTGCTCACTGTTAAAGGACCAGCCGTAGCAACATAAAACAATATAAATTTTAGAGTCTTTCGGAGGCAATGTTTGTTTTTGGCCGGTACTCCCCCTCGCCCACCCCCCGCAGAGGTCAACTCGTACCCCCCGCAGTGACTTCCTTTCTACGAGACAGGGACAAAATCATACGGGAGGAAGGAGACGACAATATCGCGACGCCAGCCGGCCAGTGGGGGTCACTTAGACCCCAAGAACGGAGAGGGACTCGCTCTTATCGGCTTTCGCGGGACCCCACTGAGCCAGGAATCCGTCCCGAGAATTTCAGCGCGGCCCCCACGAGACCCGGAGGACCTCGGCTCGGAGATCCACAAGAATACGTAAGATGAGGCTCCCTGCTTGAAACGAGCCATCTCAGCTGTATGCCGAAAATTAATTCTGAAAGTGAGCAAGCAAAACCAATATGCCAGGAACTATCATCATTAGAGGACCGGAAGCGTGCCGTCTATTGTTCGATTGTTGTAAATGCTTTTTTAAAAAGGTTCGGCAAACCTTTAACAATGCATTTACAACATTTGAACAATGGACGGCCCCCTCGGGGTCCGGGCTTTAATATTCATCATCACCATCGTTTGCAACCTTTAACCACTCACTCCTGGTTGAAAAACTTTCTAACATACCTCAATCTAATGTTTTGGGCAACTTTCATGATTATGAGCACACACTTTTTCCGTACAGGAAAATTAAAATTTTTAAAAATAAATTATTGCTCTTGTTCATTGGTATATTTAAAAAATAAAATATTGGATTTAAGTTTTTTATGTACCGACAATCAATCGTATTGTCTAAAGTTATATTTTATAATTATTTTTGATTTTTAAATGCTTTTTATTATTACTAAATTATGTTCACAATACATCTTAGTAATCATAGTATTGTATTATTCGAATGTTAATGTACAGCATAATAGGTAAAAGAGCTCAAAAACCTATTTACAATTCTTATAAATGCTCATAATACATCTAATACATAATATTAATTAAAGACTCTAAAGTCGATGCTCAAAAGCAAATTGTGCTTAGGTAATCTGTATATTTTATAACTATTAACTACACCCATTTCTCGTTTTACGGACGTAATCCATCTCTGAAAAGTTGTCAGTAAATCGAAAGATTCTAATTAGGAATTCTCTCAAGTGTCTAAATTTTTTTTTTGCTTTTTCTTATATAAATATGTATATCTACACACTATAAATATAGCGATATGTTTCCTATTAAAAAGCGCAAAAAATGGTTCACTATTGTCGATTACTATTTTAAAACTTTTTTTTGCTCTCTTGCTTTGTAAGACAATCGTAATCGACAATAGTGAACAACTTTTTGTGCATTAAAGCAACTTCGATGCCGATCTCTGATCATCATCCAAATCTATTGCACTTTTATATGTAAATGTTTTATCTGGATTTTATTTACAATATAATCCAAGAGCCATGAATCATTCTGTATAATAAAACATATACACAAATTCCATGTTTTATTTCAATCAATATTTACACGTGTGATTCGATGCTAAACTTCGTAGTGCGTTCAAATTTTTTTCTCCACGAGTGAACTACACGCGAGAGACTGGAACGTTGATCATTTCAATGGACCCCCGTATACGTGTGTATAAGTGAAAAATATATTATAAATAATGTATCCGCGCAGATGTCTAATAATTCTGTCGCCACGGGGCTTGATAAATATGTGACATGTTTTAAAATATGGATCTCACTGGGAATGATACCGTAGGACTATATGATTACCATACACTCGCACACAACCATATGTATGCGTCAACAAAAACATTAGTGTATAAAATTTATTCAATGGGGAAAAAACATATCGAACGCTCATGACGTCTGTACACGTGTAGAAATTAATTTTAGAATCAATTCTTATAAATGATCCATATTTTTTTATAAATTAAACGTATAACATATGTAGATATGTATGTATGTATGTAACAGTGGCATGCCGTGACTTTTAAAATAGGGGACTAGGTATGGACAATATATATATATATATATATATATATATATATATATATATATATATATATATATATATATATATATATATATATATATATATATATATATATATATATATATATATGTATATATATATATATATATATATATATATATATATATATATATATATATATATATATATATATCATCATCATCATTTACAGCCATTCGCCATCCACTGCTGGATGAAGGCCTCTCCAACACGCTTCCACTCGTCTCTGTTTTGCGCAACACTCATCCATCTCATTCCGCACATTTTCCTAATTTCGTTCACCCATCTTCCTTGCGGTCTTCCTTTTACTCTTTTGCCTTCTCTCGGGTACCATTCAAGCACTTCTTTTGTCCACCTTTCGTCCATCCTCCTAGCTACGTGACCCGCCCATTGCCATTTCAATCTCTTCACTCTATCCACTATGTCCACTACCCTTGTCATATTTCTCACCCACGTGTTCCGCTTCCTGTCTTTCCTCGTTATGCCAAGCATACAGCGTTCCATACTTCTTTGAGTGCATTGGATTTTATTTTGCATCTTGGCGTTCAGTGTCCAAGTTTCACATCCATACGTCATCACTGGCAAAACGCATTGATCAAAGATCCTTTTCTTCAGGCAGAGTGGCATTTTTGATTTAAAAACAACATTCATCCGTCCAAATGCACTCCACCCCAATTTCATACGTCTCTTTATCTCTTCATTTTTACTACCAGACATGTCAATTATTTGACCTAAATATAAATAATTATTTACTACTTCTACTGGTTTATCATCTAAGGGGATGCTATCAGGCATGCAATAACTATTGAACATTAGTTTAGTCTTATCTACGTTAATTTTTAATCCTACTTTTCTACTTTCCCTGTCCAGCTGTGTTAGTCTGATAAGTAGGTCAGCTGAATCACGAGCTACTAAAACTATATCGTCTGCGAACCGAAGGTGACTCAAAAAGCGACCATTGATGCTTACTCCGGCTGTATCCCAATCCAATTTCCTGAAAACTCCCTCAAGCACCGCATTGAATAACTTGGGCGAGATTGTATCTCCTTGTCTTACTCCTTTTCCTATGCTAAATCTATCTGTACCTGAAAAAATTTTAACTGAAGCTGTGGCATTCTTATATATTGCAGCTAACAGTCCCACATAGGGTTCCGGCACTCCCTGTGTTTTTAGAGCGTTAAGTACTGCATTATGACTAACTGTATCGAAGGCTTTCTCATAATCGACGAAACCTAGGCACAGTGGCCGTTGATATTCGTTGGCGCGCTCGATTAGTTCGCCAACTACTTGGAGGTGGTCCATTGTGCTGAAATTTGCCCTAAACCCTGCCTGCTCTATAGGTTGGTTCTCGTCGAGGATATTCTTCAGCCTTTCTGTAATAACCTTCGTGAAGAGCTTGTAGACCGCTGAAAGTAGACTAATGGGTCGGTAGTTCTTGATATCGCTTTTGTCGCCTTTTTTGTGTATTAAAATGATAGTTGCGTTATTCCATCCTTCTGGTATAGCTTGGTTCTGGATGCATTTGCTGAAAAGCCTAGCTAAGATATTAATTAGGGGGGGGCCGCCACATTTTAGTAAGTCGATGGGAATATTATCTTCCCCTGGGGTTTTACCATTCTTTGCAGTTTTTAGCGCGGCCTCTACTTCGCTAGGCAATACTGCAGGAACCCTTTGGCCGTGTGTCGATTCCAGAGTGGGGAATTGGCCGTTGTCGTTCTCGTATAGTTTTGCATAGAACGTGTAAACTCTGTCTATGATTTCTTCTCTATTCCTAATTATTACTCCGCTCTCTGATCTGATTGCGATCATTTGGTTTTTGCCTAAGAAAAGATCCTGTTTGCACTTTTTCAGGCTACGGTTATTCTTAATGGTATTTTCTATTAGCTTGCTGTTAAAATCCCTGACATCCCTGACTATTCTCTTCTTAATTTCCTTATTTACTAGATTGTATTCTTGCTTATTATTATCCCTATCTAAATTCCTTTTATGCTTAATTAGGTTTTTTGTTTCCGCTGAAATTTTGCTTAATTTAATCTGTTTCCTGAATCCACCTAATTTCTTACCTGTTGAGGTTAGAACCGAACTAATTACAGTGTTCAATTCCTCGATGTCTGCTTCTGGGTTTAATTTCCCGTATCGATTTCCAAGTTTGAGTTCGAATTCCTTTTTCCTAGACCTTAGTTGAGCGAAATCTGGAGAGTTACTGCATCCTTTTATTAATTTCCTACGTTCGCAATTTATATTAATGGCCATCTTGGCACGGACTAATCTGTGATCGCTACCTATATCTACTTTACTTAAAACACTAACGTCTTTAACGGAGTGCAGGGCATTTGTTAGGATGAAATCGATCTCGTTTCTGTCTCCTTTAGGACTCTCCCAAGTCCACTTATTGTTGGTGTTTTTCCTGAAAAATGAATTAGTGATGAAGAGCCTGTTGTGTTCTGCGAATTCTATGAGGCGATCGCCTCTGTCGTTTCTTTGGCCGGTACCAAAATTGCCTACTGCTCTTTCTGTGTTTGCCTTTTGTCCTATTTTTGCGTTAAAGTCGCCCATGATTATTTTAAAGTGGTGGCGGCTATTATCGTATGCGCCCTGTAGTTTTTCGTAGAAGTCTTCTATTTCCTCGTCTGGGTGGCTAGATGTGGGGGCGTACACTTGGAAGATTTGACAAGTGTACCTGCTCGAGATTCTTAATACTACATAGCATATACGTTCCGATATGTCGTTTATTTCTATAATATTTCTTTCTATTCTCTTATTGATAAGAAACCCTACTCCTCCTATTCTACCATTTGGTAGCCCTCTCCAGTAGAGACAGTTACCACTTTTTAGGATTATTTGGTTTTCCTGTTTTCGTCTTACTTCGCTAAGTCCTACTAAATCCCATTTGATACTTTCTAGTTCATTCTCTAATGCAAGCACACTTCCTTCACTCGATAACGTTCTTACATTGTACGTGGCTAAATACAGGTTTCTATTAGCTAAGCTATCATCCATCGTCACTCTTACCTTGTTGGAGGTTTGGATATTATTTTTCTCGCATTTATCCAAGATGTGTTGAGAAAAAGGCGGTACTTGAGAGAGATTTCCATTCAAGGAGTGAGTTCTTACCGCCATAGACTCTTCTCTGTGGTCAGCTTTGACATATAGTCATCCTAGGTATCACTTGGATCACTTATGAGTTATTACATGCCATTTAACAGGGTTACTTTGTAAGTGAAAGTAGTTAGTTATGATAATAATAGATTAGCAATTGTTATACTACTTTTTTACAGATCTTTATCGTGAGACGCCTCTTTGGAGACAACGGATTTAATATATATATATATATATATATATATATATTGTAATGTATTTTTACATCGCCACGATTCAAACAGATATACTGTCGCCTCGTGCGAAACTTGGCCTCCAATACCAGATTCAAATTTAATAAATGAATAAAACCAAAGAAAATTTATTCAAATTCCTTTACCTTGGGGTATTTCAGACAATAATAATAGTTATATTCAAATGGTATTCAATGATTTTAATACTATTTTCTAACTATTGTAAATATATATTTACCCTTTTCAATAACATCTTGCTTATCTTAAATAATAATAATTTATAAAGAATTACAATAACAGGCCTCGTTATTTGTTTCCGCACACTGATTTGTCCTGAAGGAATCGTTTCACGAGTCGAGTCCCCTGCCATATACATATGTACTCAAAAAATTGTGTTATTTAAAAAAAATAGTTCAGAATGATGTTTCATAAACATAAATCAGAATATTCAATAAATGCTTGAAATTACGAGTAAATTATAAAAATGTTTTATCTATGTACGAAGAAAATTTATGCGTAACAATTCGCTAGTACCGCGAAGGGACCAGAATTGAAAAGGCGAGGCCATGCAATTGAACGACACAGAGAACCATACCATAACAATCCAATACCAATACCCTCAGGTAACGCCGATTACAGTTTCTGAACTTCGCTAATCCAAGTGAAGAGTATCAATATGTACAATGATTTGAATTTATTGTAATTAAATTTAGAGTACTAGCTAGTCCCTCTAGTCCAGTGGTTCTCAAGTGCGGCCACTAGTGGATTTTACTGCGGCCACTAGCGACTTAATAGTAAAAAAGTAATAATACTAATATTTAAAAAAAATATATATATATTTTAAAAACTACAAAAAAGTAACTTAACAATAATAGAAACCATGCTCATCATTGACAAACTAAAAAATATAGCGAAAAGCCTTGTGACAGAAGTTGAAAATAACAATTTTTCAATTTTATCAATTATTATTTTATCAATTTTTCAATTATTAGTTAGTGATTTGATAGATAAGATGACAGACACAACTTCAAAATTAAAATTAAAACTTATAATAATAGAGTGTCTTAAATCTCTGAATCTGGAACTTGATAAAAGGTTCGAAGAATTGAATTTTTTTAAAACTGTTTCTTTTGTATCTTCCCCTTAATAATAATAAAAATTTCATAGTACTACAAAATAGATTAAAAACATTTTCAGTATTGAGATTAATTAACTGGGCTAACGTAAAATATGCATTATAAGAAATTAGTCATGATCAAGTACTTAGTAAACATTTTAATAATATTTCGGTTCAAAAATTTTGGTTGGAAATATACGTTGATAATGAAACAAACCAATATAAAGATTTGGCAACAATTGCTTTATTAATATTGTTTATTTTTCCCACTACCGTATATTGCGAAAGATCATTCAGTGTAATGCACTTTATTAAAAACAAATTTAGAAACCAGTTGACAGACGCAAACTTAGAAGCAGCAATGCGGCTTGCATTGGAAGAAAGGAGTATTGAGCAAATTCCATTTGCATTATTATTGAATAAATAGATACCAAAATGTTAAAATTTATTTTATTTTATGAATAAATTGATCCACTTTTTTTGTAACTTTAATTTATTTGATTAAATTTGGTGCGGCCACCAGACATTTCCATGGGACCACTATTATCACCTGTGCGGCCACGGTCAAATTTCGCCTGAGAACCACTGCTCTAGTCCAATGACGGCACGCCACTGATATGTAGGTATGTAAAATCATATACTTAGTCATAATCATTTGTATTTCATAATAAGTAAACATTAAATATTTCAAAAGAAATATTATACCAATGTGAAATCTGTTATATTTTATTTTTGATAAAATTATAATAACAATGCAATATCTATATGTAAATGAATGTATGTACATACATACACAAATACAAATACGGTCGTTGAATAAACGATCGGGACATCTTTTTTATAAGCGCTGGCCATAGTGAATTAATTTATAAAAAAAATTCTTTCGAATGACCAATTGGTAGCATATGATATATTTAGAATATAGCAGGAATTTCTGTATACAAGGCGATCGAAAGTCATACAAAAATCAAATTAATTGATTTTGAATTCTAAACTAATCCTTTTTTACTCAATTTGCATATAAAAATTACATATTCGGAATGGATTAAGTAAAGGGTGCGGGCTTAATTTATTTAGAACCCTTCTCGCGGACATATCGGTGAAACGTTATCGTGAGGGCATTAGTGTAAGTACTCGAATTTACATATTGCTTTTTGTTAGGAAATCTGATATCCCCAGTGAGGCATCAACTTTTACGGTACCGAATAAGTACCTTACTTGGCACTGACAAATATTTTAAACGATCCGTTCACAAACGGACATAAAACTTCGATTATATGTATTATGGGTAAGTATATGTACCCAAAGCTGACGCGCAGCTCGATTAAGTCGTTTATACGATATTGTGCTTTTATATTCGAATTAAATATTATCTTCCAGGACCTGTTAATCCTTTGTTAACACTCCGAGGGCCGAGGCAAACACCTCACCCTTCGTTCCGTTTGTTTGTTTAACATTTTTTTAGTTTATTTTTCTCTTGAACGAAACACTGAATGTTATCATTTATTAAGTCGTTGCGTGTATTCGACTCGAACCGCCCACGCACGCACCTCATTCATAAACCCAACATCATTCAAAAGTGTATCCACTCGTTCGGACTGGTCAGTAAAAAAAAACAATCGTTAATACAATTTACTTAAAACGAGGTGCTACTATAGCGTGAGCACTATAATGGCGGAAAGCCACATAAAAATACTGATAAACTGTGAGTACACACTGTAATCAACATCATCATCCACTGCTGGGTGAAAACCTCTCAACACGTTTCCATTCACCTCTGTCATCATCCACCTAATCTCAAAAATTTTTCGTACTTCCTTCATCCACATTATTCCTTAAAACGCAGACACACAGAGAGGTACGCAGCATATGTTATTTTTTTTTTAGATCGTTTTGCACATGTAAAAAAAACACTAGCACGCTTGCTCTATGCTATTGCACTCAAGCCAAAAATCATCCCCTGGAGCAGTGGCGGTTCGTGAGAATTCCCAGTGGGGAGGCTTCGGATATGCATTGGATTGTAGTAGCTCGTTGACCATACGGGTAACCAAATGTAAACAAAAATGTATGCATGTATATTTATTTATTTATTGAAAAATCATCAAACAATACATGTAGTAATGCATAAAAATATATAATAAATGTAATAAAATAACATCTGAGCCCAATTATAGATTTTTACAAATTACATAAAATGGTACATAGAAACAAACAAATGAAAAAGAAAAGAATTAAAACTAAAATATCACTAAATAGTATATGTATTATATACTAGGAGGACTGCAGACCCGCACCCCATATGGACGAGTTGCCACTACCCTGGAGTGATATTTTATTCTTATATTGACATTTGTCTGACACTGATCGATAACGGTGATTCCCATATTTGAAGAAATGTAGGGAAAACATTAACAATGACCGAAGTAAACGCCCTTCCCAGCTGGAAACCACGAGCACGTGTATGACGTAAGATTCAGGGCGGAGACACACCGAATCAAACGGCACCAGCACGTTCTTGGAATCCTGCTGTGAAAAATCTGCATGGGTTCTTTTTTTTACAAAGCTCCTTTAAGTTTTTCTACAACTTTCGACAAGTTTCTCCTACATTCTTACCCTTATGGATCACTGTGAATACAAGGATTTAAGACTGGGTGCTATAGCATAGATTATGCATATCTAAAAAAAACACATGCCACGTGCCTCTCTACGTGTTTTCGCCCTCAGCGTGCTTACGCCTTTACAATCTCTTGAGTACCATTCGAGCACTTGTCTACCTTTCATCTCTTCTTTTAGGGACATATCCAGCCCATTACCATTTTATTTCTTGAATCAATCCACTACGTCAAATAATCTCATCGCAGTTATAACTCTCTTCCAGTTGTTTCGTTTCTTGCCTTTCCTTGCTATATGTAATGAACTTGTAACGTTCTTAGAATGCATTCGACTTTATGCAGATTTGCATCCACACATAATTACGGACAAAATAATCAAAATGATTCTTTTACAAGCATTCATGCTCTTTATATTAATTTCATTCATCTCCTCTTTCTGAATCTCAGATTATAATAAAATATAATGGATTAGCAATGTAACAGCACTTAATAAGAATATACATACATACATATATGCATTGTGTTTACAAAATATAGTACAAAGTATTTGAGAATTAAACTCATGCATTGTAGTCGTAAGTGCGGTTCTATGACGGAGACATCAATATTTGTCCACGGCGCATGAATAATAAATGTATTTATTATGAATATATATCCTTTGTGTCTCCGTATCCCGAATAAAGTCATAAAACATCATTTCGCATCGGGAACGGCTGTTGTATTCAAATCGGCATACAAATGTGCACGGGACGGGGATCCGAACACAATGTCCTCGGGGCCGACAATAATTTAGTAGTTTGTCTTGTTTGGACGAGCTGGCCAGGACCTCCTGTGAGAGGACCTTCCGCAGATTTCGTCCTCGGGACACCGCTAAACGACCCCGTCGTTGTTGCCTTTCCGGCCACTCATTGTGTCATCTTTCAAAGGACACGCGTATTGCCATATTTTTTTTCCTTTTGCCCCTCCCTCATATGGTCCTTTGTATGAGCATGTTTGCAGCTCAATTAGCAGACATTGATGAATACTTTTTTCCAGTTCTGGGAAAAATCCTACGAGTCATTTGTACGACAGCGTGAACGTTCCCAGTACAGCAAGTCATTTGTCTCCATTTATTATCCATGTTTGAACTCATTTTTTCTCATTCACATTTTACATACTTTTATGCACATTTTTTTTTTCAATATTTAAGTCGTTTTATTATTTTTATTCAAATATACTTTAATGCACAAAGTTTTTCAAGGTTTTAACCAATTTATTTTTTACTTCATATGTAGGTATATATGTATGTATGTAAGTATAATTATTATTTTATAGCGCAGTGCATATCCAGTATGTTGTATCTAGTCGAGGGATTGTTTAATTTGAGATTGTATCGTGTTATATTTGTATTTGTTTAAATGTATGCTAATTTTGTTTTTTATGTTTTATTTTCTTCTCATTGTGTCCTTTTCCCTTTTTTACTTTATCTATGTACGTAGTAACAATAGATGAAGTTTTGTGATCATGCGAAAATTCGAACTCGAGATTTTGACTGATTCGAACTCAGAATCGATTACTGATCACGTTTTAATGATCTAGAAAAAATGTGTGTGTGTCTGTATGTGTGTCTGTGTGTGTGTCTGTGTGTGTGTCTGTGTGTGTGTCTGTGTGTGTGTCTGTGTACTTTGGGGATTTTTTCAACACCGTTAGTCCTATCGAACCAAAACTTAGTATCGGTTAATGAAATTCTTATAGACACTACGTAAATTTTTTTCAAATTTTTAAGTTGACCGGAAATGGTACCTCCCTTTATAGGTGTCCTCTTTTTTTTAAGTTTTTGAATTCGATTTTCTCCCAAACTACTAACTGAATCGGACTGAATTTTTTTTGCATGTACTAGAAATAATAATTTTTATAATTTTATATTTTTTAAATATTTTTATCTGAACCGGAAGTAGTACTTTTACTCTAGAGAATCGAGGTTTTTTATGTTTTTCTCAAAAGCCTTTTGATTATTCGAACTGAAATTTCATATCGATCAGTTAAGGCTCAATACCAAGTTATGTATAAAATTTGGTAAGCGTCCGTCGACCGGAAGTGGCAGTTTACTCTTGTTCGATTTTTCTTCCACTATTTTTTTCGACCCCTTAAACATGTGTGGTCTTCACGAAAAAATGCAAGTATAATTCTTGTATCAATGTGATTAAAATAAAAAAAAATCACTAATTTTAATAAACCGGAAGTGGGATTTTTTCCCTTCCGGAAGCATCCGGAAGGAAGGTCAAAATGTTGTCGCCTGGATCCTGACCACACCCCTGAACGTATTAAGCTGAAAATTTATATTTATATTATTTATGTACTAACTTAGATTTGGTAACGTTTTGGTCAGAATTCGTATACCGGAAGTAGTATTTTTTTTAAAAACAATATTTCATTATTTTTTCATTATTTTATTTTGACCTTTTAAATTATTTTAAGCGTCTTGATATTTATTGTGTATAATAAAGATAGTGATTTTAAGTAAAAATAAAAAATAAAATCATCAAATTTAATGAACCGGAAGTGGGATTTTCTCCTATTAGAAAGGTCAAAAATGTTGTCGCCTGGATCCTGTCCACACCCCTGAACGTATTAAGCTGAAAATTTATATTTGTGTTGTTTATGTACTAACTTAGATTTGGTAACGTTTTGGTCAGAATTCGTAAACCGGAAGTAGTATTTTTTTTAAAAACAATATTTCATTATTTTTTCATTAATTTATTTTGACCTTTTAAATTATTTTAAGCGTCTTGATATTTATTGTGTATAATAAAGATAGTGATTTTAAGTAAAAATAAAAAATAAAATCACCAAATTTAATGAACCGGAAGAGAGATTTTCTCGTCTTAGAAAGGTCAAAAATGTTGTCGCCTGGATCCTGACCAAACCCCTAAACGTATTAAGCTGAAAATTTATAATTGTATTCTTTATGTATTAACTTAGATTTGGTAACATTTTGGTCAGAATTCGCAAACCGGAAGTAGTATTTTTTTTTAAAACAATATTTCATTATTTTATTTTGACCTTTTAAATTATTTTAAGCGTCTTGATATTTATTGTGTATAATAAAAATAGTGGTTTTAAGTAAAATTAAAAAATTAAATCACCAAATTTAATGAACCGGAAGAGAGATTTTCTCGTCTTAGAAAGGTCAAAAATGTTGTCGCCTGGATCCTGTCCACACCCCTGAACGTATTAAGCTGAAAATTTATATTTGTGTTTTTTATGTACTAACTTAGATTTGGTAACGTTTTGGTCAGAATTCGTAAACCGGAAGTAGTATTTTTTTTAAAAACAATATTTCATTATTTTTTCATTAATTTATTTTGACCTTTTAAATTATTTTAAGCGTCTTGATATTTATTGTGTATAATAAAGATAGTGATTTTAAGTAAAATTAAAAAATTAAATCACCAAATTTAATGAACCGGAAGTGGGATTTTCTCCTATTACAAAGGATAAAAATGTTGTCGCCTGGATCCTGTCCACACCCCTAAACGTATTGAGCTGAAAATTTATATTTGTATTCTTTATGTACTAACTTAGATTTGATAACGTTTTGGTCAGAATTTGTAAACCGGAAGTAGTATTTTTTTTTAAAACAATATTTCATTATTTTATTTTGACCTTTTATATTATTTTTATCCTCTTGATATTTAATGTGTATTATAATTATACTGATTTTAAATAATAAAAAAAATTTGAACAAAATCCGACAACCGGAAGTAGAACTTTTGTCTTGTTTTGTTTAGCCATAGTGAACACTTGGAACTACTCTGTAATGTCACTATCGCTAAATTTTTAGAAATCAACATGTTATTTTCCAAATTAAATAATTATATTCAAATATTTATGTTATATAATAAATACACATATCCACTTAAAGGAATTTATGGAATTGTAAAATTTCTAATAGAAATTTGTAAAAATTTTATATGATATACATTTTTCTAAAACTACAATTCAAATACAATTTTTATTTTGGTTTGCACTTTGATTGCCAACGGTTTGAGAACAACACACTTAATTGAGGAAACGCCTAAAAAAATGAATTAAACAAATCTTCATTGTTACATTATACCAAACAATAAATTAGTATAAAGAGAGGATCCCCAAATGTATTATGTATAGACAATAATAGACAATTATAATTAAATAGACAATTTATAAATTAAATTAATCCGATTTGCGTTTGTTTTCTTCATAATTGACGTAAAATTATTTACTTTGAATTTTGATCTGAATGCATATCATGATTTCATTGTTGTATTTATACAGGATAAATCAACACTGTTAATCCTATCACACTAAAATTTCATAGTTGAGAAATAGTAAATATTTTATCATCATCATCTATGCACAACCATTCACCATCCACTACTGAATGAAGGCCTCTCCAACACGCTTCCATTCGTATTTGTTTTGCTCAACTGTCATCCATCTCAACCCATAAATCTTCCTAATTTCGTCCATCCATCCTCCCTGCGGTCTTCTTTTTACATACCTCCTTAATGTTTCACATTGTTTTCGTGTAAGTGGTAATTTTTTACCCTTTTGCATTCTCTCGGGTACCATTCTAGCACTTCCATTCTTCTAGCCACGTGGCCCGCCCATTTCAATTTCAATATATTAACTCTATCCACTATACCCACTACCCTTGCCATACTTCTCACCCACGTATTCCGCCTCCTGTCTTTCCTCATTATGCCAAGCATACAGCGTTCCATACATCTTTGAGTACATTGGACTTTGTGTAGCATCTTGGCGTTTAATGTTAAAGCTTCACATCCATACGTCATCACTGCCAAAACACTTTGATCGAAGGTCTTTTTCTTCAGGCAAATATTTGTTACACACCAAATATTTACGAGACGTTTTTAATTTAAACGGTCGTATTGAATCAGCCATATTGCTAATTGTTCAATTTTCACGATAGTGAAAGTTTCGTATAAAGAGAACTTAAATTAAGATTTCTAGCAACCAAAAAACATAATGATATCGTTCACATTTGCTTGTATTATATATCTTAACAATATGTAGGTTGTCGACTGTCCACCGTATGGGAGCCATAATAAATGGCTGTTGAACCGATTTTTTTTGCGCCTTTAACTGCATTGCTTTTGTCGACTTCGGTTACAAGATTGTGCATACGTAGAGATGGCATACAACATGTGTCCATGTTGTTGTGGGTGGTCATCAGCATCACCAAACGACGAGAGCATGTGGCCAACACCCCCACTGTTGCATTGTGCTCATTGTGCACCACTTCTTGGTAACTGCTCTATTCCGAATGCAACACAGTGCAAGAGACACTCGTCAACGTTGACACTAAAAATAACTAAAACATCTACAACACTGCAAAGACCGGTGAAAAAAAAACATACGAAATCAGAAGCGTTGATACTATCATAATCATAAGATTGTTTTTATTTAAAACTATGTATTAAAGCGTGATAAATTTAATTCAATTTTTATTGCACACGTATAACTAATACATAGATCCATGCACCGAAAATAGAATTCGATATCTGGCAAATGTCACGTATTCCGGTTATGCCAGTGTTGAATCTGAAAAATTCGCATTCTCATATGTCTATTCATAGCTCTCTATTTATGACGTCTTGAATAGTGCGTAAAATTGGATTGTCGTCATGTCACAATGATCCAGATAAGGAATTCTTCATTCAGTTACGTATGTATCTATGTATAACAAGGTAGATACTGAATAGGTATAACGGATTTGTATTGTGACGGAATTGAAAAATATTTCCATGCAATTTAATACCGCAGTTTTGACAATGTTGACTCCACACATTTCAACATTTTTGACCTAACCTAACCCAACTGAATACACTCATTTTAATAACATCAAATTTTTGTTACATTATAAATACATATCCAAAACTAATACATACAATATTGGTGAACCATTTTTTTTATTACAAGTCTTTTGGATTACTAGTCTTATCTAATAATAACTTGTAAATGTATTGGAAACAAATAGTAAATATTGTTCAGTTTTATCACTTATTTTAATTGGATATATCCATAATCTCGGAAAAGCAAAATAAACATATCACAGGCCTCAACATGTTTTAATACTATTGAACGTAAAACATTATATTTAATGTTTTGTGAAATATTTCTCGAAATGAAGAAAAGTGGACTTTTACCAAATATAACGGCTCAATTAATTACTTTATATTTTAATATAAATAGTATAATAAATAACAAGTATAACAAAAAAATAGCATTTAAGAAATTAAAAAGAAAACAAATTTAATCCATAGGCACCCCAACATCAGCAAGGTTTATTATTACTATTAGTATCGAAATACTCACCGAACTAAATAAACTATATAAACTTATTTGAACCACCAAATAAACTTTTTTGAGGTAAATAAGTAATGATTTCGACCAATCGCATCTAAATGTCGACTAATATTTTAACACAGTAGATTTGCAATTGCACGCCTAAAATCAATAGGCAATAGTAGTATTCCATTTCTCGCATCGTATTATTAAATATTTAGACCGTCTATCAATAGGAAGCCATCGTTGAATTTGACACGCACAATTATGTATTGTGCCAATGTGCTGGTTGTGCAAATAGAGGTTTTATCGTCCAGACAAGAATGTCCCATCGACGGTGAGTATGTTCCGGGAAGCTGGTACCTATTGTCATATTGGGGACTAGGGGGGTACATTGGACCCCGTTCGACATGTGATATTTATCGAAAAACGTCAGGTAGGTGCGTGTGTTCTCCGGCGAATGCGCATTTTGTTGGTGGCATCTTCATTTCATGGAATTTGGCAAATAGGAGGGACCGCGGCGGGGGCCCCGCATTGTCCGCGGCCCCGGCATTTTTCTTTTGTGAATTGTAATGGCATGTAATTCATCATACTGCGAAATGACTCCTACATCCCCATCCCTGGCGACTTGGTGCAGAGAATCTCGACGAGAGCGCTCGGAAGTCAATTTTTAAGAACACCATGCCTCAATTACATACATACATCGTATGCTATAATCCAAACCAGTTGTATTTAAATGTAGGCTTTACCCACAAATCTAGACTTTACATAAGTCCAAACTTAAAAATATCTTTCGTAAATGAAAATATGAGAGTTGCTGTTTTACACAGACTCGTTTATTCCATCGTTATTATTTGCTTTGTGAACAAACAAGCGATTCTGTATCCGGACATTTCGCGGAGACAACTCACTGACAGATTTCATTCAAATATTTTTATCCATAATATTAATTTTTAATTTTTATGTTGACTGTACTTTTTGAAATGTAACATACATATTGAAACCATTATTCAAATATTTGGAGAAATGATTTTTTGAATCAAACATATGAAGTTACTCTTTTTTAATAAAATTAATTGAAAACTTTCTAGTTTTCTTTTATCAAAAAAACAATAAATTATATATTTTGTTCGAAAATTTGGTTGCTGTAAAATATAATTGAAAAATAGTTTCATGAAATCTGTCGGTGAGTTGTCGCTGCGATGAAATGTCCTAGAACCAGTAGATTCCTTTAAAGGATGAGTTTTTTTGCGTAATTTTAACACAACACTGTAAATCATCAATCCAACTAAAGAGTCGTAAGTGTTACTCTCACTCCATTCAATGATATAGTATACCTAACTATACTAGAGATACTTAAACATTTATGTATAGCGATTTTGAAGACTACAAATTTTCATTTCATAACAAAGTTTCTGTTTTCCGGGACTTTTCCAATTACTGGGATACGGGATGGAGTTCAAGATCTTTCCCAGGATTCTCGGGATACCGGGACATATAATATAATTGAGGCTATTTTCATTTTTCTTATTTTGTAGTTTTGTCTTTAATAACTCCTATTTTCATCGTAGGGTATATGTACATTTGCCTTTATTGTACCATTTAAAGAACGTTTTGATTCGTGTTTTTAGATACTATTTTTTATTTTATTTGATTTAAGTGTTGTGTTTTTATCCCAACCTGTATATTATTTTCTAGGATTCTAGATATGTATTTATATATATACTTTTTTTAATTTTTGTATCAGTGTTACTCTTAGATCATTAACGTAAATTTAAATAGACAGCGTATTTTTTCATTCCAAAGGCCATATCTAAAACAATGAAGATGTGAATTTCCAAGTAATCAGGAAAACCAAATCAAATTATGCATATTTATATTTCTTCTCGATTTGTTCTGTTTTTTTTTTTATTTTTTAGATTGTATCGCTGACATACTATTTTTTATTAAATTCACAAAAAATTCAAAACGTTTTCATTTACAGAAGATTTTCATTTTAAAAAATATCATTATTTAAGAACTCATTTCAAGACGTATTTTTATGAATATTTCGGCATTAATGTTGTAAAATACATGCATGCCTTTATCTATGAACTTATACACAAAAAAATGTATATATGAAATTCGCAGAAATATCGTAAATGTGGATAGAAAATAAATACAATATAATACACTATGTGTAAATATAGAAAAATTTTGCGGTCGGAACAATAACCATACATACATATATAACAGATACAAATAAAAACTTATTTCCATCTCTATAATTCTATTATGTATAAAATCCCTATTGAGTATATTCAAACGGTGTATTTACAATTTGAGGTACGGCCGTGATCGTTCGTGGTACCTGTGCAAGATATTACGTATACCCAAGTGGAACATGTTGTCAAACATGCTTTGTTAAAAATGACCAGAGCTTTCTAATATGGCAAAATAATATAAAAAAAATGTATACAAAACAACATAACATACAACTCCCCCGAACACGGTGCAAACAATATCACGAACAATATACATACAAGGGTACCTGTGTATCGATGAATAAAATGCGACATATGTATGTTCGACCTACAATGTCATCGATACAAAAATATTACAATATTAGGATTGATGTATTTAAATATAATATAAAGATTTGAACCCATATTTTGCGCGTGGTGTATAAGTTGTTGTGCGTTTTATTGATCTATTTAATTTCGGCGAGACGACAGCATGTTATTAATCAAAATTCTGGAACGACGTTAGTCAACACAGACGACGATAGCCCAGTGCGACCCTGTACTAATTATTTATTTATATTTATTTTTATCCACGGTATTTTAAACATGAAATTATATTTATTTACCTACACACTTTGGGCTACTTTTAAACATATCATTTTCACTAGAAAAGCTTTTTTGCAGTGGTTTTCCGTTGCCCTTCAAAAGCACATATGTAATTAAAATTGGGAGAAGACAATGATTTTAGTAGGTGGGACGACATTATTATTTATTTATACATACGAGTATATATAAAAACTTAGAAGAAATACAAATTTGGGAGCTGCCTCACATCATTCTTTATTGCAATTTGAATCCTAGAGGTCTTAACCGGTTAAAGATGGAGTTTACTTTATATATACTATTTTTTTCATCACACTACTTTGTTTAAGCGATTCTTTTGTGATGACGAAAATTATTATTTTGATAATTTGATCTCAAAATTGTATTTGACAAAATAATCAATTGTTCAACGATCTTTAGTTACGATAAATATTATAACTAGAAACCCTACGAGGGACTTGTCTGTCGACAAATCTTTTCGTATGCGTATCTATGTACATTCAAGTCGTAGTGAAAAAATACAAATTTTGAAGACACTTAAGTAAAACGCACTGCTATCCCTTACACCCCATCTCGACAAATATCTATTATTTTACAATGTTCTATTATTTATTTTCCTAAGTGTCTTCCTACGGTGGATAAATTATCGAGGAAAACTTCATTGATTTTAAACAATGTCCTGTACCTCCAACCAATCGATTTGTCTCAACGAAGGTTTCAAAAAAGTGTTTTTTTTTTTTTTTAATATATCTCTTTTTTAAGAATAGTTTTAAAAAAAAATAAAAAGTTAGTTAGTATCTATTTCAGTTTAAATTAGTCATTTGTGAGTAGTTTTAGCTGATTAGCAAGAATTCAGTCACAGTTTGCCCAAAAATCTCCATACAAAGCGCACGACGCTCGCAATAGGTGTTTGTATGGGAGAAGCGTTCTTTTTCAGAAAATTGTCATCTTTTTTATGTTTCCGAGATTATTTTAAAATACTTACTTTAATTTGAACACAAAAAATACCGAAAAAATTTACGAATTTTATGAAATATAAGGAGGCCAAAATTTTTAATTTTGACGCAAAATGTTTTACAGGAAAATTTCCAATGGACTAACTATGTACTAACTGACTAGACTAGACTAGAGTAACAGTATAATTAAAACAATTCATGCATTCACTATTCCAATCACAAGAAAGCTACTTCAAAGACAAAAGACAGAAGACCCGAAGGGTTAGTCGTCGGTGGCACACTGGGGGTATACCTTCCATTGTGAAATTAATCGAGAATACGTTCACGAGACGCCACTGTGCGACGGGGTAGTTAGTAGTAGTAGTAGTGTCGGGGCGAAGTGCGTGCGGTGATAAATAGTCGAAGCGGACCTAATTGATCTATGCTCGAGGCCCCGAGGATAATTATTCAAATCCCTCGCATATGGTGTAGGTGACAAGAGAGTGACACGCCATTATAGATGCTGCGGCAGTACCGTCCCGGTGTCTCATTAAGGACTATTCTCCCCCGGCGCCAAGCCACTTTCACTAACGGCGAGCACCCCGTACCATCAAACATAATTTAGCGGCGCCCCATAATGAAAACTCACCGTTTCCGCATAGAGAATGAGAAAAAACAACAGCAGCCCTTAGAACACTTTCTTAAGATGCCATATTTGATTTTCAAGGCTTAGCTCAAGAGCCAATTCGTTTTCAGCACGATAATCAATGGCTTATTAAATTTTCGATCTAAAGGTACGAAGATACTCGGAGAAAATAATCTAAATACAATTTTTTTAATATATCATACGTTAATCTTAAATCTATTGTGGATCTTTTTTTTTGAAAGTTTTCCCATTTCCGGGAAATTCTTATTGATCTTGAAATAAGATTTTATATTCAAAAGATGTACAATAATATTAAATATAAAATGGATACTAAATGAATTTCAAAAAGACATTTTTTTATTATATTAATATTTAAGAATGTTTGTTCCTTTCATCCATTAAATAAAGCTTTGTGGCGAGGCTTTTACTTAAGACTAGGAGTTTTGGAAATTTTTAGATACTAATTCGAAACACGTGTTTACACTGATATTATCCCCTCGATTTCAAGTGAGAATTTTTTTCTTAAACACTACACATTCCAGAAACATCGAAGACTATTTAAACTCATAGTACTTTATTTAGTTCTGATTTGAATAGAAAATATAATCATATATTAAAAAGTATGTATTGAATTAATTTTTTACTATTTGAAAATTTAACATCATTGATCTTCAAATTTTCAGAAACATTCTTCTAAAAAACATTTTACCTTTACTAACATACAAACTTGCTCAAAGCCGGTTATAAATAAAATAGCATAATATAATATAAGTAATTGTGTTTGTGTATTCGTCGAGACGAAGGCAATCCACAACGTATTGTATAATAAATCACCAATCTCCCTGTTTGTCACAGAGGAGAAATAAATGAGATTTTTATCGGCTGGCCCACCGATATACGACATCAAAATAAGAATGGAACATTTACCAAGTCCATTGCTGGACCCAGTACGGTCCTGTCGCCGCAGTCAACGTTGCCAAACGGGGAAATTATATGTAATGTACATATATACATACATATATTGAAAACAATAATTTCAATTAAAATAATCGTTTATGAATGGTATAATAATACAGCATTTCAATACCACAATATATAGTGGAATGCATTAATTTCACTAACACGCTCTTTGTGCCCAGCACACACAATATATAAAATCATTTCTTTGTTTGGCAGCGAGACACAGCGCACTACACACATTTATTTTCTTATATTAAACAATGCATAAATATTTCATCTTACAATACAATGAACACAAAATAGCAAATAGATAGGTATACGTATGTACATTATTCTTACTATTAGCACACACCCACGCAAATTTGCTCTGCGCGAATCGTGAGGATACAACGCGACTATGTACGTATATCGCGATTGTGGCCTTTTCCGTATAATGTCGAGTCCTCTCTAAAATATTCTCTAATATTGTGAGTTGGGCTTTTGATAAACGATCGCCGTGTATGGGGATTTATTTAATTTAATAATATTATTCAAATTAGATAATGATCGTCTTCACTGTTTGAATTTCAAAAAAAATTTTGAAACGATTTCAATTTCAAACAATATTTAAAACTCATCAAAATAAAATGAATGCACTGGTAAAGATATACATTTTAAATGTTTTTTTGTCCATTATCGCAATATAGGATATCGAGCTAGATTAAAAATATTGTAAAATACATTTACAATATTTTTAATTGTAAAATAATTTCAATTTTAAATTAAATCGAAAATATGTACGAAATATCATATCATCTATATATTCAAACAAGAAAATCTTATTTGAATATATAGATAAAAGATTTTGATTAAATTGCCTTGAATTAACTTTTTGGGCCCCAAAACACGATTTAAATAAATTTAGCAAAAACTCATTTAATTGATTAAATGAGCTTTTTACTCACCACAAATTTCAACATAATAATGTTGAAGATTAATAAATAAACATACATTAAAAAAAAAGGAATTAATGGGTGCCAAACCTTAACGTTTCAAGTGCCAGAAAATTAAGTTTTCACGAGAGACTTTATAACTGTTTTAATGAATAAATAATGCATAAATTCATTCTTGCAATTTTTTTTAATAAACTATAATTCTTCTGCAATGTTTTGTAATCATTCAACAAGCATATTGAATCTTAGATAGATAAAATAGAACAAAACTTCATTTGTGTCATCATTAATACATGGACAACTTATATAATATATAATAATATACATACATATAACACACACACACACATATATATACATACATACATACATGTATGTACTTATAGCATCATCTCTCTCAACTCTCAGATGTTACCCTGATCATGATGGCTGAAGATATCATTAGTGTTTTGGTGATAATCATCTCTTTAGCAATATTTATCCAGTTAAAGGCACTTACAATATTATGACTCGCTACTTCAAGTTTCTTCCCCCTAGGAGGCGACATTAATTTTTACTTTATTTTAATGGTGCTTGTGCACATAAAGGCCAACACATACACAGAAAATCACGAATAAAACTCATTTGAGCCTATGTGGCACTTACAACCTTATGATTTGACACCTCTCAATTGTTATGCCCCATTTTCTAAACGATGCTCAGTTTTCCATACATTGAGCCGTCATACGGAGATGTATTTTCTTCTAGTATATAATTACATAAATGTTTTTAATAAGCTGGCATTTAATCGAGTGCTACGCAATTGTGGCTAGTTTAATACAAAATATTTAAAAATATTTAAATAAATATGAATTTCGCCATTGACTGCTACGGCCCTCTTTACCTGAGACTCCCATTCACACACACACTAGCGCTCTAGCAAATAAACAAATAAATAAATAAAACTCCAAACAAAGTGTAAAAAAAAATCTGGGTCTGCCTAATTGATGTGTCGTCTTTGTTTAGCTTAATTCCAACATGGTTTGGCCATTAAGGTGGCCGGGCCCTATCTCTGGCCAGATCTTGCACTGATGCGCGCAGTGGAAAGAGAGAGGACCGAGGGTTCCACACCGTCATCATCGTCATCGGGCCCTCTCTTTATCTCGACTGGGAGGGTGTCGTCGTATCTGGACGACACGATTATTATAACCGGACTCCGGTTGATTAATAGCTGGGTTTCGATCGGCCACATCCGGCACCGCATCCTTCCTTGGCTCGCGCGTCCTTAATTGGGCCACGGGGGTGGGTGTGTGCATCTGGATGTTCCTTTTCCCGTTTTATAAATATTCAGTGTGTCTTTTGGGTGTTTGAAATCTCTCCTCGGGATATATGTATGTACGCCCACTCTGGGTTGGCTACTTTTTTTTCGTACTGGTTCTGGTCAGAGCTGGTGTATTGGTATTCTCTTGTCCTTCCTGTTATACCAATTAAGGACTTCCTTTGTCTAGTTGTCTAGCAGCTTTAATTCTCACAAACCACACATACCAATATATGTACATATATTCAGTGGAAAAACACATTTTTTTAATCACAATGTTTACTTTTGAGTCACCATCGATCATCATATATTATTTGTATCTTTTAAAAGAATAATAGATTTGTGAGTTAATGTAACATTAGTTAAGAGTTGAAATCTAGAAATTATAAACGAAAAATCAATTTTATTAGAGCTATGTATTTATTTGATTTTTTTTTTTAATTATTTTAATTGTTACATATACATATGTTGTATATTTTATAAAGTCTTGGTAAACAAGCTAAAGCTAAAATTCGGATTATGCATAAATATGTAGATTATAATATATGTAAAGTCATACTGACAGCTACTAAGAAAAAATATTTGCGATAAAATTTAGACATTTAAAGATACACATACATATATCGATAAAGTTTCCTCTTTATATTATTTTATGTAAAGATATTTGATTAAAAAATAGATAACACTACCATACCGAATATATTATCTACTTAATTCATTGCATTTTTTTTGCCTTGCTATTTTATTCACTTAATAATTTTACTATTTTTTTAATATCAATAAATCTTATTTGAGAATATATTTAAGATTAAGTACATATGTAACTTAAAGTATACCAACTATTTTCTTAAATAATATTTACCTACCACAAAATGGCCTTAAATATTTATCATTTAGAGTATCTTTTATACTTGTCTTTATAAGTATCTTTTATAATCGTTGCTGAAATTTGAAGATTGTCTATTATATCTACATAGATATTGAATTGATTATGTATTTATATACGATATTAAATGTTTCGGACATAGTATGTATGTATGTACATAGGTACACACATATGTATTTTGAAAATAAACTTATTAGGATATTGAAAAGAACGAATATATTCTACATAGATAGTTTATTGAAAAGAAAAACTACATATGAGCCGCTATAACTGAAAGTGGCATAAGCCCGTTTTTCTTCATTTCAATAAATATCTCGCAAAGCATTACATATAATGTTTTACAGTATTTAAAAACACTGGTGGCCTGTAATGCATACATATGTATATTCTGTTTTTCCGAGATTCTGGACACAGAATTAAAATAAATGATAAAATTTTGTAAATGAAATCAAACAGAAATAGCATTTTTGGAACTGAAGATATAACAGCTCATATGTACATATGTATGTATATGTATAATGTATTCATATTATACGTCTTTCTATAACTCGGGGGTCACTTACACCCATGAACTTTAGAATTGGGAAATGGGTCTTCATTTGATTACCTCCGGACTTACGATAAATGAGATTAAAATAATAATACGACAGGAAAAAAAAGACACAGAGTAAGAAGAAGGAAGGGAAGCCAGAGAAGAAAAAAGGAAAGAGGGCACGACCGAAAATGACACTGGGTGAAATATGCGTTTACAAATGACTCAATAGCCAGCAACGGTGTGTCTTCGGTACAAGCGGCGAACACGATCGCCCAGAGTTGATAAAAATTCTAACCTGTCGTGCGGGGCGAAAAAAATTAATGTTTTTGAGCTGGAATTGGTATTGGAAGTAAAAAAAAGGGCCTGGGACAAGACAGAATTATGTCATGTTGTGATGTTGAGCCATCGTGTCGTCGCAGCGTGGTGCCCGGCCCACAATGCCACGATCTTCCGTGAGAAACTACTATTTTTCACAATGTCCAGCACACGTTTTAGAATGCGCACATACGAGGACATCAAACTAGGGCTCGCGTAGGCCAACTGTACATATGTATATTAGCAGACCACATTATTGAAAATTTAAGTCACCCTGCCGGCTTAATTTTGGGGCTCGAAAGGTAATGGATTATACTTTTCTCTAAGGAGTACATAATAGACCCAAAGACGAAGTCATACGAGTTAAATGAGACGAAGTGATATTAGGGTATGGATCACTGTCTACGATATTTGTATCAAAGCTTGCAGTTTTACTACAAATTTTGATTGAGTAATATGTTGTCAAATTCAATTTCGAGATGATACTAAGCTTAAACATTTGGTCCATTGTTTCATTATAGGTTCAGGATATGCCACTGATTGCCAATTTGTTGGAACTGTTTCAACGAAAATCAGATAAATTGACTAACTCTGATAGGAAACGATCAACCTGGAGTTTCAAATTCAAGGCCTGGTCAGCAGCTACCGTGGGATTGGACCCGTGAAATAGTTATTTGCTAGCCAATAGTCTATGCTGCTGGTTCGACCTCTCGATAAATTTTCCAACCGATTGCTCAAAATATGGCTATAAAATATAATTTGCAACATTCCTACTACTAACCATCCAGTCGACATTATTTCATTCGATTTCTAAAACCCTGTAACCTCCTCTTGTTCCCCTACCGATTTTTTTTATTCTCCGACCATTTTTCAATACATTTCAGGTCAATACTATGGAATCATCAGCATTCACAGCTGAATGCTCTTAATTATTATATGCAACACTTCTTGCTTATTGCAACATTTTGACTGTAATTCTAACATGACATCCTTGAGTAATTTATTTTACTATGCTTATTTTTAAGTTGTTGGTTCAAGACTATTTTTTCGCGATGGCTTCCAACTTTGGTCGATTTTGGCCTTCCTTGACAATTTCCGGCTATATTTCCGGGCATGCTTTCTTTTGGATATTGCCCCGGGTTCTTCTTAGTGTCAGCTGAGTTTTTTCCCCTTAGTCTTCTTCAACTGAACTATTTTCGATTCTTCCCTTCCCGGGGATTTAAGTCTTTTCCAGAGTCAGTATCCAGAATTCTCTGAATTTTTACTATTGTGCAACACTCATCCATCTCACCCTACGCATTTTTCTAATTTTGACTATCCATTTCAATGCAGTTTTGCTTTTTTTCACCCTTTCACATTCTCTCGGGTACCATTCTAGCACTTCTTTTGTCCACCGTTCGTCTATTTAATTCTATAGGATATTGAAATTTTGGATGTCGTGCTCTCTGAATGTCTAAATAAATATTGTGAAAAAATGATCGCAGTATAGAAAGATTTTAAAACGAAAGATTTTTAGTGCAACAATTTTTAGTGGAACGAAACTTAACCATGCAGTTAATAAAGGATAGATCTAATTCTGATGCAAAACGAAAAGTATATTCATTTAATTGAACAAGTATGGTCGAATTGATCGCCATCTTTATACATATAAACTATATAGCTACTCATATACATATTTATGTAGAATTGAAATTCATAGCAAATGTGTTGAATGATACATAAATTGTCCAATTTATTTATTAGAAGACGTATTCGAACATGTATACGCGCACCACATCTTGAGGCACACCGTCCAGTTAACTATTGTTGGTTTTACCTTTTCAATGTGTTTAACATTATGAGACCCCTCGCTGTTTTAGACCGTAGTCCGCACGCGGCCAGTCTATTCCGCAGATTCTTCAACAGTTTTCATTCAAGAACCCCCACCCCGATAACATCCCTTTCTTAGCGAGTGACACCCTACCTCCCCGACTAACAATGTCGTGGCGATAAAACGAGTTTCAACCAATTTTATTGCCAATAAGCCCGATTCAAAATCCACATGTGCATTATAGATTACACGGATGACTTGCGAGCCACGTTTTGACGTCGAGCGTGCACTCTAATATTATTTCATTATTTAGCAATTTATTATAAGCGAGTCGGGATTAATTCGTCGTATGGGCCGTTTTGTTTTTATGCTTGTATATCTTGCTTAGGAATTCGACATAATATCGACACGATACATTAAAAAAAAAAAACATTTATGTGTGTACAGACACGAGTCACATTCCATCTATGTATGTTGAACTGTCCGAACGGACGATTCGATACAGATTTATACGCCTTCCATGTCCGAATTGTGTTTTTTAAGATTCCAAAATTCAAATATGATGGCTCGTTTATAACGCCATTCATAATTATACATACACGTGTATTATTTACATATACACTAACATAGCAGCGAGTTGAGTTTGATTTTTCGCAATTTTCCCACATTATTTATGACACATCCCAGGCTTAATATTTATGTTATATCGAATCATTTAATATTTTTTATAAGCAATTTATTGTGCGACTAGTATAAAGAGCATGTTTTCATTGATGCAACAGTCCACACCAAGGACAGAGTTAAGTTGTTTAAAACTTTCACAAACCTATTAAATAATCATCACATTGTATGAATCTACAGATATTAATCATTTTAAAGGTTGAATTTATGCAATTATTTTATACGAGGGATAAAAACGACTTTATGTATATATCCATGTAGATATTTTGATATTGAATGCCAAAATATTGAGTATAAAAGCTGTATGAGAAAAGACTGATGACGAAATATTTAAATGAGAGGTATACATATATGACTAAAATAGTTGGAATAGTAAAGAGGGTGAAGAGATTTAAATGATAATTATTAGTTTATGATAAATGTTGGACAAGAGAAGTACTCAAATGGTACCCAAGAGTGTGGAAAAAGGTGTGATGAAAATCACAAGTGAAATGGGTGGAGGAAGTAGTGAAAATGTGTATGAATATTGCTCAGAATAGAGATTAATTTATTTATTCATTAAAAACAGAAACGTACAGTATGTAGGTATTTCAATATTTTTACAAAACATTGACACCAAAAAAGTTTCTACATATTTATTTATACATTATATATTAACCCCGACCATAGGTGCCACTACATATTGCTCAAGGCAACACATATGATCAAACTTTTGTACATATGTAAGTACCAAATACCATCATTACATACTAGTTACATATAATGAGTCAATGACTATGCACAAAACATGAGTTGAAACCATTGTGCGACAATCCCTGCCACTCAAACCTTCCACTGTGGAATCCATCATATGTAGTTGTTCCTCTTCCCAATTAATTCAGCAAAATTAAGGAGTTAATTGGAGTGCGCCTCAATATTGCTGCTGCTCCACTCAATTTAACTACTGTCCCGACATTCAAATAAATTACATCGTTATCGAGATCACCCATTCTTGCAAATGTCCCGTCAATGACAGCCAAGCTGTACTTTACAGCCATTTTTTACAAGGCTTTTTCTAAAAATGTTGAGATTATTGATGCGAGTTAACAATTGTGAAACACTTAAGATTTTTTTTAAACATTTTATTCATCTTACGACATTATACGATAATTTTAAATTTCTCCAATTCTCAAACTATTAATATTATCCAACCCTTGTCTTCTCGCTTGATTTTCAACTCGTTTGTGAGAAGCAAGATGGACTACATACATATGTACATACATATATGTTGAGATTGTATGGAATCCAAATGAAGCAAATTACTCTCTAGTGATTCATAAAGTGTAAAAATCATTTCTTCGGTTCTTATATAAGAAAGAGCATTAGTATTACCCATATCTCTTCCCTACTCCTTTCCATTTCGACATGCTTGAGTATAATTCCATTGAACTTCGGAGAACCTTCTCGTTAATTCGTTTTGTTCATCAGCTTCTACGTCGTTGCTGGAACAGTTGGGATGTTCTGTATGTTCTTAGTAATTATGTGCATAGTAGACATCATCGCCTGATGGTTGTACCTTCTGCCCGCACAGTTCTTTATCGGATGGCTCCTATTCCAAAATCTATCCGACTTCTTAACGAAATCGTTGCTGCTATGCCTGAATGTGATATTTTCCACCTCATTATCGTTATCGAAGATTATTTTAACATATTTGTCTGGTAGCCTGCGTTCATCATTATTTTCATAATTGGATGTAATTCCAAAATTCTATATGAGTAGAATTTTGATCTTTTGTCATTATTTTCGTAATTGAATTTATGAGTGGATGTTTTAAATTAACAGGTGTTTCTAGATATTCCCTATTCTGTATTTTGTTATAAGATATTTGTACTTTATCTGCTATTCTTATAGTGCTCTTGTCTTTTATGATTATGTATAAATGTATTTTTGCCTGTATATATATTTTTTTTTCATCTCATATCTCTGTATATTTTAGTGCATTAGGAACTGCTGTAACGCCACAATGGTCCAAACTTAAACTTAAATTATTTAAAAATGAAATACTTTCAAATTAATTTTAATTCGAAGAAACAAAAACAGATGCCTGTTTACTTTGTCACAATTTTCGGACGGATTGAAGAGTATTAGAGTAATAATAATGATTTCAGTATATGCATTCAAATTTTTATCATTATAGTAGAATCAAAATGCATCATAGGTAGAATTAATAAAAAAATTGAGATGTTTCCTTTTTTAAATCAACACCCATCTAATGTGTACGTATGTATAATATTTGATATTTTGTTTTACAATAATAATAATACATATTTAGCACCCTGTTCAAAGGCTTATATTCTTGAGAGCGACTTTGCGCTCATATTAATTTTCATTAAGCCATTCTACAGGCGATAAATTCCTGTGTCCAAACAGAGCACACACATTTTCCCGTGTTTTCGTTTGTTTTCGGTTGTTATTTTTTGTATTGTTTTTAATTTTAATTACAAGTTTTCAGCGTCGGTGGGCAACAAACGGTCGTCACGGACCGCGAAACACGCCCAGTCCTATCTCAACACATCGCGCGTTTCAACCTCATTACTTCCGCCGTGTCCGCTTGCTGCGTGTATGTGTGTTTGGCTGTTTGATTTCATTGTTGAAAAAAATGTAATTGTTTATCTGTAGATAACATTGGTATGTTAACATTAATGGAAACAAGAAGTGGAGATTATCCGAGTAGGAACAAAAAGAAATAGACTCCAATGCGGAGGTGCAAAATTTATGCGCGTAGTAACACACATATATATATTTTTTTTTTTTACATATATACCAGGAAGGCCTTACAGGTAAATCCCAATGCGCCTTCCTGGCCAATTACAAATACAAATGCAGCATTTTTATTATGTCGTTGAATTGCGAGACACTGAAAAAACTCGCAAATTAACGAGACATCTATGAATTGTACATAAATTTTTATTTTACATCAATCAAATTTCAAATAGTGGTGACTATTTGAAATTTGTAGGTAGGAAGGATTTTTAGCCAATTTTTTTTTCCGGGAACCGTTTCAACAATGAAATCAGAGAAAATTGGCAAACTCTGATAGGAAACGATCAACCTGGAGTCACAAATCCAGGTCTGACCAACAGCATACTCTGAAAAATTCATTTTCATTCAGGGATAGAACCCGGCACCTTCTTGACGGTAAGCAGAAGCTTAACGTCCGAGCTATGCTGCTGGCTATATGTATGTTGTTTAGGAATACGTTCAGATTTCATTAATAATATTTTTATTCCATCATAATCAAGTGTTTACTTTTATTATTCAAAAAATGCGTTTAATTTAATTAAATAATATGCGTTTCTACATATGTACATATACATATACATACATATGTATATATGTATGTAGACAATAAAAATTTATCGGAATTAGTATATCAAAACGAACTTTTTAATAACTATTAGATTTTTACATACCTCCTTTACGTTTCACATGGCTTTCGTGTCAGTGGTCATTTTTATCTCTTATCCGATCGTTTTTTATTAACTTCAGTTGAATCGGTAGTACCGAAATTTCAATTTCACGTTAGTTGAATCGTTTTGAATTTAGAAGAAAAAGTTTCTGCCAGTTTGTATGGACAAAGAATGAGACAACATTCAACATCATTTTTGACCTGTTATTGAAAGGAGCCGCTAAGTATACCATCAATTTAAAATTAAAGATTAAGGACGCCAAAAACATGGGTTTGGTGCATCCGCTCTAAAATCGCCAGACAAACGAACGACAGATTAACAGAACGGCAGCTTTAAACGTAATTCTCGTCTTCTCGAATGATAGATTGCACATCAGGTGACGAGTAACCTTTCGATGTGCACAGATGCAATTATTCGATAAGTTCCGAATCTTGCCTTATTAAACTCGCCTGAAAGATCCAACTCTATTTTAATAATTACCATTTTAATAATTGCATCTGTGCACATCGAAAGATTACCCGTCATCTGATGTGCAATCTATCATTTGAGAAGACGAGAATTGCATTTAAAGCAGCCGTCCGTTAATCTGTCGTTCAATTCGTCTGGCGATTTTAGAGCGGATGCACCGCATCCCAAAAACATCGTACACATATCTGAGACTATTTCCGATCTGTTGACAATGAGAAGCCTCGTCAGCTTGCGATTATTGCGCAAACCTATTTTTTTCACTTGACAATTATTTAAATACACGTATGTAGCTATAACCAACTCTTTAACACAACAATTTATTTACTTCTTTTTGACACCTGATCGATAATAATTTGCGCGGTGCAGAAGAACTCAATACAATATTTTGTAATGAAGAAAGTAATTAATTAAAGTACATAATGTATTAAAATAAATAATGATTAACCGAATACATTATAATTGTGAAAAAATGTCAACCTTATTCTGAATTACATACATGTACGTAAGTACATTGTAGGTCCACTCAATGTACTACATCATTGCATTAACTAATGAACCAACTAATATACGATCCCTGCAGATACGCTACATCGATTTTCGAATTAATCTAGGTACACAGTACTAATGGAAATAATTAAATCGTGTAACTAAAACTTCGGTTATTAATAACGGCCGAGACTCGCACCGAGTCTTGTTTACGCCACGTGCGTACACGTGATTTCTTTCGTCGTTCATAAATTATATCAAGTTTTCAACGGGCTCGTGCGTCTTAATTTTCTCATTCTCCTCCTGCCGACGTCCCTCCCTTTATTCTACCCACACACGTGTTAAATACGTGCACGTGTGTGTTTCAGTTCGTGTACGCTCTAGGGTATATATGTACATACATACATACGTGTGTGTACATAACGAGGGGGCTTTCGCACGAGCGAAGCTAAAGATAATGACCTTCCAATAAAACAATAAAGCTCGTTACGCCCGTAAAAGCCTTCACCTCCGTCAAAGCCTTTGGCAGAATAACTAACTTTATTGCTTCTCAGTCATCCGATCCCTACAAAGGAACCAAACCTTTGCCGGCGATGAAAGGCATGACTCAACACGCCCCATATACAGCCAATCCGAAAGCAAAGACTTTCGTAAACGATCCCGTAGTTCACGATTGAGTGTATGCACGTATCCACGTTGCTTCTGAGAAAATTTAAAGACTATTTTTAGGGGTTGAAAATCGATTAATAATTAAAGAAAACATAATATTTTTTCTTTTATACCTATAGATATACAAATGTTGGAGTTTTATTTAATCACAGAATCGTAAACGATTCCATAACGCATTGAATTTGACGCACAAACAAAAATATGTTTGTATTTTAAAAATAATAAGATTTAACTATTCCAACAAAATTTTGCAATTACTTAACGTTCATAAGGTATATTGTAAAGGTTTCTTTTGCCGCACATTGTCGAAAACGTAAATAAAATATTTTTTAATACCAATTATTTTAACTTAATATTTAAAAAAATAAAAAACGTTTGAAAAAGAACTCTAAATAGTTCAAAAATTAAGAAGCAGATTTTTACAGAACTAATTACATTTAATTATAAAAATCTATTCAAGAGTTTCGGGAAAAAAAATCTGTCATTGGAAAATTTATAACGCGATGTAGGTACCAATCCCAGTCGATGAAAGTTTTCAAATTTTAATCATTGATATGTCAACGTTTTTCGTCATATGTACATATATGTATAATACAATGATTTCATACACGTTTTTATCTTCAAATTCAATATTTTACAAAAAACATCAATTTTTTTCACTTATATTTATTTTATACATAATTTAATATGAAATAAACAATAATTAATTTGAAATGAAAAAAAAATTGAATTCGGAGTGAAAAACCTGTACTAGCAGTGAAACACATACACTGGCGTTTTTCCAGTGAACGTGTTTCGCTTCACTCGTCAACACGCTTCCACTCGTCTTTGTTTTGCTCAACTCTCATCCATCCGTCCACCCATTTTCTCTGCGGTCATCCTTTTACCCTTTTGCATTCTCTCGGGTACCATTTTAGCACTTCTTTTCTCCACCTTTCGTTCATTCTTCTAGCCACGTGGCTAGAAGAATGAACGAATTTCAATCTCTTCACTCTATCCACTATATCCACAACCCTTATCATACTTCTCACCCACGTATTCCGTTTCCTGTCTTTCCTCGTTATGCCATGCATACAAGGTTCCATACTTCTTTGAGTACATTGGACTTCGTGTAGCATCTTCGCGTTCAATGTCCAAGTTTCACATATATACGGCATCACTGGCAAAACACATTGATCGAAGATCTTTTTCTTCAGCCAAAGTGACATTTTAGATTTTAAAAAACCGCATTCATTCGTCCAAATGAACTCTATCCTAATTTTATACGTCTCATAAATGTTTAATTACATGAGAAAGAAAATTTTTTGATGTTATACCAACTTTAGCAGTTTTTCCAAATACTGCTTCATTTGGGGACTGTTTGATTCCTGAATGGAATGCCCAATTTTTCATTAATTGGTCATTCCTCAGTCTCCTCTTCATGTTTTTAATATCCCGATTTGAGTGATATGCTTTCACCAACTGATTTAGTGAAAGCATATCACTGGGGAGTATAGATTCACTGTAACATATATCTAAAATGGGTCTACGTGACGAGCCAGAATGTTAAATTACAGAAAACACAAATATCGGAAGGCAAAGATCGAAAATCGAAAGATCTTAAGTCGAAAGATCAAAAAAAAGGGTGCATGGTAAACGGTACATACTCACTTAATTTGCGCGAGCAGGGTACAACAGGAACAAGAGGAACAAGCTTTTCCTCCCGTATTCTGCGCGCGCACATTAATACGGGAGGAAAAGCCTGTTCCTCTTGTTCCTGTTGTATCCTGCTCGCGCAAATTAAGTAAGTATGTACGTGAGTATGTACCGTGTACCATGCACCCTTTTTTATCTTTCGACTTAAGATCTTTCGATTTTCGATTTTTGCCTTCCGATATTTGCATTTTCTTTAATTTAACATTCTGGCTCGTCACGGAGACCGATCTAAAATACACAAGTGTAATTTCACTGGGGAATACAGATTCACTGTAACATATCTGTAAAATCCACAAACTTTTGTGGATTTTACAAATCCACGAAAACTATAAGTCATCGATACAATGTTGATAATAACGAATTGAATTGAAATAAAAATAATGCAAACTGAAATCATTAATAAAATACGAAAAATTTTGGAAAAAATATTCAATGTATCATAGAGAATTTTTTTACTCAAAAATGTGCATGAACAATTTACCAACCCATAGGTACGAATAAATTAAAATTTTCGCACTTTGAGTGTATAAAATGCAATTTACACGGGGTATACATATCATGAGGGGCTAGACGTTAAGGTTTCCGGTCTCGATGGTCTTCATTCACCCTTCGTTATTTTTTTGATGACACTTTTTACCCGGGTATCGGTACTTCTTTTGTTTTTATTCCCGACCAGTCTGCCACAAAAGGTTAAAACGGATAGCTCGATCGTTCACCGTTGATTTTATAATATTATTTTGATCCAAATTTGAGCCCGTCGACGAGATTTTTTATCAATGAACATTCTTTTTTTTGCCGGAAGTCAGGTGATTGTCTGATTTCAATTTTCGTGTACGTGGAAAACGCCGACGAGTAGTCCATTAATTTATTAATTTAATAACATGTTTTATAGTTTCCGTTTACATTAAGATTCACAAAAAATGTACATTATCTGATACGTATATATGTACATATGTATGTATAATACATCCTACTGTATTAAACGAATACTTATTATTTATATACTACATATATATGTATGTATGTTTATCAATTTTCCTTTAAAAATGAATCAAAATGTTTTAATTTAATTATCCTTAGTGCTCTTATCGGGCCCAAAAAACAATCAAACCAGATTTTAATTGTTGAGAAAATTCATTTAAAAAGTTAAATTATCAAATTTTTCCCTCTAAGCGACTGGCCATGCAAATTTAAAAATCGGCTAGTACTTTTGTTATGAAATAAAAATTGAAAATGAATGATTTTATCATATAAATTAATTAATTAATAATTAATACGTAGAAATCCTGTGCCTATTTAATTAAGCTAGTAAATTAGCTTAATAAATTAACCAGAAACGTTTCAGATCAGGGGTTAGCGTTTAGTACTTTCGATTATGTAGTCACGGGTTCTATACCTGGCTTTATTGCTGACCAGAACTTGGAAAGTTTTCCTTTCAAAGTTTGCCAATTGATCTAATTTAATTGAAAACGGTTCAACAAATTGACAATCCTGTCCTATTTCTCGAAAAATTTGAGTTGAGTTGAGCTTCTCATAATTTGTTGATATTTAACAATGCTGCGAAAATTCGTCCATAGATGCCTCTATGATTATTGTAATGTTTGATGATCGATGTTTGTGATTGTTCTTGTACAATGTTGACAGTACATACATAGATGTAAGTAAAAATAGGTGTTAATAAAAAAATGGGTGTATACATGTATAAAATAAAAAAATAAATAAAAAACGAGGTATGTGGCAGAATTTCAATTTTTTCCCATTTGCCTTTACACTTTACTTTGGAATCTACAGTAAAAGTTAAAAATATGTTATAGAATAGAAATGTTTAGCAACCATTAAAAGGAAAAAACGATTCGCCAGCAAAATTTCATTTAAGATTTTGATGTTTTTTCATCAAAATCTTAAATGAAAATTTTGTATGAATTTTTCATTCGATAAATGAAATGTTAGTATCAAATCAAAATATAACTTGTGTAAAAATAAATCAAATATGCTTACAGTTAAATTATTTCCGCAAGTTAAATTAAATCGCCTACCTTCGTCACAACCTAAAAAATTAAATATAATATTTAAAATTAGTATACAAGCCTTCTTAAATAAAGTTACACAACTATATAAAACATCATGAAATTTCACCAGCTGTACGTTGTCTCCATATCAATATTTTAAGCGCCTTTGCCAATCAATCTTCTTCAATATACGTTTTAAAAAATTGCACCTTATTTAATTGACACCGATATTTATTTTTAATACCGTATATACCGAATTATATTAATTATTTTTAAAATATAAATTCACTTGATACGAAAACAAATGAATTTATTTTTCACATGTGAGGGAAAATTTCAACACAACTAAATAAATAAATTTATTTTGAAATACACGTACTGAAATCACACTTTATAGTTACAAGTAACCCAATGCAAATGATTTTTTTTTATCAGAACGGAATACGTGAATGCTGCGAAGTACGAAGTTTGGATTCATACGATACTTATAATTGGAACTTGAATTGCGATTGATTTTCTTGGAAAATTTCAGCTTCATTCGCGAGCGATATTATTGTAACGATTGATATTTTAGATTGAACTATGTAATTGAAACGTTAAATACTCGCGTACAATTTATGCTCAGTGCGAGGCTCGATCGTTTTTCGTCGACTGAAATTGAATGAAAATAAACAAGTGAATTCAAATTATTAAATTCAAATACACGTAATTGTATTTGCATTTGATTTTCATTGATCGAATTTAACAAAACATGATATGTACTGCCACTGCAAGGTTTACAGTAAGACCACTTCTTACTTTCGCAACTTGTATTGAGAAATTCTATCAAGGTACTGACTGAATGTTTTTTAATCGTGTTTTAGCATCAATAAAGTTACAAAACTCATAAAAAATTCGGGTGTGACCAACCCATGACTTTATCCCCATTTTATGATATGTACATACAAATGTAATTGGCATTTGCGGGGGGGGGGATTGGAGCTGAGAAAAAATTTATGTTATCTGTTCTAGTTTTACTCCAACATAAAAATACTTGTTCCAGCTCTACTCCGATTTAAAAATACTACTTTCTCCAGTTCCACTTAATCCTTAGGTATATGCTCCGAATAACAATGTGTATTTTTATAACATTACAATTAAAAAATTCGGGTGTGACCAACCCATGACTTTATCTATGTATTTGAGGAATATAAGAAGGTTACAAAACAAAATTCGATATTGAACTAATAACTATGATAGCGATACAAATTGAGCGCAAATATATGGAAACTTGCATAAGACAAAAGTACTACTTCCGGTTGTCAGATTTTCTTCAAATTTTTTTATTATTTAAAAGCAGTATAATTATTATACACATTAAATATCAAGAGGATAGAAATAATTTAAAAGGTCAAAATAAAATAATGAAACATTGTTTTAAAAAAAAATACTACTTCTGGTTTACGAATTCTGACCAAAACGTTACCAAATCTAAGTTAGTACATAAAGAATACAAATATAGTTTTTCAGCTTAATACGTCCAGGGGTGTGGACAGGATCCAGGTGACAACATTTTTGACCTTTCTAAGAGGAGAAAAACCCACTTTTGGTTCATTAAATTTGGTGATTTTATTTTTTATTTTTACTTAAAATCACTATCTTTATTATACACAATAAATATCACGACGCTTAAAATAATTTTAAAGGTCAAAATAAAATAATGAAAAAATAATTAAATATTGTTTTAAAAAAAAATACTACTTCCGGTTTACGAATTCTGACCAAAATATTACCAAATCTAAGTTAGAACATAAAGAATACAAATATAATATTTCAGCTTAATACGTTCAGGGGTGTGGACAGGATCCAGGCGACAACATTTTTGACCTTTCTAGGAGATAAAAATCCCACTTCCGGTTTATTAAATTTTGTGTTTTTTTTTAAATTCTTCACATTGATAGAAGAATTATACTTGATTTTTTTTCGTGAAGATCACACGTGTATAAGGGGTCGAAAAAATAGTGGAAGAAAAATTGAACAAGAGTAAACTGCCACTTCCGGCTGAGGGATGCTTACTAAATTTTATACATAACTTGGTATTACGCTTAAACTTCTAGATATGAAATTTAAGTTCAATAAACTAAAAGGTTTTTGAGAAAAACATAAAAAACCTCAATTCTCTATAGTAAAACTACTACTTCCGGTTCAGATAAAAATATTTAAAAAATATATAAAGTTATAGATATTATTATTTCTATTATATGTAAAAAAAATTTAATCCGATTCTGTCAGCGGTTTGGGAGATAATTGAACTCAAAAACTTAAAAAAAAGAGGACACCTATAAGGGGAGGTACCATTTCCGGTAAACTTAAAAACTTGAAAAAAATTTTCGTCATGTCTATAAGAATTTCAGAGCCCGATACCAAGTTTTGGTTCGAAAAGACTAACGGTGTTCAAAAAATTCCCAAAATACACAGACACACACACACACACACACACATATTTTCTAGATCATGAAAACGTGATCAGTAATCGATTCTGAGTTCGAATCAGTCAAAATCTCGAGTTCGAATTTTCGCATGATCACAAAACTTCATCTATTGTTACTACGTACATATGTAGATAAAGTAAAAAGACTTTCCTTGCACTCTTAACAGGCTCACGTGGTTTCAGCACGACCATGCTGATCTGGAAAGTAAATTAAATTTACTCATTATGAACCCCTCGAATTTTCCAAAAACTCTCAACTTGATTGTCTTGTCAGCTTGATTTTCGCAAAGTAACATTAAATGTAATAGGTTTTGTAAATTAAACATTTTTTATTAATTAAATTAAAAATTGGAATACAGCCTTTTTACGTTTAACTATCAGACCAGTATTTTTCAAACTGTAGTGATTGCTGTATTAAATTTTGTATAAAATTTATATTGTACATTTCAATATATTTTGATATCTATGTATCTCATGGATCATTGTGTTGTTCATTTAAATGAAATATTCCATTTGCGAAATATGTATGCCACGCCAGAAAAAATCAGTCATGGGGATTTAAATTTATTTTGAATAATAATTACATATGTTGGAATAGTATCGATCAATTCCTCTGTAAAAAAGTCAAGCTTTAAACCATATGTCTGGCAGTAAAAAAGAAAAAAATAAAGAGACGTATGAAATTAGGATGGAGTGCATTTTGGATAAATGTATGTTGTTTTTAAATCAAAAATGCCACTCTGCCCGAAGAAAAAGATCTTCGGTCAAAGCGTTTTGATTGCGATTAGTCTAGACTCCGGACCCAAAGCGTGCCATTTATTGTTCAATTGTTGTAAATGCTTTGTTAAAGATTCGCCGAACCTTTTTTTTTGCAATCTAGCTTTCTAAATAGAGCCAAACCGCCCTGATTCCTAGAAAAAGCACGCTCTCTATCCGTAGTCTAGTGATTACGTATGGATGTGAAACTTGGACATTGAACGCCAAGTTGCTACACAAAGTCCAATACACCCAAAAACAGGAAGCGGAACAGGAAGTGGATGAGAAATATGACAAGGGAATTGAACATAGTGGATAGAGTAAAGATATTGAAATGGCAATGGGTGGGCCAAGTGGCTAGAAGAATGGACGAAAGGTGGAAAAAAGAAGTGCTAGAGTTGTAACCGAGATAATGTAAAAAGGTTAAAGAAAGGCTACAAGTAAGATGGGTAGATGAATTAAGAAAAACGTGTGGGGTGAGATGGATGAAAGTTACACGAAACAAAGACGAAGCGTGGAAGCGTGTTGGAGAGGCCTTCATCCAGCATTGAGGATGATGATATGTACATACATATATATAACAAGCAAAAACGTCAACTTTTATAATCCGTGAGACTAAGATATAAAATGTACGTATAAAAATTACGTAATAAATACAATTAAATACATGTGAATTTGAGCTTGTGGAAACGAAAGAGTAGCGTGAAGGTACATATATATTTATAGGTAAGTGCGGTGTAAGTTTTATGACCAACTTGCGAAGAAGTTCGCAGAAGTTCTGATTGTTCCAGCGGCCGACGGTAATGTTATGCGAATAAGGACGAAAACAATCTGCATTTTACATCGGCAGCTGTTCCAGCCGAGAACAATGCCGGTACATTCGCAAGAGTGTAGGGTGGCTGGGGGAGCAGTGGAAAGGTGGAAAATCACATCCCGTTTTCCGTTTAATCGATTTTCCTATTAAAAGGAGAGATTCAAACCCCAGAGGAGATTCAATTCGAATAGATTTTACTTAAAGCAGCATTTTCCAAATTGAAAGAGGATGTCACCTTTTAATGAGTATATGAACTTACATACATATGTACATATACCAGAATATTTTAGTAAAACTAAATATAATACAAACATTAAAAATCATTACAATTTTCTATGTAAAATAGCGTTAGTCAAAAAATAATACATTTCTTAAGAACAGATTATCAAAAAATCTTAGTTTATTTGCTAGTTCAAAATTGTGATCTTATCAGATATTCTTAAGGGTTCGAAAAATCGTTACTCAGCTAGAAATTGACACTTCCACAGGTACATACTTCACACATACATATATCATCCTTAAAGTACACTTTCATAATAGAAAATTGTTCAGGATATCAGTTTTAAAGTTTAACATCGTCATCATAAATCATAAAATATCTGCAAATATATAAAAGTAATACTATCGTTTTTTGAATTTCATTGTGAAATGGTCGCCATCAGCATATGTATAAAATTATCCACGAAACTTAATAATTGCATTACCTTACTTATGAACCAGTTCAAGTTATCGTAAATAATTACACGTATGTATATTATTCTTTATCATACATAAAAGCCAGCAGTGTGGCTTAATGTTAACGTGTATGTTTAGCACCAAGTGATCAGTGAGTTCGATCCGCCATACTGCTGGTTAGATTTGGGGGTATTTGTGACTCCAAATTATGTTTCTGTATTTATTTTATGTACAATTTGTAAAAAATATATACAAATATAAAATCCACAGATGTCTCAATGGATTAATTCTATAATTAATTAATTGTTATTTCGTGTTCTTCAACTTCTGAAAATACAGTGATTTATGTAATAATAAAATGCTGCATTTTTTGTAATTAATTGTCCAGGAAGGCGCATTGGGATCTTCCTGTCAAGCCTTCCTGGTATTGATATATCTTTGTAAAATAAAATAATAACTACTTCAAAGGGTACTATGAGAAACTAGTGGCCTGTGTCCACATAATTGTGGACTCGATAAAATATCACAATTCGAATCAACGGAATTAATAATTTAAAATTTAATTAATTTTTTTGAAAAAAAAAATCTTTTATTTTTATCGGCTGATCATGTGAACGAAGTGATGTGCCGCTTCTCTTTCCACCATATACGATTCTAAGGGGACAAAAAGAGACGAAACATGGTGAATGAGTACTTCGTAAACACTTACTAAACTCCGTCTCTTTCCACGATATACGATTCCAAGAGGAGAAAGAGAGACGGAGCATGGTGTACTTCGTTCACAGTCACCATGAACGCTCCTGGACTAGCATTAGACAATAATTGTATACGATATTTATAATTGGATACGAATGGCATGAATGTTTATGAAAAATAAATTAAAAATAATATTGCTATCTGTATAGAACTGTGCTCAAATTAAATTGCGCTAACTTCAGAGGGTCAAAGAGGAAATTCCGACATCTCTAGATTGTTAACACATTTTACAATGCGTTTCAGCAATAAAAGAAATACGCCCCCGCCAATAAAAGGCAATCGCCGAAGAGAATCATACGTGTGCATTAACGTATCATTGTTATTTGAGAACCGTAAAAAAGCCGTATACGGCAAATAATTAGATATTTATTGGAGTGCAGTGTAAATTTGCCCACATTTATTGGGCTCTTTCGAAATTCGCACGTCGAGTTTTTATTCGAATTTTCTTCCCCACACTCAGAATAAAGTTTGCCTTAATAGCTACCACTGTTCACGATCTAATCGGATATATGTAGCTATATTGAAAATATGCTTGAGTAATCTTTATACGATATTTTAATAGGTGAATAATATTGTACATATATATTTGGAAATTTATTATATTGTGAATGATATTGTATATTATGAATTTGTACATATTTCTGTCCATTTAATTAAGTGAAGCTTTTTATAATGTAAATATGAGCCGTTGTATTTGAAAGTAGCTAAAGTCCACTTTTCTTTATTTCGAGAAATAACAATATTTAAAAATACGTTCATTCTGCTTTTCCGAGATTTTGGACATATCAAATTAAAAGAACTGATAACAATATGTGAATAAAGTCAAACAGAAATAGTGTTTTTGGAACTGACGATTGGACTTCGGCCACTTTCAAATATAGCGGCTCACAGGGCCGCGCCTAGGAGTTCGGCCGCCCGTGTGCCGTTTATCATCATTTCTTTAAATCATATTAATTCGGGGTATAGTGTTGAAAATTTGAATCACGGTAAAAATTATCCAGAAAAACAGACAGAAAACCAAAACGCTTAGTTCTGAACAGGACCAGACGACAAGATATACTGAACATTTTCAAGTTCATTCATGACGATAGTGTTTTTACCCCCAATCACATTTAGGACATTGTTATTTCGATGACCAATCAATATTCAACATCCTTGACGAAATACATTTGAGATTCGCAAATTTTTTTTAAATTACGTTGTTTTGTTTCGTATTTTTTAAGGAATATATTTTTTTCGACTGTCATTTCTTTCGGCCGTCTTTATATTTAAATCGGCCGCCCGTGTGCGTTGCACACATTTGTACATATGAATTAATTAATTAAATCAATTTTCAATAGATGGCGCTAAATGCTCAGATACTTCTATTAGCATAGAGGAAACATTGGCAGCAAACAGTATATATATAAGTTTTTTCTTTTGTTATTATATTCATACGTTTTGTTGTATGTATGTTGAATCGAAACGACTATTATAGTATGGCGAGCGTTATCTTACACAGACACGCAGACACACAGAATAGTGATATTATATATAATATGTGATATAAAAGTGCCAAAAGCATTTCTTCTTTCCTATATGGGAAAGAGTATGTGTATTACCTATATCTCTACCCTACTCCTTTCCTTTTGGGCATGCTTGGGTATAATTCACTAGAAATTCGGGGAAACTTTACAGGTACTTTACAGTCATTTTTTACAAGGCTTTTTCTAAAAATGTTGAGATTATTGATGCGAGTTAACAATTGTGAAACACTTAAGATTTTTTTTAAACATTTTATTCATCTTACGACATTATACGATAATTTTAAATTTCTCCAATTCTCAAACTATTAATATTATCCAACCCCTTTGTCTTCTCGCTTGATTTTCAACTCGTTTGTGAGAAGCAAGATGGACTACATACATATGTACATACATATATGTTGAGATTGTATGGAATCCAAATGAAGCAAATTACTCTCTAGTGATTCATAAAGTGTAAAAATCATTTCTTCGGTTCTTATATAAGAAAGAGCATTAGTATTACCCATATCTCTTCCCTACTCCTTTCCATTTCGACATGCTTGAGTATAATTCCATTGAACTTCGGAGAACCTTCTCATTAATTCATTTTGTTCTCCAGATTCTACGTGCTAATACGTCATGTCCGTCGTAGCTGGAGCATTTGGAACTTTATGTCCCTAATAATTATGTGCGTGGTAGACACCATAATGTGATGGTTGTACTTCTTGTCCAGTTCTTTATCGAATGGCTCTTATACCAAGAATTTTCCGAGTTCTCAATGAAATAATTGCTGCTAAATTTGATATTTTCCACCTTTAGTGAGTGTAGATTACACTTTTTGACACGAAAAATGGTTCATAGACAAGATATGACTTTTCTTATAGATCTATACCCAGTAAACACGAATCTGGTTGATTAGCTTGAGATTCAGAGATATGTATATGTGTTTTTTTTAATCGCGCGATTTCTTGGTGTTGTTCGGTCGATGTCTCAAAATCTGTCAATTTTCTGTTCAAAATGAATATTGAAATCTATAGTCGGGTATTTATTCTTTCATTTATAGTACTTTTCAGCTTTCAAATCTCTCTAAGTAGTCGTCCAGTTCAAATCAAAAGTCAAAAGTACGTATTTTCACTTGTGATTTTTTCCCACTGTTAATACTATTTTATATTGATACATGTTTATTGGGATAGTGTTCTGGACCCACTATTTTTTTTTCGTTTAAATGGGTTTATTGGAAGTGTGCTGAGTTTTATATTGGTAAAATTGCGAGCTAAAAACTCGTACTAGTATTGACTCGTATTTACACGAATCTGAATTGAATTAATAGGGATAATATATTAAATTGTCTTTATATGAGAATTAAATAAAATTCCACTTAGAAAAATCATATTTCGACTATTCTTGTGGATTAATAACAAAAATTCCTTTAATCGAGGTAAGCCAGTTATCAATAGAATTTTTGTTATTAATCCACAAGAATAGTCGAAATATGATTTTTCTAAGTGGAATTTTATTTAATTCTCATATTATATAAAGACAATTTAATATATTATCCCTCATCCTTTTTTTTTTATGTATGTGATGTATGTATGAGTGGAATTTTGATCTTCTATCTTCCATTTAGGCTCGCGGGGATGTTTTGTATTTACGGCTGGTTCTTATATATTGGTGCTGGCTTTAAATGCAAGACATTCTTCAAATTAGGTTTAATTAATCTTTAATTAAGAGATGCATAATAAACATCTTAGATTATTACGAAATAACAAATGAAAAACAATCCCATTTGACATGCCACCCCTGATCTATACATATGTACATACATTTGAATTAATTTATTTTGCATGCACTTACACACCCACAGTGTGACCTTTTAGACGTCGTACTTTTGATATAAGATGATGTCGGCCGATACGGAAAAGGGCAATAACTCTACCATTCGTATCAGATGATAGGGACAGGTGGCGCTCGCCCTTTAGTCAACCCCTTCGATCATTCAACCGGGGAAAACGACGATAAATCCGTACCTACTATATATTTATTTGTATGTATGTAAAAACGTATGTACGTATGCATTTGTGTCCGTGTGCGTGTCGAAGACAATGGTAATTAATGCCCCGGATATAAAAGTTGGCCTTTAGCCGTGTTTACACAAAAATGTACCGCACACACGGGGATGCTAATATTGCGAATGCGGACAAGGGAGTCGACTAAACCCATCCCCACCCACCCACCCACTCTAGTGACGGACGAGCATGTAATTCCTGGCTTACCAAGCCGTGATCCGCGGTCTCCCCGAGGACCCAGCGGTGTTTGTCAACCGTTCGTTCGTCGATTCGGTATTTGTCGTTAAAACCACCCTTCGTTTGCATTTGGTATTACATGTGCAAAAATTGTTATTTTTGATTTTGAAAATAGAAAAATAATAATTATGTAATTTAAAACACATATGTACATATTATATATTTTAGTGCATACATATATGTATGTGTAGGTACTTATTGGATTTCAATCGCAGTTCTGTTCGTTTTTGACATTCAAATTTTATTTGGGAACAGGATATATGTATTTACTAATTCTTCTGTTCTCTTCTTTATCGGGTGAATTTTAGCCACTTTAGCACTGAAAATTTGATAGGTTTTTCAGATGTATCCCTGAAAAGCATTTTTTCAACGAATAGAAATTCTATTTGTTAAACGTGCATATACATAGTAGGTGTAACAGTTATCAAATTACTAAATTGAAAATAGTATGGATACAATTAAAAAGTTTTTGGATGAAATTTGTAATATAGTAATATTTTTTTATACAATATTTAATTATTAATTTGACCCGTTAAATTCTTTTTATTTTCTTGGTATTTTATGCTTATAATATTAAAATAGATATTACGTTATAAAATAATTTGAACAAAATCCGACAACCAGAAATAGAACTTTTGTCTTACTGAAAATCCAAAATTTGTCGATTTCCCTATAGTGCACAAACGAGGAAATATAGTGCACAAACGAGAAAAATCTCATAGCTAGTATGTGAACGTCATTATCGACACTTCTTATGTTCCGTAAATACATATGTAGATAGATGGGTTGGTCACATTCGGCTTTTTTCTTACGGTTTAAAAAAATATGTTTTATTTTACACAAGATAAATATCTGTAAGTATTTGTAGCCTAGGGCCCGTCACTTTATTATTTTAACCATTATTCTTTACATCAAATATAAATGTTCCCAATTAAAAAGTAAATGCAATATTTCAACAATATCAAAAAATGAAAGTAATGAATTAAAAAAAAATACAACGAAAATATTAAATGTAGAAACTATAAATGTTAAATGGAATTGAAATAAGGCGAAGTAAATTATTACAAAAATATAATAATTTAATTTTTCGTATATAAGAAAATGTACACGTATGAAATATGGAAAAGGAAATATTAAGAGCATTTATAATTCTATAACATGAATTATATCACATTTTTCATTGAAATTTAGTTATATCGGTTTCTTATTTGCAATCATTTTATATAACATTTAAAGAACTACAAACATTTAATAAAAAAAAAATCGTGTTAGGCTAGGTCTTAACTCGTTAAATTTGTACGTACATAGTACATGCCGAAGTAATTATATTATAATGGCATCGAATGTATAAACTAAACATTAAAATTGCAGGTTGTAATATCCCTACTTAATGAATTACACAACAACATTCGACTCACGTGTTCAAAATTGAAAAATAATAATATTGACTTCATTTAATTTCATAGACGAGGTTTTTATTTGATTTTTCGTGTCACGTTCAATTAATTACTTACAAATGAAAAAATAATAGTTACACTAACCTATGTTTGTTAGTTACATTTGGTTGCGACCGTTTTGTGCCGAGCACGACTACAGCAACTACAAAAATTAAAAATATTATTTAATTAATAACGAGTTCGCGCAATAAAATTTATCGCATTAAATTACGTGTTTCGCGTGAATAAATCAATAACGTAATACGTACCTGTGTACCCTCGTGTTTATTTTAAATACGTTTGCCTACAATAAATAAATAAAACATTAACATACTTGCATACATTTATTTATTTTACACGTGCGAAGGAGCGAAACCAAGCCGTTCTTAGGCACAACACAATGCTCAATAAATATCGAAATTGCACAGATACGATCTCCCCAATTATTGATATATTGCCGGTGAGAGAGTAGGTATAATTTAATATACGATTTGCATAAATACTTCAAACGCGGTGTGCGTAATATTCCCGTGCCTAATTGAAAACATAATAAAAATTGAAAATGGAACGGCAATATATTATATAATATTTTACGTTTTTTTTTACCCACATTTTGAATTATGCAAATTTTTCGATCGTGTTTAGTTTACTGCTAATTTTAGATTCAAACATTTACTTACTAAATTGTTTGGTAGTTGTTCCTAAAATTGATTTTAATTTGACTAATAATTATTCTAGCATATTTTAATTTAATATACATATATCTACTATATACATATTTTAAAAGAATATACAGACAATCGCGATATTAACGTATAAAACCAGCAGTATAGTAAGGAGTTGCGGTTACACTTGCTTTATTGTGCTAAAAAATAATCCGCTAGCCACTGTGCTGTCCTCCAAGCTTCCAGTTAAAAAAATGTGTTTTAAATTAAAATAATGCAAATTCTGCATGGTTATTTATTGTAATTAGCTAGCTATAAAAATCGTTTTATCGTGTATTTGACGTCGAATAATATAAAATAAGAACAAATTAACGGCTAAAACAGAGCCATCATTGCTAGGCAGATATCATTCACAGATTAACCACTCAGCGCAGCGTACTGAATCCCCCCTCTTTCTCTTGCATCTGTGAGGCACGAGTACAAGGGGCTTCCCGCGAATGTAATCACACATTTCTGTCTATATTGATCAATGTTTAATGACATAATTCTAATCATAGAGGTTTCGATGAAAAATACATAAAATATGAAGATCCTGCATTCAGTAAATTTGAAGCAATAAAATAAAATATTAGTCCTGATCACTCGCTATCCATCACAGTGTGGCAAGTGTTAAAGTTTACCACCGAGAGGTTATCGGGTTCATACCCTGGGTTGACCTCAATCAAAGAGAATTTATATCTAGTATTTCTGTAGTGCAGTATTTCAGGTCAGACTTAGATATTTGAAACCCAATCATTTCCTACCGGAGTTTGCCAATTTATCTGATTTCATTGTTGATCCTACCAACTATTTGAACGTGATTTCAAATTTATAATCTACTTATAAATGTTTATACATATATACAAGTTTAATACCATAGGTTTGGAATAGTAAAAAAATACTGTTACTGACCAAAATTGGATTAACGAAGCTTGCAAATTACTGTAACGATATATTGTGTATAATATATTCTTGAAGTCGTCTATAGTTCCTGTTTGTGATCGGAATATATTCCATTAGAATATGTAGATGCATTTTCAGTCAGAATTTTATTATATGTAACTCGAAGTTTATGCGTCCTCGATTCGTTGGGTTTATTTATATATTTTGATTTTTTTTTTAATTTTTGTTAATCTGTTTTATCTGTTTCTTTTCGTCGATAAAACGGTGAGTATCTTTGGCGCCCCTCTTATGAATGAGAAACGATCGGATTTTTACCTCAATAAAAATTGTATGCGCGTCCGGATCGATGAATGTCCGTCGACGTTTTAAACACATTAAACACCCAATAAAAATATATCAAACCGGACGGGTGCAAATAACAAAATAAACGCGAAGAAGAAAAAATTACGGATCGCACCAGTCTAAATGCGTATGCGAGGAGAGTCGCATAAAAAAGGATGCGGCCTTAAAAAGTTTTATTTTTTGACCTTTGCACAAACAGGAACGTTTGTCGTTGAGATCTTTTTGTTTACTTTCGTATTGTAGCGTATTATAAAAATTAAAATTGAAGCCAAAATTCAAATTGCGCCTTGAGTAATTAATTAAAATACATCATTGATATTTAAAGATTAAATATTACATATATTTTGAAATAGTTTCATATGTACATATACAGTTTACCTAAAAACAATCTGCTTTAGATCGTCGACTTTAAAGAAGACTATTCTTATGAAAATTTATAAGAATTGTAAATAGGTATTCGAGCTTTTTTCCTATTATGTTGTACGTCAACTAACATTAAAATAAGATATCTAATACTATTATTAGTAACAAATAAATAAATAATTTGTAAAATAGAAAAATGATCTATAGATATAATAAAATGATTATGATAAAATCTATTATGAACATAATATTTATAAACAATAAAAAGTATTTCAATATCAAAAAAAAATAGTTATCATTGTATTGAACTGGAGGTAATTCAAATTATTGTTGAATATAGATCCCGAAGATCTATAATATTGAAAAATTTCAATGCATTTATCGTTTTCAACACTTTTTCACATTTCCACTTTAAATTGAAGCAAAGAATACTGTAAAACCCTATATATGCAAACAAAGAAAAGGTCATATTTTCTCTTTATTTTAAAAATACCCAGAGCATTGCAGTGGAGCTCGAAATAGTGAAGCAATGGTGTTTTCCTCGGAACACGAGTGGAGCTGGAGCCTTTTAATTTTTTATGATAAATTAAAAGACTTTTTATATAAATTTTCAATGTAAATTTTTTAAAGCAAATTTTAAATTATATTCTTGTTGAATGGTTAAAAATAAGCTTTTTACTTTATCTATGTACGTACGTAGTAACAATAGATGAAGTTTTGTGATCATGCGAAAATTCGAACTCGAGATTTTGACTGATTCGAACTCAGAATCGATCACTGATCACGTTTTCATGATCTAGAAAAAATGTGTGTGTGTGTGTGTGTGTGTGTGTGTGTGTGTGTGTGTCTGTGTGTGCGTCTGTGTGTGTGTCTGTGTGTGTGTGTATTTTAGGGATATTTTTAACACCGTTAGTCTTATCGAACTGAAACTTAGTATCGGTTAATGAAATTCTTATCGACACGTCGTAATTTTTTTTCAAATTTTTAAATTGACCGGAAATGGTACCTCCCCTTATAGGTGTCCTCTTTTTTTTAAGTTTTTGAATTCAATTATCTCCCAAACCACTAACTGAATCAGACTGATTTTTTTTTAAATATGATAGAAATAATAATTTTTATAACCTTATATTTTTTAAATATTTCTATCTGAACCGGAAGTAGTACTTTTACTCTAGAGAATCGAGGCTTTTTATGTTTTTCTCAGAAAACTTTTGGTTTGTTGAACTGAAATTTCATATCTAAAAGTTTAAGCTTAATACCAACTTATATATAAAATTTAGTAAGTATCTGTCAACCGGAAGTGGCAGTTTACTCTTGTTCGATTTTTCTTCCACTATTTTTTTCGACCCCTTAAACATGTGTGTTCGTCACAAAAAAATTCAAGTATAATTCTTGTAGCAATTTAATGAAAATGAGAAAAAATTATTAAATTTTATAAACCGGAAGTGGGATTTTTTTCACTTAGAAAGGTTGAAAATGTTGTGCCCACTACTCTGTCCACACCCCTGAACGTATTAAGCTGAAAATTTATATTTCTATCCTTTATGTACTAACTTAGAGCTGGTAGGGTTTTGGTCAGAATTCGTAAACCGGAAGTAGTATTTTTTTCAAAAACAATATTTCATTATTTTATTTTGACCTTTTAAATTGTTTTAAGCTTCTTGATATTTAATTGTGTATAATAAAAATAGTGATTTTAAGTAAAAATAAAAAAAAAAATTACTTAATTTAATGAACCGGAAGTGGGATTTTTTTCCTCGTAGAAAGGTCAAAAATGTTGTGCCCACTACTCTGTCCGCACCCCTGAACGTATTAAGCTGAAAATTTATATTTCTATCCTTTATGTACTAACTTAGAGCTGGTAGCGTTTTGGTAAGAATTTGTAAACCGGAAGTAGTATTTTTTTTTAAAACAATATTTCATTATTTTATTTTGACCTTTAAAATTATTTTTATTTTCTTGATATTTAATGAGTATAATACTGATAGTGATTTTTAGTAATAAAAAAAATTTGAACAAAATCTAACAACCGGAAGTAGAACTTTTGTTTTGTGCAAGTTTCCATACATTTGCGCTCAATTTGTATCGCTATCATAGTCATCAGTTCAATATCGAATTTTGTTTTGTAACCTTCTTATATTCAGCAAATACATAGATAAAGTCATGGGTTGGTCACACCCGAATTTTTTTAATTGTAATGTTATAAAAATACACATTGTTATTCGGAGCATAGACCTAAGGATTAAGTGGAACTGGAGAAAGTAGTATTTTTAAATCGGAGTAGAGCTGGAACAAGTATTTTTATTGGAGTAAAACTAGAACAGATAACATAAATTTTTGCTCAGCTCCAATCCCCCCGCAAATGCCATATCATTGTATGTACATATCAAATAATTTTTAATATCAAATCTGACATTTATCTAATATAGGATAGGTAATCGTTGTCTTGTAAATACCAAATACTAAATAATGCTTTCAAAATATTGACCCATATGAGAGTTTACGTAAATTTTCTCAGAATATTTTTATGTTTCGATACTTACTTTCATTTTTGTAAGATATTTGAAAAAGTAATGTAAATTTTAAAAGCATGATGATTCATAATGATGCATCATAATGATTCTTTCAACTAATTTTATATTGCTTTCTGGAAGGGGAAAGATATTGAGCTACTTTCGAAATTTGCACAATGAAAAACTCAACTATGATTAGTAATTATTACATATTTTTTATATTTATGTTTTTTGTTTAAGTAATTGTCCAATCAGATCTTTCTGCAATTCTTCACATTAAGCCCTGCTCTAGAAATTTCGTTATATATAGATTTTGATATTCCCACTTATATTGATCCTTTTTGTTGTTCCTATTCTTGCTTTAAATTTATATTGTTTGATTTTTTTTAGTAATTAATACAAATGTACATATAATATCCCATATCTACCATTATTCAATGCTTCTTCTTTGTTTTTATTTTATTTTTTCATTTAATTTCATTTAATTTTGGTGTCAATGTTATATGATTTTTTTTTTAATAAATAAAAATAATAGAAATAATTATTGAAAAACGTTTTCTTGAGCTGTCTGAAAATTCTAAAATATACTTACCTTAAAATGTGGCCTATACTTAGAGTAAGTGTGATCAAATAATTCACATAACTTTATTTATATATTTGTATATGTATGTAGGTTAGTTGTAACTTGGAGTATTACATGGTGACTGTATTGAATTTTGTATGCATTGCCAAGAAAGCGGGAAATCTGAAAACAGGAAAGATGTAAACAAATTATCATCCTACATCCGGCTTCGTAGTCTTCGAACCATTGGAATCGTTTGTATTAATCTTTGACAGTGTTGATACTGAGATTGTGGTCCTGGGGGGGTGGCCGCGCCCACGTCCTCCCGCCCGTCCGGCGTCACTTTCGTTTGTTTGTCTTATTGTGGCGCCTCTTGTTATGGGGGCCCCGCCTTTTTGTGGTCGTACAAGCGCCGGGTCCTGTCTCCTCGGGGGCCCCTATATATATCTTTGGCGATCGGACGGGTCGCGAACCCATAGAGAGACTGAAAAGGCTCCACGAATTCAAGTTTCAATGTGAAATGTGTGAATTGCTTTCGAAACGGAGCATTCAATCATCGAAATGTTTGTTTTGAAGAATTATATATTATAGTAATGGACTGTTTCATATACATAGATTCAATTTGTTTTATTGCTTAAATTCATACTTTTACTTACTTTACAATCTTACATAGATTAAATCAGCCACTTCTTCTGTTTTATCTGATCTTATATCCCTGCGTTGAAAAATATCTGTGGGTTGTAGGTAAGATTTTTTTGAATCGTCTAGTTCGTGACTTATCGATTTTGAATTGACTGACTATTACTTACCAAAGCTACTAGATTTATTTATCACATTTTTTTCATCCTGACAGCCATTAACAAACTTTTTTCATCCTGAAATAGTCATATTTTTCGCTATGGAATGAAGTATTAATAGTAACTCTTATTTTCCATCATTAATCGCATCCATTTTCTTGAAAATTTCCAACACTACATACATGTATCAAAACTTCACATCGATTAAAGTATATGCATGTATAGGTCGAAAGAATTTGTTTAATGTGGAGTCATTTTAAATAAATTTTATTGAAAAATTATGATTATATAATTTTTTACACCAATAAATTTAAAATAAAAAATGACATGTAATACTACGATCTTATTTTCAATCGTAGCTGCAAAATCTAAGTAATAAAATTTAGAGTCCAAATACTAGAAGTAGGTACTTTTTACTTAATATATATGAATTTTTACATATAGGTCTACAGTGGGCTGGTGCACATATTTGTGCCCTTGATTAAAATTGAATTTTTAAATCCATGAAATGAAAATATCACTCACCCCGAGTGTCCCTTCTCATTTCATCTCTGAAGAGACGTAAACGCAAACGTGTACTTGAACAACGAACTAGCCAATAGATATGGTGGCGTTGAAGAGAATTACAAAAATTAAAGAACATAAGATAACACATTAGTAAACGTGACAGCACGTGTGACGAAATATGCCTTTAACATATACATACATACATATGTATGTATATGTAAATAGTGTGCAAGATAAAATTAAAGCTGGGTGTATTTTTGAAAACAAACATTTTTTGAATAAAAAAAAGTTACCAACCAATGCTATGTCAATAATAACACAAGTATTAATGCAAATTTTAAACTTTAGTCATACTGATAATACAGAAGCAATGGAAATATTCAAATAAGTATGCAATTCTTGAAATAGTTATTTCGAGTGAATAAAGGATGATTGAATTGAGCATGATGTGGAAAATTCACAGAACGAAGATTACACAAAATAGTGACCGGAAAAATGCACTCGAAATAGTTGTACTCTCGAGACATCCAAGCTTTCAAAGATGCTCAAGGAGAACTAACGCAATAAATTCCACAAAAAAGCGTCAAGGGAATTTGTATGTTATCCTAGAGTGCTAACACTTTTTTGTGGATTTCTATTGCATAAGTTATTTTTGAGCGCCTTTGAAAATTTGGACTTCTCAAAAGTGTGCCACTATTCAGTGCAATTTAGTGCATTTTTCCGGGATCCGCACAAAATATGTACATACATTTGAGGGTTGGAAAATCTTTCATCCAATAGTTAATTATGAAAAGCCTGATCACAATGTGAAACAATACCCAATTCAAATAAGATTCAATATTTAATCCAATTTTAAAAAGGGAGATTTATATTTAAATTCCATATTGACTGAAAAATCGCACTCAACGCAGTGCAGTGCAGAGCCAGCAGAAGTGGGGTACATATTGAACTCTATACACGTAGCGCCAGTTCATTGATTTCGAGGCCGTTAATGTCCGCCATCTTCGCTAGGTTTTTCTCGAGAACGAGACTCGAGAGGCGCGAGATGGGCCGGTCGCGTGGCTGTATCTTGGCAATTGCGAACAACCATTGGCCGGCTAGTTACTGTGGGCCGACACCGTCCTCCTTTTTCTCCTCCTCCTCTGCTTCACCCACTTCCCCCCCCTGATATCGAATAGGTTGTAAGAAAGCCCAAGCCACAGATTAATTTCCGCGAACTATTCAAATTTGGTCTCAGTGAACGTTGCAGCTTCCACGTTGAATGAACCACGGGTACAACAGTCGAGTAATATGAATACTTCCTCAACATTATGAAATCACTGTGTTTAATTCATCAGATTGTTTTAGTGTCTAATATACATACATACATCTAAATACATTTTACGTCGGACAATAATACCATATAAAAACACTATTGAAATTATCCATATTTTTAAAGTCGGAATTCTCGACAGGGCGGACCTCTAAGCTCGGAAGCGAGGCTCGGTCGACCTGCTCCTTCATGTCATTGGTCAAAAGCTCTTTGCGAGTACTTTAGTATTGCCGTGCCATGAATTAACTCGACTTTTACCTGATGAAATACTCCGACATATACTGCCTGGTTCGTATATAATTTCGGATGGTTGGGAATATTTATATACACAGGTACTTAGACTTTCAGTATCAATTTCAAAAACTCAAAAACATTTCCCAGAAATTGAAGCAAGCATTTACAATACGTATATTTATTTATTTATTTTATTTTATTTATATATATTTTAGCTATCAAGCTAATTTCAAAATACATCTTAATTATTATACTTAACTCTAAAATTTATAATTAACTTATATGTACTGTCCCTCACAGAGGTGTCTCTTCGCACCTCGCAGGAATGCATACATGTTTTTAGCAGACCTGACGCACTCAGGGAGGGCATTATACATGAGCACACCCCTGTGAAAAACACCCCCAGCCGTCTTATTCTTTCTTACTCTACTTACAACTAGTTTGTCCTTATTTCTAGTATAAAAAATGTTTATCTCTATTCCTTATAATATAATCATCAAAATACTTAGGTAATAACTTATGATCTAACTTATAAACAAAAGACAATGTACTAATATTTAGACTAATTCTAATACTCATCCATCCTAATTCATCTAACATACTTCCAATACTCTTAAATCTACTCACATTCAAAATAGCTCTCATAGCTTTATTCTGTATTTTTTGCATTTTTTCTAAATCTTGGCCACTAAACAAATTAAGCACAGTGGCACAATAAACCACATGTGGCATGGCGTCATAACGAGTCACCTTGTATCCTGCTCGCGCACACGTAAGTAAGCCTGTGCGACAAAAATAGGGAGACTTTCACCGCACGCCACTGATGGGTATGACGTCACCTAGCCCCCTTGTATCCTGCTCGCACACACGTATGTAAAGCTGTGCGATAAAAACAGGAAGATATCCACGGCACGCCACTGGTACTGGGTTTGGTGTTTTAAATTAATATCATACATTTATAAATAATAATGTTTTTGTGTTTTATACAAACTTTTCTATTATGACATTACAGAGTAGTTCCAAGCAGTGCCTGTTTCGAGGGCGCCGCTCCATGCGCCAAAGGCGTTTTAAAATTTAAAATTAGAGCGCCAAAGACCCTAAAAATTTTTATACTAGAGTGCCAAAGGCGAAACTTAAATTGATTAAAACTAAATCTCCGGTCTACAATGTCACAAAATAGACTGAAATAATATCGCTGAAAATCTTGATTTTTCAGCTTAAAATAAAAGATTTTGCTGAAAGAAGGGGTCGGAAAGATCACTTCTGAATTTTATTTTATTTTAAATCCATCTGGATGGAAAACCTTGTTAACCACTTTGCTGCCGGTCCCAAGCCTGGGAAAAGGAGGATGGTAACCCATTTTTTAAAAAAATTCTAGGGGCGTTTAGAAAAAATTGCCTAAACTAGCATAAATAATATAAAACAAATACAATAATGGAATAAGTTACGATCTCAAATTAAACAATCCCTCAACCAGATCAGCATATTTTAGATTAAAAAAAATCAAAGTTCATACAAATCTGGTTGAGGAGTTTAATGCCCTTGGCAACAGGCGATGAAACCATCGAAATGGTACGTGCCCCAGTTGAGAAGAATAAATTGCGGTATCTATTGTATCTGAGTTGACTGGGAACATTGAAGCTCAATTCTGCAAGAATTTGAGGATTATTGACCAACCCAACCAGTAATTCATAGAAATGTTTCCCCAAATATACTCCACGTCGTGACTCGAATTAATTATAACCTAGTGGTCCCAGCAGGTAAGCACTAGGATGGCGGTCATGTAAGAAGTAGGTATACATATAAGACACCTCCTCTGTACTCTCTCGATTCTTAAACAATGGACTCTATCACTAGGGCTCCATTTAATAGAAGAAAATTCAATAATGCTTCGTACTGCTCATTCTTGCATACTAGTTTATAAATATCGAAGCGTCGGATATAATTTTTAAGCGCAAAACCCATAAGAATTAGGATTTCATTTTCTGGTGAAAAACGTCAACAATTAATTAACGCAAAAAACCATTATAGTGAAACTCTCGCAGCGATGAATAAAAAATTATATCACGTTAGACACGGACACGACTGACTGTTTTAAGGATTTTACGTCCTTTTGGGTAAAAAAAAAAATAAAAGCTCGTTTCGATAGAATGAAAAGGTGTATTTTATGGACCGTTTGTTTGGCGAAGACCGCCAACACCTTGACCAGAACGCTAAAACGACTCTGGAAAATAAACAATAAATGCATTTAAATGCGTTCCAAAACGAACGGGGTGTGAAGTGTGATATTAAAATACGACGAATGTAACTTCTGTAAAAAATATATATACGTATAAATAGTGAGTATTAGGTTGACATGTGAAAATTATCTAAGCATGTTAGTAAAATTTCGATCACAACAATGTTGTGAATCTATTCTTATGCACAAAACAAACCGAATATTAAAAAGAAACGTTAACAGTAGCAAGTTGTATTGTTAAATCTTAAGTGTGTTCTTTTATGATTAATTAATTTGTGGCACATTAATCATCACATTTAGTAAGTTTAATTTTATATTTTACAAAGCCCCATTTTTACTCGTCTGTATTAAATAATAATTTGATGGTTAATATGAGAAGTTGTTGAAGATGTCGCTTTGAAGATGTTTAATTTTAATTTTTGATTATTTCCCATTATGTTATGTAGACATTAATTTGTTGGAAAACTTTAATTCCGTATTAGTCAAATAAAATCAATAAATCAAATAGCTTGATCTGAGACTTGTCGATCATAATCAGAGCGCTCTACCAATCGAGCTATAATATTTTATTGCTACATAGAACACTCAATATGTCGATGGTTAACTTCAGATTAGACAAATATACATATGTACATATATGTTAATTTTCACATTGTATAAATAATTCAAAAATAATGTATGGTGTGTTGTAGTTCTCATATTCGGAGTGTTACAAGTTTCTAGAAATTCTATAGAAACCGCATTACAATATTGTTTAAATCCCGGTTTTCACTATTATTAAAAATATTGCAACCTAGGGCAGTGCCGGATTATCAAACAGTAAAATTGGAGCATATCTGTGGCCTCTAAATTTAAGGGGCTTCCAAATTGTTCTGAGAAAAATTATAATTAGGAAACTCCTATGCATTTTGCCATAAAATATTGGTGTTTACGACTACTTTTTTATGTAAAGTACAATTTTTGAGATAATCGCTCTCGCCGTCGTCGATTGTTTGGCCTTTCTAGATAAATTTCACTGCTACAAAAGAATTCGCTAACTACATAATTACATTAAAAATGGCAGAAAATCGGAACAACTTGAAGAACAGTCTTCTGAAAGAACTGAAGAGCAGCTCCCTGAAAGGAACGAAGACCAACCTCTTGAAAGGACCGAAAAGCAGCCCTGTAGAAGAACTGATGAGCAGCTCTCTGAAAGGAACAAAGACCAACCACAGGAAAGGATCGAAAAACAGCCCTGTAGAAGAACTGATGAAGATCCCTTTGGAAAAATTAATGAGCAGCATCATACAACTTCTGAAGAATAGACTCCTGAAAGGAATGAAGAACAGTTTTCTGAAAAATAAAATTAGGAAGAAAGTAAAGGTGAAAATGATACTGTAATGGCTCCCAATGATTATCCTATGGATTTAGCATTGTGGCCAGAGTAGAAATTTAAAATGTTATGAAAATTACCAATTTAAAATGTTTTGATTTTTTCTTAATTGTTTGTAAATAGATGTTTGTGTATATAATTGTATAATATATAAATAATACATAAGTTTGTAAATATATTTACATTATTTAATAAACAATTGTAAATACAAAATAACACAAGTTTTTTTATAATTTACATACCTACAATTCATAATTGAAAATAAAGTCACTTTTTGATTAGTGGGGGCGGGGTCTTTAAATTACGTTGTGCCTGTGGCCTGCGAAACGTTTAATCCGCCACTAACCTAGGGTAAGCATACATGTCACCGAGCGAATCGCAAACAGTGGCGGTTGAACACTCAACCAATGGACCAAATATTGGAAGATAAAACTGAACGAGCTCAAATCAATCCAAGTTACATTTACACTGTGACGAAATTATATCAACCTTCGGACTTTCATCAACGGGTGCAAATTCCGCAAGCTAATTCAGCCAAATATTTAGGAATGCACCTTGATTCTAGGCTTACGAGAAAAAATAAAGCGTATCCAAATCAAACAGAGAGATTTACTGGCTAATAGGAAGACAATTCAAATTAGACTGTACTGCAAAAAAATAATATACCAGGCAATTATGAAACCAGTATAAACGCATGGCATACTAATGTGGGGTGCAGCCATCCAATATTAAATATCTATAATGATGCTAAAACCAATTTCTGAGAATCATCGCTTTGTGACAAATTCAGAGATCCACAAGGACCTGAATATACAGCCAGTAAGAGAAGTGATCCGAGAATAGGTTGGGAAACAAAATGAGACTACACCGCCACCTCAATATAGAAGCCATACAGTTGCTAGATACAAGTTACAACTCATCAACTGAGGTACTTGAAAAGGACAAAAAGTCTCACGAGTTGGTAGTCTGAATTTGAGAGATTCAGAAGACCAAATCAAAATTTTGGAGGACGGAGTACAGGTAGTCCTCGACTTACAACGATTCTAATTTACGACTGAAAATAAAATCGACGATTTTGGGGTTTAATATGAAATTCGACTTCGACCGAGGTCCAAGAAAGTACATATATCGAGGAATACCTGTATTGATTTCGTAGTACCCGTACATGACCGGAAGAACAGAAATATCATTGGCACCAGAAGAAAGAAGAGGAAAAAAGTAAATAAAGCTAGACTTTGGTTTGTGACTCGACTTATCAGAGTTTGCAAATTTTTCTGATTTTCATTGAAACGGTTCCTGTAAAACTTGACAATTCCCTCCCCAATTTCTTTCGCAAATATTGAGTTGTTCAGCGTCTCAAGGTTCACCAGTTGTATAAAAAAATGCTGTAAAAATTTCTCCATAGATATCTCTGTAGATGATTATCGTAGTAAAAAAAAAATCGTACTGATCGTATTATTTAAAAATGTTTGCAATGTTTGACCATAGATGTCGTCTATAATGTAATAGTATATAGTAATTATATATTATATGTAATTTGGTGTGTTTCTTTATCTGTATAGTACAGTCGTAGCTTTAGAGCGATCTGTCAGAAGAGTGTACATAATTAATTGAATAAATAATTAAAAAATATAGGAAAAATGATTGAAAATACTCTAATTTACGACCTATGTATGTACATATATGATGTTTGGTTAAAATTGTATATCGATGCTTGTAATTGGCCAGGAAGGCGCATTGGGTTTCCTGTTAGGTCTTCCTGGTATATGTATATGTACATAAATTAATGTAAAAATAAAATATAATATATCTACCTATATGTACAAGATATACTCATATTTCTCCAAATACGAACATTTCGTAAATATGTAAATCAAATGGTAGACCAGAGAAGGATATGGACAATCTAGTGTCTTAAAATTACTTTGAATATACTAACAGAACTTTGCACTCACATTTTATTATACATCATCTTATTTTTTTGCTGGTATTAACCAAAAGCATAGGCGCCGGCGTCTTCAGCGTCGTGGAACCTCATCGATACACGAGCTCCAATTAGGGTTTGGCAATGTTTCTCCGAATATCGGGAGGTCCCCATCTGAACCCGCACTCAACCTGGCCCTCTATCTTGTCGTCGTTATTGTCATTAGTACACGACTTTTCCCAGTTTCGTTGTCCAAAGTCCTGCACCGCTCACGCAATCGCAGAAATTCCCACACAATACTATGTAATTATCGATTGAGGACTCGTCGGTGGAATTGTCGGTGACATCTGCATATTGGGAATTGAGTAAAGCCCCGTAATTAAATCGACAGAAAGGGCCCGGTGTGCGAGCAAGAGGGACGATTTTCCGCCTACACTCATTAGACTGTGAATAAATTCATAGCTACAAAGTTTCCCGTGTAAACATCTGTCGTACGAGTTGACGTCACTGTGAATATAATACGAAGCCTCTTCGATGGCATATTACCGATAATGTGTCGTCAAATTTCAAAACTTTAATTAGAGTAAGTTTAATAAACCGTTTACAAAAGACGTATTAAGTATTATGACTCATAACTAGACTCCGGACCCAAATGTTCAATTGTTGTAAATGCTTTGTTAAAGGTTCACCGAACCTTTTTCTTGCACTCTAGCTTTGTAAATAGAGCCAAACCGCCCCGATTCTTGGAAAAATCACGCTCTCTATCCGTAATCTAGTCATAACTAGTCACCGGAGCCTGAGGGGGCCATGTATTGTTCAAAGGTTGTAAATGCATTGTTAAAGGTTTGCCGAACAATGGATAGCACTGTGACTATCCTACCTCTAGTCATAACTGGAGATCGGTGGTCGAGCTACCGCCATAAAATAACAATACACCTTTCCATTGTCCGAGAAAGTAGGAGACCAAAATAACAATAGAAATTTACTTAGTGAACCATTTTTTTCAGCCGTAGAGCAACCTGACCGCCATCCCTTACTCATAAGTAGAGGTAGGATAGTCACAGTGCTATCCATTGTTCCATTGTTGTAAATTCTTTGTAAAAAAGGTTCGGCAAACCTTTAACAATGCATTTACAACCTTTGAACAATACGCGGCACCTTCTGGGTCCGGTGACTACTCAAGTTATGACTCATAACTAAAGGGCGGACCGGAAGCGTGCTTTTTCCAGGAATCAGGGCGTTTTGGGTATATTTACAAAGCTAGAGTGCAAAAAAAAGGTTCTTCATAAAATTGAACAAAGCACAGCGAACAATTAACAATGAACGGAACGCCTCCGGTCCTACCCCTAATCATAACATTCTGAGGGCATCTTAGAATAGTCAATGGCTGGTTTGCAGCAATTTGAGTTTTTAATATTGGACAATTTTTCTTTGTTTCTGTCTGCCAACAGATAAGGTTTTTGTTCACAACACAATAACACCAGTTGGGTAATCCCGTTTGTAATCTTTCAAGTAATCATAGTATTACTAAATAATGGATCGGAAATCGATAGCAATAAAATAATGAGCTATACAATTCTTTAGCACCTGCATCATCATCTACAGACATTCACCATCCGCTGTTTGAGCAACTCTCATTCACCCCACTTCATACATTTTTCTAATTACATCTACCCATCTCCTTTGTGACCTTCCATGCACACTTTTACATTTTTCGGGTAGGTATCATTCGAGCACTTCTTTCGTCCATTCTCTTAGCTATTTATTAAATTGCCATTGCCATTGCCATTTCAATGTCTTATTTTATACGTTCATGAGTACAGGTAGGTATAATTTGTAACATTGAAGCTTACTTTTATTTGTCAATATTTAATATTTATTTACGTTTATTTTAAGGTTCCAAGAAACAAAGTGGACATATTTTATCTCGATATGTCGTTTTAAATTATACCATACTACTTAACGATATAATTAATTCGGTTAATTATTTCTAGCAACATAATTAATCATAAAATACACACACAGGTACATATCTATATTTCAATTCTAGGTATCGATTATCAATGAAACACTAGATATATAAAACTATGTACATAATTTTTAGCTCTGATTGTCGACCTTTTTGACTCACATTAGCGATTTCCAAACTGGGAGGCGCGCCTCCCCTGGAGAGGAGCAGACTACTATGTATTCTACAAAGTGAAGTGCGAAAAGTTAGTTTATAACTTAATATAATAAAATAAAATTATATATACGTATAAACAAACTTTCAAAACATAACATTAAAATCTGTAGGTACAGATTTTAATGTTATGTTTTGAAAGTTAGATTAAAATCAAATTAAAATTAATTAAAATTAAAATTAAAATTAATTAAAATTAAATCAAAAATTACATGCGTTTCAGGTGAAACGCATGTAATTTTTGACTGGTTTCAAGAGAAAATCCACTAAAAATGAAGATATTGATGATGATGATACAAGTATAGATAGTAGGAATATAAGCCACGGGGAACAATTAAGTAAGACAAAAAAATACGATTAATCGTATTTATCAATGGGATTTAAGTGCTATTATATTTAGATGGCTTTGATAGACAAAGTTTTGGCATTCTCAAAACTATGCATTCTGAATACCCATAGAATATTTTCAAAGAAAATTAAACCAGTTTAATAAATAGAATCAAACTTTCAAGAAAATACGTAGTTTCTGTTCCATCAAATGCATTGCTAGCATCGTACAAAGTTTCTTAAAGAATCGCAAAATATAAAAACACCACAAACAATAGGACAGACACTAGTTTTGCTAGCAGCTATTGATACCTATGACGAATCATATGCGAAGGAGGAAGAATAATTTTGTTGTTTTGTCAATTATTTTTGTATACATTTATTAGATTTTTTTCATAAGGTAGATCAAGTAGAAATAAGTTAGGAAGCCACTGATCTACACACAACATTGCAGAACTAATAGGATTAATTGCCCATGAACTGAAATTTAAATGTTGCATTTATTTAGTTAAAAATTCAATTAGATGTAAATATTTTGAACATTTTCTCATCGATAAATAAATAAATATATTTTTAAAAATTTTAAGCTTATAATTTTTAATTAAGGTTGATTGCGATTTGGGATGTGTTAAAGAAATATGTCGCCACGCCTAATTCTGTATGCAATTTAATTGTACGACCTGAAGTTTTGCACGTTGTGTGCAAAGTTGGTCCGTGACTCTAATTGTGTCCTGTGTAAGCAGGATTTATCGCACACTACCTGGAAATTAATACGGGCACACAACGTGTTAAGACAGCGCTAAGATTGTGTGACACAACTTGCTGTGAATGCACACAACTTAGCGGTCGCGAATTGGCGCCAAAGGTGTTAATTTGCACGCTCGTTCCATCCCAATAAACACATGTACATATACGCTGAATTAAAACTTTTGACCGATTCAAATATATTATTAAAAGTTCATATGCTCCATAGAGGAAAATTGATTCAATTTATTTGAATAATTACTATATGAACGTAAAATATTTAAAAACAATATTATAGTGCAAATAACAACATAAAAACATTTATTAGAATACGAAATAAGTGGCGCCCTCTGTCAAAATAGCGCTGAACCAAAACCGTAAAGAGTTTAACTGCCTTTTAATATTATTCACTGGACGTGTCGCTGTCTCGCTCTCACGCGCTGCAATGTAGCGCGATAGAAAGAGACGGACGATAAATAAAAATTTTCACCGCGAAACCGCTAAGCAAGGTAAGTATAAACCGCACCCGATACGTCCAGCACTTTGAACGCATGACAAAACCCTACAAAACACTATCGTGCCGAGTCCAAAACGATTCTATTAAGTTTGAAATATATAATTTAATTTTATGTGAATATATTATACTATGCAATTATTATTTTGAATTAATTGATACGATTTATTTCAACCAATGGCATGCAATTTTCTACCGGCTCGAGGATGAAACGAGTGCGCTTTATGTTCCAGACACAGCTGTTACTACATGGCGAGAAAATGATATCATTAGTCTTCTCCTTCTTTCTTGTGCTTTCTTATAGGATTTCTTTCACTCGCACACTAGCGCTAGTTAGCTTTATTTTAATTGTTAACTTGAAACCCCATCTATCTCAGTTTACTAGTACTTACCTTTTGTTACAGACATTTGCAACCTTTTCATTTACGTTGTTTTAGTTGTATGACTACAGTCAATTTTAAAAATGCAGTGCTCGCATAATTTGATTTATTCGATACGTATCTACGTATATACATACTCACCTTCAATCGAATATGGCTGGAACAAATCCATCTATTGTCTCTTTACAATGATACTTACCTATGTATTGTGCAATACTTTTTTTTTTCACAAAAAGTTTTTATGTTCATATTCAACAGTATGTTTTTATGTTCATATTCAGGCAGATTTGAATATAAATTTAGCAACACTGTTGAAGATTTGCTTTGTGAAGAAAAAAATAAATCTTTTATTTATTTAAAAAACATCAACACATTTTTTTCCAACTAAACATGTGTGTCCATAGTCGCGCTGAAAGCAATAAATAAAACAACAGCATCAATCATTTACAATATACAAATTAAGTGTCACCACAGCTGCAAAAGAAAACTGAATAGAAATAATAGTAAATCAACAACAAAAAAAATAACAATTTTCAACGTCAAAAATAAAAAATAAATAATGCAACATGTCATATCTCATTTATTTGTAAATAAAGTCGCTAAACATTTAGTTTATTGTGCATCATTCAAATGCATACAACCAAGAGTGAAGTTTCATTTCTAATGCAGACGAGTTCTGAAAAATGATTCAAGGATTAAAAACAATAACACTGAGCAACAAAAAAATCTTGTTTTTTTACTTACCTACCGGAGCGGAGACTAGCCAATCTGTACTAAGTTTGACCCACTGAATTTTAATATGACAATATTTTTTGTTGGCTAGTAGGTAATGCTGTGCCAAAAGTAAGTATTATAATCAATAGTCAGATGTTTTTTCTATTGATTGCAATTTTTTTATTGCTTTAAAATACGTATAATTTATTATACGGCTAATTTTCAAAAATATAGATCCTTTTTCATATATTTTTTTAATTTTTCACTTTATCGCGTTTATAAGGGTTGGTTTCCAATCTCAATATATATTTTTTTAATTTACCTGAACGTACCAATTCAAGCGGTAAATGATTTTAAATTATAATATGAAATGTCCTCGGCGGAGTGCTTATCGCTCGTGAACGAATGAAATGGAGTGATGCGCTCTCTATTCATCATCTCGCTCTTGCATTATCCATGCGGTCTTAAAACAACAGCATTGTTTAACTCAATTCAAAATCGTTTACCGCTCGAATTAGTACCTTTCGATAAAACAAAAAATATTGACATAAACCAATCATTATAAAAGTGGAAAATCAGCATAATTAGCTTATAATATTACCGGAAAAAAATGTGTAAAAAATGAGCAATATGGCAAAGTAAGAAAACGATTGGATAAGAGGCAAATCTTTTCCTGAATTGTAATCGTAAGTGAAAAAAGTTTGTAAAAAAAGCATATTTTTGATTTTAATAATTCGCTATTTCGAATTTCAAAGGAAAAAAATAACAATCAATAGAAAAAACATCCGACTGTTGATTTCAATACTCGCTTTTGGCACAACAATACTAGATTTTGAATTAAAGACAGCAAAAGCCAAAAATCTTTTTTTTAAACGCACATATCTCTTAAATGAAAACAAGCCAATAAAAATTATTGTAATATTCGAATTAGGTGGGTCATACTTAGTAATAAAGATTGATTAGTTTCCGCTCCGGTAATTTCTTTTGTTGCTCAGTGTAATTAAAAAGTATTTTAAGCTGCCAACATGTACATATGTACATATGAATGTATGTATATACATATGTACTTATACATGCTAAAATAATAATAATAATAAAATCTAGGAGATGTGTTTGAGATTGAAAACATGGTATAAATCTAGTATATGAAAACATGCCACTATTTAATTAGCAGTTCATATTGTTACAGCTCGTAGAGTACTAAACCCTTTCATTTCACACTACGAGCAAGTGAACAGAGTCAGAGAGGTACCTAAGAAGGTACGATTCAGCGAAGCGCAACACGTTTCCGTTTTATTCGGTGCCGTGGTCTGTGAGAGTTGCACAATTATGCGTTGAAACGCACATAAGAAATGTATCATTAGTTTTAAAGTACTTACATATAGACGTGTGCGTAAACAAACGAATAAAAAGTGATGTAAAGCATAAACGTACATATGTTATGAGCTAATTAGACGGTGTTTCTTGTTATGAAACGCGTATCGAATTTTTAATTAAAAAGTGGATAGATGTTCCGTCGATACTAACCGGAAAAAATTTCATGTCAGAAATATTATGGTTTGTTAATTTGTCAGTAGCAGAAGTAGATAAATACATGTGTAGAATCATTTTTACTCGGTATGATCTCTTATGTATGGAGTAGACACAAAATTACAAAAGTGTCTACACTTAGTGATACAGGTATTTACATATAACAATTTATCATATTTGAAACACGGTCTGTTATAAATTATGCAATAATAAAATTAAATGCATTAAAATTGAACTAACAGGTAGTAAACATTATCCATTAGCCACAACATAGCTCGGTCGTTAAGCTTCTGCTTCACACCGAGAGGCGCCGGGTTCGATCCCATGAGCTGACTTCGGTTGAAAATAATTTTATCTGTAATGCTGCTGGTCAGACCTGGATTCTTGTGACTCCTGGTCGATCGTTTCCTATCAGAGTTTGCCAATTTTCTCTAATTTCATTGTTGAAACGGTTCCCGATTAAAAATTGGCTAAAAATCCTTCCTACCTACATACTATATCACCACTATTTGAGTATGATTAATGTACAATAAAATTTATGAAAAATTCATAGATGTCTCGTTAAATTCCGAGTTTAAGCCAGTGTCTCGTAATTCAGCGACTTGTATAATAAATAAAAATGCTGTATTGTTTGTAATTGGCCAGGAAGGCGCACTGGGGTTTACCTGTAAGGCCTTCCTGGTATAAAATGTAAAAAATAAATAAAATAAATTTTCAACTCACAGTAAATTGAATCAACTTTGTTTTTAATACGTACTTATTAGTTTTACATGAAAATATATCAATATTTTAATTGTAGGTATACCACCCACTTGAAAGATAAAAAATATCATTAAAACGATATACTTATGTACATACATAGACTTGAAATTATTTGGAAACCAAATCCAAAATAATTATCCACACAAGTAAAAAATAGTCTCGGGATGTAATTATTGATAAGAAATATTTGTTTCATATGGAATATTTTTGTGCGTACTTTTTAATGTCAACTACGATGCGCCGATAGTTATTATCATTGATTTCAAACAAAATATTAGATACATGTTTTCGTTACATATATTAAACCACAATTGTCATTTGAGATTACGTGACTGTATATTGTAGGTAATCTGTAATCTGTAAATATTATCAATTTATTGTGATTTTTTTACTACATTTTTATTTTCAACACCTACTTCTATCATCATCATCATCATCATCATCATCTACAGCCATTCACCATCCACTGCTGAATGAAGACCTCTCGATTACGCTTCCACTCGTCACTTTACCTTTTTGCATTCTCTCGGGTACCATTCTAGAACATCTTTGCCATTTAAATAATATATTCAATATAGCCCATTGCCATTTCAATATATTCACTCTATCCACTATATCCACTACCATCGTTATACTTCTCGCCCACGTATTCCGCTTCCTGTATTTCCTCATTATACCATCCATACAGCGTTCCATACTTCTTTGAGTGCATTGGACTTTGTGAAGTATCTTGGCGTTATGTAAATCGAAGTTATGTAAAAAGTAAAACTTACATATGTATGTGTAAAACTTACATATCTGTGTGAGTACTTCAATTTGAAACGGTCGAATTACTCATATGTTCGTGCTTACATATATTCCATTTAGTAGGGTATGTACATACATAGATATGTGCATTGTATTGTAAGCATATATCGCAAATTTAGGATATATTTATCAAGTTAGATACGACACCACATCCTGGCGTCAGGGGTCATATTATAAGGAAAAATTATATAAATATGTGTATAGATATAATGATTGTAATTATAAACACAAGTACCTAAATAAGTTGATAACATTTGGTTTAGCATGACTCATTTTAATTAAAAAACGCAATGAATTCTTGAAGAAGATAAGTAAGCATCTTTATTTTTATTTCAGACAATTTTAATATTCATTTTCTTAATAATAACGTTGATAGATAGTATGCATGATGATTCGAGTGAATTGCTCAGTGCTCTGTAAATTGTAAAGGTTAATCAATGTGAGCGATTATTTTACATATACACACACATAAGTACATAAGTTAATTAAAAAAAATATAGTTAAACTAATCTAAGATAGTTTTTATGTTAATTTAGGTGAGTATATCAGATGAAATTTTTAAAATATGTGGATGAAATTTGTTCAGTAGATACATATGTATGTAGGTAGTAAGTACCTATATATATGTCTGTACATACATATTTACATAAATACATACATTTTTACCAATTGCATTTTATTTGTCAGAAAAGTTACTGAAATGTAGATAAATAATTTTTTTTTTATAATAATAAATGATCAATATTAATACTGATAATTTACATAACTGCAACGATATATTTATGTACGTATGCACGTATGTAAGTAAGAACTACACTTATCAATAAATCCATATACAGATGTGTTTATATATTTTAAGAAACACTTTTTAGTGAAATATTATACATATGTACATATGTATATATACATACATACATATCGCATGAAATAATTGGAAAAGCTTAAAGCAATTTTACTTTTCCTCGTTGCTTATTATGACCTTTATAGGCTCACTATAAACTCCAATTCCAGTCTTTAATAATTGATAAGCAAAAATTTGAAGATTGGTTAGAGTTGAGAACTTTTTTCGTCGATTTTATGATGAAATTTTAAAATAATTACGCAACTTGTAGAACAATAAATTATTTACATTTGATATTCCTTAAAAATATAAAATTTAAAACATAAAAGCATTATTAGAAATAGGGTACAAATTTTATATTAAGTATTTGCTTTATTACATAAAATGTTTTGTTTTGGGTAGAATCGTATACCGTTCGTTCCATATTTAACAATTAGTCGCAAGATGATTTATTTATAAGGCTAAAAACGGACCTCTGGAAACTAATATCCAAAAATCGGTCAATCTGACCCACTTGAATAAGATATTAAATATTTTTAGGTTACTCGCCTTGAAATAGAATTATGTAGGTTTCTGAGATTGGACATGAAAACACTCCGGAAGATCACACGCCGCAAATTACTTACACTGGTCCGTCGATTTATGTCTGAATTTAAAACATATAAATTAAAAGTCTCTTTTAGGACATGGAAAATATGTAAGTCCACTTTGATTGCTACCTCATTGAGAAGGAAAATCACACATGATATGCCTTCGATGTCGATAGCATATCATGTGCGATGGCATATATAATAACAAAAAATATATAAAACAAAATAAGATAAAAAAAAAACTAGTGGTCTTTTGGGAGAAATTATGACCTTTCAGATGAGTGCTTTTGTCAAAAATTAGGAGATTGCTTAATAAAAAATAAATAAGTACATAGATCGCCTGTCATTCTTATTTTAGTCTCCAGTGTGGAGAGATTTATAATTTTAAATCTCATATCGTATGAAAGAGATTCAAGTTCGGGATGCATTTTTGAAATTATTCATTGAACCCTTTTTTGTACATACAATATACATAGTATAATATATAGAAAACAATATATAGTACTTTCCCATTAATCTGGAGGCATAGGAGAAAAAGAGAGGAATCTAAGCAGCAAGGATGCTAGAAAGCAAGAAAACATGAAATGAAGTTCAAATTGTCTTGTTGAAAGAAAGTTAATATTTGACATAGAAATTAGTTCAGCAATAGTCGTCTACCATTTGTAACGGCCGTTCTTTTTTATATTTTTGGGCTAAAGAATTGACATATGTATATCAAAGTGTTCAAGGAGAAATTAGGCACAACCGTCAGAGAAATCTGCGCCGAAAATCCTAACAAACGACCCAAACAGAAAATGGGAAGAAAAATATCAATCGTCGAAAGCTTGTTTACCAAGAGAAAGAATAATGCCGGAAGAATACTTCCTTAACGGTGTATTTTTGGCCTGTATCGGGACTCGCGAATGTCTTTTAGTCGAAATGGCTGACCGCAGTTGAAAAAAAAATGTTGCTAATTCAATCATCACTACAAGTCGGTAAATCCGCAAGCCGTAGATGTCTATACTCAGAGCGTCGACGTTATTATTATTTTTAGCGTTTCGAGTCACATTTGGAAATAGTCAAAAAATTTTGGCCTCTTGAATTTGAATCATAGTTAAATCTAAAATGATTTATCTACATACAGGATCGTATTAAAAAGGGGGGGGGGGGGGGATGACCCCGGTCGAAAAATTGGTGTGAGGGGGGAGGCTTAATACTTATTTTTAGGGAGGCGTCAAAATGCGGTTATTTATATTTCATACTATGTAAAATAGTAAATATATATGTATGCCTGATTTTAATTAAGAAAAAATATAATAAGTGGGAGAAGGGCACAAGTAGCATCTTTACTCCAGGGCGCAAACTATACTAGCTACGGCTTTGCTTATATATGTAGGTATTGTAAGTTAATTTGATTCATTATGGACTGAGTATTTTTCGCAAAGTAACGCTAAAAATAATAGGTTTTATAAATTCATAAATCCTAAACCTTCCTATCAATTTAATTTAAAATTTGAACATAGCTTCTTTACATTTATGATCAAATCAGTATTTCTCAAACTGTGGTGATTGGTATAATATATTCAATTTTGTATGAAATTTATATGCATTTCAATATTTTTTTACGTAACACATCTTATCGATCATTGTGTTATTAATTCGAATGACCATTCTGTTATTCATGTTATTCATTTGAAAAACCAGTCAAATTCGATAGCTGGGGATTTGAAATCTTTCCTAAATATTATCGTTGAAATGCTTTGTAAAAAAGGCAAGATGTAATTTATCTGTGGATAAAGATATGCTGGTTTGACATGGGAGTTTGAAACTAAATCTCTTAAATAATACTTTTTTTGTATGAAGTTTGGACGATTTAAAAACACTCACGCTCTGTTGACAACTATTGAATGAAATTTTATTAAAAGCACAGCGTACGAGTTTATGGGCACATATTAGGTACCTATAAGTTAGGTTAGGTTTTTTTTATAATAAAAAATATTTACATAATATTAAAAGAAATGCTTTCAGATAGCGGGAAAGCACCAGGGATGTGGAGTCGCTTCAAAATTTACCGACTCCGATTTGAACGATTTTAAAAAGATCGACTTATCTTGCTAACGTCAAAAACTGTTAGTAATAAAAATAATAGCAATTTTGAAAATATAATTGACATGGAACCTTATTTAATGAATCATAGCTTATGAAATGGGTATAAATAAAAAGCAAGTACATTCATAGCGTATGCCAGAGGTGGCCACGCGGGCTATTTTTGGGCGTGAACCTTTTTTCCGACTAATAAAGGAAGAATAGATACCAATCAAGAAACTGATATTACTCTCGCATCTTTTGAAAAGAAATAACTGCAATGAATACTATTTTTTATTAAGACTATTTTTGCTAAAGCAGGGATATTTCAAAATAATACTCTCAAAGGAGCCGAATGGTAAAAAACAGGTAATAATGTTTATTACGGATGGACGGACCGATGTCGTTAAATAGTAGATATATGTATAAGTGTAGGTAAGCCTAAAAACCAAAGTAGGTATAACCTCCCCCAACAAAGAGAAAAAAGAAACATATTACACGGATCTTATCGAAAATATTTACATTATTATTGATTTATTTTATTATAATGTATAGTACTTGTTTATTTATTTTATTAAAATACACATAACATTTTAGATTGAAAACCCCTGTCTCTATTGTATCTATAGAAAAAAAAACCAATAGGATAACACTAGAACTACGCCCAAATGTAGCTAACGTGCGAACACTGCAATACTTTTAATTGGGATTCATTTTATTAAAATGCATATAAAACTTTACATTGAAAACCCCTGGCAATTGCATCTATAGAAAAAAAACCAATAGGATAAGACAAGAAAAATTAATTACGCCCAAATGAAGCTCGCGTGCGAACACTGCAATACACATCACTTTTAATTGTGATTTATTTTATTGAAATATGTATTACATTTAAAATTGAAAGCCCCTGTCAACCGCATTTATAGAAAAAAATAGGCCAATACTGAAAAAATGAACTACGCCCAAAAAAATATAGGATACTAGCGATCGGACCCGATAAAATTTCATCGGGTGTATCATAAGTAAAGGCTACCTACCTACCTACCTACATATGTATAAACAATAGATATAAATTAAATTGATTTATTAAAATTAAATTAATTTTCAATAGATGGCGCCAAATGCTCGTGTATTTTTTAAGAGGAAATATCGATAACAAACAACATATAATATATACAGATTTTTTCTTGACTCTACCAACTAAACCTTACATACATACATACATTAAACCAGGGCCGGGCAAACTTTTCGAATGAAGGGCCGCATTAGGAATTAAAAATAGCTGAAAGTAAAATACTATTTATAAATATACATTATTTACTGTCATGAAAAAGAATGTCAACATAAAATAAGTGATCCTCTAATAGCCAACAATTTGGCGGGCCGCACAAAAATTCGAATCAGGCTGCAGTTTGCCGCAGGGCTGACAGGAGGGGGGGGGGGGGGGTACAGAGTATGCAAAAAACATGGGCCTGGGATTCAGAAGGGCCCGGTCGATTGATAGCATTTTAATTTATTTATTTATACATATAAAAGTTCACTTTTTATCGAGTGCATTTTCATTTACAAATTCAAAATATCACTCTAATTTGAATTTGTAAATGAAAAAATTGTATATAAAATTATGTCAAATATATTTTTGTTAGTTATAATCGATTTTAATTTAAATATGCACAACTTTCCAAACTTATATTATACATACATATATCATAAATATTTTTACTATTTCTCTCGGCGGCCATGGTTTGCCCAGGCCTGCATTAAACCTTACATACATACAAAGTCTCTTTCGAAATTACATATTAGACTAGTGGTTTTACCCGGCTTCGCTCGGTATAGTAATATAAACCGCTTAAACATGACTAATCTGGTTTTGCTACAAATCGTTGCAAACGACGCGGCTACATTTCGGTATTTGACGTCTCGACGAAATTCGCGACTGTTTTATTTATTTATAATAATAATAAAAATAAAATGAGATGATATATTCATTGGGTTGCGCGCAGATGACATTTCGATGTGCATTGACGGTTGCCAATTATAATAATTGAGTTGGATCGTTCTGCGAAATTTAAAAAGGTAAAAATCGAGACAAAAGTATGAAATGAGTATGCAACCGCATTGTTTGCAGGGATTTGTAGCGGATCGGGTTAATCTGATAGTAAGCATTTTATTAATTTTATTTTATTTAAATTTATTTGTATATTCATTTGTTTTTTTTTACATTATATCTAACGTTACAATTCTACGAACCAAAACTTACGTACATACAAACAGAGAAATGTTATAATAATGAAGTGCCCTTTCGAATACATTTATTGTTTCAATAACACGCGTACCGTTTCCTACACAATATTGTACGCGTATGCGTATGCTATTGCCGAATGCTAGCTGTCGCCATGACTGTCAAGCTACGATGTTAATGGAATAATATTACTTAAATGATAAATTTACTTGTATAAATAGGTATCCCATGTTGTTTATTGTGTTTTTGAATGCATCGTGCAAACTTTTAACGATGCATTTGCCCATTGCCCTTGCCCAGAGAAGTTTTTATCAGACATATGTTGACCCAGTGATGTCACCCTAATCATTAGGGGTTTCCGGAAACCCGTTGTTAAAAATCAAAAGTTTCCGGAAACCCGTTATTTAATCTAAAAATTCATATAATTCTTGTCAAAAATCTTGAAAATTTAATAAACTCTCAAGTAATAGTGCATTGGACGAAAAAAAATGTATATACATATATATTTTCAAAATAATTTTATTGAAAAAAAAATTGGAAACCCTTTGTTCCAAAATTAGGGCGACACCACTGCGGCGGTCGACCACCAAGCATCAAATACGTGGACAATCGTCACGGACAAAATGTCTGTGAACAATCGTCACTTGACAACAACATAACGCCTATAGCCACTATTATTATAACTAAATGGCGGATAAATTCTTTTTCCATGAATCGGAGCGGTTTGGCTCTATTTACAAAGCTAGAGAGCAAAAAAAAATGATTCGGTGAACCTTTAATAAAGCACGGCGAACAATTTACAATGAAAAGGGTCCGCTCGCTAATTATATGTAACATTTCTCTGCATACTAAGTCTCTTTCAAAATTATATATATTAGATATAATGAACATATAAAAAAAAAGTATGCCGACTCAACTGCCCTGTAAAGTGCCTAATATTTACATAGTATAAATTTTGCGTTTGCCGCTAATGATTGCAAACCACCCGGCTGCATGCTCTTTTCGATTGAATTTTAACTTAGCAAGCAGCATAGCTCGGTCGTCAAGCTTCTGCTTAGCGTCAAGAAGGCTGTGATGAAGAGTATGCTGTTGGTCACACCTGGATTTGTGACTCCATGTTGATCGTTTCCTATCAGAGTATGCCAATTTTCTCTGATTTCATTGTTGAAACGGTTCCCGGAAAAAAAAATCCTTCCTACCTACTATTCATAGATGTCTCGTTAATTTGCGAGTTTTTCAGTGTCTCGCAATTCAACGACTTGTAATAAAAATGCTGCATGCATTGGGATTTATTTACCTGTAAGGCCTTCCTGGTATATATGTAAATAAAAACTGTTTGAATTTCAGCATGTACGAAAGACGAGATATGTATGCATGTGGTTGCGCAAATGACATTTCGATGTATGTACATTGATGATTGGCAATTCTTAAAATTGAGTTGGATCTTTCTAGCAAGTTGAAATGAGCATGCGCCCGTTTGGTTTGCAATGGTTTGTAGCGCAGGGTATAAATTTAGAATTTGAGTGGATCGGCCGTGTCAGGGGCGGCCCTGCCCGCGCGAGAGCGTACCTGGAATGCGTCGCGAGATGCGGAGAAGAGCGCGTGCGTCGCGCGCGGCAACCAACCGCCGAGTGCGGAGCGCGGCGCATATGCGCGCGGCGGGGACGCGCCTCCAGAGCCGCGATTGGCCGAGAGCAGGGCACGAGGCGTGTCTGCGCGCACGCCATTGGCGGAGAAGCGAGCCGAAACGTTCGCGCTCTCCCCCTTCCACGCGAACCCCTCACCTCCGAAACCTCACCCGCGCTCCCCGCTCGCGCGTAAAAACAAAAAACAATCGGGCATTTTTGTATGCACCCGCGGAGATCAATCGGCGCGCGGGGGGCGGCCGCGCCCTGTGCATCCCTCTCGCACACCACCGACGCGACAGAGACGGCAACCCCCTCCCGCACCCCCCACACAACCGACTACCTACTACCCCGCAGACGCCGACTCGCTCCCCCCCCCTCCCCCCCCCCCCACCCCGCCTCGCTTCGCTTTTTTCCGTGTTCGTCGGTCCGATTTACAAACGCGTGGCGGCGTCCGCGCGCGTTTGTCGCGCGGTGAAGAGCGCCGATATACGTCTGTCGGGTAGTGTGTGGGGGGCGTGCTACCCCCACCATTTTTTCCCGGCTCTTTCCCCCTCCACGGCGGCTGCGTACCCCCACCCGTGCCGATCGCAAAAATCCACAGGGTCATCGGCGATAGAGGTGCCAATTACGATCACCTGGCGGCCGCCACCGGGCTTACGCCGGGTCGCGCGCAACGACTCCTCGTACTGCACGCGCGCGCGCACGTGCACGTGCACGCGTGCACACCGAAATCACGCACAACTATATATACACACACATCCGCATACGTAAACATGCGTCGGACGGCGCGCCACGACTGTGCTCGCAGTGGCCCCGTATAGGGACACTTGTGTTGTTGCCACCATGTGCTGTGCTACGCGTAAACCTCTCTTGTGATATATATATATAAATATATAAACAAACGGAACTGCAAAACGTGTGTGTGTGTGTGTGTGTATAAACGATTGGTTTTAATAAACAAACAAATTAAACTCATGTCGGCGAAATAATTGTTGTTGGAACGAGTGCTATTTTGACGCGCGCGCGGACTTCACGCTACCTATCGAGATGACGTCCCAGTTCGCCTTCAGAGGCTCGCCTCCTAATCAGGTAAGTCAAATTAAAAAAAAAAAAAAAAAAATGTATATATATATATATATATATATATATATATATATATAATAATGCGTCTTTGCGATTTTTTGTTGTATTTCGATTTGAACGCGCGAATTGCATTTGCATTGCTTGGCGAAATAAAAGGTTTCATTTGTGATGCGTCGTATATACTACATGAACTTTTTCAATAGAATTTTTTTTCATTGCTTTACAGGTACCGGAGTTGTAATACATAAATAAAAATAAATAAAACCGTTTAAAATAAAAGTGAAATTAAAACACAATTCAGTGTGCTCATCAAAAAAAAAAAAAAAAAAATCAATCAAATATAAATATACTAATGACGTGATGTTGAACAGTGTATTCCGTTCTTGTTATTGTTGTTGTGTGAAGTGATTTTTCGTAAGGTAAATACAAATTTGTTTTTATTTTAATGTAATCCTTTCGATTGTTCATTATTGGTGTGTGTTTGTGTCAATTGACTGGGCGACTAAGAGACGCCTTGACCTTTTTTTCTGGGATTGAAATTTACAAAATTTTAAATACGAATACTAACGTGCATTTTTGCATTGTTTAGGTTAACCTTTTCCACTCTGGCTTGTTTCCCAAAATAAACCACCGGCTCTGCTTAAAATTTGTGACGTATTAAATGAGATAAAAAATTAATAAATTTGGTTCGTTTGCTCTGAGACAGTGTATTTGACGATTCGTGTGACAGCTCCTGATGAAATTTATTTTGGTACATATCGCGTGAAAATATTTACTTTATTGTCCTTAAACAAATTCATAGGAATAAAACAAATTCAATGATTAATTCAATTCAAATTTAATACACATACATATATCGATATGTATACATTTTATTTACGATTTTAATATAATTTAATATTCTATATCGGTAAAAATACGTACTAATTAATCTGTGAATTTTTTATTGAAATATTTAATAAGATAAAAAGTTGTTCAATTTCAAAATATTCCTTGCCAATTCTTTCTGCCCAATCTAACAAATAATTTATATATTGCATTATATATAGATCGCAATTTATATTGATTTCATAATAAATTATATATTTGTATAATTTACATATATGTACATATGTACCTATTTACAATATTATGACCAATGTGACCTGAACGGTTGCACCAGTCTTACAACAAAAAAAAGAAAATATGTATGTATCTACCATTACATTTTCATAAGTAAATTTTAAATTACGTAGATGTAAAACGCAGTAAAATATACTTATTTAGAAAAATTGATTCATGAGATCACGAAGACGTTCACGAATTTTACAGGTTATAAAATTTAATTGTGCAATGAAAAATCGAATTCTCATTGAAAATATAAACAAAAATTTTCGATAAAATCCATCATTTGCGTATTCTCTACAAATCTAAAAATAACACCTATCCAAAAAAAAATTAAATAAATTCTGCCATACAAATCTAATTCGCTATCGATTTAAATTTATCTAGTCATTATAAATATAATAATATATGAATATAGGCACATCTAATACATTTCGATAGTTATTGACACACCGCAAGACGTCTACAAAATGGCACTTTGCCTTCATATTATCATATTGTATGACATTTATATCGCACCATGGTGAGAATGTGCCAATTCAATCATTCACTAAGATCCATAATTAAATAAAAAATGGCCATAAAATTGTACGCATATGCATAGATTTGCCATTCGCACTGATAGTTACGTTTACAGCGAAATTATTCATCGGTATGTTAGAATAATGTGGCTCTGGCGCTAATGGTTTGAACGTGACATTATATGTAGACGGAAAAGTTTTATAATTAACAAGAAAATATAGATGTATGGTTAATTATGCAAAACAATATCGATAAGGTAACATTGCAACTGACCGGTGTGTTTGTATTGCAACTGACCGGTGCAATCAATTCATGCTACGTATTTGCATCGAATGTAATTAAGGATTATAAATTTAATTGAATATAATTTTAATGAGTTGTAAATTTAATGATACGTATATTTATTTTTATCTGTGATACACAATTATTTTGCTATTTCTAATACTGGAAACGGTTGTGTCAAATACGTTGATTCCGTCTCACCTGTGATGGCATTCATCCTGTTTAATCAACGGGACGTGTACGCGTTTTGTGCATGTGCAAATTATAAGAAGAACCACAAGTACATTATGCGAATTTGAACGCGTCATTTTGTGCATTCTCTCGGTGCAATTTGCATTGAAATGCGTTCCCGCGTATTCGAACCACTCGGCTCGGCTCGCTCGCTCGCAATTACGCCATATCTCGGCCGCTTCATCTCGGAACGATGGTCGTATATTATTCAACACGTGTTTTAAATTAATTAAATATCGCACTGCATCTACTGCATTTGATCCTCCCCCAGTTTATTGAATTGTATGTAAAAATTTGGCGAAGATTTATTTTCAATTGAGAGCGCTCGAGAAAGATTTGATTTATTTTCTCAACACTTTTACTGCAACTTTGAATACCTCCATATAAATATATTTTTATATACATACATATATAAATCAATTTTTTTTATTTTATTTATGTACTGAAATTTCAGTCTAAAATTTTGCAATAATTATTGCGCAAAATTTTTTTGTATCATATTTTTAATTTCACGAATTATAAGTTCATATTTTGAATATCATATACATTTTTATGTTACATTTTTGAAGAGCTTCTATGAACATAGTACTTTTATGCATTTGATCAATTGTAACGTTCATTACTAATTTTATATGTTAAAACGGGAATATCGCATCTAGCCCAGCAAGCTCGCAAATGTAGCTTTAAATCTAATTAAAAACGAATTTGTTAAAAATTTGAAGAAAAATATTCATACCGAGAGCATAATGAGCGTATATTTAAGAAATTTAACGCGGTACAAAACACGATAAATCGTATACAATTATCAGAAGCGCCCGAGAGACAGTAGCGTGCGCTCGACGCCGCAATAATGTTTCATTTATAATTTCATTACAACTATGTATAATAATATATACACCCATGTGTATGTATATGCATATATTAAGTTCAGATATGTATGTGCATAGACAGTACGTTTGTACATAAGTGTGCTTAGCGGGTTTATATAAGGTCTATTTTAATTGGCGGCTTTTCTTCAGAGACTCTAAAATGACGCGCTTTTATCTAAACAGTCTCAAATGTACGAATATGAAGGCTCGTTATAGTTCGTTGGGCTCGCACTCAGAATTATATCACGTTTTAATAATACTACTTATTATATTATACGAAGCTACATCTATTTTTATGCTCGAAATAAATCCTTTGACTTGTATAGGTTGTTCAAATTGTAAATGAATATATTCTCTGTATAAATATTTGATTAGATTTTGAAGTCCAAAATGTTATAAATTATTTAACGAACGCACATTTCGATTTATTTAATTAAAATATATATTTTGATATTTATATGATATTTTTTTAAGAATGGTATTAATATTGAATTACAGTTTTGATTTTTTAACTATTTTTATTCGATCATTAGAGGTATCAAATCTTATTTTACTATTCATTTGTATGTAAGTGAAATTCCACATATTAAACTATTTATATATACCCAAATGAAGTAATTACCTGTATATAAATGTACATATACATATGTATATGTATGTATATTTGCCTATTCTATTATACACAAAGTAATGTTAATGATAATAAAACAAAAAACTTTCAAGATTTCGGGTTTAGATTCATAGATACATATATTGTGAATGAAGTTTAGTTAATTTTATATGAAAATTCTATAAAAAAAAACCGAAAAAATTTTTTGTCAATTGTTTTTGAAGGTTTACATTAATTTTAACAAACGCGGAAATCGTTTTTGTCCATTTAGATTCTGCAGAATGATTTTTTCTTTATTTTTCTCGGGCGTGACCAATTTTAATGTTGTTTCTGAGGACCAATTAGGCTCGTTGCGTTGGTCTCGTCTTATTTACGACTTCATTGTGTGCAATAATAATGATTTATTACGATATTACGATTTTTATTGCCTTTTGTGTGTGTGATATTTGTCGACGAATCCCTTCACTCACCTCTACTGAACGCAACATTCCACTCTTCCGAGCCTGCTGCCGAAAAATTTCGATAAGATAAACACAATGAAAGTCTTCTTTTATTATTATATTATAATTTTCGAAAACGTCGTGTGAGAATCTCGTCTCGACGTGAACGCACGAATTTACGACACGTCATTAAATGATTATGATAGATTCAATATTCCGTATAAAATGTTATTTATATGTCGCATTAGGCATTTTATTGTCGAATTTAATTTGTGTCCGGCTGATTTTTCTATATGTATTAATTCTGTATTTACATACATAGGTAGATAGATACTGTATAATATAATAAATTATCATAAAATAGCACAGAATCAATGTAATAATAAACGGTATTGCTTTTGAGCATATGACGACATTTTTCAAGACAAAGTGTTTCGAATGTCGCATTTTGATCATTTATTTCAATGTAGATTCGTTCATGTTAATTAAAAATCTCGCCATAAACATTCCGTAAAATGCGATGTGACAATTCCGGAGTGCATTTATTATTTTTATTTTTCGAGGCAATCAAAAAAAATGTAAGAGGATTATTAGTGGTGTTATATCGTAAAAAATACTTGTCAAGTTGTCCACCCACAATTTTTGTAAATTATCAATTTATACATTTCGTTTTTTTTGGCAACAATACATATCTATTATTGTCAGACGTAAATATCCGTGTACTCGTGGATAATATTCTCAGATTGAATTTGTCATTTTAAAAATATCGTAATGATGTACAAAATCAATTTATCTTATGTATGTATGTAGGTACATCCGTTAGCATAAATATTGATTAAAATATACTACAAATAATAAATCTGATATAATGATTTTGTCGATGATAAAAAATCTGTTTGAGTTTTCAAATATGTAGAAAGATAAAATAATGTTCATTGCTAAATTTTTCAATTTTACAAATACGTAATACATATGTATGCATTTACTTATACTTGCAATACTTCTTTTTTTAGTTATATTTGTAGCGATATTAATCATTAAATTGATTTTTTGCAATTATTACTAACCGGAAAATTGCCGATAATTTGTCATTTTCTTTGTAGACATGTGAAATTCTGATAAATCTTATTTTAAAACAGTTTAAGGTGTTCAAATGCAACTTTTAAAATAAAATAAGACAGTAAAAAAATTAGAATTGAAAACCGCACTGAAAGATTTTTGTATTAAACATACATATGTACATACTTATGCATAGTAGATATATACATATTATAGTCTAAACTCTACTTCTGCTTTTAATTTTGCTTCGTTATATTTAGATCCATCTGGCGGTCAAGTATAATCATTTGGTTAAAAATATGATTGAGTAGATACATAGATACATACATGGCTTTGATATTTTTTATGTCTTATGCAATATTAGATCTTTTCATTTCAAAATAGAGTATAATTTAAATTTATGTTAATCCAAACTTTTTCGATAACAATGCATTCAAATCGGGTTTCATCGAATATTGGTCATGATCATGAATTTATAAATATTGTATAAACCGTGTTCATATAGTACATATGTAGAAATATTGGTTCAGAAATGCGCCTGCCTACTTTTGTAAAATTAATGTGAGCATTTAAAGCATACACATTCAATATACATATGTAATAAGCATTCTATCTGTTAATTGTAAACGTTTAAAAGACCTCAAATTTTTTAACTGACTTTCATTGACTTCAATTTACGCTGAAGTAAAAATTTTCATAATATAATTGTACAAATCGACTTCTATTGTAAAGTTTTCGAATTCACGAATTCCTTTCGCCGCGCACCACTGGAATACGCATTGCTTATTGATTTCAGCGGTTTTTTTTATTTTATTTTTTCGAACTTGAACGAAAAACGATACTCGCACTTGGCAAGGTGCGATTTTTGACCGATCGAACGTGTGCCAATATAATATAACCATTACTGGGTAGTTACATATACATACATATAAATTCATGCGTCATGGTCCAGGGGTAGTGAACGCGATCTGCCCGAACCGCGACACGTTTTGTTTTGGCAACAAACAACAACCAGATCTCACTCACTCACCCTCCACCTCACTCTCTCGCACCCCGGCGGCATTAAATTTATAACGGGGTTGTCCCACCGCCATCCCCCGCATCATCCCCTCCTCCTTTCGGCTTTTGTGGACGAGCCCGTAAACTTGTGTTAAGTCCCGCGGCGTCGGAAATAGGTATTTGATGGCGGTGGTAAAGGCCGTAATGTCGATGTTGCCCGACAACGACCAACTGCTGTCTGACTCGTTGCTGAAATCAAAATTTCAGCGGCGTATTATGAACCAGACATGCCTCGTTTCATCTCACCCTCCCCGCCTCCATAGTACCTTCTAGTACGTCACTACCGGTCTATGATGAGTGTCTGCGTAGGTAGGAAGTGCGAGTATTTGTCTCAAATTGCAAAAAAATAAGTACAGTTTGTCGGCCGCAGTCTTTCTAGTCGATATGGAAAACATTGTTATCTAGAAAATCAATGCAATTAAAAAACTTTAGGCCTAACTATGGACGCTTTGTTGTACATACATACATACTTCTAAATGCTTTAAGGTCACAACATTTTACGGGAAAGCTTTGTTTAGATTTTGGTTGAATTTTAAGTCAATTAAAAATGTTTCCTCATATTTATTTATATAGCAAACTGCTAATACATATAACACAAAATAACAACAAAAAATTATAAATCATCTTCCACAAAGGTATCCATTAACACCCTTCAAGAAAGCATCAATGTTATTAGAACTTCTAATGCTTTCAGGAAGGGCATTATACATTTGAATACCTCTGTGAAAAACACCTCCTGCAGTTTTAGCTTTCTTAACTCTACCTATAATTAATTTATTCCTATTTCTCGTTTTATAATTATGTATATCTCTATTCCTAACTATATGATTATTAAAATATTTGGGTAATAGATTCTTATCTAGCTTATATATAAACTTTAAAGTGCTTACTTTAAGACTATTTCTAATGTCCAACCATTTCAATTCATCTAACATACTTCTTACATTCTTACGCTTCCTCACATTCGAAATTGCACGCATTGCTCTATTCTGCACTTTCTGCAGTTTATCAATACACAAACCACTAAATAGATTGAGCACTGTAGCACAGTATACAGTATGACGCCGTACAATACAATTATATATCAATATTTTACTTTTTATACTTAATAAGTTTCTTAACCTACAAAGTACACCAACTTTTTTTGCCATTTTTTTAATAATATAATCTGCGTGCACCTTAAAACCACAGTGCGCGCTGTAATTCATATACCTATGTACATATCTGAATTAACCGTTTTTTTTTTCTTAATATTTTCGTATAGAAAGTATTATTTTACATTCAACCTATCATCTGATTTAAGACGTTAGTTGGTACAATCAAGCGTTGTTTTACCGTAAAATTTGGCAGTTGAAAGTAAAGTTTCGGCGTTTGAGTGTTGTACAATTTTAAAGTTCAAGAAATTGCTATTTATAATCAAGGTAGGTGATCAAAAAATTCACATATGAAATATAAAGATATAAAGTTTATAAAATTTATAAAAATACAGGATTTATTTATCTATTACACCATTTTTCAATAAAAATATTACGTTACAGTTGATAAATGATTTTTTGAACTATTTTTACCGTGTTTCTGTGCATATTCCACACCTAAATTTATTATTTTTATGCAAATAAAATCGCGGACTGTAGGGTTAAATTAAAATACATATTTAGCACTTCTTACTTCCAAATATATGTATGTACGTATGTAAGAATATATTCAAGATGGTTTTCAAATTTGATTTTACGAAAAAAAATTAATACTCACATACGAAATAGCTAATATATTCTTGTTCAATGTTTCAATTACCTACATATAGCTTAATACATAAAATGTATAATTATAATATATTGTTTTGTAAAAGCTTATCTTTTCTTATTTGTAAAATTTAATTAATTTAAAATCCATTTACGTATATATTTAAAAGTCTCATGTTGAGTTCAGGAGAATATTTTTTTATTGTTTTAATATAAAATGAAAATAGAAAATATAACCATCCTTACTTTTTAGACTGTTAATTAATAAGATATATCTTGTACTTTTTTTTTATTTATAAATGGTTTATAATATCAAAAATTATTTAAAAATTACAAATATAGATGAACATCTAAATTTTACGTTCAGTCTCCGCCAGGCTAATGTTACATAGTTTTGCCAGAAAATTCCGTATTTTTTTAATTTCTAAAATTTACTGAGATTTATTTTAAGAAAATATCTGACTCTATTTGAAGAATTTTATTTCGATGTTTTGTCAAAATGTGTAAGAATGTTCGTAATCCGGTCACTAAAGGTCAAAGTGGTCGTCACGTTGTTGCATGGATCTCAGTAACCCGTGTGACTTAAAACATGAACTTAAAATGATTCTAAAATACTGAAATATGTACGTAGCTGAAATCCGAACCACTAATATGTAATACTTTTTTCAAATATAATATATATTTTAATATATATTTTTTTGGAAATTTTGACGCTTTAAACGCCGACAACTCCCACTAATCACTAATTATTAGAATGTAATTAGTCTACAAATGAAGAGTTGACGTTTTGGTATTTGAATTGGTTTTAAATAAACATTGAAAACAAATGTAATTTATCAAATTTGAAAATCTGTCGGGGGCTGGAGAACGACGCGTATATCGGTCAGTTCATTTGCGATATCGTTGAGTATTTTAAGGCACTTACGCATTTGGCGTAACAAAGTGGTACATTTGGGAGTCTACGTTCTCACGAAAATGATACGGCATTATCGACAATTTTAACGGGTTTAAATTTCCGACTCGTCCCTGCCATTGTTTTCAGGTTTCGAATCTCGATTGCGATAGCGGACGCTCATCTTAATATCCCCTCAATTACGCAGAGCTTATTAAAAATATGCAGAAATAAAATGAACGATTAAGCCTAAGTATATAGTACGTTTTGTGATTCGGAGAAATATGGTATGACTCTTTTTAAACGCAATAATTAATTACGCATACAAACTAACCACATTAAAATCGGCTAAGCCGCTATAGAGTACAATATTTTGTAACAAAACGGGATTTGAACCTTTTGAGATTTGAGATAGGATTATGGAGCTTGGATTCAAAGAAGAAGTTCAATTTATCAAATATATTTTAGCTTCCATATTCAAGTTGCACCCATGAAAAAAATATGATTTAGAATTTCCACGCTTAATTTTGTAAACGTGCTAGAATATTGTTAACTTATTTTGTAAGTAGGTGTCTATAGGTATACAGGATATAGGTATGAGCTATCAACCCTTTAAGGCTTTGCACTTAGCTGTATATTATTTAAGTTTTTACTCAACCATCTCAAACCTGATATTAAAAAGAAATCGTAAAATAAAATGAAACATATTATCTTTGTGATAAATATAACAATATTTTATCGCCAGTTTTGCCATTCTCAAATATAGTACCAAGATTTTTTTCAAAATCCTTATAGGTTGATCTTACCTAAAATATTCTATTAATTGATTCGATATGCAGATACATTTTATTTAATACCTACCACATTTACTAACTGCAATAGAGATTAACTAAAAATATTTAATTTACTGATGATGGCTTTATATGTATCATATAATATAAACGAGCGGGGACGCATTAAAACGAAACGCTTATACTCTAAAGGTTAATATTCGTTGCCATAAAAAAAAACTAACAACCCTGTATCACAATAAGCCCATAATTATAGGCGCTCTCTGGCATCTTGTCTCCGTCTACGGCAAACGTAATATAATCTACCTATATACGTTATCTTAGATGTAAATCGGGGACACTCAATCTTGACCCAATAAAACGCTCGTCAAATGCCCGTTTGAGTTTCTCGAAAAGTCATTAAGTATCCCCCGTCCCACCTTACTCCCGATTTTTTATTTATTTTCCTTACCGATGCGAATTTTATCCTTTGCCTCTCCCCGCGGCCACTTTGCAATTCGTTAATTTATATTCACGAGCGGCGGTTTATCCGTGAATTAAAATACAGTTAGTCGTATAACTTTTAATGCGCGCCTCAGTGCGTCCTTTTTTAAATAAATAAAAAATAATACTTCGGTTTTTTTATTCGCTTCTGCGGTTTGAGAAACTCTCGTCGTCCAATCGTCATTTGAAAGCTTCAAATAGATAAAATAAATTAAATTGCAGTATAGCCAATCTTGACAGTTTAGAATAAGTGTAGAGTAATTTTCCAACAACACATTACATATAGTCAAGATTCAAATTATAGCATTGAATAACATTATCAAACATCAATAATAGGAATTAACTATACAATGTTTTATGATACTGCTGAATCCAAGCTAACTATATTTTTGCCTGAATATTTTTTTTTTCTCTTTTCTGTTATATTTTCGACCATTTCAGCGCAATAGGGATTCCTGTAATGCCATAATGGTCCAAACTTAAGTAAAATCAATAAACATACCTACATATACTACAATATTGACGTGCGTGAAATGGTTACTAGAATTAAGTATTGGACGGAATTCGAGTTCCCATCGTATACAGTATTCTGACAATGATCATATTTAGCAAAGTATTCAAATGTTTTTACCTGCTAATCACAATTTTTTAAATATCAATAGAAGGACACCGTATCATATCGCTTCCCAAGCTGCAATACGCGAAAGTTTCGAAGGAATAACCGATATTCTTATCCAATAGGCAAAACAATCAAAATTATTCTGTTTGATGGATTGTAAGGAAATTTATTATTATTTCATGTATCTTCAAGACTTTGTAAAAAACTCGTTAGCTATGAAAAAGACTTGAACGCACTTGCCTTTTTTAATTTAGTATTTTTTGGTCGAAACTATTATATTTTATATTATAATTACAACTATAAAATATAACTATTATATATTGTATATATTCAAATTATTTTCGTCGAAATTTGTACGGAACACCGGTAAAATCTATATACATATGTACATATGTATGTATGTATCTAAAGAAGCTCGAGCTTGCTTTAAGCTTAGGAAACACTGTTTTACTATTTAAGCCAAATGCACACATGATGTATGGCTAATTAAAAGCTCTCTGTCAAATTATTGATATGTGATATGACGTCTTGGCACACCAACGTTTGAAGCTTACATTAAGCACACACACACACACACGCACACGATAGATATACAATGTATAATATGAGCAATATATGAAGTGTAAAAATGAGGTTATCTAAAACATGTTTGCCTTTGGACGTAGAGCGTAATCACGTGTCAGCTATTGTCAACTACGAAGCGAGAACATCTGATTCTCTCAAGTACGTTGGAGTGATGATGAAAAGCAGTGTCGCGAGTAGCCATTGTCCGCATAGGCTACGGTCGTTGTTTCCGTTTGACCGCTGACAGAACAATGAACTTTCGTCAGGTGGTTTTTTTTTTTGCCGTTTGACGGCGGAAGACAGTTTACGTGGCCGTTTGGATACTGTGAGCTGGACTTCCTCCAGTCCACGACCGGATATCCTAGTGTGGCCGAATCTCGGTAGGACGATTTCTGTGGGTAACCAACAGGACGTGTAGCACGCTCGGAATAATCCAAGTTTGAACACTTTTGAAACGTACTCGATAGTGATCATGTAACACTTTTCGAATCCTCTCGTCTTTAATCTCTCCATCTCTCCATCTCATGTTTAAATTTGACTTGTCGATGAGTTGACTTGAATATTTTTAAATGAATCGTAGTATGCATGTATGTATGAAGTGTTATCGATCTACATATATTAACTTAAATTTACAATTTTATATGAAAAAAGTCGTTCGATTTGCATTTACAGGTAAATCAACAAAACATGTGCGCTACGATTTATCAGTTATCACATTCCTCTCCATTATTTTATCTTCTGGCAACACTGATCCGACCCAGTGCTTCATCTAGGAGAAAAAAATATAGAATTATGAAAATAATAGTAAAACGTATAGAACGAATTTACAAGGAAGATGAAGTAAATCAGTTTCAGATTCCGATGATGATATTGCAGTAGTTTCATCTACGACTAAATGGATGTTATCAGTTAAAGAAAAGTTTCAGTTAGCTATTCGAAATAAAACTCAAAAAAATATTTGAAATAGTTATGTATATTCTTGAGCGACGAATTGAAAAAATAAACATTTTTTATTCCTTTATAAAATATTAATTTAATTTATAAAAATTCATTATCACTCATACATATTTTTGTGCAACATATCTTAGTATAAACGAATAATGTTTATTGGAGTTTGGTTAAATATATTTAGTACAAAAAGAGAAGCTTATTTTTAATATTGAAAAAAATGATAATTTATCGGTAAACTGGTAATTGGTATAAAATTTATCGAATTACCGGTAAACGGATATTACGGTAAAGTGGATTCCCTAGTACATATGTACATACATATATAAACATATGTTGATACATTTTTTTAAGTAGCTTTTCTATCAGTTATTGGGAGTTTGATTAAAATGTATAGATATGTTTATTATGTATTTGTGTTAATCATTTCATTGATTGTAAATCACATATTTATAGATTTTTTTAAAAAGATTTAACTAATTTGTGATGATATTTTTAGTACCTAAATTACACGTACTTATACTTTATATTTATGTACATAATTAGTAAAAAAATCGGAATCGTACTGAAAATTATGTAAACTTTGTACTATTGGAGTTTTCAGTGACGCAATCTGGATTTTAAAAAGGGATATGCAATAAAAAAATTATAACATGTCTTTGAAAAATGGTATCGACATAAAATTTGCGATTTTTATCCGTGCAAAAATTCCGACATTTTTTACATAAAAAACTGTATCATATAGTATGTATACCTTTGTACTTACCATCGAATGGTCGTACAGTCAACTCGGTAAGTACGGTGAAATTTTAGTCTCGTTAACGACAGTATAATTTATTACCGATAGTAAATGCGATGCTTCGATTTGCGGTTAATCATTGTTACAAAGTATTTGCTTAGCGGTCACTTCGTACGCATTGCATATCAATGTAATGCATGTAAATTATAAGTGCTCTAGTTGCGAACAAAATATCATTTACACTGAAAGTGCGGTCGTTTCTGATCGAAGCGTGAATAGACAGACACATATAACTATCGATTAATTAATTTCAAAACGAACAATCGTCGTTGCAACGGTGTGTTAATTAAATTATTTGATGGGTGTGTTTGTTGGCACTCGCATGTCGCAGAATGCACGCGAATGCGCTTATACGAATCTAATTAAGGTGCGATTTTCTCCATAAATCCGCCATCACGCGAACCGACCACGTCACTCAATTCGGCGCCGACGTGCACTTGTGGTGTTGCACACAAAAGGGATGCGGAAATGTCCCTGCTGGATATAAATTAATAGCCCACTGGATGGTTCATCGATGTCCCGTTAACTCGACCCGTCGAACAGTACGAACGAGATGTAAAAAATACCAAATTCGCACGAAGAAAGATTCGGATTTGAATGCTAAAACTGCACACGTGGTGTCATTCAATTTCTGTAACAATGGGCTGGCAATAAAAAAGAATCCCAATACAGAAAGTATATGTATGTATATTATAGTTACAAAACTACTTTTTTTATCTTTAATTTTAATTTTTCAATCAAATTACATATATATTTGTTACCGTCAAAGTGTATTTACCAGTTGTTATATATTTTATCTGAGGTTTCAGATTCATATTTGAATATAAATTAACTAGTAGATATATGTTTCTACGGGCGAAAATACAGTTTCACTGGTGCTCACCGGGAACTATATGTACATATATTACTTTGACAGTTCATATTTATTTTACAGATTGCTTTAGGAATCAACGATGCGTTTAATATTACTTACTATCACGAATTTTGGCGAAAAAAGAATGCATTCAAAACAAAAGTTTGACTTTCCTACTCAAATCACCAAGTCAAGTGAGGCTTTCGTGAAAAGCAGTACTGTGAATGAAATACATCAAAATCAGGTCACATTGAAAGCTTAGGTTTTGTGAATCATATTCAAAAAGTGGATGAAAGAAACGAAATAGAGCGGAATACATATTAACTGATTCTGACCAGTCAGATTGTAAATCTGTTTTGTCATACGAAATCGCTACGTGGGATGGATGAAACACATTTTAACTAGTCAAAATATATTGGAAATATACTTTGACTGCAACATACAAACATATTTACTATTTAAATATTTCTGGTGACCTGAGTTTTATACGAGTGATGATCGATGGGTTCTCTATTCGTATAGTATATTGGTGTTACTCAATTTCCGTAATAATGGATTCCCAAGAAAAAAATTCTAATGCATCTCGTATATACGTATGTACATACGTACGTATGTACATGCATGCATAAACGGTTAAAAATGCCATTTTTATTTAAATCAAATTTCAATCAAAATATGTATGATAGGTTTTATATTTTGATAATTTGTCCATTAACTAGAGTTGTATTGAAGTGGATATAGCACAAAATCGGTGTAATTAATGAACAAGTAAACATTCATAATTCATATAATATCCAAAACTACATATTTAATTTTTATTTATATTTTCTCAATAATGTTCCATAATCAATAATTCTAAAGCACATTACTGGCAAGCGAAATTTTATTTATGAAGACATTTATCAACCGGTTTCTAGTTATTTTAAATTTTTAGCAATGAATTTCCGGAAATCACTGGATCACAATAATGTTAATATATCCTACCAATCAAAAATATATTACATACATATATACGATAAAATTTATTAACGCAGTCATCATTATAACCTGCATTGTATGGATTAAATATTAAATGATGTCATTAAAATGAATATGCATCAATTAAAAGCACACGAGTGTGTTCACACAAGGTTATTCCAAATATCATTGTGTATTTTCGATTTAAATTTCAAATGATGAATAATAAAACAATACAATTTCAATCAAATTTTTTAAATAATAAATAGTCGTCAATTTATAACACGTTTGGATTCGAAATGTAGCAGTCGGTAAATTAACTATTTAAATAGGTACTAAAATGGTGAATTTAAGCGTAGTATCTCGTGATCTAATTATTTTTGAATTAATCATACAATTCTTTTTGAAACTTTCGTACGGAAATGCCCACCTGAAGGCGTTCGAGCGTTTTTCTATTTCAATAAAATTCTATATGTAATTCAATTCTCGCTTGAATTTATATCGAAATATAATTACCAATAGTCTGTTGTTGTTTTTGGTTAATTTTCCTTCGCGTTAAATGTTAATTACACATCTATTCAATGGATTAAACATTTTACATACATCCGCAAACAACGGCCGAAGAAATCATTCAACGGTTTAGTCCGCGTACATTTTAATAATGAACCGAAGACGAGGTGAATTTCGAAAATAAAAAAGGCAAATTCTCAAGTGTCGACGTCATCTTTCCGTAATTTTTCTCGCCAGAATAACAATTAACAGTAAATAGAAGTCGCACATCAAAAACGCACATATTTATAATGTATGCAATTTATTGTAGTGAGACAATAGTGATCGCCGATGCGATAAAAGGCGATTGTGCTCCTCCGTTGAAGCCGCACGTTATTGGACACGGTGTACTCTTATTAAAAATTATAATACCTATTTACAGTATGTGTGTGTGTGTGTGTTTGTGCGGTTTTTGCAATGTGTGCACAATTAACCTTACGGCGATGCGATGCAACAAACAGCACTTAACACTTGCCATGCTCAAATTGACTCATGCATTTATAAATATTGTTCATGTATAAATACAGTGTGTTTATTATAATTATGTTTACTGGTCATATTCACTATCTATCGACGTTGATGAATAATATTATCATATTTTGTGGCGTAGTTTTGACAATCGCTGTTTGAAACCAAATTACTTGTGCAATTGCAGCGATTGATTGATGCACTGTGTTACGATTGCAATTGATTCTAATTCCAAGTGAATTTTTTTTTGTAATTTCAGAGAGTTTTATGAGTTTCGAGATTGTAGAGGATATGTTAAAGGTACGAACTGAATACTTATATTTACTTTGTGGTGTTTTGATTAGAAAATTTTTATTCGACGACGCAATTGAATTGAATGGTTGTGTTTTAAAACGCGTTTAGAAAACATAGCCGTTCTTAACCGAGAGAATGCGAGTTTTACCCATTATACACCTGTCAAACTGCCATTGTAAAATGTGCACGCTATACCTATACACATACACACCTGCAAAAAGTGACAAGATGCTTTCGAATTGGTTCAGTAGCACTACGTTACAGTGACCTTGCAATTAACGTGTCTGTACTGATGTACGTACCTTAATATATTACATGTTTTTCGATTCGTCATAACACGGTCAAAATGACTGAATGATATTATAATTATTCGATGAAAATATGTAATATGTGTATATTTTGAAACGCGCATTCTCAAATCAAATAATGTGAAGATACTTTTTTTAAATTACATTAGATAAGAGTAGGAAACTACATTATTTTTTTATGCTTTATTACAAGCGTAAAAATCGGATGTCTATCATTTGTAAATGTATTTGATCCTACTTGAACTGATTTTTGTGAATTAACTTTATTGGTGGTGATATGTTTTTATGTATGTACATACAATACAATGTGCGCGAGTTGTAATATAACAGTTAAGTTTTAACAGATATGATGTTTTTTTTTAATATAACAAATTATGATAAAAGTTGAAGTTTCCAGTAGACTATATTTAGAGTGGAATTGATTTTATTAGTTTAGAAAAATAGTTCAAAATATGTTCGTCACGTTCCGCCTTGACTTCTTGTCTAGTTTTCATAAATGAAAACTATATAATAACAATATGACTATTGTCTCGTTAGTTCGAATATTTAAACCGTTTAAAAATTAATGTAAAAACCGAAGAGTATCAAATTGCGAAAAAAAGTCATATAGAGCATCAGCCGTCTTATTACAGGTTAACGCTGTTTTATATAATGAGTGAAACGCTCGGGAATGAAGTAATTTACGGTTATATTTAACTAATTGAAACAAGTAATACTACTTTGGCAAGCATGATATGATTCGTAGAAATTAACAGTAGGAATAATTCGTTATCAGTACTCAATTCAGTTTTGATTTCAAATTCAAATATAAACATTACGGTAGCATATTTTTTTCTAAAAAATAAAGTTTAGGTTTTAGTTTCATATTTTAGGAACGCCACGCCACGGTCACATCAATGACTTAGATAAGACATCTTGGTGACAAACATGCACTTCACGATATTCTTGTTTGCCCGATAGGCCGATTAGACATGTGACATAATTTTAGCACTTTTTACAATGACTGGTGTGACGTGAGAATGAAGCACGCTTACGTGCTAAACGAGTTTGTACTGTGAACCTCGGTAAGATAGTATTGTCAGAAATTATTACTTATCGAAATTTTTTACTCTTAGTACTTTTTTTGTGACACATCAAATTTAATATTTGATTAAAAATTAAAACAAAAAAAAACGAACATTCACAATCAATATCTAGCTAAAATTATACCTATACAAGATGTGTAAGTTTTATAAAAATCGAAAAACTTATACCTAAGCCGTTTTTATGTAGTATGTACGCTCGCACACACAAAAATATTTGTGGGAAATAAATATTGTAAATTTAATATATATCCAAGGTACATAAATGTATAGTATATATATATATATATATATATATATATATATATATATATATATATATATATATATATATGAATGTACATATGTATTTGACTTATCGGTAAATTTACTTATGTATATACTTTCACTAGTGGAAGTATACTTCAGTCGGTAAAAGCATATCACACAAGAGATTTATAAATTAAAAATACATAACGACGTATTATCTATTGGGGGAAGATTCAATATTGCCTTTTGCAGATTCACAAATATCTATTGCATTATGCAGTGTTCAATGTTGAACAAGTGTTCAACATACATTACATTAATTGCTTACATTTAATCATTATGTGAATGATGATATTTGGTACAAAATTTCGATCATAGATTTCGCCTTTATATACATATAATTGAATGTCTGTTTGTCTGTCTGTCTGTCTCGTATAGGCTCCTAAACCACTCAACCGATTACGATGGAACTTTCTGGATTTGTTTGTATGCACGTCCGGGAAGCTTACTATAAAAAAACCTCTTAATAATAATATTCGTAATTAGGATTTTACCGACGCAAAAGTTTGAAGCGCCATTGTGTTGTCAATGAAATGTTTTTGTTGGTAACCACGTTAACAGGTTGGTTTATGACGACACGGCATAAGCTCCAACCATCACTTGAAACGGGAACGGGAACGGCAACGCAACGGGAGCGGGAACTGGAATTGTATGCCTTATTCTGGTATTGCAACGCATGTATTATATAATATATTATCTGTTTCTGTTTCTAATTAATAAAAATAAAAATACTTCTGGGGACTAACAGAGCAATTGGTCATAGAAGGCGTGACCAATATATATAACTTACTTAAAGATACAAACATTCTTCAACTTATGTAACTTTAAAAAAACAACACGGTGAGAAAAGATTTTGTTGTTAAGCCAATGGTTTTTCCTCATTTCCATATGTATTTCCTAAAACGCCAGTGAAAATATATATTCACCGCTTGTATGAAATGACTAACAAATATAGAAAATTCGTTATACATACATACATAGTTTTCGTTCAATTATACTCGGAGACGATTGTAAAAGCATGATGTAATGTGGTTCAATGTGGTTCAAATTGAAATCTAATATGTGTCATAATCTTCTGCAGTGTTAAATTAAAATTTTGATAAATAATGACTGTTCCTGCTTATCAAAAGCACGAGCAGCGTGGTATCAACGCTCGCACGAAATTCCGCGTAGGCGTAACGTAGGAATTATTTTTCCATTTTAATTAATTAATTCGCACCTATGGTTAGCACGGCACGTATTCTTTTTTCGCCGATCGAGCGATGCTTAATTACTACACAACGCTTTGTAGTAAATAAATATCAACGCATTCCTGACCATTAAGTATCGTGCAGTGCGAGCGGAACGATCCGTGGAATCAACAAGGGTGCGCCGGCGAATAACTCATCATCGTTTGTTTCAAACACCGATCATTACGAAGAAAAAAAATAATAATACAATACACACTTGTAACAATACGGAGACAAAATGAAGAAGAAAAAAACAACAAAAGTTTTTCAGAAACGGCAAACGCAAATACATTTTTCGCCCGCTTCGGCGTGGATACGTGATACCACGTTAATAGCATTCGTGTTCCTTTCGTTTATGACTCTTTAGATTGCAAGAGATGTCCACTCGAGATAAAGTAACGTTTTCCGTTCCTTGAAATCCATTACGACGAGTTTTCTTGTACGTCGCGCAATATATAATAAACACATTTAAGGAATACACTTTCGAATGTGGCCACTTTATCGGCATATGCGAGTATCGGTAGATGCATACGATTGCGTCAATTTATATTCAGAAGCATCAGTTAGCGATCTAATGCGTTGTAAAATCAATTACGCTTCGAAAACACACGTTATTTTTATGTACTTATATCAACATTGTTCGATCGCGTTATCGTCCAATTTAATTACACGTATCAATCGACAGTGGCGTATACGGTGTTATTTTTTACGTCAAGAAAAAATGGTACTAGAATTCAACCGTACAGTGTTTTTAAGCTTGCCGTGAATTTTTTAATCTGATTTGAAATGCAATAGGTACAATTATTTTATGCTTACTTTAACTTGGTCCAACAAGGTCGTCGTAACAATCGTGTTGTTTTTGCATAAATAAAATGAATAAAATAATTATAAAAGTTAAATGAGTTATGTTTTGGAATTGAAATATTTTCGATGAGGTGAAATTTTTCGGCAATCCTTATCAGTTGTTATTTACACGAGTTTTAGTCAGCTATCTTGTGCTGATTTTTTATATCGATCCAAACATTGACATGTATCAATTTTCATGTCGGCACAATAAACAGAGATTCGTGTATTTCTTGTTTTTGTGTGATCTCGATTTCTGATATGACAGGTATTGTATGTACTTCTTGTCTCTTATGTATTTTATTATTATTATTTATTAGTATTATTGATCTCATCTTTCGATGTAATTACACGTAATAATTTTCAACGAAAGTAATCATACATAAATGTACAATTAAACATATTTTAATCTAGATTAAACGGAGGTCAATTTCCGCCAAATTCGAATGTGTATGTACGTATGTAATGACGATTCAATATCAAATTCCATTTTTTTTAAACACAGATATTAAAATATTATTATACTTCTGTAGGTACATTGTAAGTTATCTTCTTAACAAATCTAATTGATACCTAATATAATATACGGTACCTATGTATATACAGGGCCCTGGGAAAAAATATTCCCGGCCCTATGAAAAACTAAAAAAGAAATAATTATAGATATATTTTTAATATGCAAAACATTTATCAGAACTAATAGAAAAATACCTATATGTTGATTGTTATTTTTTTTTTAATTGAATAAGAAAGTATGATATAACTGGTAAGATTTTACATGAATTTTACAGGTAAGATTTTACATGAAGTATTTAGCATTAAATAAATACATGTATTTTTATGTACATATTACTAAAATAAAATATCAATATCGGTCAACCTGACGTACCGGCACTGGCCCTTCAAGTAGTCAGGGCCCTGGAACTTTACCCCAGCTCCCTCCCCCCTCTCGTCAGCCCTGTCTATATAAGCACTTACTGTTCGTATCGTGTGCTGTATAAATACTTAATTCAGCAATGTATGCTTTGATTAACTGTAAATAAATTATGATTTATAAAATTGATTTTATTAAACACTTTATTATACTTACATATGTTCATATATACATATGTAAGTATATAAGATCATATTATTTAAATTTTGATGAGTTCTGGTTCTTGAATCAAGAACCGCCAGCGTGCTAAAATTATATGTAAATACATAGATCGGTTTGTGAAGACGATTTAGTCTCTCAAAACACACAGATATATCAAATTATACTAATCACATAATTGAAATACACGAACCTACCTATGTACAATATGCTTGCCTACAATAGCTCGGATACCACTTGAAACCATCAACCATTAAGATAATGGTTAATTATGCGATATACTTTACACGTGTAGAAAATTGACTTCGATGACCACAACAAAGTAGTCATCAAAGCATTCAATGCATATCTTTTGAAGTGCATAAGGTTTGTTACAAGTATTGATAGCAAATATACATACACTTTTCAGTCATTAATCGCAGTTTGTATCTTATATGATATGATACGCACGAATGTATCGAAGTATACCTGTGTGCCAAATTTTTAATAATATAATATATAATTTAATTATAATAACAATTAATAATACCAGTGGCAATTGCTCGCTTGCGCAGCGCTTCCCAAAACGCTCGTGTAATATAATCCGCCGTTGTTCTCACCAACAATGGCTTGAAGTTGCATTATTGTTGTTGTTTATAATTTGATACCGAGGGCTATAAATCATTTTTGGTTGTCATTGTTTGCGTTTCGGTGGTGAAAACAAACTGTGATGTGTAATGTCAAAGTTTGAGAAACTCGATTTAAAACTTGGGCGCGGGCGCAACGGATATACTGAGCTTCTTTAGCCAAGTGAACACCTTTGTTTGTGAGAAAAAAATTTATCTATATTTCTCATTAACTTTCATACTTTAAAAATACACACATACGTACAGTAAATCATCGATTAAATGGATTTCCATCAAATCGGAGTATAATATTGTTATGAAATATTGTATTCAATCAGTTGTCATTTGCTACTAATTATTCAATACAAATTGGATAAAATAGATATTATAATATGTAGGTATATGCGTGTTTATGAAAACAATATCCGATTCATCGATTTTGGTTTTACACGGATTACAAACCCATAATTATTAAGTATCTATGTTACTACACAAATTATGCATGTACTCGTACATAAGTAGGGAAATAGCTCTCAATATATGGGACACATATATTTTAATATTATGAATTTAATAATATATATGTATGTATGTTACAGTTAAATTGCATATGTTGGTACATTTTGTTTACTCATAAGCACAATAGTTTTTGTTTATATACGAACCAATCTGGCCAGTCATAGTGAACAAATGAGAACAAATTGACAAACAAACTATGTAGTTTGTTCATATACAAACTATTAGGCATAAGCCTATATATTCTCAATCGTTTGTTGCATCTTATATGTATGTACATACATATGTATGCTTACCATGGGATGTAATATTTTTTAATATTAGCGGAAACGTGAATCATAGTAACGTTAAAATGTGATTTTCCCTTTCAAATACTTTGCATCTCAAAGGTTTCGACGGCTCAAAAGTAGTGAGAGGTAAAATTTTCATGCGACACCTGGTGGTGAGTCTGTTTGAAGATTACTAAAACTAATAATTCGTATATGAACAAACTATTATAAATAATTTAAGTAAATAAATAAACTAAAGTACATATAATTATATGAATACTTGAAATTTATGTATGTATATGTTACAGTCCAAGTGTACGCTCCGGTTAGTTCATGAATATACTAGTTTTTTCATACACAAAACAAATGATAGCAGCCGAAAGCTATCTTCAAATATCTTTTTAATTATACATCATTCTGAAACTGTAAAACCTTACATGTACACTATTAAAATTGAGACAAAATTTAAAAACAAGGTTATGAAAGTATCACTTAGAGGTTTTTATTACAATTAGGTATTTATGTACGTATGTGAATATGTTTTTTCTGATTGTCTCTGCCTTTATATTCGATATCAATGAATATTGTAGGCAATTATTTACTTAGCTTTAGTGAATATAAGAAATGTTTTAGTGAGGAAAGTTTTATTTTAAATCATAAGCTGGAATAATCTATAATAAAAGATGATTTGGATTTACATCGTTTTGTTCTAGTTTTGATATCAGACGTCGAACGTTCGAATTTTTGAATTGATAAAGTTGAGTCATGTAAATTTTAGATGATGTACATATGTATGTATAGTGTAATCCAAATTTCATATGTATTTAAAAAAAATATATTGAATTTAAAAATAAATTAAATTTGGTGTCACTTCTAGTATGCACAAGTACGATTTATCAAATTTCACATCCCATCTTATTTTTAAATGTACCAAGAACTTCCACAAATGATGTAACAGGGGCTGTTGATCCTTTTGTGTCCTCGTTATTTGTTTGACGACATTAGAGTTAGTTGAATGCGATCAAATATTTAGTAGACACCATCACACACCATGGGGGTATGAAACGCGGTAATTATGCGTGCAAGTTTGCACCGTTACAATGTTTTTACACGCATGCGAACCGGGGATGTTTGATGAAGCAACCCTACGTGTTTGCTTTTTAAAGGTGCCCAAGAACGGATCGTTCCGGGGCGCGTGAGTTAATCTCCAGAGCAAATATTTCCGTTGGCCGTCTATTATACCCCATTGTCGGATCGGCCGCAGTCTAAGTGTTAAAATCCCAAAACACGCGATTATGATCGCGCAGCTGCGAAACTAACACATCTACCCGTTTTAAAGCACGATAAATCACGTTCGTAGTATGCGCAATTTCGTTATAATTGAAAGAGCAACGCTGTGCTATATGTATGTATGTATTTATTATTTATAATCTGATGTGACGATCTCATGTCGTTATTTGCGGGAAAATGAGAAAATGGCCCACGCTATAATTAGGTTGGGTGCTCAGCACTACATTCATATAATACATATATATACACGTGGCTTAAGAAAATTTTCACTTGAAGCTTAAATATCAATGCTTTTAGTCCAATCTAATATTTTTAGAATTGAATCGTGCAGCCGAGTAAATACATATACATATATGTATGTTATACTTTAAATTATTACAGAAGAGTCAATTAACAAACGTATTACTTAATGCACTATGTGATGAACGATAAAACAATAACGCAACACATATATCTTTATGCTATTTGAAATCTATAATATTAACTACTACGAAACAGCCGTGTACGACATACATATGTATGCATATGCATGTATCTTTATTCCACTGAGAAAATCGTACCCGATCCAAAGGATTTTGAACCCTTTCCACTTACATACATTTGAAACAACTGTGAATGCAAATCGGAAGAGGATGACACTTATTATTAATCAATAAAAAAACAATTTTGTAAAATTTTAACATATGTATGTATATCTTTATTCGGCCAAACGCTTCAATATTGCCGAAATAAAATATTTGATTTTTTCATTAGAAAATTATTATTCGGATTTAAAATTTATTAGTAGGTGCTTGAATTCATCAGAATATTGAAAATAAAATTGATGTTATACTATATTTTTTTACGATTTTTTGTATTCTCTATGGTTTTATTATGTGGGTGTGATTAATTTTAGTGATTTATCAGGATATGTTTTGCTAAAATATATGTGTATGTCTTATGAAAAAATAAGTTTGCATACATTTGAGCTTTGAATTTCATTATTCAGCTTTATTTTCTAATTTTTAATAAAATAATTTTTAACCATTAATAAATAATAAAAGGAGGCGAAAATTATTTTACAAGAAACTGCAAATTTTATGGAGCATACTAAAATCCATTAAAAGCCATTCCTTGTTTTGAAGATACAATTATTTCGCACTATTATCCTTTCTTTCAATGAAAATTTTTCTCATTTCAGTTAATAAATAGCTCTCGAAAACTAATAAAAACATATCCTTTGCGCAATCACCTTACTACACTATGAATCAGTAGCTTTTTGAGGCTTGTCTCAACTTCATCGGAAAGAATTTTAAATTTTATTCTGCGAAATAGAATCAATTATTTTTTATGATTTAAAATATGGAAATCTTTAATATTTTAAAAATTCACAATCGTAATTGAGATCGAACAAATGTTGCCTGGCGATTGACCGGTTGGGAATCCCTGCTATACATTTACAAATGACTTATTTCGAATTTCGAATTTCAAATTCCGTACTCCAATGCGCATGCGCTGACGTATAATATAAATTTATTTGTTCTTTTGTTCTTGTAATTTTCTTCAACGCCAACATATTAGGCAGTTCGTAGTTCGCGTTTGCGTTTGCGTCTCTTCAGAGATGAAATAAGAAGAGGCAGAGACAACAATCGATCTCTTTTCAGCGGGTGAGTGATCTTTTCACTTTGTGAAAATCAAAAATTAACTTTTTATCAAGTGCACCAAACCGATAGTATCAAATTAAACGGATTAAACATAACGTTCTGTCCCAGCTACCCGTTGACCCAGTCCATTTGCATGAATGCGATAACTCGAAACATTTGTATGAAATCACACTCTTAAAAAGTCACACCGGTTAGACGACTCCGCCCTTTTTAACCCCCAGGGTGCATCAACCCCGAAGCGCATCTCCAAAGCGCAGTGTGACCCTCCTCCCAAACCCCCCTAATGCGCGCGCACAAGCACGCCTATCGAAAGAGGCGTGTTTGCTTACGGTATTAAAACGACATTTAAAACACATTAGGCATGTGTAATAATCCCAATAGGCCGCGCATAAAATATAATGCGACCACTATTTTTCCCCACCTCTCCTCGACTCGTCTAATGCTTATTCAAATTTATATTCAGAACGCCTCGTTTGGAAGCCCCGAAATGGCTTCCACGCGCGTTTAAATTAATCATTGTTAAAAAGGAGAAGAGATGCGTGTGTGTGTGTGTGTGTTTGAATGACGCGCACGCGGAAAAAAATAATACATATATGCATTTAAAAGTAAATAGAGGCGAGAGCGCGGACTAACGACATATTATAATACGAGTGTACAATCTCGAAACGGTAGAAGCGAATAGACATGACAAAACATTACAAAGTGAGTGGGTAACCGTTTTTCGGGCCGGCCATTACTCACTCAATGGACCGGGTAAGAAGTGTGTGTTATCTCGGTGCGGCTCGGGGTAATTTGAGACTTCAATGCTCACCGACGCGGGGCCCGTTTCGCCGCTAATTATCATTTCATTAGCGATTCGGACCCGACGTCAATTCTATATGTGTGTATTTATTTGTTCGTTCGAGGAGGCTCCGAGCGCAAAAGGTTAATGGCGAGGAAAGCGCGCGCCGATACTCACCTTCGCTTCTCGCGCTTTCGATCGAAATTTAAATATACTTCCACTTGGTAACAATTATTTGAGTACACACATCCATACGTTTGTACATATACATATACTACATATGGATACGATCCTGTACAAGTGAGATTACGACACAGCCGATTTCCCGGGGTCGGCTTAGCCGGAAAGCGTGTTATCTCAATGAATTATTCGGGTCAACAAAAAAATGATAAAACGTCTTTAAAGATTATTTTAATTGTTTCATAATTAATTTGTACACAAATGCGCGGAAGAAGCTCAAATTATATTTTATCGCGAGTAGAAAATTCAAATGTGCTGTGAACGGAAGGAAACTTTTTTTATTTTTAAATCCGGTCGACCAGATGAATATTTTACTTTATTATGATTTATGACATATATGATCAGTTAAAACAATAAATTAATATTTCATAACGTCAATTAATATTTCAGTCCAAGCCACTTGTTCGGTAAATTAAATAAACATCCTGAGTTATCTGCTGTTGATGGCTTTTAACGCTAATAATTCCTGACATTTATGGTGTGTTCGTCAACATGAGACATATACATACATACATACATATTTATGTATGTGGGTATATTTGGAACATGAGTGAATTTTTTGACTGAAATTATATTTATCCTGAAATATATCGGAAAATGTTAATTACAAAGTAAATATTGCATTTAAAGTTATTCCATTTTTTTGTCAATTTAAATGTAACAAAAAATGTTGATGGTAAAATGATTCTTTTAAAAGTATCAAATAAACATCTTATGCCGGCTACACACTATCAAGTATACTTAAAGGCTGTCAATTTGCATGACAAATAAAAATTGGCAGCCACATTCCTTTAAATATGTATATATATATACTTGATCCAATATATCGTATCATACAAACTTGACGATGGACTTGACGGTGTGTACCGGCCATTAGTAAAGTAGTAACTTAGGTTATAAATTTTAATTTCTACGGATGTTGTAAACAGCCTTACAAATACACATGTATATGCTTGGAAGTTCTCGAATTCAGAAATAAAATATAAATGTTTCAAACCACAAAGTACTCTAATACCCTTTCGATTCATTAGATACCTTAAAATTTTTCGACAGACTCTTCTCGTATAATCTCACAACGTCAGTACGACTGATCATACGAGAAATAAATCTCTCGACTATTATAATATTTTATCAAAAAAATACACATTATACAGATATAAAATAAATATTACGGAAAATTGTTTAAAAAGTTGATTTTGATTATAAAATTCGGTGAATTATTTAGTAATATTTTGATACAGCGACGAATACAACTGTAATTGTATTGCACTGTGAACAAAAGCCATATTGTTAGTTTCTGAGAAAACGCTGTAAGTTCAATTCACTTTTCTTCATTTCGAGAAATATCTCGTAAAACATTAAATATAATGTTTTGCGTTTAAAAATATTTAAAAATACTGGTGGCCTGTAATATGTCTACTCTGCTTTTTCGAGATTCTGGACATATCCAAAATTAAAGGAAGTATGTAATAACAATTTATGAACTAAGTCAAACATAAATAGTGTTTTTGGAACTTAAAATTGGACTTTAAATAAAACGGTTCTTTCATATATGTATGTATGTATAACGGCTCAGTTATAGCATAATGTGGTGGAATATGGGTAAAAGTCGGAATTCTTGACAGGGCGGACCCTCTAGGCTCGGAAGCGAGGCTCGGTCGACCCACTTCTTCCTGTCATTGGTTGCTCTTTGCGACTACTATAGTATTGCCGTGCCCGGAATTAACTCGACTTTTATCTGATGAAATACTCCGACATATACTGCCTGGTTCGCATATAATTTCGGACGGTTGGGCAGCGTACGGAAATATTCCGAATTCCGGTAAAAGTGGTTATAATTTCGTGGATCCAAATGATAGTGAAACACATACGCAAAATGTGGAAAAAATGTGAATGCGTATGAAAAGAAAGATGAAGCGTCAATTTGACACAATGCGTGCCCGTTTTGATTCATATTTAGATGAATTTGTTTTCAACCACAAACGAATGCGTGTATATTCCATTCGCAATATGTGGAATATATCCGTACGCTGCCCAACCGTCCGAAATTATATGCGAACCAGGCAGTATATGTCGGAGTATTTCATCAGGTAAAAGTCGAGTTAATTCAGGGCACGGCAATACTATTGACATCGGAAGGAGCGGGTCGACCGAGCCTCGCTTCCGAGCCTAGAGGGTTCGCCCTATCGAGAATTCCGACTTTTACCGGAATATGACTTTTTTTTCGAGTACGATTTGAATTCATACCATTCAGTTCATTCCCCATACAAAGCAATCATATAACTCAAATCGTATATGTATGTATGTTGTCCCGCTATAGTTTTTTTATTTATTTATTTTTTATTTTTATTGTATTTGATAATAAAAATAATAATAATTTATTTGATGTTTTAACAGTGGATTGTATAATTGCAGAGTGGCATATCGACGGCGTCGAGCTCTCCAGCGGCGGGGGGCGGCGGCGCGGTGGGTGTTGGGGGCGGAGGCGGGGGCGGAGGCGCCGGGGCGACAGATGCTCGCTCGGCGTCTCCGGTGCCCCTTACTGCAGCCGGGGGGGCGGCGCCGCGATGCTGCGACACTGGCCGCCCCATCTACCAGGATCCCCTCACAGGACAAACGGTGTGTTCATGCCAATACGAATTGTTCAGCTACCAGAGGCTCGCCTCGGCGGGGGTGCCCCTCTCTGTCTACAGTGCCCCCTACTCGGATGCTGCTGCAGCCGCCGGGATGGCCGCCTACTTTCCAGCACTCGCGGGCGACCAACCACCCTTCTATCCCAACGCGGTAAGTTTCACATCACATACCAATTAGGAAAAAATAGGAAAACCATAACCACAATAGGAAAAAAAAAAGTATTAATTTTTGAACGTTCCATTCTATAAAATACAGAAATCTGGAGCAACCACTTTTTTGAGTTGCTTCGCTCCGATACCTCGGTACTTGCTTCAACTTTGCTCCAGCTCCGCTCCGTGCGGTGACACGACAACTCGTTCACAGATTTTCCGTAAACCGAGGATGCGCTCCAGGCATTACGTATACGGCCATCTCTTTCTCACCCCGTCTGTTCACCAAGATATCGTTTACTATGCCATTACGTATGCAGCCATCTCTTTCACAAACCGTCTGTTCACCGATAACAGACGGTCTGTGAAAGAGATGGCTGCATACGTGTAATGGCATAGTAAACGAGATCTTGGTGAACAGACGGGGTGAGAAAGAGATGGCCGTATACGTAATGCCTGGAGCGCATCCTCGGTTTACGGAAAATCTGTGAATGAGTTGTCAGTTAATCGCTCCGTGCTCCGTATATGTAGTTTTAATAGGAATCATATTATTCGTCATCTTTCTTTATTTAATTTATTAATGTTACTCATACACAGACCCATGACAGGAAGTTCTTACCACTAGCGTAAAACTCGTTTTTTGTCGATTTTGTTAAATTTTAGAACAGGAAATGAAACAAAACTTTTTATTATACACGCATAATATATTCATCAATAATATTTTTCACCAAATGTTTAATTGAAAACCATCTAAGCGCATTCAAAGCTCAAACACAGACTGAAGCTTGGGACGAAGTTCGTTCGCTCATTCAGTGTAGAAATGACTCATTTTTTACTAACCACTTCTTACTTTCACTTACGAATCACTAGTCAAAACAAGTTTGTTGTCAATAAGTTGTTTATATTTTCTGGAAGAATTCTGAGAATCGGCACGTACATTCAATCGACGAATATACAAAATTGCACACACATGATGCAAATATGCGCTGTGCAAAGTTACATTCGTCATGTTCAGACTTGAAAATATTTTTTGGCTTTCATGCCTCGTAATATGTATTTTTTTGTCATTCTTCGAATACAAAAAAAATATACAGAGCTCACTGAAAATCGGCACGTGCACGATGTTAAATACGGTGCAAAGGTACATTCGTCATGTTCAGACTTTATTTTGGCTTTCATGCCTCGTGATATTTAGTTTCATTCTTTGAATACATAAAAATATACACACAAGAGTAAAAAAGAGCTCTCAGCAATCCAAGTAACAAAATGAGATGCAAATTGGTCGAACAACAAGAGAGGTAGAAATTTTCAAGTGATTGAAAAAGTGAAGACTTATGTACATGTACGTCCATACTCAATACTGCTTAAAGGGTTAAAATACATTTGTATATACGAATATGATATAAATTTACATGTATTTTAAATTCGCGAAATAAAAGTTGTTTATGAAATCTTTTAAAAAAATAACTTTTTTGCAAAATATATACAAGAATAATATTCGAATAACAAATGGCTGAAAAATCAGACGAATAATTCGAATACTCGAATATTCGAATATTTGATTGGGATCCCTACCCCACAGCCCTGGTACATAGAATACTTTTCAAAATGACAACCTTGAATTACATTTAAAATAAAAAAATAAACAAACAACTGATAAATGTATAATTGCATTATCCATTACAAAACAGTATTGAATATACCCGTTCAAATTTATTCAAAACTACACACTCGTCTACTTGTCTTCAACGGCTTGTACTCTTCCGGAAAATTCCCACATAAGATCAGTACGACCATCGTCTATTTTTAGCAGAGTGACTCGCATTTTTCACGTCGGCGACTCTGTGAACTTCACCGCGTATTTTCCTATTATTTTAAGTGATCCGATGTTAAATAAACCAAACTTGCATTCGCGATTATTGCATACTTGGCCGATGAGACAATCGGGTCGTGCGTTTTGCAGTCGTCGATTACTCATTAATTATACACGACACAAACAATGATCAAATACGACTTTGATTCGCATTGTCGATATATTTGGACATCATGCAGACAGGGCCGGACGAAGTATTTTAGACAATCGAGTAAATTTCAAATTTGGCGTCACCACAGATTATTTAGTATAATATGTACATACACTGTACGACATAAAAAGTACATGCGATTGTTTTCCAGTAACATTTCATTAAATGATTTGAAATAATATTGTAAAAAATAAACAATTTTAAGACTAGATTTTTTCTCTGTGGAAGAGTTGAAAAGTTTTTTTTTGGAGAAAATTCGAGAATCCGTGTAAATATATTGTGAAGAAAGTATTTTAAGCAAATCTTCCTGGGAACCGAGAGTCCAACAAAATAATGTATCTCTCGGGAATCAGAGAATCGCCTAATCACTAATCCGGTGACGTATGCAAGCAAGTATGTATGTAGGCATACGTAAATGCGATTGTCCGTGTATGTATGTACACATACATGTATGTATGTAAATTCTCTATCAAGCAACAATAACATTGGGTGATGGGTTCCGACAATGGTGTCGGATCGAAACGGAGAGGTGGGCTTTCGAAAATTCCAAGGTGAGAAGGATAAACATCTTCAGGCAGATTATATTGTTAGCATCCCCTAACAACGGTAATCCAAAGGGCTAACGACCCGGTCACGTCGCGGCCAAGCCGTACGCAAACAAACCCAACAACTGTCACGTTGTGTCAAACGAGGGTTAATCAATGAATGAATGGTTAACGGCGATTTTGATTTTTGTACACAAACTCCGGTCGTCCGTTGTGGTTTCTCTTGTACATACTATGTCGGTATAAACAAGCATACATATGCTGGTATAATGATTGTGTAGTGTGCTGAGAAGCTTCACACTTGAGATTTGACAGCTTTGAGATGACGCATTGGGATCGGTTCGTATAGTAGGTATATAGAAATTATAAGGTGTGTTAAATATACATATTGATTTGATGTTGTTTCGAAAAGATTCATTAATTTCATCATTGTCATCATTGACTTGTAACAGTTTCACATTTAAAACAAAGATTTCGTACATTAAGCATACATTACATTAAAAATATTACTCAAAGTGGTATTTGTGACATTTGTAAATATTACTCAAAAATTGCAATGGCTTTTTTTCACTAAATACCACTCTAATGTAATATACACAGATTATTATCATTAATGTTCTCTGCCTCATTAAATCATATGTACCATACATAAATATATGTACAAAGGTACATACCAGTGGCGTGCCGTCACTTTTAAAACAGGGGACTGGGTATGGACAAAATATATTTAAAAATATATATATTTAATTGTTAAATTATAAAATCTGTCTTCAAGTGATGAATGTAGTTTTTCATTCTTGTGCTGACAGAAATATCTCAAGTAGCTTACCTTTCTTAATAATATCTTGTCTGTCTTCAAAACTTAATTTTATGAATGCTTGAATGTCATATTTGTATTAAAAAAAATCTGTCCAAATGTGTGCTATTTTACTAAAAATTGTAGTTCAGAATGATGTTTGATAGACACAAATCAAAATATTCTTAGTGAAAATTCCATAAATGCTTGAAGAGACATTTTTTGTATTCAACGGAACGCCTATATGTACATAAAAATTTTTTCAGTACCGCGAAGGGAACATAATTGAGACGGTGAGTCCGTACAAGCGAATAACGCGGTGGACCATAACAATCCACTACCACTTCCACTAATTGAGGTAGGGCCGATTCTGGTTTCAATACTTCACTATTCCGAGTGAGCAATATCAATATGGACAACGATTTGAAATTTTTGTAATAGAATTGTTGATATTTTAGGTGACTAGCCTTGTCCCTCTAGTTCAATGACAGCACACCACTGATAAATAAGCTAGTGCGTATTCAGAAAACTTATGTAGTTACTATGTAATTTAAAATTAAAAAAAAAGCAAAATTCGCACCCCGTTTCGTAAATGTAATACTTGCGTGTATAAAGACCGGCTTATCTATTGGGCAGACATAGGGCACGTAAATAAAATGATTACGTGTGTTTTTTTCGTCGTTTATGACTGTCATAGTTTTAGAACGAGCGACAGAGAAGGAGAGAGAGAGAGCGAGAAAGGCACCGATTGAGGGATAGAGAAACCCTAAAAGGTTTTGCCCCCGGCGATAAACAATGTGTAATGACACACGATTACATAAATGCCTTTGCCGTTTCCCACACAAAAATGTGCAGATAATCCAATACACGGCCGCTAAGTATCCAATAACACGGGGCCAACGTGTACTGCTGAGGCTATGGGGGTGGTGGGAGGAAAGTGAGTGGGGTGTCGTGGGGGTGGTTGACTCGTGTCAAATACTCAAATTGTATAATCATATTACGCGTGAACATAACCACACACACACACACACACACACACACACACATATTACATTTATAATTTAAAAAAATCTTAATAACGAATATTTGTTTCATTTTCATGTCAACGTATCAACGGTCATGTACATATGTTTATTATACACGTCTAAAATAAAGTAATTTGTCTGTAAGATTTGTCCAAGCATATTGTACTTATTATAAAACCGAAAAAAAAAATTAATTTTGTGAAAACCACGCCATGTGTAGATTAACATATGTGCATAATTCAGCTTTCAATACCCCCTCTTAACTAAATTTAAAGTCAGTTATTAAATCAAAATGTCCATTATGTAAAGTTTGAAAATGACAAGTTTCTAAAAATATTTCAAATGAACCGAATATTTATATTAAATACCAGGACCGTGGAGTCAGAGTCGGAATCAACCGATTTCGACTATATATTTTTATTTTCTTTAATTAATAGTAATATGGTATGTGTCAACTAGAGTCTCCAATTTTATTGAAGTAAATCCGCTATTAAATTAAAATTTAATAATGTATTTATAAAAATCATGAATTTAAAAAAAATCGTTGAACTGCAGGTATTTTGATGTGTTGTCTCACATTTCTTCATTTCGAGAAATATATCGCGAAACAAATATGAAGTTTTGCGCTTAAAAATATTGGTGGCATGTAATATTTTTACTGTCAATATTTAGTGATATTGACAGTTTATTTTATTTACTGATCAATTAAGTACCGGCTAATACTCAATAATTAAGAAATTGTCAGTGACACTATGAATCGCGAAATATTTTTATGTGTGTATGTTGTTATTTTCTTGTAAAAAGATAAAATATATCAACAGCATTAAGATTACAAGTCGTTCCCATACTTAAATCGGTAAGAAACCTGATCTATGAATGTATGTAGGTGAACACTTAGTTATTACATAATTTGGGTAGACATTATATACCTATGTATGTACATATGTATGCTCGCGTTCTATATTACATATGTATTTGTTCGTTTAAGGTAGATTTGAATCCATGGTATGTGTGCTAGAGTGGCTCGTTTATCCGGCCTGGGTGTGTCTTCAGACACATGTAAGACACCTTCAGCTGAAATTGTGAATGATGTTCTCGACTCTGTGCCCGTAGGTTGGTTCCCCGTCCACGATTTCCTCTGTGCCGCGACAGATGGGACGGGAGGTCTGCCGGGAGCTAGCCTGGGATGGGACGGGACGGGATGGGGGAGGTTGTAACGGAGTTAGTCGAACCAGCGTCGTACATCCGTTTGCCACCCCTGAACTTGTGCGAGCGTCTGTAACGCGATCGGTGTTACTGTCGTAACGAGACGTCTACTTTCAATTATGTCAGAGTCGGCTGATTTTTAGCTATTAAACCGAATTCGAATATAAAGGTTTATATATGATTATATTAAATCACTTTTTATCTTAGAAGAATTTCAAGCCTTCAGGAAAATCTTTACTGGTGTCGAAGTGTAGATATTTGTTGCGGAAATAAAAATAGCTAATTTGGATTAAACTATACATTTGCTTAGTGAATACCATTTTAATTAGTAATAGTAATTAGTAACAGTCATTTATTGGATTTTGTACAAAATAATTAAAACGGAATGAACAATTTTATTTAACGAGTTGAGATTTGGGATCTAACTGAGGCGAGCTTTCCGTTGTCTTTAAATATCGCAAAATCCTCTATCTATGAAGAATTTCAATTTAATTAAATTATTTAGTATGTGTATTTACTATACACATAAATCTGTATCTGTATGTTAGTATGTGTGTGTGTGTATATATATATATATATATCTATATATATATATATATATATATATATATATATATATATATATATATATATATATATATATATATATATATATATATATATATATACATATATGTATATATGTGTACACCTGTGTGTGTATGTATGTGTGTGTTTGTATGCTACTTTTTTTTTCATTTATTCAATGGTTATTACTTTTTTTTGTAATTGGCCTGGAAGGCACATTGAGTTTTATTGTTAGGCCTTCCTGGTATACATATATGTATAAATAAAACAAAAAAAAATTCTCATACTTAACGGGTGAGGAAGCTGCTTTTTCATTCAATTTAAATGTCGGAAATATTGAAAAAAGGGATTTTGTCTTAATTTTGTCAGACATAGTTGTAAAATATATAATAATAACAAACTTAGTTGTGCTGATTTTATATCTGATATAATTAAATCTTCTTTTTTTACTGTAATATATTTATTTTAAATTTTTGTGTGCCTCTTTTGACTGATTAAAATCGATAAGGGGCCATACAAATATTTCGGTGATTAAAAAAAAATGGATGTCTGCTCTTTATATATTATATTTTGTAATATTAAAAAATAATCTAATGTAAAAATTCTAAGAAACAATTTCAATTATTTAGGTTTCACATTAAATTTTCCGACGCTTCGACATCTCCTTCCATTTTAGATTCGGTGTATTCTTCTCAAACATTTTTCCACTTGGGTTGTTTCGATTTGATAAGAATAGACAGTGAATTTGAATAACATTATAAAAACACTGGTTGCGAGAGATCATCGGTATAGCTTCGGGGACACGACCAGAATGGTTTCGCGCTTGCTCACTTAGATTCGAACTAGTTTGAGCTAGGGAATTGTAGGGATACCCGCTACATTGTGCAGGAAACACCACCACCCACATCCCCCCATACAATTCCCACCCACTCTGTCACACCTGAACAGGTGGGAGGGAGTCCCCGAACTGGCGGGAGTTCCCGACCAACTTTACAGCCTGCTAGCGCACGCTCTTACACTCACTTATATTATACATATGTATGTACGTATTTTCCATGAAACTTAACGATACACATAATATCTACAATATCTTTTGCAATGCGTAAGCTAAGAATGTACACAAGTACATATTTGGATGTGTATATTTAAAAAATATACTCAAACTCTTCATATAGGATTACTACATACATACGTACATAAATGGAAAAATATGAATGACATGGAATGGAGGACAAAATGGTAATATAATTTTTTCTAAATTTGAAAGTAAGTACCTATTTACAATTAATAATATTAACATTAATATACATAACTTTCAAAAGTATTAGGTATGTATTTAGATAGTATATTTTCAAAACTTAATCATTGACTCTTAATATCTTTAAAGTTATATAATATTTGGGTAGAATTACACCTTTTACACATTCAATTGAGATTTTATTTTTGGCTAAAAAAAATAAAATTTGGCATGAGTATCTTATATGTATTAAGAAAAGTCTTAAATAAGGACCGTTTTTTAATAGAATTTAGGGCACAATTTTATAGTAAAAAAAAGACATGTCCTACTTTTTGATACCATATGGTAGGTCTAGATTTTAGAGAAGCTTAAAAAAAATCAATTTCTACCGTTCAACTCTCGATCTATGGCTGTCTCTCTCGTTTTGTGTTCACTGAATGAATTTATTTATATTGGGGTGGGGGCTATAAAGGTCTTTTTTAATTCGACCGGTTGTAATGGGTGCCGAACACGTCGACCACCTACTGAGATATTTACCAATCTCTGGATTTATTGGTATCCCGCGCCGACCGGGAGATTTCGAGCCACTAACGGCTTCATTAGACTCCCGTAGTACGGTTTTTTGATTCCTTCGGCCGAATTTATACGTTATTTATACGAAAGCCGGGGAAAAAGTACAAAATAAAATATTCGGTCAAGCATTGCGGCGTGATATATTGCACGCTCGGTGATAAATCTGATGGTCAGATTAAACGCGCTTAAAGTTTGCCACCGTTGTATTACAATGGGCACGTTTTGTAGAGTTTGATTTAATAATTTGACGACGACGTTGTAGTTGAAACTTTGATGGGATTATAATCGTCTATGAAGTTGTATTCAGAATAAAATATTTTTCACAATATCAAATTTCTAACTTTGACAGATTGTACGTATACAATATGTATGTATGTAGGTACGTGTAGGAAGCAAGTATCTTATATGTATTCTACATACTATAGTAATGTGTCAATTTCGTTTGATTGCTATCAATGAAATTGTTGGAATGTAATTGATTAATGACCATTGTATAATACCTATATTATATACGTAAGTATACTTACCTACAATAGCTTGAATTTGAAATGATTTTGATTAATAAATATAATAATCTTATTTCCATGCAAGTAATGTCTATATACATGTGTAAGTATTGGATTTTCGCTTTCTATTAAAAAAAATACGATAAAATATTTAAATATTAGTTTAAGGATCTGTTTTTTAGTGGGATTTGAATGCTTTGTATACGAATAATATGAATGAATAAATGCAATCAATTAGCATGTGATGATGAAAACTCAAAAGATATTCAATAAGTACTCGGCTATAGCTATGTCTCGTGTGAAATCGTTAATTTTTATATCCAAACATAATAAATATTATTCGTATATACATATATATTTTGAGAAATAAGAACATTTTTTTTTTCGTTTTAAATGTGTGATATGCTTTTAGCGCCGGATATTATAGTGGCATTATTTATTTTATTATCGCGTGGGACACGGATGATTTCGTTCGTTAATTTATTTAACCATTTCATAAGCGTAATAATGAAATTGCTCGTGTGTAATAATAATCGATCGCTTTTGAACATTTCGCCGATTGCATATTTATTAATTGATTTAGGCAATGCGATGTGATTGCGTCCAGTAATTATGGAGCCGATCTATCACAATTATTCGACGGGTGATGTTGTGGTCTCGTACATGGTGTGGCTATATGGGCACCACTATAACGTCAATTGGCTACCGCTTTATGTGGCAACTTTTTACATACACATTTGTTAGTATTATATCCAATTTTGCATAAATGTGTGTGTGGGGATAGGGATATAGGGGCGCGATTCCTACGGTGCGAGTCCTTTCATTACGTAATTAACCCCTAAGTTGTCGTCCGCGTGTTGAGCCTGTTTTGTTGATTAACTTGTTCAGTATGTATGATACGACCATAATAATATTATACTAATCGTTCATTCTGTCAATGGGTTGATGACTTAATGTAGAAATGCTTGTTTTTTGTTGGTTTGACAAGTCAAATGTTTATTTTGAGCATAGCAGTTTGTTCACGTTATATGTACATACTTACATATGTACATGAACAAACTACATACAATATGTATGTATATACGTATTATAATTTTTAGAATCAAATTTAATATATTCTGCTTTGTATGTATGTAAATACTATAAATCAAAAGAATAACTTATATAGCAGGGTTATCAAAAGTAATACTTTTACAAATTATCATGAATTTTTTTTATGATAATTTGTAAAATTATCAATAACAACTTTATAACAGCTTTTGATTTATTTTAAACTAATTTAACGCTGCTACGTAGGAAATATATAAAATAGTAAAGAAAATATGAGTATTCGTATTAGAGTAATTCAAGCTTCTTAATTATAAAAAATTGGATTTTCAAAAAAAAAGGTTTCAAACATTGGCTGGGCTACAATTTGATAGGATTTATTTAAGATATAAAATATAGTGGATAGAGTGAAGAGATTGAAATGGCAATGGGCGGGCCACGTGGCTAGAAGAATTTATTTTATTTATTTATATAATTTTAGCTAGTTAGCTAATTTAATACAACTTCCATTTTTAATGAAATACATATTTTATTACATAACTCTAAAATTATACTATACTAAGCTTATATGCACTGTCTCTCACAGAGGTGTCTCCTCGCACCTTGCAAGAATGCATCCACGGTCTTAGAAGGTATGGTCGAAAAGTGGACAAAAGAAGTGCTAGAATGGTACCCAAAAGAATGCAAAAGGTTAAAAAGAAGATGATGGATGAGAGTTGCTCAAAACAGAGACGAATGGAAGCGTGTTGGAGAAGCTTTCATACAGCAGTGTATGGTGAATGGCTGTAGATGGTGATGACTTGAGATGTGTAATTTTAAAAGAAGGTTTGTAATATTAAAATAAACTTTGTTCGAAAAGCTTGGCGATAGTCTGTTTTTTTTTTCTTTTTGATTTGAATGTACCTATACCTTAGTTTAAAATTAAGTTTTTTTTTAATTGTGGAAAGTGCTTACATTTTACCTTTTAGATGAATAAATAATTTGAACGATAAAAATCGGATATTTTCGATTATTATTTTGATAAAATAAGGATAATGATTAATAAAATTCAAACTCGTTCTTTTAAATGCGGTATGTAATTTCATTACATAGTTTCTTCTAAAGTAATGACTGAAATTCGCTGTCTAGGCTAACATTTTAAGGTTAAGTTTAGATTTTGAATTTGAATTCTGCGAAACGGAATTCGAATATTACGCAACCGGTTGGCGTCCTATCGGTCGACCGGTCGATTCCGTTAAGTGTCGCGATCACAATAACCGGCGACAAATTGCGCAATGGATTCGACGCGCTCTTTATCGCCTCATTTGCGCCTCCGAGTCGCGGGCGACTGCAATTAAGCCGTCACCACCAGTGCATTCTCGAGATTTCTCGAGAATCGAGATTCCCGGTTGCACAATGCCGTCGTGAGACCGAGCGACGACCGGTTCGGGCGCCCTACAAATTGCCCTTGCTTTCTGACATTTTCACAACCGACGACATCGCGAGAAAAACCGAATAAAAATATTACGCGTTGGATTTGTTCGCTTTTTTTTACTGTCAGGGTTATCGCAACTTGGAACATTGTAGTTTATAATATTTGCACAGAGGCATTAGAAGTCGCGTTGCCATAATTCATGAGTAATCACAAAATAAACATCGCCCGCAAGAACTAAACAATAAGTTGAATTGCAAAATTGCACCCGAAGGTCGTAAAACTCTTTGTATGCAACTCAAATGCTGTGAATGTCGTATATTTTATTTGCGATGTCTAAAACGTTTTTTCAAGTACATATTATAAATATATCTATAGCATGGCGATTGAACTAAAAACTTTTGATTATAATACTAATTTTTTTACAAGATTCCATTTTTAAATTCGGGTTGGAATTATATGTACGTAAATGAAAAAAAAAACAAAATATTGAAAACTTATTGCATAATTTCATAATTTTTCTTTGAGTTGTACTACATCCCTACATACACATGTATGTATATGTCTTTTGAGTTTTCAAGTGTTTCCGGCAAAACTATGTTCAAAATTTTAAATTTCCAGAAAGTTGCTATTAAATGTCTTGCAATGTGCTTCTGAATTATTGGTAATGAAATATTTTTGAGATAAATTCATGTAAAATAGTGGCGTGTGCTTGAGTCATAAAGGGCATCTGGAGCTCGAAATATTTACATAATTACGTACGTACATATGTACGTAATGGGATCAAATAGATGTAGTCTATAATTGAAAAAATGATTTGTACTGGAAGATTTTTTTATTATATTTAAAACCCGTTGTTACAAAAACTGGATGACACTACTGCATACATCCCTACTAAAAAAAATGCAGGTGTGTTTAGTTTATTTTTTTCTCAAATGCTAAAATGTTTAATTGCTTATAATTAATAATATCTATTATTTATCATAAGAACAAACAATGTAACTATATGTAATAAGTAACTTTATTAGACTATTGTTGCACTGTTACCTACATATGTATGTACATAATTTAGAACTGAGATAATTTAAGTTATAAAAGATTTGATTATGTTTATATTTTCCAAGTCTATTATATCCGTTTACTTTACTTCATTTAAATAATAACCATCAATTTAAGACAGTTATTTATATATGGTATTAATGTTAGATTTAAAAAAATCTAGACATGTACATATGTATGTATGTATATAAAAATGAACGCGATTACACATCGTTTTATAACTACATAAATAGATAAAGCGAGTTTGATCAAATATACATTCAAATATGCATAAGTACATTTCAATTTACATTACGTAAAAGTGCATTCGTCACCGATCAGATCATCGACAAATCGTATCTGCGCCGAGCTCTTGAACTCAAAACCGACATTATAATAATTATATAATAATAATAATGATGATTTTAAAACGCAGCGACCCGCTTAGTGCAGGAATCCGTTTTTATCTTTGAATTATTAATGGCGACATATCGAGAGAAGCGCGAAGAAGAACAAAAACTGGTTCCTTAGAAAATATTATTTTCATTAAGGCACGACGACGGTGACACGTCAGAGACGAGATAAGACACAGAGGAAGAGAGTCGCATAATGTCTCTGCATATATACATACATACATATGTATGTGAATAATCTGAATGTGTGTGCATGTCAAATTATGCAAATAAGACCAAGAGCGAGCAAGAAGACCAAGGGTCACGTGAGAGTGCAACATTGTTGAGAATGCAACATATTAAAATGTGTGTATCTGTATGTACATAAATGCGCTCTCATTTATATTTCGATGTGATAACGGCGATGTTTGTTAGGCGATTTTAGCATATTATGCATTTAAAAACTGCAATCAGCCTTGCATGTACCACAAAAAGACGACACAAGCTGGGATCTTTGTGCACAATCGTTTATCTCTCGCTGGGGCCAGGTGCGTACGTACATATGTATGTGGCATTTTTTGTGTTGTCCAAGAAGAGGCTTGGGTTAGATTGGGCTTGTGTTTAGTGTACTTTTGAATCGGTGTTAAATTTAAAGGTGAATTTCGAACTCTTGATATTATAATTGTCGTTGGACTATTTCTGTGTTGTTCATTATTTTATTTGATGTAAACACGTCAAATAAAATAATTAATAAAAAATAATTTAAAAACAAATCACACGTAAACAAACGTTTACGTGTGATTTTTTTTATCTATATGTTTACATGCTTAAGTGTTTTCATCACACACAGGGCAATCACCCTCCTTCTTGTTTATAGTTTTTGAATGATTAATAACGAATAGGTATTGATTGTTACAGCAGATGGTGTAGTTTGGTTAAGGAAGTGTAGTCAAATGAAATTATCAGTAATTACTTAGTCGGTTTTTATTTTAATGCAATTTTTCTTACTTCATTCAATGATTCCTCTTTGTAAAGTGAAAGTACTGAATATGACAATTATTCCTTAATCGAACGTATTCGCTATAATTATTTTAAGCTAGAGTAAATTGCGGTTTATTTAAAGTTATATGAATTTTATTCGGAATCAGTTAAGAAATATTGGTATGAGTATGATGAGCGCATATCATATATGAATGTGATGTCATAATTATTTTTAAGTAAAATATATTTACTATCGTATGTACATGTGTATGTATGTAAACAATATTCATACAGAATAGTTTGAATTAACGTGTATTATGTATTTGAAATTGACTTACAATGTCTTTCTTACTCTACTTCTTTAGTTAGTACCTATTTATGTAGATATAAATCAGCAGTAAACTACATACATACGTAAAAATAAATTAAGCAAATCTTTCCACTGTGGTAAAACATACCAGGTATATTATACTTTAATCATAAAATTAGTAAACACCATTGAGATTTTTAATAAAAAATTTTTTTAGTTTTATTGTGTTTGTGCATTTTTAAACAATATATGTATGTATGTAATTAAATATAAATATATTAACCAAAAAGGTCTACGTTTAATATTAATATTAACACGATTTTTTGATACGTAATGTTTCATGGATGTAAGAATTTAGAGTGCATATTTAATATATTTTTTTGATATTTTCAGGCCGTCAGTATAGAGCTGAAAGAAAACCTAGCAGCCGGTGCAGCATCCTGGCCTTACCCTTCAGTCTACCATCCGTACGACACTGCATTTGCCGGTTATCCGTTCAACGGGTAAGTCCACAGTTTCTAAAACATTATTATTATTAATTGACGTATGTAATTGGTATACATTAGTAACAATGAGCGGCAGTGCGCTGGCCGAACATAGTTTCACCGAATGTATAATTTTCCGATTTAGACGCGGGTGAAAGGCGCACCGGGAACAATTGAAAGTAGCTAACGAACCACTTGACACATATATGTATACACACATATATATATATATATATATATATATATATATATATATATATATATATATATATATATATATATATTTATATATATATATATATATATATATATATATATATATATATATATATATATATATATATATATGTCTATGGATAGGACGCATACTTTGTTTCATTTAATCGAAGATGGACATACCTATGTACCTACATATACATAGTTTACTTTTTCTTTATCATATGATACTTTAGAAATTTAACGACACGACGTTTGGGCGATGATGAAATTTTAAATGTGTACCAATTAAGCAAATTAAAATTTTAATTTTATTAAAACAATATTTAACTACTTTCATATATTACATTTTAATTTTAATTAATTTTAATATAACAATGTAAGCTTTGATTCGGCGTCGTAAATTGTGCGCTTGACTTGTGTTGATGCGGAATTGTAGGATTATGTTCTTATTATATTATCTACATACACATACATATCATATTGTGTATTTTTCATATTGTATTTTAATAGTAGAGCGTTGTTTTTTTATCAACAGGGAGGTCATGACTTTACTTCCTGACCGGAATCATTTTTTTTTTTTACGATTACGAGTAAGCTGGCAAGATCTGGGTGGTTGCTAAATCCAGATCGGTCGTCTACTGTTAAATTTTGTTTCGATTTTTATTTAAAATTGGCCACCCATCCGCTATTTTCACAATTCAGATCGTCGTTCACAGACATTATTTGCTTGTACGTATACAAAAATAATATTTGATTTTTAATCTATGAAAAATCATTGTGAAAAATGTGTCACAAAGTTTGCATTACAAATTAAACTTTGATTATGTTGGAACATTTCTATTTGTGGATCGCGCTCTGAAATCTCACATCAAATTTAGTATTTAATTATGGATTTATATGTATGTGATAATTTGCATGTCCTATTTACTTATGTATAATAAAATGCATACATGTTGACACTTATCAATATTTTATAATATGTTCGCGATAAGACATATGTATGTGATATTTATCTATGCATTATAACGTAAGACATTATAGCGTTGTACTCATTTCATTTTGTAAATTTGAGCTGTCCGCTAAATGTCAAATGGTCGGTTTTACGGTGAGAAAGAGGAGTTTTTGGATGTTTGAAAATTATTAATGGATTGTGGAGGGAATCGTTTCGGTTTACGTCGGCCTTATAGTTGGCGACCACTTCGACCGCAAATCCCACGTTTTGAATCGCGGTTTTGAACCCCTCTCTAATCCGGAAAACGACAATACGAATTTTAATATTATATGAAAACACAAGCATCAGTAGGTATTTATTGTTATACTTATAATCTTAACTGATATAATTTGCTAGCTTGATAGTAATTTTCACACTTTCACATATCTAAAATATATTTTTCATATTTGATTTCGGCCAAACATCGGCACGAATTGAGGATATCGCTTTGTGAGTTTACTTATGTATGTATAAAATTTTAAGTATACAATGTATGTATGTATGTATTTTCAAGATTATGTATGCGACTTTTGACTTAATTTCCTTACACTTTACACAAAGAACACTGCATTTTATTATGCATGAAATAATTATGCATACGACGTGTATTCGCTATGAATTGGAAATCGGCCTTTGTGTCGCACAAAACATCGACATTTTAATTGAAGAATAATTTGTTGCGTTGAAACGATGTTGAATGCAAAGAAGTTGTCTTATATTGATACTGGTGTAAGTACATACATACACATGTATGTATAATATATTACACATTTAATGTAACATGTATGAACTTATGAAAGTACGATTTAATTGCTCGTTAAAATCAACAAGAAGACTCTTTATAATTGCCAGCATATTTCAACGTTATGTTATTATTATCATCATCATATGTATTATCAGGGCCGTAGCTAAGCAGGTGTAACAGTTGCACACGCACAGGTCATGAAAATTTAAGCGGAGGAGGATATAAATTGCTCAATATTTCGATACAAATTATTTTATCAAAATCAAAATAATGTTTATTACATTTTTTCGAAATTTTATCACAATTTATTTAATCAAAAATATGTGTATATAAAATAAATGCTCGGGTGGGTGGAAGTTAAAAAAAAAAAAATCTTTCTCCAAAACTTTGTATAAGACTCGTTGATCGCGATCACTTCCAAAAATCGTCTACTGTTTAAATTATGTATGTACATACATATGTAGAGAATTTAAGAGTACCAAAGTACCAAATTATATGGTTCAAAATTGAAAACTACATATGTATATGTATTTAGCAAATAAACAAATTAGTAATTCATCTTTATATATAATTGACAATAAATTATAATCTTTAATTCGATCGATATTTCAACATACGTGTATTTTAGTACGTACATGTAAACAAAATTAATTGATTTCCGTTCGATCAATCGATTATCACGAGCTACTGAAGATTGCAATGCTCAACGCACGTTCTCAACATTATCACCGCCGTTTTGTTTTTTTGCCCGTTTTTATTTTATTTACCCGAATAATAGATATACATATATACATATATGAACACATTCAAACGAAAATATGTCGCGGCGATCGGTATCTTCGGACCAGAGGCGATATATCCGACGAGCAGGTGTACGTGTCGAGTCGGTTAATTGCGTACGAACGCTTGTAAGATTTTTCGATTTGGTAAAATCTCTCGTCGCTTAATTCGATACCGTTTTTTCGATGTCCATATTTATTATAGAGTGGTTGATTTTTCATTGAAATTTTACATACATAAAGTTGCACTTGAAAAAAGGCAACATTGGTTGCTCAATACACGTATGTGGGTGTTGCAAATTAGATACGTAGTACATATGTAGGTATATACATACATACGTATGTGCATTTGGATCTTATATGAATATTGATCATTTAGTTTCCGGTCGATCAGTTACGATAAAAATGTGATATAATTATTTTATTTATTAGAGATTTGTATGACTGTTTACGTATTTACATATGTATATACGTTTATATTGCATATTTTAAATTAGTATTGAATGGAAAACCAAACGTAAGATTGTATCGTATCTATGTATGTATGTACATACATATGTACTTAAATTTTTGAGATTTGTTAAATTTTATTTGAATCTGAAAGATATAGAGACTGTTGACGGAAACTATTTTCTCTTTTCATTCGTATTAAAAAAAAAACTCAAACCCCAATAAACGATCTTTCTATAGAATGCTGTTTATAACAATAATTACAGTTATATATATATGTACTTTGTAAATTGAAAGTTTGATTTTAAATCACGGTTTATTTTATAAGCTTATTAAAATGTTACTGCAACTGCTTGCAATGTTTGTTTTATTTCAATGACTGTGATAAATCGTTTATGTAAAAGTTCCTTTAGTATTTTTTCTGAATATTATTAGACTATACACATTTTAAAGCTATGTAGAGTGAGTATGTATGTACATATGCATTTCTGTTTTGAATTTGACCCAGTAAAAAAATGTCAGTGTAATATTTCTGAATTATATGTACATACATATATACCTGTATATATATTTCCGATTTCCGGTTTTGATAAAGTTAGATTACCAAACGAGTGCTGAACGTACATACATATGTATGTACGTCAACGTCATAAAGCCCGACTCACACTTGTGTGAAAGCGTCAGGGCCGTTAATTAGTTTCGTTCGGTAGGACATGTCGACATTGTTCGACAACAATAACGACGAACATTAAGTTATGTTATACATACATATGTATGTGTATATGTAAGTGTACATACATGCATACGTATATACATACATACATACACTTACCGAAGAACACAATCGATCCATTAAATAAATAAAAATGAGAACTCGAAGCGCCAACTTTTGTACAAGGTGGTTCATAAGTAACGGGAGCATTTTTTTCCCCATTTATTTACGGAATGTCACGTTAAACGATTCGAATACATATTTCTATATGAGAGGTATATATACATCCAAAGTTGACAAAATCATACATATGTATACGCTTTCATTTGGGAAATTACATAAATGATGCAATGCAATTATGTCATTACACTACATATGTAGAATCGAATTGCATTAGTAAAATTTGAACAAAATATGCATTTATTTACATAGCTGTTTTTGTATTTATATCTCTCATATGTGGCTACTGGCATTTTTAATGCTATGTATGGAATGCAGATCGATCCATTTCTGATCATCTTTTTATTGATCCAAAATAAAACATTATATTATAATTTCTGCCTATCAACAAGGGCAGTAAAAATTCCCTTCTAATGACACTTTATAAAGAAACGGTACTAATCACCGCCATGGTTCGATCCTCTAACGTTTTTACTCTAAAATTTTAAAACTATTTGAAATATAAATGTAGCGTGTAATTGGCGTTAAATGTTGTCAAATTAATTACTTAGTATGTGTACGTATGTTCATATATACTTAGTAACTTTTTTTTTGAACTCGCAATTCATTTTGTTTATAAAGTGGGAGAAAATTTTATGCGGAGCTTCTAGTTTTGATTCCTAGGAAATATGGCCACCTTTGTATAGGTCTTCTCTTTTTTTATATTTTTGCAACTTAAAATTCCAATTGCTTTCACGAATTGAAATGTAACGAGCTTAGAAACAAGTTTGAATATTGGAAGTACTTATTAATAAATTATATTAAAATTTTAATGAAAATTCTGCAAAGGTTTGAATCGGGACGATGATTGGTACCGTCACCTTTTTAAGTAATATGAATGGTACAAAAATTCGTTCCGTTTCAAATGAAGTGGATGAGATCTAGCAAGTATGTCTGTACATATGAGTAGGCAGTGTGTTTACGATGTTAAAGTAAATATCTATGTGGAGCTGATTTTCTAAATTAAATCTTAACATTTCATCGAGCAGTTCAAGAGTTATTAACGAGGCAAACACTTACAGCCCACCTTATACTTAATATATACTAGCAAACGTATCTACTTAACCGTCTGTTTCTGGTGTGGTGCGGTCAACCTTTATGAATATGCTAATGGCTGTTGACGCGACAATATAGCCGGCCAAGGGTCACATCCATAATGTCGGCCACGAAAATCAGCATTGTATGTGAAGTAACAACATTCGAAAGTTTTGTAGCTACTAAATAAGCGTTTTTACATAATTAATAGGGCGCGCGACCCCATCGAGCTTGAACTTTTGCCATGTGTACTCGTATGTATGTACATACATAAATGTATATACATTATATGTATGTACATACGTACATGCATGAGCATGGCGGTTCGGTTTATTTGTACTGTGTCTACGAATCGAGCTAGTTTGAATTACATGTTTTCGAAATGTGTACTTTTGAAATAAGCGTGTACGAGTTGTGTGTCTGCGATGTGGATTTTCCCCATTGTAAAAGTTTGCAATGCTATCACTTTTTTCGATTTGAATTTTATAGAATTGTAAGCATTATACAGAATACATTATATAGTTTCATAAGCTATGGATAAAAAACTTCAATGCCTGAATCGTAACATAAAATTGAATTCCATTGAAAAACGTTTCAATGTATGTAAATTGAACTGGATATATGTACATACATATGTATGTAATTTGTAAACCAAATTCTTATCACCTTTTTCTATTATAGGTTTTGTATACAGGCATGCTTATATAACATGTTTAGATGCTGCCATTTCATCAATATTTTAATTATGTATGTACATACATATGTAGGTACCTGCATATCTGAGTTTTGGTTATAATATATTAAACTTAAAGATAATAATTTATTTATTTATTTAATAATAGTTGGGAAGGGCGGCAAAGCCTATATTTTCAAGGGATTTGATTTATTTTTATTTTTAAATGCTTTTTATTAATACTAAATTATGCTCACAATACATATTTTAACGGCTACTGATCTACTGATCATTTTCTATTTTACAATTTTAATTTAATTTTGTTAGTGACCATAATATTATATTATTCTAATATTTATGTACATCATAATAGAAAAAAGAGCTCAAAAACCTATTTACAATAACTCAAGGGGTTTGATAATCATACAGTAGTACAGAAATACAAATATTAAATAAGATGATGCAAAAAAATAAAAATAAAAATCAAAAACAAAGAAAATATAAACCACTCGAAACAGACGAAGATAAAATAAACATGAGAAAATATAAAAGATAAACCTAAAAAAAAAGAAGAACCCATTCATTTTTAGGAAATCATCAAGATTATTTTTCAAAAGGCTTAAGTAATTAATTCATTGGATAGACTATTCCAAACTTTAACCACTCTATTTGAAAATAAATTTTAAGCAAATATTTATTTGAAAAAAAATTATTCGTTTAGTATTTTCGTTACTAATTATTTACAATAAAATTGGAAAAGCTTAAAAAATTTTTAAGTATGTACATACATATGTAATTTTGTTTCTGTAAATTACATTATTTATGTGTTCGATATACATAGTTACATATGTACATAACATTTTTAGAGTCCACCCTGATCTGTTCCCAATGCTTTATATGTATATTGAATTTGTACTTAATCTCGTTAATCTTTATCATATGAAAAGGTCAATATATGTAATGTAACATAGATATCGATCTATAATTTCTTCTACAGAATCATATTATTCTATGAAAATTTTACAAATACGGAATAAATTTTCCAATATTAATGATGAAATAAATGTTTGGATTAAATCAGTGCGTTAAATCAGCAGTTAACATATTGAAATTCAATATAATTAGGTGATGGTTGTAAGGACTGAACGATAGGTATCGCAGAGTGTAAAAATATCCGATGACACACTAAGCTTCGGACCGGTCAGGGCTCGAAAACCGGTATTGATGTGTAGTATTGAATTAGTGAACCGGCGATGTAGTGCCCCTGGCCATTTATTCTAGAGTCGATTCGATGTTTCTGGTAATAAAAGTGCGTTTTTATTGTTGATCCGTTGTTATCATTACTAACGATACACTCGGATGCCCATCCGAAAAACCGACAATGTTCGACATCAAAACAACGTGCCGACATTCGAAAAAAATCGTAATAGTGGTAAGAAAAAAAAAATAGTATCTCTCACAGGCAAGGTTCGATGTAACATTTTTAATCGTAGATGAAAAATCGACAAATTAACCGAACGAAATGAAAATCTCTGAACCGAATTACTTGCTTCCGCGCGTTCCTCAGTTCGCTAATTAATAATTATAATAATTAATTGACCGAATAAAACGAGACGTCGACGAGATTGTATTTATTATTATTGTGCGCAAAAATAATTGCGAAAAATATCATCATCATCATCATCATCATCATCAACGGTCGGTTTTCTCTATCGTTCCACGTATTTATCTATCTCGCTCTCTTTCTATGTGTGTAGAAAAACTGGATTCGAGTGGTGTGTATGCAAATCGCGGATTTCGAGTCGATTCACTTATCTGCGCGAGATTTGAATCCCGTTAATCGCAGTCTCTTTAGATCAAATCTCATTTTAACGGTTAATTATTTCGCTCGCACTAATCATATGTTTGTTCTATTGGAGTCTTATCCAAATTTTAATTTACATTATTACTGTTTACTTAGATTGGAATTTGTAAGAGTCTGTCGAAAGCAACTTTCGATACTGTTATATGAATAAAATACATGCTTAGATATACATAATTAGTTAAATATAGACATTTTCTTTACAATGAGATAATTTACATAATTTGTTATTCGAAATGTTTCACTATGGAATAATTGACCTGGGCGTTTGGTTAACTTTGTAATATCTACGCATCGCTATCTTTGTTCCTTGGCATTGGAATTAAATTCGATTTTAAATGCTAAAATGATTAATTTTCCCGAAATGTTAAAGATTTTCAATAACTTCTCTGGATAATTTTAAATTAAAATCAAGTCACCGGGAAAAGTGAGTGCATTGGATTTTATGTATAATATTGGCATTCAATGTCTAATGTCAAGTTTCACATCTATACGTCATCACTGGCAAAAAACATTGATCTAAGATCTGTTTCTTCATACAAAGTGGCATTTTTGATTTATAAACGGCGTCCATTCGTCCAAATGCATCTCATCCCAATTTCATGTCTCTTTATTCGCTATTTTTTACCGGACATGTCTGTTATTTGCCCTAAATATAAATTATTACTCACTACTTCTACTATTTTATCAGATGTATGTAAGTATAAATTACATCGTCCGCCTTTGTTCTTGAAGTACCCAAAATGAGCATAAATATTTCAAAAAATCTACGTATGACAATTACAGGTACAATTATAAAAAGAAATTTTAACCTAAATTTTTGTAACAAATTTGAATTCCCAGGTGATAATCTTCATAATTAATTTTTACTTACAAGAAATATAATGCTTCAATTCCATCACTTTTGACGGCACCCACAATCACAGTTAAAAATACAACTCATAAATATTACAAAGAACAATAAAGTCTACATACGCTAATTTTTTAACTAATTGCACGGTAATGCATATTCGTAGATAGCAGTACCTACTTACAATTTAATGTCGCACAAACACAATGCAATCTCACGACGCTCTTTCATTATATTATACGGTATTACACGTATTTACTTATATTATTATTATAATAATTAAATTGTACGATACGTATGGGAGTGTCTATGTATGCATATGTAATTTTACGTGTCGTTGGATGTCAGCCAGCTCTCTATGCAGACGATATAAGGCACACGTCGAGTTAACTCTTTCGGCGCGGTGCAATTAAAAATGCATAAATCATATGCAGCCGCCACGTACCCCTCTCCTCTCACACCCCTTGCCTCGCTCGTTACGGATGCGCTAATGAATCGTCTGGGGAAGGGGTTGAGAGTGAAGCAGGGTGTTATTTCAGGCGGTCGAAAAATAAAAATAATAATATTTTTAAAAAATTAGACAAGCGACTGTTTTGTACGTTATTCGTGCCCTTCAAGTCAACCCTAATCTGTCTAGGTATGTATGTCTGAATGAAGTATCAATCAAGAAAAGTGTCACTAGGTACTCAAGCAGTCGGATCCGTGACAGTGAATTTAGTCGTACTAATGTTAATCGAATTTGACATTAACGACTTGATTGTTATAGAATGGTTAACGATCGGTTCACTATCATTTTATATTAGTAGTTAGTGTTGGATCTGAGCTACTAAATTGTACCGAATGTTATGCTTTCAACGTGACGCTAAATTAAATTAAATTACAATAGTACATCGCAATTGATAGACTAATAGAAAATTATACTGGTTAGAGCAGTTAGTAATTATTGGTAGACAGACTAATCCTGGATATATGTATGTATGAACATTGCTATATTTTTTTGCTGAAATATATAATATTTAGTTATAACGTTGCTAGCCTAATCAATTAATTTAATGTTGTGCTTATTGACCGTTTATTGTTTTTATAGAGTCGTTCTCACATATGCGACTTTATTTGATTAGCCATTTAAATAGGTGAATTGAAATTGTTGTTATAATAGTACATGTAGATATTGTACGATACATACATATGCACATTCTTTTGTATATTTTGAATAAATAAATATAAAGAGAATTGGTTTGTTCGACTTTGATATGTGTGTATTTATATATTTGAATCTTTTGCATGAACGTAATGTGACTTTTTGTTTTAATTTTTATTTCAATACGAGATAAAACTTGTAATTATTTTAATTCGTCCTTTCAAAACGGAATGAAATCAACTGAAATCGTTAACACGACATAAACGCGAACTTCTATCCTAATATTCGTGCGCTGTTATGACTCGTTAACAATGGCAAACACGAACTCGAAAGTTATCTCGGGTATTGTGCATTATTTGGTTAAACTAACTGTATTATTATTATACACAACATATCGCATAGGAAGATATAATCAATGTTTGCATGTATATATTTATATTGTGATAAATACTTTTCGATCGATATTGATTTTTTTATGTGAGACAAGGAAAACTTGACAGATTATAAGTTGAATCAAAATAATTAAGTCTTCCAAATTTATATTGAATGATTATGACATTTACATATATTTTTGGATTTAGTTGTTGCACACAAACAGAAGGATTCATATTATATAATATATGGGTATATCGATAAAGTGCTTCCAAATGAATTGTTGCATTTGATAACATACCTATGCGTACGTAGCGTAATACACAAGCGAAAGCTCAGGGAATGCGAATTAATATTCCGAGAAACGATCCGAGTATCGACCGGTTGACAATAAATTATCGGATAGGTATGACAATAAATCACTAGAATCGCCCCTACACACTCGTAGATGAATACGTATGTATGTATGTGTATTGTATATCCCTTCCGACAAGCGAGATAATGTCCAGAAACTCGATGTCTATTCAAATATGTAGGCATGTAGAAATACGTACAAGATTTGAATTTGCTTCTTTATCTTCTTTTATATACCTAAAATTCTGCTTTTAAATTGAAATATACATATGTATATCATACGTTAGAAACTTTTTAAAATACTATCAAACTTAAATCCAATTAGTCTAAAAGAATATATATTTTTAAATTATAGAAATGAATACAGTTCACAATTCAATATCTCATATTAAAAAGTATGATTTTTTCTTAAAATTTTTCTTCAAATTTCGTTCTAGATATTTTACGCCCCATTAATACATGTATGAATTTTTATATACATAGATGCTGTTTTTATATTTGATTATATGTACATTTGAACATGTCTGTTGCGACTATAATGTGTAGTTAATATCTATATATGTATTCGTACTTAACCATAACGAGCTTTTCAACCCTTTGACCGCGCTAGATCTATCTACATACATATGTATGTATGTATGCTACATATGTTACCGACACAGGAGGTGAGCAATTAACGACAACAGAACGTGAAATAAACAAACAAAAAAAAACTCAAAATATAACTAAAGAGGAACGAGGATAGAAGAAGTAGTGTATGGATATATACTCGTGATGTGACGCACAGTCTCGTTTCGCGTTTCGTTTACACGGCGCGCCCTCATCAATCACATTTTTAACGCGCATCTGTTTTGAATGTGTCTTCTTTTTCCGCGGTGTCGTTTCATTAAATACGTATATCTAAGCCCCTGCATTTCATTTCGCCGTGACTGAAGATATATTTCATGCTTGTTGTGCTAATGGCATCTGCTCTTATCGTACCCTTCAGTTGTCGCCGCGATCCGAAGGGGTTGACGATTTTACATGCGTCACATTCAATTTTATACAATACAAAAATACTCAAGGGGTGATCAATCGAATTTTAAATATTAAAATATGATGCTAATTTACATTTTATTACATACATATATGTATGTACATATTTGTCGGTTTACAATTGCATTTTATGAATTTACATCTCCGAGCTGGATATTCTTCATCACCTTAAATCAATGATTTCCGAACTGGAAGGCACGAACTAGTACAAAGGTGCTGAAAGTTAAACTCATAATAAAACATAAAATAAAATAATATATACTTTTAAATAAACTTTAAAAACACAACAATATAACCCATTCCAAAAACGCACGTAATTTTTACTTACCTCTTATTATTGACTGGTTGCAAGAGAAAAAATTTCAATAATAGTGAAGATGCTGACGGTAATACAAGTAAATATAGTAGGAATATAGGGAACAAGGGAGTAGAAATATCAAGACAATAAAATACGATTTATCTTATTTATCAATGGGATTAACAAGTGGTATTATACATACATACATACATACATATGTATGTACATACATAATGGCTTGGAAAGATGTATTCGCTCTGTACGAAAGTTTTGGCTACTGATAGTATGAGACCAAGTAAATTAATACGGTACCTTGAAACTATGCATTCTGATAACGTTGGAAAACCCATATAATTTTTCCAAAGAGAATTTAATTGGCTTAATTAACAGAGACAAACGTTCAAGAAAATAGTTTCTGTCCCAATATGCATTGCTATCGTACAAAGTTTCTTACAGAATTGCAAAATGTAAAAAAAACAACGTATAAAATAGGAAACATTAGTTTTGCCAGCAGGATATCAATAGATATGGTTGAAATAATGTTAATCGAATTGGAAGACAAATCCCGCTTGCTGAGTTGAAAAATAATTTTATTGTTCCGTCAATTATATTTGTATTGTACTATTTTATGAAATGAAGAGGGAGAGAGGGGCACAAAAATTTGATTTTTTAAAGAGAGGTCAATAAATAAATCAATCAATAATTTTATTCCGAGGAAAATTCGCTGAGATATAATTTACAATTACAATTGCAGCCTTCAAATTTTAAATTAAAACTGCATTCCAAAGAGCGCTTACAATCCAAAGCGACGATAGAATACGTGAAACAACATATAAGAAATATTGCAACGGTCAATTGTGAAATTGAACGAATTGTATCATGTTTTGATGGCTTCCCAGTATTCGCGAATGAATTTTGTCATGACCCTCACGATTCATGATTCGAGTGTTAGCATGACACGATGTTCGTCAACACACGTTGTGAATGATCAATGAATGTATTGAGACATAAACATTTGACCCAAAGTCAACGAGACGTTCTACACCTAGGCCGGAAATAGACCGTCGGACATATGTAGATATCGGAAATCAAATTCCCACCGATGATTCGATTGGAATTTCGTAAGAATACTGCTACTGCTAAGATTTAATCGCGATCGAGTGTTTTTATCATAATGAACACATATACATACATATATTCATAATGCTATGCCAATGAGGAAAGTTTGAGAAGCTCAGTTGTGTGATTCGGCACGCGCGCGTTTCCCTCTTAGCACTTTCTGGTCACGACCATCTCCAACCCAATGCAACAAACAGATATGTGAGTAATTACCGGGAATGATTTATCAAACATGGTACGAACGTCCGGTGTTGTATTATTGACACACTGTATACATTTAAATTTTTTTCGCAAACACGAATAGAAAAAAAATCGTGTGGCGAACGGACACCTCAAGCCGCACAATGTACATAAAAATGCCTATTCATATCTAAGATTCATAAATATCTTTTATGTATGCGAATAATTCTATATTGTTTCTACCAGTCCAATGTACTCAACTTTGTATATAGTGTTGTATGTATGTTCTGTATAATTTGAACAGATAGGAAATGAAACACGAGGGTTTTATTGGGGTAATTGACACAGTGCAGCGAATTGATAAATTTAATTGACTGAGTGCTCCTAGAAGAATGGATCAAAGCCGCTTTAATTTATTTATTTATTTATACGTTCAAAAAATAACCATTTTACGCAAAGAAAAGAAAAATTTAAATGAAGTAAGCGTGTGGGGTTAGGTGGATAAGTGTGGCTCTGAAAAGAGATGAATGATAGATAGGGTGTTCTTCATCCGGCGATGGATGGTGAACCACTGCAAATGATAACTGCTTAAAGCTTGGGATTGTTCTAGGTTTGATAAAATTTGACCAGTTACTCAACCGGTAAGAAAATTTATCTAAAAAAGATCTTAAGTGTGTGTTTGAATATTATACTAATATTTAATTAAAGCGATCAGTCAAATAAACTATTTCCGCTTGACGTTACCGTGTCAAAATATTATATAGCATCACGACATCGAAAGATTTCCGTCAAAACTATAAATGTGAATCATCGAGGGCTTCCGGCAAAAAACTCGCAGGTACGAATCAAACTCAAATACAAAACGGTGGTAGCAAAGTCCTGTTTCCGGCCGTTGAAAATAGATCTAGATAAAAGTATACCTCATCGGGAAAATAACTCAATCGTCACATTTAATATATCGAAATGTAAAATAGAAAACGTAATGTAAATTTACATTTCTATACCAAAAGATCGACCTTTGCTCCATCGACTTTATTTATTTATGATGTTACGAGCGCCTGAGTCGATAGAACAGGTGAAACCTGTTAACCCTTCTAGTGCTTGCTTTTGTTCGAAGCTAAATAAATTACGTCTTTAAGTATAAATTAATAATATATTGCTGGTACGAATCCCGGGCCACACAGAACCAACATTTGCCAAAGTAAGTTGTTTCGACACAGCAACTCTTAGTAAGTTTTAGTATAATGATTAGTAGGTATTAAATTTCATACAACAAATTGCTTCACGTATCTTCATATGATAAGTTTACATGTGAGACACCTATGTTAAATTTTATATTTGAAAATTTCAGCCATTTTGTTAGGGCATATTTGCAATAATTTAGAACGCAAAAATAATAAATCCTAATCCTTCTGCAATTCCAGATTTCTTCACAATGATCGTTTTGTTTCCTTAAAATCTAGAAGGAAAATTTATGATTTATGTCTTTTGTTTAAGCTTTTGAATTATATAATTGATAGCCTTATTTAAAGAAAGATCATATCCTAATGTCCAATCAGATCACCTTAATTCTTCATTATTTCACATTTATCTCTGTTCTAGCAACTATTCCTGTAATTTGTAATGTTGTAATGCAACTGTTTGCTTTTAAATAAATAAATATTAAGTTGATTATTCTTAGTTCTACAAAAAATCAAAAAAAAAATATTAATATTGAACATCATAAATTCATGACTTTTTTGAAATATATTACAGGAAACCGTATAACCTAATAATGTTATTAAACATTTTTGGAAGTTCATAAAAAAACCCCTTTTTCATAGAGGGATAAATCAATTGGTCAGAAGCACAGGACATTGTTTAAAATTAAGTTATTTTTTATTTGTATTTATTTTATCTGTGCATTTTAGAGTTTTGAACAGACTGTAGTATAATTTTTATGCACGGTAAAACCAATTGTTAATTCGCGTGTGTTCACTAGGGTCGGCGGCAAATATGGCGCTCATGTACACCTCATAGTACACGCGAACGATAGGTAAGCCTAAATAAGGTGTTAACAATCGTATGCGTCGTTCGATCGTTTGTTCGATCTATTATGACAAATGGCGACTATGGTCTCCGTACATGGTACACTGTGCCGTAGTTATCGTATTGTTTGACGGCCAGCGATCGTCAACCTTTAAAATAGCATATTAATATGCTTGTGACGCTCCTCCGTCCAACCGACGGTGTAATTTAACGAAAAGTCAAAACAATGGATGTAAAAAACGAGTCGTCATTAGCGCTTTAATTGCGGCTATTTCTTACTTTTCGCTTTCCGCCATTATGATGAAATTTTAAATATTATATTATTATAAATTACATATTATTATTATTTTTTAAATTGTACACTAGCACGACTATCGTACTGTGTACGTTCAAATTTGGCGAATTCGCATGATTATTGCATCCACTGAAACGTCTAATCTGATTCATATCAATGTGATATTTGCGAGTAAAATCTGGTGATTTATTTGTATTGAGTAGTACTTGTTTAAATTCCAAGGAATAAAATTATGTATGTACATATAATATATGTTCCCTACTGAAATTGAAACATTTTTTGTAGTTTTTGACGTGTTTTATTACTAAACATATTGAAACGTCTTTTTCTCAATTTGATTTAATATTATTTATCAACTCAACGTGGTTGATTTTATTTTTATATGTATGTACATATGACCTTGACAACATTTCAAAGGAATAGTTTAGTTTAGCTTTTGTACAAAATTCGTAAACCGGAAGTAGTAATTTTACCGTTAACTGTTGTATCTTATTTATTGTACGTACATGTTTCTATGCCGTCACATAATTGACGTTACCGTAGTACGTTTACGTATTTATTACGCTATTAAGACATAGTAAAAGTGTCGTTAAAATTGACGCAAAGGAAGCGGACACCACTCTAGTATTTTATTTCGTTATTATTGACATGAATAAAGTTAGTGTTGGCATAATAAAATCTATTTATCTATGATCGCAACAATTTTTAATGTTGTTGAATTTATTCGTAAATACTGCAGAGAAGCAATTTTTTTCATTTGATTTTAGTGTTTCAGTCATATAATTCACTTAACTTTCATATATGTAGGTATGTATCTGTGTGTATTTAAATTATTAATTAAGTCGATTACTATTTTAGCTATGTATTAAATATGTACAAATGAGCATAAATGTAGCAATTCATTAAATTTTAGATATAACAAAAGACAATTTGTAAAAATCAAGTTTTTTCTTTAAAATATTTCAATTATGGTGCATATTTAAATATATTTAAATTAAATGTTAAAATATAAATACCCTGTTAAATGCACATTTCTATTGGATGATTGTATAAGTTTGTGTCCGGTTTTATAGATTTTTAACGCTAACTATGTATGTAAATTCCATAATTTTGATTGATTGTAATATCATTAAAGATACATATTATTATTTTGACATTTTTTTTGAAACCCGTCGATACGGCAATTAGAAGTGTATGTACATATGTATATGTTACAGTTGAAGTGTATCTTCTAGTTGTAATATATTTTGACTAGTCGGAATATATTTCACCTAGCCCACGTATGTTGAATACTGGTTAAAATATATGACAGCTGAAAATACAGTTCAACCAAAAGTTGGTATCAGGTTAGATGGAGAGGTTTGGTCTACGTGAAAACGTCACTTGATTAATTAATTGAGTTGAAAAGCAACATTTTTGTTTTGAACACATTCTTAGAGTTATCTTAATACGATACTCATTACATTTGTTCGTAATACCTTGTAAATATATTGTTAACGCATTATTGAATTCTAAAGCATTCGTAAAAACATCAGAACTGTCAAAACTCAACTGTTATATTACAACTGGCGCAAATTGTTAAAAATATATTTGCGCTTGTAGAGATATCATTTACTAGTTGTATTCCAATATAAATGACCTAAAACGCTAATTGGAATATATTACAATTGAAAATACACTTCGACTGTAACATACTTGTATACATTTGCATACTGTTTGTTGAAAGAGTATTCGCGCTTGTAGAGCTAAAATTTACTAGTTGAATTATATTCGAATATGAATGTCTTAAAACGCCAGTTGGAATATACATATTACAACTGAAAATACACTTCGAATGTAACATATACATACATACACATATCAATAAGCACTCACACATCGAAAAATAACGATATATTTATGCACATGTCAAACAATATTTTCGCAACAATGTCAGTCAAATTTTTTATTCATACTTAAATACGACATTTTGAATTCACGACGTGTCACTATGATGTTGTTTCCTATTTCCGGTCAAATTTTTCATTTTTAATTTCAATTTTTTTTCCTCCCATCTCGTCTGCGTGACGTGACTTCCACCCGACGCTGTATATTATATTATTAAGCATCATCGCGGTGTAGGTGTGCGTGCTCGTACACTTTTATAGAAAACAGGCGCGTTTCATGTTGACACAATTGACAATCGTGATTGACATGGGAGAGGTAGTCATGCAATACATGAACGAACTCATACACATATGTATGTATTAATGAATTTTTATACAATTTATTCGTACGTATAATATATTGGGTGTCATTCACCCGGTATTTCCTCTGCTTATAATGCGAATCTGCTCACACCCACACCTGCACTCACCTGCGATTATGATCAGGGCTTCTGATTAATAAACATCGCCGTGGTTTTGCTTTTATTATTCTTTTTTTTAATTTTTACCTCGACATAATAAGTTTAATCGATTATCTTGAGATTTCTCGCAGTAGTATGCGTATTTTTTTTACTATTTTTAGTTTCGGATTTTAAAAAATCCGCTAAAAATTGTAGCGCTCAAACGACGATAGCGATCTTAATAGATTTATGCGCGTATTATCAAATTACCGGTCGGAGATTTTTTTTTTATTTCGCCTTATTCTTAAGCTACTGTGTGTGGCGTTTTTTGTATCGCTGTGTTTTTTTATATATAGGGTGATGCAAACGTTGTAGAATCATAATGGAATTTTGTATGTGTATTATAAAAATAATTTAAAAAAAACAATGAATTGTAGTTTGTTTGTATCATGTGATATATTACAGTTTGAATAACGAACATTTTTGATTAATTCTTGAAGTTTTAACTTTGCCTATTAAAATTAAAATTTGTTTCATCATTTTAAAATGAAATAAATTTACCATACGATCTTATTTATATGTATTAATTATTTACGGCATTCTTTTCATTGAACAATATTGTGTGCACATCAATTACTATTTATTTATCAAATGTTCGATTTCATTGATATGATACAAATAGTATTTAATTGATTACGACTTTGACCTGAAATGGAGAATTTATATCAATTGTTAAATTTGATAAATTGATTGATATGAAGGGAGCAAACCTAATTTCTATACTAGATGTTTCATCTTTGGAACGCGATAATAATAATTGTGTTAATGAATATATTACAATAATAACTGGTAGTTTAATTTTATAAAGTAAAGTATGTTAATTAAAAAACGACGTTTTCGATAAAATCCTATCAATTTAAAAAAAATACAACATAAACTTATAATGGTCCGTATAATGACCGTATCTCTGATTTCCATTATTTCCGTTTTGATATTTTGGCACGCAAGCTAAAATAGGCTTGGCATTCTTGATGTAAACTTTAATAAGCACATTTTAGAATTCAATGTGAGGAAAAGTCCCTAATTTGTATGATACACTATGGGAGTGATTTAATCCCAAGACACCAGTTCCTTTTCGTCAATTTAGGGTTGCTAAACACGACCGAAACATCAGCGACAACCCTGTCAAATCTATCAACTTGACATTCAAGACGCGACCACTACCAAACGGTTGCGTTTAACAACCATTTTTGGTGGTTTTGTCGCGCGTGATCCGCATATGATCTTCCATGACTGTTAACACTGGAACAATACGCGTTTCAGACAATTCTCTCGATGACCGGAAGTAGGTTTTTTTTTTACAGTGATCGATGTTGGGCGTCGTTCATTACTGTTTTTAATTTTCGATAAAAATTTTGTCGGCGTTCGTTACGCAAGTTGATCTATTTATCTGAGCGCCTGTGTGGTCCATGGACATTACTGATTCCCATTATTGTATACATCTTTTTGTGTCAATTTTTTTTAACAACTCACTCGGTGGCAACTCACTCAACCATTAAGACACAAATCAATGAAATGTCAAAATTTCATTGATTCGTGTCTAAATGGAAATTTTCGATAATTCACCCCACATCGAATGTATATAATACATAAAAGACGTTTTGTTATTATATTTCTACGTTGGGCATATTCGAATGTCAATCAAAAGAACTTTGCCAATGTAATATATAATATAATACATAAGTTGTGAATGTTTTTTCTACATAATATATGTATACATATGTATGTTATTAAAATAATATTTGTTCTTAATTTTACAAACTATGAAATAATTTCTAAATCAACGTTTAACATTTTCGTTTTGATATCTGCCGCTCGAATGCAATAAATTCGCAATCGTGGCCTTGACGTTTTACAAGTTAACGACTAGTTCATGTGTGTACTGGGCTCGGCGTTCACATGTGTCGTTTGTATTTTTATATTCTCTATGATCAACGTATGAAATGTTTGACGATATTCGTTTTACGATAATCGTGTATTGTCAATGATTATTTCACGACACTCGAACAAGTACAAATTTCAAATTCGTGTATCTTTTTAATGTCTTCCTGTTATCGTGTGGCGATTGTGCTACGTGGGCGGTCAAACCAATTTTTTTCTCCTTTGGTAGGGAAGGTGTTGTCAACACGCCAATATTATTATATACTCAATTAGTTAATGTATACATATGTACATACGCTGTAACAATGAAATTATTTCAGAATTTACAATCGAGAAGTTTAACGTAACCAATATATTAAAAATAAATAGTTTTAGTTATTATAAATTTTCGGTGTTGACTTTGTATGATATATATATATATATATATATATATATATATATATATATATATATATATATATATATATATATATATGTTTGTTATTTATTGTGTATTTAATTAGCGTTTTTATAATGTGTTTCATGTTTGGATATGTGTACTTGTCAATTAATTTATAATCAAGTTCACATGTCAGTTGACCCGTGGATGCTGTTTACATTTTTTTTTTCAACGCTAATAATTTTCGATATTATTGAAATAAAAGCTAGTCATATATGTATGTAATATGTAAGGCCGATACTCAAACGTTACGAACATTTTCACCTTTCGGCTAAAAACCTCTGAATTTGTATAACACGGGATATAAATACCTCGGCTAATTGACATTCTGGTAGTTTAACTATTTATCAATCTTTCATTTGATCGAATTAATTAATTTGTCGCATATTTATGGATGGCACTGGCGAGGAACGATAAGAATTTTTATCGTTGGAAGAGTTTGTACGAAATTTAATTTATTTGCTATTAATGTTTCCAATCAACATTTCGGTTCGCTTTTAAAAATAAAATTAACATTCGAATTTTTCAGCGATTTGAAATAGATACAATAGATGTATATGTACATACAAATATATCTTTATATGTACATATACATATACATACATATATTGTTTCCAAAAACTTTTATGAATGTAATCTTTTTGTAGTTTTTACAAAATATTGTATCATAATAATTACAATGAAAAGTTGAATTCGTTGTCAAATGTACAAATTTAATTTAAATTTAAATTTTATTAAAATGTACAAATATATACATACAAATAAGGTTATAATAATTTAAAAAATGAATTTTATACAGCAGATATTTTTATTTAGAATTGTTAAGTTAATCTTTTCATCCGATGCAATTTATCTAACATTCCCTTAATGCCATGATACAAAAAAGCTGTCAAATTAATGCGCTTTTTCAATTAGCGCATTTAGAAAAAGTTACAAAATCTGAAAACCGCTTTTGGAATACTCTTCATCTTTTTTTTATATTTTTAAAACGGAACTGACGCTATTTCACATTTAAATATTCGAGACAAAGACAAAGTTAAAATTTGCCAATTAGCAAAATGTGATGCTTAATGGAGATTGAAAAACGGCGCAGAGTTTTCCAATAGAGGTTTTCCGATGTCCGCCAAAGTTACCCTCCCACTTAGTGGTGTACACAAGCGTAGGAATGCATTTTTATTAAAAATTAAGAGACAATTCGAAAGAGAGATGACCGAAAAAGGTAAAGAAAAACATAGATAAAGTAAAAATATCAGAAAAACCACAAACAAAAAAAATACACATACACCTTCGAGCAACAAGCGTCCATTAGCGTCTAAATAAAACGCCTTCACCTTCTGAAATGCCGAAAAAAATTTCCTGAAAATTTCCGCAGACCACTTTCACGCTCTGATGTGTTCGCAAGGGTCTCGCAACTCATGCAAAGTGACACAAACGAGGCCGCTGCTCATCGAATCGTTAAAAATAAGAGAATGGTCGAAGAAGATGGCGGCTCCTGTGACCGTATAAGCTTATCTGGCTGTTTGGGCTTGTTTGCCTTGTCCGTTTACAGTGCATACCCTTTATTTTAATTTTATTATTTTCTTAGTGCCTCGATCGGTTTCGATTAGGAGAATTTTATATTCTTAGTTAAATATGATTATACAAAAAAAATATATAGATTTTTTCTTCCGATTCATCATTTTTAATGACCCAATGACAATTTTCGTATTTTTATTTTTATTTTGCATTGTTTTTTTTTATGTGTTCATTTCAACTGCATCGAATAAAAACAATGAAAATTTAAAACATACCATTTATTATTATCGATTTCCACATTAAACTTATTAAATCAATAAGCAGTTATTTTACTCTGTCGATTAAAATTACACTATAATTTAAAAAAATATATTCAAGCAAGAAAAAAAAATACCGCAACTCAAAAAATCGGAATAGATTATAGTAATTATGAAATTTTATCTTAGGTCTATTCTAATGGTTTCTGATATAGTAATAATTTTCTATTTTACAAATTATAATTGCTTTTGTTAATATTTAAAGTATTGTCTTATTTTAATGTGAGTACAACATCCATAAGGAAAAAAGCTCTCAAACCTATTTACAATAACTGATAAGTTAAAATTATTCCTAGCTATGTACTTACATACATATGTATGTAAGAAACTCGAAATGCCGCACATTTCGGAGACAATGGCCGTTCATGTGACGAGCCGTACTGACGTGGTTTCGAATTCTTTTTCTTTTTTCACATCGTTTAGCATGGCCCAGCCTCTCTTATTTATTCATTTTATCGTCAATATCCTCTCCCCACGAGCAGGTGTCTTTAATGCGTTATTACTTCGATTCGATCGATATTGAAATTTCGCTCACGAACATTCGAACGTTTCATGTTTTAGTACGGCAACGCATCTTTCCCGACCAACTTATTCACTAAGGCAACCGAAGATTGACGTTAATAAATAGAATCGGAACCTTTTCATATAATATAAGGGACCGTTGGCAAATGCCGCATGTGGGACGTGTCTTTGCGTGTTCAAATTTGGACTGACGTGAAATGAAATCCTCACCGCACAGGTGAGACGAATCCGAGGGGTTTTGTATTGAGATACATGTGGGACACACATGGGTAGATGAAGGTGAATTTGGTGAGGGGAAAGACGAAAGAAGGATGGAGGGATACGAGAATGAAACAAAACAAAACATTATCTCCATTTTGTCAAGCTTGTACTTTTGAAATCCGATATTGACATTTGTTAAACAGCGCGCGTCAAGGCAACGTATTTATAAAATGAAATAAAAAAACGAGTTTTCCTCGATCGGGTGACAGCCCCGCCCCGCCTATATGATTCAATATATACAGGATAGATATTAAGTATACGTCTACTTTAATTCCGGAATTGTGTCAAGTAAATGTGTATTAAATCAGGTTTAAAATTTATGTACATATATTATCACCTCGTGTACCTTAGAGTATATTCCTGAAAATTCATAAATACATGCAAGTCTTTGTCCAGGCTTGTCATAAGAATCCCTTGCAAAACACCAATTCTCGTTAAATGAACTCGCCATTTATATACTTGTTTCGTCGGTACTAGGATCATCATCCTTGGTACTAGGATCATCATTCCAGAAAAATTGTCCAATATCTCTACTATGTTACGACTCATCTCAACTTTCAATTAAATATTTATTAAATGTAAATTAATTACTTTAAATAAAATTATTACCCTACTTTTTTCAATTTAAAAGGTTTTGGTTTCATTACATACATACATACATATGTTTTAAGCTGGAATAAATATTGATGACCAATTATATTCAATTATAGAAACGAAGAGTTCATTTAACGAGAATTGGTGAAGCTAGACCCACCATTAGACAATAGCTATATGTCAAATAAAAATAATGTTGAAATCAAATCATTGACTGATTCATAACTAAGCCATTCCGACAACAACGTTGTTCATGATGAAAAATTTATAACGGAAAATCCGACATTCGATATCATAAATCAAGTGATGCAGTCTCTAAATTTATTGTAAAATTAAACAATGCATACAAATCAAGATAAAATGACAAAATGAAAAAATTTCACCTAGTATGCGAAATATGCTAGAAATGAATTATTATTAAATAAATCTATTCGCTCTTTTTTTTTAAATTAAAGTATGTAGTATAATGTGCAGCATTGCGTCGAGCGGCATTCGCAAAGCTTTGCACTCATATGCACGTATTAGTCTGCAACTAATGTTGCACATTTCGATGCAAAGCTTGCACACTCATAATATGTGTATGATAAGAAGCTTATAGCTCGTATCGGTGACGCGTAAAAGCTTTTGACACTTACCGCATCTTTCTCTCTCTCTCTCTCGCTCTCTCGCAGATTTTCACTTATCTCACGTGCTCGCGCAACGAAAGTTGCATCCGTTTCATGCAGATATACCTATAAATACGTAAGTACATGCAGATATACCTATAAATACACGTATTTCTTTTGTCCATTGAATTCCAGCTTGATTTTGAGTTTCCTCAGTATATACACACAGTTTGCTGTTTAAGTTATGACCAACTCCACGCATGGTTTCAATGCTTGAATGAAAGAATTCTGTTCTTTTGGAACTTTTTGAGCTTTACCACTTCGCCCGTTGTCGTGCTAATAAAAAGTATAGTCTTGTTACTAACATCTTCTTATTCATACTGGATGTCGATGTGTACAACTTAAAGCATTGATCAACGTTTGAACTACAGCTGATGAGTCGCGTATTTATTTATTGTCTGTATTATATTGATAATTGATTTGTTGCGATCGCATGTTGGGCTTTCGGTTTAACGGCCATGGGGGCGCGTCATGCGGCCGCCCTGGGGCGACCGCTTTGTTGCAGTTTGCGGTGCTGCGTTACAATGTTGGCGGTCGTTACGCGGCCAGGGGTAGCCATTAACGGCACGCGGCCAGTCCGCAGACGCAGGCCGTCCCGTCTGCCATTAGTGAGACCGGAAAGTATGCGACATTCGATTTTACGAGGCGATTTATTAAAACGAAACGACTATCCTCTGGCCATAATTTCGGTGTTTCGGGAAAATTCATTTATCGCTTGTATACCCTGTTTATACAACTTGAAATCCTTCCGAAGAAAATGGCGAAAAACCATAGCTTCATTAACATTCACTTATCATATGTACATATACAATGTAAATCGTATTAATAATCTTACCATGTACATAGAAAGACTTCCTATTCAAAACCTGTTAAGTATTTTTATATATTTTATACGAGTCACACGGGAAAATTGACCGGATTTTATTCGATTAATTAAAAAACCTCCATTGATATATTCAATATATAAAAAATTTTACACTTGAAGCGTGCGGCTGAATAAAAATATATGTTAAAATTTTACAAAGCTGTTTATATACTTATTTTAAATAATTGATTTATATAAAATTAAAGAAGTTTCTTTTTACATATTTTCAATTTGAATCAGTTGTTTCTTGTATTTATTTGCCCACTATTGATTGATTACTTTAATTGCTACACTAATGCTTATGTGTTGCAATCGATTAGTATATTAGACACAGTATAAAACATTTGAAATATTCAGATATAAGTAAATGAGATTCAAATAAGAATTTTGATGAAAAAATATACTATCAATGATTAGCAAAAGTGTTAATGATGTTATATGTCGAATTTATAAAAAATCAGTGTAATATAACTGAGGAAAATTAAATAACATGGTTGTTTTGTATTGTTTTATTTTAATTTAATCAAATATGATTTTGAACACAATAACCGGAAGCGATTTCGGCTTGTTTTGATTCGTTTTTACTATTCGAATGTTTCTCATTTAATTTATACAAATTGGCATCGTATTCGTTTGTCCTATTCTACTTATTATATTTTTAATGCTTATGAACGTCTATTGCAATGTGAAAAATGTGGAAACTCTGTTATTATTTATTCAGCGCAAAGCGGTCGTACATCAGCAAAAGTTTCCGGACTAAAACAAAAAAATGAAAAATAAATAAAAATACCATCAGGGGAAAAACTGTCGTGCACGATTTACGGCCGAGTGCGTCTCAATTATACAGAGCGTTTGGACGTGCGCGCTCGCTTTTCCCCGATGCTCTGGAAAATCGGGGAAAAGCGTTATCTTGCGTTCCGATCGCACCGAAATAATAACGACCAGATGCGTCAGTGTGCCGGTCGAGGTTTATCGCCGGTTAAATGCGCCAGGGGAGGTTTACACCCCCACACACCGCAGCGGTCGACAACAACCCGGACGATCAACTTCTCATCGCGAAAATTTTACCGCAGTCTCATATATGTAGACGACCTTTTTCATCATCGATTTCCATCAATTACATGATTAACACATATGTATCTGTATATATACATATATGTATCTGTATACATATATATGTGTATACGGTGTATATATATGTATATACATATACACAAACGAAAATATATTTAATATACATATATTTATATTATATTTGCATGATTTTTCACTTTAATTTTCCAACCAATTTAACCCTTAAGATACACCCAAAATGTGGCTTAAAATGCTAGCTTTTGAGTATTTTTATATGTTTTATTGCAAATAATACGAATAGATATTTTGTATGTATGATGGCATAACCCCGTGCCCGGTTTTTATAGGTTTTTTAACTCTAATAATCTATTATAATTATTAGAGAGGCAGAATAATTGATTGGTCTTCTTAAAGTTTGACTAATGTTAATTACACCATCCGATTCGCAAAATTAAGAATAGCATTTTGAGTAATTAATTCCACTAACATTTTTTTTTTTGATATACTTTTTCAAAATAATCATGAAATCATTGCTTTGAGCAATGAATCGAGTCTTTGTTGTCAATGTAAATTTGGTATGTTGAGGACCGCTGACACGCGCTGAGGCTTTCACGCTAGAAACGAAATTCGAGGATATCTATAGGAGGGATGGGTAGAGGAGGGAGGTAGATCCGACCCTCTATCCACCCCACCCCCATCCCTTCTACCGTTCGTCGGTCCGCCACGGTGAATTTTAAAACTGTCGGCCCGTGAACGCCATTTGCCATGCCGTGTAGGGTGTCGGCTCTCTCACCCTCACTCCACAAAGCCCGTCTTTTGCTCCTCCCTCCCGAGAGCCACCTGTGACCCCACAATCCTCCCCCGCTACCTGTCGTTGCGACCTGTCTGTCTCTCCTATACGCAAAAGCCTGACGAAAGCACCGGGTATATTTGACTGCTGAAGAATTTAATATTTTTAAACGTCCACCCCCTCACCCTCCAGACACATCTCCTCTCTTGCACCTAACACCCCTTTCCCTTTTCTCTCTCATAGTGTCTGTTTCCCAAACGCCAGGGTAAATCGAGTTACACGGTGAAAATCCACCCTCCCACGCTGCGTTGTTGCCTTCATATCGCAGGACGATATTCTCTTCGTCGTTTTTTTACCTATTTTATTTATTTTTAGCAGGATTTTCACACTGCAGGGATGACGGAATAGACAGGGGGAGAGGGGAGGATGTGTGAGGACTTTTTTCCGTTAGAGTGAATTTCGTATCATTTATTTAACGCATGCTTAAGCCGCGAGCGAGCGCGTAAATTACTTGACATTTCAGTACAGGTAATGCAATCTCAGCCTTTGCAGTCACAACCTCAGCTTCCTATAAAATCGCGTCGTTAAGTGTTACTTGTCTTTCATCTTGCTTTATGAAATAAAGCCGAGAAACACGAAAAACTTCCTAAAAATGGATAAAACCATTTGATATGTGAATTAACCGAAAAAGTCCTAGAAAAAATGTAAACATTTATTTATTTAGACAGGTTACACCCATTTTTATGAACACTTCTCTGTCAACATTGTACATACTTACATAGATAAGTACATATAATTCAAGGCCAATTGCAAATATCGATAATTAAATATTACAATCATCGTAGAGAACTCAAATATTGCGAGAAATAGGACAGGATTGCCAATTTGCAGAATAAATAAATACATATCACATATCCAAGGTCTGGTCAACAACATAGCTAGGAATAGAACCCGTGACTACACAACCGAAACCATTATGTTAGCCACTGATCTATGTTGTTGGTTAACAAACAAAGACATGTATGTAAACTCAAAATAATATCTATTATAGAAAATTAGTCCGGTAAAAAGACGGATCTCATGTTGAAAAATTTTAACAGTATTAGAGAAGAACTTCAATGAAGTTTTGTCTAGCTTTCAACAATACTATCACAGTCAAAATAAACGCCAAATTTCGCTAAGCGCTTAAGGCATATAAAGAAGAATTTAATCTCAAAAGTATGACTCAATTGGAGTTGGCAAGAAACATTCGATCCACTTTATGCTAAGAGAGAATTGAATGGAAACTATTTTTAATCACCTTTAATCAAACGTGAGCAGTGCGGAACATTTCTGTAATTCGTTTTACGATTCTAAAGCCGTTAAGTTCTGTATGACGCCCTTAAAATGGCGCGCGCAATTCGATCGCAATTGCTGCGCATTAAAAACGCTGATATAATTTATAAACATAAAAGTCGTATTTTACGATGCCGTGTGTGCGTGCGGAAAAAAATACAACCGACGGGGAGGGGCGGGAGGATGTGGATGGGTGGGTAGATGGGTGGGTGGGTGGGTGGGTGCGTGTCAACGAAAAGAGCGTTCAGTTTAAAAAAGTGCGCAAATCCGTGTAGCGCTTGTAGCGCGTTAATAATAATGGCTCACTTTACGCGCCCGTAGAGGGCTCCGCTCCACGGAGAACGGGAGGCTTACGGGGTGGTTTGGCTGGATGGGAGGGTGAGAGAGAGAGTACCTATCCTTCCCCCAGAATCCTCCCACTTCCACCCCTTCCAAAACAGCCAACCAAATTTCATCCGATCCTGGTTCATCTATTATTTTACACGATAGATAAAAATAGGTTAAAAAATACTTTCCTTTAATTAGCGCACTGACGAGAGACGGGCTTTCAGTTAAATGCGAATTTAGTTAAATGGCAAATTTAAAGCACAGTACGATCAATTTATATAAATAAATAGACGAATATTTTAATGAAACAAAAACAATCTTGATCATTGACTAACTTTGGAGTTGACATTATGATGGTATGGATTCATATATTTGACTTGACTGATAGTAATATCAATAAGTGAATACACAATATAGTAGAACTTTACTTCTTAATTACTTGCATCATGTATAAGCACCTTAATTAATGATGGGCTGACATACAATACGAAGTAATTTCGAATTGCATATATAGAAATACTGACTTTAGATGTACATACATGTACATATGTAGGTATGTACAAAATTTTATACATTTAAACCTATTTAATCCAAATATTATATTTCATTTCGGTTAACTTAGTAGTAGGAAAAAGCGAATTATATCTTAGCAGACCGATAGAAATCGCGTATTTTTCTTCATTACTTTTAATCTTACTTATAATGTGATATTTTCAAAAATGATTCTTTAGTACATATTTGAAAATTTTTCATTCTTTTTTACATTACATTAAACACGACATATATGGTAAGTATTACACAAGTCAAATACAAAGATCGATTAAACATTAAATATCGATTCACAGAGACACCTATGAACAAATTTTGCGAGAAAATGGGTAAAGCTTGCCAATTTGTTGGAACCGTTTCAATGAAAATCGGATAAATTGGCAAACCATGATAGGAAACGATCGACCTGGCGTCACATATCCAGGGTGTGGCCAACAGCAACTGGTGGGATAGAACCTGTGATCACTTTGTTCGAAAGCATTATATGCTAACCGCTAGTCCATGCTGCTGGTTGTCTCATAGTCGATATAGAAAAAACATATGAAACTATGTATATTTCGACCATACAAATGTACATTTCAATTAATTACATAATCAAGTCTATAATATATTAAAATATTAAATAATTAAGTTTATAGAAATTAAAAACCGAATCGAGGCAGTTGACAATACGGTTTCTAAATCGTTGACTAACCGGTAAACCCGACCGCCCGTAGTAGTACATACTTCTAGCCCTGCACGGTTTCGGCTCGTGTTTTTTTGATCATTTTCAGTTTAACCCGCTCTCTGTTGATGTATTTTTTTCAGGATATTAGCCACCCCAAGGCGATGGTAGTCTCCTCGGTGGCGGATTGAATAATTAACCTCTGCTAGAGGGGAAAAATCTAAATGGATGGCGGAACGAAATAAAATTATACAACGAGCCGGAAAATACCCACACTTTCGTGTGCATCCTGTGTATAATACGATGGTGTATAAAATATATACTTTTTTAACGTGTGCGTTTTTACGTCAGCGTTCTCCCATAAAATTGCATCGGGGGGAAGTCATCTGCGTTTTTCTATCCATCTTGTACTGAACGTATCCGTCAAGTGCATGTAATGCTACATTATACATAATTTATTTGTTTCATTTATTTATTACTTTATTTTTTGTATGGTAATAAAAGCAGTCGTAGCACAGAAGTCGGGTGAAAATCAAATATATCTTTCATTCGGCTCCCGTGCAATCTTAACACGTTCGTGCACGCAATGCTCTTCGCATTTAGCAGGTAGTGCGAAATAAAAACAGCATATCTAATAAATAGACACAACACTTCAATCGTTCTTTTAATTATACATCTCAAGTTGAGCGACAACTCAATTTTAATTATAATTTTATTTTATCTGTTTCGTCTTGATTGAAATTGATAACGTAATTCAATAATCGTTTTTCGCATTCGCAGTAAAATCGTTTACTAAATTAAATGGTATATATTTTTAAAAGCTTTTCGATGAGTTTTCTCATACTTGCCCACACTCCTTTTCGCTCTTTTCTAAACTTCTCTCCCTTCTTGTTCAGTTCTATTTAATAAGTGCAAAAGTAGCCGTATCCGCTTATCAGAGATTAAACTTCTCGAACAACAGTAGTTAAAAGCGCCGAATCGACGAGATTGAAATTAAATTTTCCCTCGTATAATACCGCGATACAGTTATCTCATTGTCGTTTCCATTTCGGAAGAGATTCTCCCATTTTCTTTCATTTTCCTTTTTCTTTCGATCTCCCCCCTTCTTTCCATCCATTAGATTTCTTTCCAGCTCTTAATATAACACAAAAGTTTTTCGTTTTGTTGTTGAACGCATTTTTAACGTCGCTAAAATTATTTTTGAATTCATTATTTAAAAAAAAACTCACATTGAATAGATGAATTTAAGAAAACCATTAGAAACAAACAATATTAAAATTTAGCAAATACCATTTACGGTTTTCATTTCAAATCATCAACAGTCCTAAAAGATTCTATTGGTATGTAAAATAATTGTAGAATTTTCATTGTATAATTTAATTATATAACTGCTGATTTGAAACAAATCAAATATTTACATTGTATGTGTATGTATGCATACTCATAAAATCATTATTTTTATGTCAGACCTCTGTTATGAGTTTCATATAATACATTCTTTTGTATTTGTATGTAGATAGTTGCCAATAGTTAATTCCAATTTAAGGAAGGGCTACGACTTTACGTTAATTGACGACTGTGGTAATCGAAGGGTTAACCAATTTACGCCACCCGTGCTCATCCTCGCTAACCCCATCCCAATCTGTGGAACTTCCCCTAGCGCGCGTCCCGTTAATGGTTTATAAAACACAGGTTAGAAACAGACGTTAACACTTCGAGCGCCATAAAGAGCGACGATAAAGGACACTTTGATGGCCGCTCACCCCAGGAGATTACGTCTCCAGCGAACGACAGATGTCCAAGTCCCGTAACAAACTTAAAGAATCAATTTCATCCCACACCCCTATAAGCCTTCTCATCCTCTGCACTCCTTTGCGGTTGGTTCTGAGCATAGCCTGTTCACTTTAAAACTTCAAAATCACGTAGAAGACGCATTTACTAGCCACAATGATAGTACATTGGACTAGAAGCTCCGGGTCGAAACCTTGAAAGAATTAAGAATGGTTTTTATCTTGTATTTAGCACAAATAATCCCATCCCCTTTCTGAATTTGCTTACTATTTTAATTAAACTAATGAACGGACTCTCTGAATATATGTACTTATATGAATAGAAAATTAAATAAAAACGATTACAGAAAAATATTATGCGTATATTTCATACATATCTATACATATTCATAATGAGATTGTTTTTAATATTATATATACAATCTACTATTTAATTATGTGCTATTTTCATTCACACAAACTGTTTCAATGCTATTTTTGTTCTTAACATTTGTACAGTGAAAACGAATTTTAACGAATTTTATGACGTAGTTGATGGTGGTAGATTGGTTCAATTATTATGGTGACTGAACATCATACTATGAATGTCATAAAGCCGATCTTATATTTTTTTATAATCAAAAGTAATTAATATACCATAAAACTAAATGTGTCACACAGTCTGCTGACTTATGTACATATTTTTAATAAAATATATTCATATGTACCTATATGAAAGAATTTTTTATGAATTGTACGTTTCAATTATACGGAGTTTCGTATTTAGCTAAAATTGCTTAAAATGCTTTCTATATATGAAAATCAGGATATAAAACCACCACAGAGTGTATTTAATAGTGTATGTGTTTAAAGAGAGAGAGAGAGAGGGGGGGGGGGAGATTTCACAAAGAGGGAGGGTCGTCGCTCGAAGGTGGATCGGACATGGCAAAATTATGACCTCTTTAAAAAGGAAGGGCCCTCTCCATAAGCCGATGATAAAATCTAAGTGGCCATCCTTCTGTAATGAGGGCCTGGAAACACGGGACGCCAACCCTCGCGTTCGATACCCCTGGCAGGAAATTACTTTACGATAAAGCCAGGCGATTCTTTTTCCGGGGATTCGAATGCGCAGCATTAACATTCAGATGTGACTCTGTATATATGTACATATGTATGTATGCATAAGAGATGTGATAAAAAATCGACCAGTAGAGAGCCCTTCCCAATTGAACGCCACTGGCTTAAATAATTCTGAACATTTAAAATACGATAATTTAACAATTAAAAATATATAATTTTTAAGCTGAACTATCATATATAAGTACCCATATATAAGTTACATATGTATATGTAGGTACAATAATTATATCATAATAAAATGTTTGCTCTTATTTCACTTTATATTAGATAAATATACATTTAAGCATATAAACATATTAAAACATGTGAGCTGTATTTTTTTGTGTTTGTTTAAAAATATAAATTTACGTTTGTATTGTCCTCAGGTACGGTATGGACCTGAATGGGGCGAGGAGGAAGAATGCCACGCGGGAGACGACCAGTACGTTGAAAGCGTGGCTGAACGAGCACAAGAAGAACCCGTACCCGACCAAAGGTGAGAAGATCATGCTGGCCATCATCACGAAGATGACTTTGACGCAGGTGTCGACGTGGTTTGCGAACGCGCGTCGCAGACTCAAGAAGGAGAACAAGATGACGTGGGAGCCGAGAAATAGAGTGGAAGACGATGATAACAACAATGACGATGACGACCACAAAAGCACAGATGGAAAAGACGTCTTAGGTATTATAGAATTTTTTCTTCAATAATTTTAAACACTCGGCGTCACACACCTTATAAATTTTCTAATCGAATGTCTTAAGTCAACTTCTTTTTGAACGCATTCGTATTTACTATTGTGAATGGAATATTACTATGAAAGTCAAGAATGAAACTTAAAATAAATATGCCTACCATATCACAAGTTAGTCATACGTGTTTAATGACATTGCTTACAGAGTTTCGATCTCGCAAAAACTATTTTACTTCGCTCTTTAGTTCGATAAGACGTGAAAGAACATTTTCCTTTCACTAGTCATCTCAGACAGAGATGTTGTTGTTGCGAATTACACTATCGCACATATTCTGAAGCTCATATATACATATAATTTATACATATGTAGCTCGTCTGCGAAGTTTTTAACTCAGTGGAAGTTAGTGACAAAGCCGCATAGAAAAATGTGAGCTTGAAAAAATCGTATTCAGAAAATTGCATATTCCCACTTGTCATTGTGGTCATAAACATATTTCAAACGCATTGTTTATATTACGCAACGTTTGATCAAATTTCGCCATCTCAAAACTTGTGGAGTCGCTAAAAAAACACGACTCTTTTTTTTTCCACAATCCGACTCTGATTTATTTTTCCAATGGGTTAACTTTCGAATATCTCTGGAATACTTGTATGAAGTGTAGCATATCTACGAGCTGATTAAATCATTAAATTTTTATTATTATTTAGTTGAAGTGAATTTTCAGTTAATATATTTTGACTAGTTGGAATATATTCCGTCTAACCGACGTAAGTTGATTCATATGGTGAATTACATTAGATGGTCAAAATATACTACAGCGGAAAATACAGTTTTAAGTATACATAAGTTGGTACCAGGTTAGATGGAGAGGTTTGGTTTACGTCAAAACGTTACTTGATTATTAAATTTAGTTGAAAAGTCACATTTTTGTTTTGAACATATTCTTAGAGTTATCTTAAATATATTGTTAACGTATTATTGAATTCTAAAGCATTCGTAAAAACATCAGAACTCAACTGTTATATTACTGGCGCACATTGTTGAAAGTGTATTTGCGCTTGTAGAGATTTAATTTAGTAGTATTGTATTCGAATATGAATGACCTAAAACACTAGTTGAAATATATTACAACTGAAACACTTTGACTGTAACAAATACATGACACCAATATAACGCAAGAATTCAGAGTAACGGATTTGTCAAATATCAGAGCTCTCCTCAGTTTGACTTAAATATGAGAAAAAGACAAATGTTGAAAAATTGTGTCACAGATTTACATATACATATGTGAGATTTACATATTGGTGAGTCACTTTTAGGGAGTAATTTGATATTAATATACATATGTATGTATATTATTAAGTAAAATAATAAATGCGATTTAAAACTTTTTAAAGACTTGAACTCTACACGATTCGTTTATTTCGAGTTGTAATTTTTAGTAAACAGAATAGTCGCATACGGTATGATTTTAAAGTTTTTTTCGTTGTTGCAGATTCTAAAGATTCAGTGACGGGGTCCAGCGAGGACGGCGACCGCCCAGGTGGCGGTGGAAGATTGGAGGGCGGAGGCGCTGGGGGCTCGTGGGCGGGAAGCGGCCCGGCGTCACCGGAGCCCTACCCACCAGCGGCGTACCTGCCGGCTAGGCGCCCCCCGCCGCCCACGAAGCCTCGGATCTGGTCCCTGGCGGACATGGCGAGCAAGGAGAGCGACCGCGTGCCCTCGTCGGGAGGGGCGGCGGGCGGGGGCGCCGGTCGCCTGCCGCTTTCGCATCCGGTCCAGGCGCACCCCTACCGCCCTGACCTCTACCGGCAGCTGTATGCGCCACCTCCCCCGCCCCCTGACATGGCGCTCCTGGAAACCTACTCACGGCTCGGCCAGAGGGCGCCCCCACTCTCAATGCTGGGTGGGGCGCTCGCCTTGCCGCCCGCGCCCCTAGCGAGAGCCTCGCCTTCTTCTTCATCCACGTCCTCCATTTCGGAGCAGCCGCCCCCACACAAACCCTGACTACACTGAATGGACACCCATGTAAACGTTACTCATATTTGACCGATTCGTTATACTAGTTAACCACCCCTTATAAGTATGTATTTTTCATTTCTTCACTAATTTACATAATGATCCTAAAATAAATTTAAAAAATCTAGGATGAGGTTTGATTTGCAATACTGGTTAATTTTAATGAAAATATGCAAGTGCTAAAGTTGTTCTCAATCTCAATGTTTAGCAATGTTGCACAAAATAATTGATATCTTATTGAAAATCAAACACCCAAACAAGTAAATGCATTCATTTCATTTAATGTGTAGATGGCTTTTTTTTTATCTACATTTGGTTTTTTTTTATGTACATACATATAAATGTATAATATACAAAATAATTTTCAATTGACCATGTAAATACTGTGCCATTTTTATGTTTTTACTTAGTTTAAAATAATTATAAAAATACCTATTTTGAAAAAATTCTCATTGGAAAATTGAACTGATTTTATGTTAAAAATCTCGAATGATTTCTTATTAAATTTATTTTTTAAATTAGAACCAAATTGTTTCTATGTAATTTAAGTTAATCTATGAACCTACAATGACAAATGCTTACGGTCTTGTAGGTAATATTGGTTCGGTCATTATTTGAATAGTATTTATACAGAATTTTTGTATGTTTTTATTATTTCATTTACAAATAGAGGTGGCCTTAACTCCTTTGCCTAGAAATATAACATAACGAAAAGTCATTTATGAATGGTGTTTAAAGTGAAGTCACTTTTGTTACGTCGTCTCACTTATAAAATTTGGTTTGCGATAGTTTCCAGATTTGATGTATGATAAGTATAAAACGAAAATGTTTAATTTATTTTATTATACTTAACACAATACCGAGGGTATTTTATTTTTTGTTTTAATGAAAGTGCAATATGAACTTTGTGAACCTAAAATGGGACGTGTCACTTGCCTTCTACAACGAGAATTTATGAATTAATAATAAAAAGTAAAAAAAAAATACCGAGCCATGGTGAATATGTAAATATTTTAAGTTTTTTGGACGAAGAAATTTGCAAATATTATTATTAAAAATAAAAAACTAAATAAACACTCACTCGAGACGAAGATGGACAATAATAATACATTGTGATTTTTATAATTAATTTAATAAAAAAATAAAGTAAATAACACTAAGCGTAAACAATTATCGCATCAGGGTACACATATTGACAAAATTGGAAGAATTAATTATTACCCCAGAGAAAATAAATGATACAATAAAATGAACATTTTGAATAGTCGTTGTTTGTAAAGAAAAAGTAAAAAAATGTACATGTGATATGAACCAATTTTTTTTTTAAATTTAATTATATAAATTTTTTACTTTTTACTGTTCCTTTGAATTATTTTATAGATGTTGCATTGCATTGGTGCGATCTTTACCGAATAAGTGATAGGTGTTAGGTTTACCGAACGTGCCAGGGACTCGTCAGGAACACAGGTATTCCTAAATAGGAAATCCTAATCAAATCCTGGAAAGGCCCTGAAATATCAGGGGGAGTCTTGGTTATTTTAATTTTTTTTTACAATGAAAATCAATATTAAATTTAATTCACTTTTTAATATACGTTTAAATTTTCACATGAAATCTTAAATTAAAAATCTCTGACAATCCATTCGTATTTTTATGCATTTTTTTTGATCGTAAACGAACGAGCCTCCTCACTCCCAATTCATAACATCAACGAAGTATATATTTTTTTGTAATTAAATTAAAAACAAAAACTTGTAAAATATTTTTTAAATAGTAGGTACTATCCGTTTAATTGTAAATAGTACACCTAAAATTAGCGTATATAAATATATATATTATAAAAGTTAGTCGTATTGACTATCATTTAGAACCAAAACTCTGCATTGTGTCACGACGCTCGGTCAACCATCTCTGTATAGTAAGGTGCAGTAATAAATGAATTTAAACATAAACATTTGCATATATACGTATCGTATATTGTATTATTACTATTATTATAATTATAATATTATTGTATGACGTAGTACAGTCTATAATTAATGGCATATACATGTTTTAAAACAGTAGTGTTATTTGGTAAAAATGATTAATTGAAGGAAAAATGTAAAAAAAAACACATGGATAAATACAAAAATGTCATGTTTTTTTGATATTAGTGTACATAAAAATAAATAATAATTATTATAAAAAGATTTGTATGTACGTACTTGGCACCTTGCGAACACGAGGAACATGTGAATTAATCATAACGTCATGAAAAATTTTTGAAGGAAAAAATGTGTAAATAAAAAATCATGATAATAATTCGATTAATTGAAGAAAAAAAATTACTCTCATCGAAATTGACGCGAAGTAAGAATAGTATTTTTCACGCAATTTATTGGATATTTATATTCATTGGACGAAAAAATTCACTGATATTTTGTTGTCATGATTTTTTTTTGTTTAATCGATAAGCAGAGCGTTGAACAAATTCAGTGCTGTTGTTTTGAATAAAAATGTATTGTTTAAAATTATTGCTTTCGATTTCAAAACGACACTTGTGTATGAAATATGACAAGAGCGCGTTTATACAATAATAATAATAATAAAGTGTATGAATATAAATTTATATATAAATATATAGAAAGGAAAAAATATGTGAAATCGAAAAGACTTTATTTTATGTTTGTTATTATTAATAATGATTTTTTACAAAGTAGAAAAAAAAATGTATTTAGTTGAACTGAGTTTTTTTTGTTTGGAACAAAGTTTTTATTGAGACAGAATTAAAATAGTCGCGAGAGTAATCACTATTTTTTTTTTGTCATCCTCCTATTATCGTGTGTTACTAGTTGAAATAAATTGCTAATAATGACAATTTTCAGATGTTTTTCATTGATAAAATCGAACTCCCTCAACACTTCCTACCATAAAATTAACTATATACTTATAAATACATATATGTATGTATGTATGTATAGAATCAGACATTCATCCGATTCGAACAGACTGTTTCAAATTTTCATCTATGTATAATATCTACAACTGAAGCGTGGAACATTCAATATTTTTACTTTTACATAAGAAAAATATTGAATGTTGTTCCTATTTTCATAGGAAGGATTCAAGTAAAGCCATTTCTTTAAACCATTTCTACAATAAGTTTTTTTTTTTAATTTTACATAAATCCAGCAACAAAGCTCGGCGGCTACTGTTCAACAGAGGGATCATGGGTTCAACTGAGGGATCATGGGTTCGAGCTTTGACCCAATGTTACTGGCCAGACCTTAGATATATGTGACTATATAAGCATCTATATTTGAAAGTGGCGGAAGTCCAATTTTCAGTCCTAAAAACACTATTTCTATTTGACTTAATTCACAAATTGTTATCACTTATTTTAATTCCATATGCCCAAAATTTTGGAAAAGCAGAATATACACAGGACACCAATATTTTTAAATATTGTTAAACGCAAAATATTATACTTAATTTTTAGCGAGATATTTCTCGAAATTAAGAAGAGTGGACTTTTGCCACTTTCAAATATAATGGCTCAAATAATTACTTTATATTTTAATATAAATAATACAACAAATAACAAGTACAACAAAAACATTCGGGTGTGACCAACCCATGACTTCATCTATGTATTTGAGGAATATAAGAAGGTTACAAAACAAAATTCGATATTGGACCGTACAGACAGATTATGAAATACTAATAACTATGACAGCATTTTCGATACAAATTGAGCGCAAATGTATAGAAACTTGCACAAGACAAAAGTTCTACTTCCGGTTGTCGGATTTTGTTCAAACTTTTTTTGGTACTTAAAATTACTATCAGTATTATACACATTAAATATCAAGAAAATATAAATAATTTAAAAGGTCAAAATAAAATAATTAAATATTGTTTTAAAAAAAAATACTACTTCCGGTTTACGAATTCTGACCAAAACCTTATCAGCTCTAAGTTAGTCCATAAATAATACAAATATATATTTTCAGCTTGATACATTCGGGGGTGTGGACAGAGTAGTGGGCACAACATTTTTGACCTTTCTAACAGGAAAACAGGGGATACCTATCAGGGGAGGTACCATTTCCGGTCAACTTAAAAATTTACGTCATGTCCATAAGAATTTCACCAGTTATTAGACATTACACCAGTACGTCCGTTTTCATACAAATGAGCGATAGCCGCCACACTATGCGGACCGCCCGCAAGCCCGTCGTGCGAACCGCAGGCCTCTGCAGATGTTTCAATTCCGCATGCGGTTGTCAGTCGGTCGTCGGCGCGCGTATTCGCGTATAGCTTGAGTACTACACGATTTTCAACACCGGTCGATTCATCAAGTCCAAAGTAGAGTGTATGCCTTTGGAACATGAAAGACAAAAGCTACAGTGATAGGACCGCAAAAAGACGAGCATGGGACAAAATTTTAAAAATTCCCCCCTCAATGCGGCAGCGATCGTCCGGAACGGCTACCGGCAGCTTGCGGGCCGCACCGGACGATCCGGCAAGTGTGCTGAGGCCCTTAATCGAAGTCTTTAAAATAATAAATAATCATCATAAAGTCCCACGTTCAACCATTGACGTCATCTCGTTTCTAAAATGTTCCACTCTAACAAATCAAACGCAACGAATCTTTGCGCAAACGCAGCTGTATAAACACAACCTCAGAAAAACCACATATTCTAGAAGCTTCCACCATAACCAGCTACATTGTAACCCATTGAAATAACATCCAGACTCTGCAGAACAAAGGGCGATAAAAACTAAATCGAGTGGAACGGCGCCACATATTCTAGAAGCTTCCACCATAACCAGCAAAATTGTAACCCATTGACGTCATAAAGCTTCCAGAACGAAACAAAACAAACCCTATATAAACCGGCACAGCGGACTCAACAGTCAGTCGATTCATTAATTCTCACCCACGCACTTGCAGTGAACGGTCATGCTCCGCAACCACCAGCCGTGTTGCCGCAACCGCTACCTGCGCCAGCCGTACTGTCGCAATCACCAGAAACATCAGAAACACCAAAAACGTCGTCACAATCTACACATTGTAGCAGACGCCACTACTCGCTACTGGCATCAACCATGTCGGTAGCAACGACGACGGACAGCGAAGGGAGCTCCAATAGCGAAAGCAACACTGACGCCAGCAATGACAGCACCCTCAGAAGAAAGGCTGTCAACATTAAAAAGCCCAAAGCCCAGAACAAGGAGCTGAAGGACCGACTCTCGTCCTTTGAGAATGCTTTCCAGGAAGCACGTGCTGCCTATACCGCAGACCGTTTGGCCGATCGAGCTGCTTTCGCAGCCGACATCGAGAAATTACTCCAACTGCACAAGGATAAGGAAACTCCAGTAAAACAGTAGACCGAGAAGTCTGCCACGTCATAGCCACGTCCCCCACACATCTCCAGCAGTGGTGAAGAAGCGCCGTCTAGAGTCTTCCATCCCCCAGCCGGCATTACGTAGCACCACGCCCCCACCCCGCTCCGCTTCTCTCATGCAAGTAGAGAGTCAGGTGCCTAAAGGTAAGTCTACACCTACCCCACATAATCAAACTCCTCCAAAAGCTGTCGAAGAAAAGTCTCGCCCAGTTGGCGTCAGGCGAATTGATGCTAACGTACAACGTCGATCTTCACGACTTCCACTGCTTAACACACCAACGCCAATAACAACACACACCAACGCCAACAACAACACACACCCGCTCAACACCAATCACTCAGTTGACAGCCCCTAGTGCTTCATCCTCTACCTCCCACACCCTCTCAATCCCCGCCTCACCAACAGCTTATGCTGCAACCACGGCATCACCAGCCACTCGCACCACCTCCATCAATTTCGAGCGCAGCCCTCAAAGCAGCTCCAGATGCCGCAAACGCCAAACCCAAAGTAGCCTCAGTATTCCTCAAAAAGCCCTCTGACTACCCAACTATCTACCGTAAATTTATGATCAGGATCTGAAATTCGAATCAGTTTACAACAGTAGCACCGCCAAAATCACCCCCTACACCATTGTCGACTACCGTGCCATCAGCCAACTCCTCCAAGACCAGAAATTTGAGTTCTACGCTCATGCCCTAACGGAGGATAACCCGTTAAAAATTGTAATTCAAGGCATTAACCCTAGCTTCACAGAAAAATAAGTTCTCGAAGATCTAACCAGCCTTGGCTACAAAGCCTCCAAAGCCAGCGTAATGACTTCTCGACGCAACAAGCGCCACATGCCCATGTTCACCGTCGAGACTACGGGGGAAGAAACCCTTCAACCTCTCCAGCATCTTCGGACAACTGGTTCGTACCGAATAGCTCCGTCACGGAGACACTGTACCTCAGTGTCATTCAGTGACTTTTGCCAAATGGTTGAAAGCTCCGTCAATAGCTACCTCTAAAACCCAGACCCCGTACCCATTGTCGCCACCTCGCCGCTTGAAGTTCTAAACATTATCAAAAACATCGCCACCAAAGAGGCCCCGGCCCGGACGGAATTTCCAACAAAGCTCTAAAAGAACTCCCTCAAAAAGCCATCGCTGCACTCACAGCAATACTAAATGCCACCAACAGAATCTGCTATTTTCCGAGTCAATGAAAACTCGCCAATGTCATTCTAATTAAAAAAAAACCCTTTTCAAACCCCTCTCTCGCGACAAGCTACAGACCCATCAGCTTGCTCTCCTCACTGAATAAGATCCTGGAACGGATCTTAATTTCAAACCTCAACAGCGAGATCACTAAAATTGACCTTCTTCCCAAAACACAATTTGGCTTTATACCTCAACATTCTGCAGTTCGTCGAAACCATGATAGGTGGCTTCGACCGAAACATGTCTACTGGAGCCATCTTCCTAGTTATTTCCAAAGCTTTCGATGAAGTTTGGCACTCAGGCCTCCTTTATAAAATGATTGCCGCCAACATCAACCCCCACTATATACGATCCTACGCATCCTTCTTAAGCGAAAGGAAATTTCAGGTAAAACTTAAGGACCACATGTCAACTCAGCGAGGCATCTCCGCTGGAGTTCCCCAAGGCTTCATCCTCAGCCCCACACTATTCAACCTTTAAACACACGAAGTACCCACTCCCACCCACAGGTACACAAACATTGATGACACTGCCATCTTAGCGAGCTCTATTGGCCCCAAGGGAGTCTCGTTCACTTTCCAGAAGTACTCGGACCAACTGGTAGCGTGGTACGACGATGGCTGATGAAAATCAATCCGGATAAAAGTCACACAGTATTCTTTTCCAGACGTAAAAAACGGTGCAAACCAGCCAAGCCAGTCATTATAAACGACAAACCAGTGCACTGGACCACGACAACCCGCTATCTGGAGGTAATAATCGACCGTAAATTAACCTGGAGACCCCAGATCACAAACACGGTGCATAAAGCTAGGAGAGTTGCGTCAGAGCTTTACCCACTATGCAAACCAAACAGCAAACTCTCGCTTAAAAACAAGTATTTGCTATTTAAATCCATCATCCGCCCACAAATCACATATGCGAGTCCCGTCTGGGCTCATACAACCATATCCAACAGATCCATACTCAAAATACAGACTGTTCAAAACAAATTCTTGCGACAGGCAACTACGATTGGTACACGTGAACCACAATAATTCACAATGACCTAAACATTGACTACATTGACAAACACGTACACAAACTCGCCGTGAACTATTTCAAGTCTCTCGGCAAGTTTGACAATCCCCTCATTAGTACCCTGGGTGAGACTAAACTCACGCTTAATCAAAGGCCCATCGACGTCCTGAAGATGGGTATAGGCTAAACTAGGATAGATAGAATTAGGTTGTAAATACATATCATAAACCCTAATCATAAGTTAACCAAACCACTAATATACAATTAAAACTGTTAATAACCCCACTAACCCACAACGACATCCTAGAGTAAATGCACTAACCCTATAAGTGTTCCAGCCACAAAGCACATCATCGAGCGAGCAGCTGCCAGATCGCACAATCCCCATCATCGTGAGCCCGATCTTATCCAACACGACGGATAGATAGGTGTGGGAGCTTGCTTCCCAAAACTATCACAAAATCATTACCCACTACTACTACTTCAACAGTCAGTCAGCTAGAAGCAGCCGACCAGCAACCATCAACCAGAACCAGCCGACCAGCAACAACCAACATGGAAGAGCTGCTCTAACAATACAGTCAGCCAGCAACCACCCTACAACGCTGACCTGGAAGACCAGCCAACAACCAGCAGCCACCACGACAACAAGTCATCCAGACTCACTCATCCAGCAACAACCAACATGGAAGAACCGCTCCAGAATACAGACGAAACCAGCCGCTTCGAGAAACTCCCTCAACATACCCGCTTCATCAATATAACCATTTATATACTTGTATACCAAAATTTATAATAAAACATTATTCAAACATACAGCCGTATTTCAACCATTTGGAAACTGTCTTAAACACATAGTGACTGATTGTAAAGAACACCTTCACGACTAAACCAGTCCCCATAAATGTAGTAAATTCTGAAAACCATAATATTTTTTTATAAACAAGCTAGAAGTCTTTCTTAAACTTGAAGATTTTTGTTTTTCTTTTATCCAATATCTTTTCTATATTTTTGTTTACTTTTAGTTAATATGTTATTTATTATTATGAAGTTTTTATAAGATATAAAAAAAATCATAATTTCAACATTATCACCATAATTTGTTAATTAGCATTTGATTTTTTAGAACACCAATATTAGGATATATATTTTTTAAGTGATGAAAAAAGAGAGGGGGGGGGGTGTCATACAAATTAAACCGCCCTGGTTTTTTTTATTACTAACCTCTTCTTACTTTTTACATACCTCCTTTATTTAGCACTACACCACTGGATAAAACCATCAAACCATCAGCATAGGAGACGGTCGATTTGGTATTTATAATTCGATTTAAACTGGTAAACCAGTGCGCTATGCCCCACCGGCTACTATTTGGAACTAGCCGACTCAAATATTGATTTATCTGGATCGAGATTTCCACGCACCGCTTAAATAGTTGGCCACACTGTCACCGAAGGAATCGACTGGTTGAAGACGAATGAAATTCGAACAAGTCGTCGTAACCGGTGTTCTTCGTTCCACTGTGTATCTGTCGTTGACTTGGAAGTCGTGCTGGTCGTCAAATGGGCGACCACCCGACAACAATGCCTGCCGCCGGCCTATTATGTCATTCTGAGCCAGGGGGCCCCTGGGGCCACAGAGGGGCCTCCTCGTGTCGACCGGTCCAGCACACCGCGTCACAATGCACCATTTGTATCCAATAATATCACGTGAATTTACGAGTATTTGCGCACAATTCGACAGTTATGCAGTACAGTTACCTGGGCACAGCTGGACTCGAAAGTCGTCCGATCTTGGCATATGTATCGTGCGGTGTCGAACTGCTTACTAAAAATTTTCACAAATTAGAAATTCGATCGTATCGATCGATTCGACGCTCGGAAACCGGATTCGGATCAAATTTACATATGTACATACATTTACATACGTCGATAATCTAGCTGTGGGTCCGTTCGAACGCGTAGTCTGCTCGGTGCCAAACTTGAAAGGTTTGTTGGAGATTTTATTCAAAGTTTAAAATAACGTCAAAAGCTATACATGTATGTATGTATGTATATATCAGTGGCGTGTCGTAACTTTTAAAACAGGCGACTAGGTATGGACAAAAAATATATATGTATATAAAAAATGTTAATTTTTAATTTTTGAATTATAATAATTTGTCTTGAAGTGAAGACTGACATTTTTCATTTTTATGCTAACTTAAATAAGTAAAATAAGTAGCCTACCTTTATCTTATCTTATCTTGTATGTCTTCAAAGCTTAATCTTTTGAATGATTTGTCAAATAATCGATCGAGAATGCAACATTCCATTATTTGTTTCCATGTGATCCGCATTGATTTATTCTAGGCGAATCGTTTCGTGAGCTGGGTACCTTGCCATATTTATACTCAAACAGTTCTGTGTACTTATGTGTTATTTTAACAAAAACCGAATGTAGTTCGGAATGATGTTTGATAGACACAAATCAAAATATTCTTAGTGAAAATTCCATAAATGCTTGAAGACACGAGTAAATTAAATTTTTTTTTGCCTTCGATGGCACGCGAAAGGAACAGAATTGAGACGGCGAATCCGTACAAGCGAACGATGCGACGGACTATACCATAACAATTCACTACCAATCAAGTGCCGATTCCGGTTTCTGAACTTTGCTAAGGTGAATGAATAATATCAATATGGACAATGTATAAACATTTGTACATATGTATGTATGTAGTAACTTTTAACTTGTCAAACTGTTTAAAAAGACATCGTATGTATTTTTGTTTTTATTTATCAAATGTAGGCCATTGTGGCGCATTAGGTTCTTCCTGTTACCAAAACTAACTAAATATCGTACAATATAAATATCGTAAAATCAAATTTGTTTTGATCGAATATAATAAATTGAAAACAATACAACACGTATGTGTGTAATAGATATTTCGATTTTACATTATTGAAATGTATTTAAAAAATCACGCGTAAAATTTAAAGCAGATCTGAAGCAGATTGTGAAGGGTAATATTTAAAGTATTTCATAACTTAGAACCACTGATCTATATTTACTAGCGTTTATATTTTAAGGATGTTTCAAAATACATATATATATACATATATATATATACACAAATAAATATATATATATATATATATATATATATATATATATATATATATATATATATATATATATATATATATATATATATATATATATATATATATATAAATTTAAAAAAAATATATATATATATATACATATATTGCATATATTTATGTATGAATGCTAGAAATTTTGAATATGCTTTTGATAGTAATGCGAACAAAATATGGAATACAATTGAAATATATGTAAATAGGGAGGTAATAAATTTGTAAACGTAAAATAGCGAAAATACGTCTTTAATGAGCTGTGTATGTATGTATGTATGTATGTACTATCGGGCATATAGATAGCGGCACGGAAAAGGTTAAAACAATTGCCGACAAACGATTTCGTGATTTTACAACAAAGCCGACTGATATATCGCCATGGCGATATCAGCGAAATGATTGGCCATGTCAAGAAGGGGTATGTTACCCGTTCGCCGGGGTTACCTGGTTCAACGCGTGTCGTGTGTTCACGACGCATCTCACAGACAGGGGTCGTCAAACGACCCCAAACTTCGAACAGTCTCGAAAAACAATGTCCAACATCGGAACATTCGATTTAATGAAATTGGAAATTGAACTAAATAATTTATTAAAAAAAAAAAAAACTAATGTTTGAAACCCCTGATGTCTTCGATAATGCCGTATATTTCAGCTGTGAAGTGTAACTTCTTCTTTTTTCGAAAACATCCACGTTTCGCTATGATACACGCGAGTGTTCGTACGAGACAACGCATACAAGATATTCATACCTTGACCCATCAACTGCCTCTTTCGATTGAATTAAAATTTATCAGTTTGAATGAATTTTTGAATTTCGTCTGAGTCGTTGTTGAGAGAGTGTCCAGTGTGCGAATTCTATGTAGTACTTTTCGATTAATCTAAATCGTCGTGTCGTCGGCTGGGAGAGTAATTGATCTTTGGTCGTAGTCGTTGAGGCGCGAACGTGTTGAGTCGTCGTTGTCGGTTGTAGTAGGGTCACAGCGGCCAGAGGGTCCCAAGGTGAAACATGTTGACGACGACTGGCATGTTGCGTACATTATATGCCGACCACTGGCATTCCTGTCCTTGTGCATAGCGACGCTGAAACTTTTTTTTATACAACTCTCTCACTTGGCGAAATGTCGAAAAAACAACATTAAAATATACGTATAATATCATAAATCGGCAGATTATGTATTTAAGTCTTTAAGTTTTTGTAAAATTAATTATAACCTATGAATACATACATAATCAAGGATATAATTATATTTTCACTACGGAAATTACATATTCACTGGGCCCTATTAGTGAAATTATAATTATTGACAGTTGAATGATAGAATTGAACTTAAGATTATTTTATAGAATGTTTTACGATTCAATAATTAATTGACATGACGTACTAAGAAAATAAAGTTTCTGATTATGACGACCCGAATGAAGCTTTTAAATTCACACCAAACTAAACGAAACACATATTATCGTCAACATAGAAGATTTTATTTAAATTTAGCATTTTGAGTTCACTTATTTCAACATTTTCTAAAAACTAGTTTTAATATCATATATATAAAGACGGTAATGTGGGTGTGTGTGGGTGTGTGTGTGTGTGTGTGTGTGTGTGTGTGTCCTCACTCTCGCCGAACATAATGAATGAATCGATAAAAATCGATAAATTAATTTTTCGACGAGACGACTTTGTCGCGACTCGAACCGATCACCCCAAAAGCCTGAATATGGGTCTAAATTGAGCTAATGGTCACGTGCATCACGCCAAATCCAATTCTTCATTTCGCCTTTTTTTTTAAACATTAATTGAAATATTCCTTCTCGCCATATAAAAATACGTAATTATAATAATTTTATTAAGCGAGGTTTTGAACCATTTTTTTTCTTTTCATATAAAACAATTAAATATATATTTTCAATTGAAATTATTGAAATTAATTTCTATTTAGCGATATTTGAAAAATAAAATTAATTCTGGATCACGGGGTCGAGCTGGGGTCCTTGGGCTCAGAACATTCACGCTAACCATTAGACTACAGTCTCGATAGAAAAAATGCTCTAAATTACGTACATAATATTCGATTACCCTTTACAAGTATGGGGAACCAATCATTCGCGTATCTTCGGCTTTCGTCGACAATCGACAATCGACTTCGGCTTTCGTCGACAATCAAAAAAAAATTTTTTTTTCATTTTTTTCTTATTTTTCATTATTTTCAGTTTTTTTTCAGTTTTTTTCATTTTTTTCAAATTTTTCATCTTTTTCATCATTTCCATTTTTTTCATTTTTTTTCATTATTTTCAGTTTTTTCATTTTTTTCATATTTTTCATTTTTTTCATTTTTTTCATATTTTTCATTATTTTTATATTTTTCATTTTTTTCATAATTTTCATTATTTTGTGCCTTTGTCTTTCCGAAACTAGTCGATTCCATATGTTTAACTTTATTTTTATTCGAGTTTCAATTTCTTTTCGAAACCACCCGTTGAAATCAACGGGCCCTACACTAGTGATATATCATTTGAAAAGAGACTTTGCATATATGTATGTATGTATGTATGTAACCTTCGTTCGGAGACGACAAATTCGATTTTTTTTCGATTCATAGGCGCCGATTCGATTTTTTCGATCAAAGGACTTAAAGTTCCCGGGGGCGAAACCTCTGGGGGCGCAGCCACCGAGGGCGAAATCAATTAATCAATCAAGTGACAGTCAATTTAACAAAAAAAAAAAACAAATGAGTATTCAAATAAATTTATATAAAATTAAACTATTAAAATAAATTTAATAAAATGTTTAGATAAATTAGATTATTCATGTTTAAGCGGTTTATATTACAAATACCGAGCGAAGCCGGGTAAAACCATTAGTCATCAACAAAGGTAAGTTATTATTAAAACAATACTTTGTTAATATTTTTCAATTTATAAAATTATAATTTTTATGATTTCACTGACATGAAGAAGTAAATTTATAATTCTATTGTTACATCCGTACTCACTACCCGAGTCTGTAAAATAATAATTTCCCTGAAAAAAAAACAATTTCACTGTAACATGTCTGTGTATATATTTATTTTAAGCACAATTTTAAAATAAAATCAATTTATGAAATACTTAGTAATAAACAATTTAAAGCATAATAAATTATTTAGAAAAAATAATATGAAAAAATACACGAATATAAATTGTGAATACATCTACATATTAGAAAATACTAGTTAATTCAAACTTGAACAAAGCTAGCCAGTTAAAATGTACACAAAATAACAAGTTGGCGAACGAACTAGTGTAGTTTGTTCATGCACACACTATTAGCCGTAAGTTTAATAATCTCAACAGTTTGTGTCATCTTCTATGTATGTATGCTATTGCTAACCCTGGGCTACAATTTTTTGAATATTAGCCGAAACGGGAATTATAGCAACGTTGTTTTCCGTGGGATTTCCCTTTTAAATACTTGGCGTTTTAACATCCCAAAGGCTTTAACAGTTTCATGCGACACCTGGTAAGTATATTTGAAGATAGCGTTTAACTTTTAGCACTTTAACTAAAACCAATAGTTCGTGTATGAACAAACTAGTGTGTTCATAAATGAACCAAATTGAACACTTAAACTGTATCAAACATTTATGTACATTATTGACCAGTTAAAAATGTATTAAAACGCGATTCAGAAAAAAGACAAAATAGTGGGGGAGTCACTCGTTATTTACGACTACGACCACGAATCCACTGTATTCACACAGCAAATAGCCAGCAGAGCAGGTGACTTCATCAAACACCGAACTTTCAAAATCACAATTTTTTTTTGGTTTACCTGTGCGAGTGAGTATGTGACTAAGCGCCAACGTTAATTAGGACAGGAGGGCTCGCATGGAGGGAGTGAGAGGAGGGAAGGAAGGGGGGGGGGGCGAGTGTTTTATTCACGTGGGTTTTAGCGGTTATTTGTGAAAAGGGCCATAAAAATGTTTCTCGATTCGTTGGCCATTGTGGTCGGCCGAGACCAATTTGGGAAGGACGTGGCGCCACCCACAATAAACGCCGCCACCGACAATGGCGCGACTATTTATTGCCAGAGCTTTTTATTACCCCTTCCCTACACCCTCCCCCTTCCCCCTGTAATATATTTATTTATTTTGTATTATTGATATTTATTTGGCCCGGGGTTGGTTGTTGTCGATTATTGTTTTTGACGGTCTCGTTTGATTTGTTGGGTGTGTTCGCGGCTCGGCGCACGAAGTGGCCTCTGGGTGAACCCGTGGATTTATGCAAAAACAGGATCCATTGTCCTACCTTACTACCATTACTGCATTGGGGAAGGTACTCCTTATCCGACTGGTGTGTCTGAAAGAGGTGATAACTATGTGGTAGGACTCTCTTGAGGCTTAAGCCAAATAATAAGTGAAAGCCATACTCACTATGCACTTATGTATCTAAAAGTTCATCTCATGGTTTGAGCCGTTATATTTGAAAGTGACGAAAGTCCAATTTTCATTTCTAAAAACACTATTTCTGTTTGACTTCATTCAAAAATTATTATCACTTATTTTAATTCGGTATGTCCAGAATCTTGGAAAAGCATTTTTAAATATTCTTAAACGCAAAACATTATATTTAGTGTTTTGCGATATATTTCTCGAAATGAAGAAAAGTGGACTTATCTAAATCTTACGTAAACTTATGTCACTTTCAATTATAATGGCTTATTTATTTTTATGGTATTAGCTGTAGTCGCAACTTGAAAGCTTCTTCATACCTGAGCGTTGTATAATAAAAATCGTCGAATTGTATTTTGATATGTTGTGTTTCCTACGTCTCATTCCTTTTTCTATTAAATTGTTTTATTCATTTTTATTTAGACTTATTTAATTACCAATAATACAATAAATTGGGTTACATGCCAATTTCTAGTGATTTTAATTTTTTGGACGTTGGCAAGAAAAGTCTACGTATCTTACAAAAATCATTCAAGTTGTAGTCGGAATCGGGTTCCAATCATAAGATAAAGTCAGATTCGGTAAATTTTGAACCGATCCACACTACTGATCAATTCCCGGGTCAATCCCTGAGTTCACCAGGATAGAAGAAAATTTATTCAGAGTATTTCTGCAGTGCTGCTGGTCTGATTTATTTGTGGTTCTAAGTTTCCTACCAGAGGTTGCCGATTTATTTGATTTCATTGTTGAAACAGTTCCTCATAAAATTTTCAAAACCATCTTACCTACTATTTGTCACCACTATTTGAACATTATTTTTCAAATTTATATATTGATATGTATAAATAAGTTGAGTAGGTACTATAGTTGGATAAAACTCATTATAGTATATACTATATAGAAAACGGAATAAGTGTGATAAATATACAGTGGAGAGTGTAAAGAGATTGAAATGGCAATGATTGGGTCACGTAACTAGAAGAATAGACGAAAGTAGTGTTTGAATGGTACTTGAAAAAATGTAATAGGGTGTAAAGAAGGTCATAAGGGAGATGGATGGATAAAATTAAAAAAAAAATCGAATGAGATGGGAATTGCTCAAAATAGAGACGAATGAAAGTCTGTTGGAAAGGTCATCAATGACTCATCATCCACCATTAGATGAGTAATGGCTGTTGATAATATATTGAGACTTTGTGGAAGACAATTTGCTCCTTTTAAAATTGGTATAAGTTTATCCTTCGGGGCACATATTAGCGATAACCGCGTTGTTATCTCGATGAATAGAACAAGAATGGTGCTTTGTTACAAAGAGAATTAGTTGACCTGGTGGAACACAATCAACTTGCAGTATGGTATGCTAAAAATATCTGTAGTCTTGTTAATTACTGTGATGTATTTAATATTAATGATTTTATAAAATACGCCATATGTACATATATTGATGAGCGAAATTTTCATCAAATCACATTTTTTTCTAATATGCATTGAGAGAATTCAAAAAATATACGATCGCTTTAGGTAGATGTACTAACGGACGGCTTTTTCAATTAACGAATGAGACATTTGAGACTGTTAAGTATACATAATTACTTTAGAGAGAAATGTGCATATAATGTTATATGTGGATATGTGATATAATATTTTTAATAATATGTATATGTACATACATACATAACAACTTCCCCTATCCAATCCAGTCATCATCCGTTTTCAATTCTGACAATAACTTTGTACATTATATGTATGTATAATACTTTACAATGTACACTGACAAATTTCATCAAAAGTTTTTGAGACCGAAAGTCATAATACGGGGAGGTGAGACGGGGGGGGGGGAGTAGGGGTTTTTGAAGCACGAAGACAACGACTTAGCCGACCCCCTTGCAGAACAAGGGTGCCGAACCCCCGAAAGTTTTGTGTTTTTGCATGATAATGTAATAATTGGAGTCGAGAATTTGGCCACCATTCTTATATTATATTATGTTATATAAGTACATGTGTGTGTGTTTGCGCGCTTAAAACTCTCGCCTTTGTTATACACTTATTTCATGGCGTGTAAACGCCTATTCTAAAACGTCGTAACACTCAGGGGTGTATCGTCACACTCGTATTTAATAATATATAATTATGGAAAAAATATATACTCATGCCCGAACACATAATGAGAGCTATTTTGTCAAGTTACATTAAATATACATTAGACGTTTATATACCTATCGAAGAAAAAAATGCTATTTTAATAGGATTCGAACGTATTGTGAGCCAATTTTCAAAGCGAGTGATGATCTCACGAATTTTTAGCATTAAAAATAATAATAAAATGGTGACTCATTCTCGTTGCATTATATAAATGTTTGCAAGACTGGAATTGAGCAATTTTTTTGTATTTTAGATATTTCTTATTCATTGAAGTTATTGCGGCAAAATGCAAAACGTTAGGTGAATCAAATTAACCAAAGTTTTATTTGTCTTTTCACAATCAAATTAAATCCAAAAATATAAATAAAAAAATTGTCTCAAACACTAATGTGCTTATCGTTTTTTTTTAATTATATATCAATATTTGTTATATATAAAATGTATTTTAATTATAAAATATGTATAACCGATGAGTTTTAAATATTAATTTTGATTTTTAAAAGATTAATTAGAGCAACCAAGTCACCGTAATTTCCGTTTTCCGGTAATCCGTTATTTTTTTACCAATTATTGGTTTATCGGTAAATTACCGGATTTTTCAATCTCAAAAATAAACCATTTTTTTTTAACCAAATGGCAATAAATATTATTTATTATATACAAAACAAAGTTATGAGTGGTAATGAATTCTTTATATATTAATATTTTATAAAGGGCTAAAAATATATTTGGTGTTTTATTATTCGTTTGAAAAAAACAGTGAAGAAAACATTTTCGGTTTTATTTAATTTCACCCACAAAGTTATTTACTTTCACACAATTTTTTTTTTCTGAGTAGGCTCTTTTTACAAACTGCCTTTTTATTTATATTTCTAAGATTAATTTGTAATAACTAATTAAAGCTTTCCTGTGAAATATCAAACATCGGAATCTGAAACCGATAGATTTACATACATACTATATCTTCCTTATAAATACAGTCTACATATAACTTCTATTGTTTCATATCTACATATATATATAAAAAAATGAATGTCTGTGTGGGTGTGTGTTTGTGTCTCGAATAGGCTCCTAAGCCACTGAAGCGATTACGATGGAACTTTCAGGATTTGTTGTATGCATGTCCGGAAAGATTACTGTGAAAAAAAAACGGGAAAAAACCTCTTAATAATAATAAAATCGTAATTACGATTTTACTGACGCGAAATTAAAGTTATCCTCCCGCCTTCAACGCATCACACCGCGAGTGTGACAATAATCGCGGCGCGCCTACCTTGCACTTGAATGTACTGACCAATTCAGGGCTGTACCACAAACACGCAGCGGATGGTCTACGTCAACAAATATATCTATACATAAAATTAAATATCCGTGGAACGGGAACAAGAACGGGAACGGGAACGTGAACGAGAACGGGAACGTGAACGAGAACGGGAACGGGAACGAGAACGGGAACGGGAGTTGTTCAGCTAGTTTGTATATATTTTTTTCTTGGGTGAAGTACTTGGAATATGTTTGGTTGATTTACCGGTAAATGAAAGAATTTACCGATAAATTACCGATAATGGACTCCGTAGTTCATATATACATATATTATGCTCGCATACGTCTCAAATTTAGTATACATAATGGCTACTAATCCAATGATCACTATCCATTTTACAATAACTTCAATTACCCTGACTTAGTTAGCATCTGATATTAAAAAATCATTACAAAACTAAAATATGAAAAGTCTAAAATTAATAATACTATTAATATCAATTGTATATACATACATTTAAATATTCATTTTGTAAATATTTAAACGTATATTTAAATAAAAGAGTTTATTTAACATTATATTTCTGAACAGTTTTTGAATTCATAAAATATCATGTTTCTTTCTATACCATTTTTTCCAGTTCCTCAATGTAATTAAGAATTTGTAAAATACTGTCAAACTATCACAAACATTTTTTAATGAAATTTGGTTCGATTTTAACACAGGTATGCGTAAATTTATATTCCTATTTATCATCAAAAATCTTTTTTGCCTAAAAAAAGTCAGTATACTATAAATTTATTGCTTGTAAAAAATCGATTCAATTGAGGGGTGAATAGACTGCGGGCCTGGAGTTTGATGCGCCTGTCTCGTCGAAGGTGAGGCGATTATTCGGTTAAGTTGCGGGATTCGGGAGTGTGTTGGGTGTTTTTACGGGGTGCGCACTGAATAAATTACCACGGCTTATTACGACCACCCAACCCCTCCCCACAGCTCCAAATATGGTGGTCTTTCAAGGGGTGGTGCGTGGTGGGTGAATGGGGATGAAGGCGTAGAAGTTGGTCGAATGAATTAATATTTAGATAAATGGAAAGAAAATGGCAGCGCGAGAGAGAGGCTTTGTCTTCTCCACGCCTGAGAAAGTTGCGAACAAACCGAAGATTACGTGCTGGAGAGGTGGGGGTGGGTTGTGTGGGGGTTGGGGGAGATCCTACGGGGTGGTAAAAAAGTATTATCGTCGCCATTGACGGCACAACTTTTATGTATACAAACGCACGCGTGCGTTATTTGTAAAGTGCTTCCTTGATTTTGGATTGTTATTGCGCGTTTATTTGTCACTGGACAGCTCGTATTCAAATTCCAAATCTTCTTATAGTTTTCTGAAACAATTTTGCTATTACTTCAATTAAATTACAAGGTATTTTGAATTCGGCACTAGTAATAAGTCGACTAAAAAATAAAAGTCCTCGAGAAAAGTTTCCATTGGTTGTATTTTGCCTGTTGACAACCAATGACTAAACTTTTTAGTTGTCTCTTTGACATGTTTGTGTGTGTATGTATTTATAAAAAAAAATCAATAATTCCGAACACAAAATATTCACTTAACTTTCGCTGAATCAGGTCTTAATTCGTCCATTGAATCCTCACATCCATCCCCTCACAGTTTTGACATCTCATTCTGGACCGTGTCTCATTGTAACGAATCCGTCAAAGAACGACTCGATGACACCAGTGCGTCCAAATGAAACGATGACTTGCCAAAACAAGTGATTGTCGTCGTATACCACTAGATCTCCATCCAAGCGATTGATATATTACAATATATGTACATAGTACATACACAACTACACAAACAGTACGCAAGTGTATACTAGTATATACATATGTTACTTTCGAAGTGGATTTTCAGTTGTACATTGAGAAAAATACTTAATCTTAAAAAAATATTTGTGAATTAAAAATTTACATTATTTTTGGTGCATTAAACAATCTCGTATTTTGCATCGAATAAAATATTTTGGCATTATAAAGTGACCATTAAAAAATATGAAACGATTATTTGAAAAAATAGATTTTAGCATTATATTATGTATATGTAGATACAATATTCATGTATGTTATTAATAAAATTTAAAAAAAAATATATATGGTTTTTTTTATAGGTAAAAAAAACAGAAAATGGGAATTATGAGTTTACGACGTTACCATAGCATGGAAAAGCCCTGATATGAACCTGATAGAAAATTTGCGCATGATTATACAACGCCGATTAAGCAAAGTGAACATCAACACTGCGTCAAAATTAAAAAAATGCAAGTTATAATGTGTTGTACAATGAAATGTCGCGATACATTATAGAAGAACTGATAAATTCCATGCCTGTTAGTTCGAGAACTGAAAAACAAATAAAGTATTGTTTCAATTATCTCTCATGTATGACGATCATAATCCCTCACAAAACCATGCATTTTAAAATTGGGTCCCTAAAACTTTTACAACATCCCTTTTTTGTTTAACTGTTACAGTAGAATTTCACAAGGATATGATCCACCTTCTAAATCAATTTGAGCAGTGATTATAAACGAAAGGAGTCCGTAATACGCAAAAAACACGTTTTTTCAAAGTGATGCAATTTATGTGACCGCCAGTGTATGTACCTACAAACATATGTTCATACTTTGGACAAAGGACCATCTTAGTCGTGAATTATGAATATAAAAAATAAAAACATGACAAATCCAAGTAAAAGTCTGATTATTAACTAATGAGAGGTATCAATTTTGATAGGTGTGGAAAATATATCATGGGAAGATTCCATCTGTTGTTTTACAACAAAAGTACTTGATAAGTTCAATTGATGAACTTTAATTAAGAGAAGCTTATTATTGACAGATGCTTTTGGAATAGATGAACCTCAACCCAAGCAAGATCAAGGGACTTCAAAGTAAAATATTTTACTGACTCAATATTCATACTTTATATCTGTTTGACACAATTTATTCACACCACCATATATACATATGTATTATACATACATTGAGATTAGGGGTTCGAGTTTTCAAACTCCGCACTACCTGAGAGGTGTCAATTAGGCATGGAAGTGGTATATTGTTAGCACGATTAGCTGCGAAGAAAGGGTGTCTGTGGTGGTCATGCAATCAGCACAGTTCCATCATGATGACCCAGCGCATTGCGCAAGACCCACGTCACATTGTCAACACACTACCATCAACGGTGTTGCCTCTTCTCTCGATGACATGGTGGAATTTAAGATATTCCTCTTTCGAATGTGATCGTGTATGTGTGTGTCGTATCAAATTATTTAATACAGTTGTAATATTGTTGTGTTTTTTGTCAATATCAATGTCAAAGTCATCGATCAAGCGTGTCGGTCGTCTAACAAATGCAGGCCGCCGATCATAAGACCTGACTCTCAATCGCGGCGCCCCCATAACAATCTCATATAAAATATGATTAATTATGGCCTCGATTAATGCAGATATGTGTGCAGGGGTCGACAGTGGAACGATCGTTGCAATAATTTTCCAATAGATTTTAAGCAAATTGGCAAAATCATAATTTTGAACATATTTATTAAAATGTAAAATAGTATAATTTAATTCGTATCATCAAATTTCTTTTGATGATGCTGATGTTTGGTTACTTTTTTCGATGTGCATTTTTTTTGGCTTTAATGTTCTTATATGTAGTCATTGAGTGGTCTCAGTTAAATTGGCAGGTGCATATTCTACATGTGAGTTCATAGAAGACTTCAAAAGAAAAGTTTGTCGGCAAAACGAGAAAAGGCGAATCTGTCGGTTTAGTAAGAAAATGCTGATAATCTTACTAATTTAATTAAAATTTTGACAGTTCACCTTGAAACAGAATTCCCAAAATTCGTTAAAATTTCATTACAAAGTAGTTAGTTTTTTAACGCCATATGATACATGTAGAGAGGTTGATCATGTGTAAGGACGAGTCAAATTTATTTGTTTATTTAACATATCTGGGGGAGGTGGCAAAGCCGATAAAACCAATGAGTTTGACTTATATGTATATGAATTAAAAGAAAAAAATCAAGATAACAATTATAAAATAAAAAAGACGTAAAAAGTAAACATGAGAAAAAAGTAACAAAATAATTGAAAATACAAATGGACAAAAAAAATTTAACAGTAAAATGATAACGAAAAGAAAACTAAAATATAGAAAAAAAAGAAGAATTATAAAATTCCTTTAAGCTTAAGAAATATGTAGGTACATATAGCTTGTTTTAAAATATATTGAGGTTTTCAGAATTTACTACATTGTTGGGAAAACTATTCCAGACAAATTAATGTATTTTTTTGGTTGTCAATTTCATTACTTTTTAACTTAAAACAGCAAGAAAATCCTTGTAAATTAGAGTCAAGTAGTATTTTCCCTAATCGAAATTTATATTTGAATTTGAAATTTATAAGTGTCTATAATAAAAACGTAACTCGAGTATATACACACATAAATACGTTGAATTACTGTTCATGATACTATTCAATTTACCAATGATATGTTCACACAAGTCTACATAAAACGACCAAACCATATTATTAATATTTTGATTTTTAAATGCTTTTTATTATTACTAAATTATGTTCATAATACATCTTATATATTTTAATATATACTGATCATTTTCTATTTTACAATCATTAATATCATTATTAATAATTATCCCAAAAGATCTCCAAATTCTCTAAAATTCGATATTTTATACTTTCACAATTCATATCATTAAATAAACTTTATACGAATTTATATAAAAGCTTCGATTTTTAAAACTTTTCATATACATATACTAAAACATGTTCGAGAGATATACGAGTTTTGTTTTCCACTACTTCCATCATCAAATTACTACTAGCCCATTTTTTTCATTTCCCACAAGAATATAATACCAACATGCAAATCTTCAACTCCATGCAAGACGACTCGAGTTGCAGAGTTTGATCGAGACTATAAAAAAAATCATAATATAATTGATTAGAAATTATACATTCATATATTATTGCACAGAGCAAGTAAAATAATATATAGTCGAACCGATCTAGCACGAGACTTACATAAAATGTACATGCTATCGCATTCATCCCTCACTCGACCCGCGATGGCCAATTACATTTCGTTTCAGTTTCGCAATGCATTTTGGTCAAGAAGGTCAACATTGTTCGTGCGTATAGCGGTTGGTAGAATTTAACTTACATATTTACATTAATAGAATTTTAATATAAAATACGCAAGTTATTGATATTATTAATTTATTTATGGAATACGAAATAGAAATTTATATTTTTAGAATATAAGAGTCATTGTCAACGTCCTGTTATGAACAGCGAAACTTACAGTAATATTATTAAAGACTTTGCATTAAATTATATTGCTATAATATTATATATTTAAATAAGAAATAATTAAAAAAAACAATAAAGAAATTATTTTACCTCCTTACAATGTTACAACACATTGCCCGGTTCTCGTAAGTCTTACGGTACATCGGATCGACTATAATAATCCAATTGATAAATACTGTATTGAAATACCATAAGACAATATATAAAAAACCAAATTAAGAAATCACCAATTCTCTCCGTAAACTTTGATCATGAGTATGGCAAAGTGCTCAATCTGCCACAGCGAGAAGAGGATGAAAAGGGAAAAAACGATCAGAACTGTGTGAACAAATGGGACAGTGTGGACGATAGACGTCACCATCAACAATAGACGTCACCGTGAATGAAGATTCAATATTTTCAAACGTGTTTATTACGATTGATTTTCATCATGGTAATGGCGGACGTCATTTACACTTATATTGATGACCAAACCGAGCAAAATGACAAAGTTTTAAAACGATCGGATAAGAAACCAAACTTAGTCAGACGACAAATTCGATTCTGAACTAAGAAGAGGTTACTAAAAAAGATCCGTAATATCGAGTAGTCTGTATGATTTGTTCTTCATCACTAAAGGGCGGATAGGAAGCGTGCTTTTTCCAGGAAACAGGGCGTTTGGGTCTATTTACAAAGCTAGAGTGAAAAAAAAAGGTTTTTCATAAAATTGAACAAAGCACAGCGAACAACTAACAATGAACGGCACGTTTCCGGTCCTACCTCTATTCATCACGTACATATTTGGGGAATTAGCAGCGTTAAACAAAAATTTGCAAAACACAAATTTAACATCTATAAAGACACAGGTTTTTTCAGGTAATTTTTGAAAAAAATTGGTCTGCTAAGCCTTTTGGTTTTCCCCACAGCCACCCTCTTGTGTTAGAGGGAAAATTGGTTATCAACCCAAACATTTTAATTCAATAGAGTATCTTGCGCCTTTGCACTAGTTGAAATCAACAGAGCTCGAGAGACACCGGTGCAACACCCCACGACTGACCCATCTCTCAAAATATTCATATTTAATAACTGTCCCATAAGTCTGGAAGACGTGTGGGGAAAAAATCGCGCATCTTCAGCGACGATAGCGAACGGTGTGCGCCATATATGGCGCAATCGGAGCGCCATGACGTACGTGGCCCACCTTCTGTCGGCCATATATGACTAGTCGGGGGCATAATGAAGACATTGCTCGACGGGGGCCTAGCCCGCCGCGGGGCCTTGCATACATAGGGTCCCCAACTCGGGGTCCTTAGCCTCACATCAATCAAACTTATATTGTCGTCGAGTCACAAAAGGGCACACGGAGCTCGCTTTTTACGTTTCACTCTCGTCGGATGTATTTTTCCTTTTTTTTACCATTTTATTTCGTTTTGTTTCGTAGTCGTTATGTTGTTGTTGTTTGTCGCCGTGTTGGCCCTTTCGTGCGTCAGCCTGGTGCGTCGAAGGTGATGAAGATATCATTACCGTCAGCGGGGAGCCATCATCGACTATCATAAATAGGCAATAGGAGCCTACGATAAATGTATCGTAGTGCTGACGACACCCAGCGGGTGTTCGAGAGTTTCCAGGAACCCATTGCTAAAAATCCGAAGCTTTCGGAAACCAGTTATAAAATTTCCGTAATTTTTGTCAAAAATGAATCATTATACATAGCTTCTTGTCCAAATCACTTTCTTGGTGAGGGAATAAGCTTCAATCTTCACGCAGTTTAAAATTGAAAATTCGATTTTTTAACGTTGCTGAAAAAGAGAAGCTTTAAAAAAAATAGATGTAGATTTACACCAAATAGTTAAATTACTGGTATATTAAAAATACTAATATTTTTGAATATTTACAGAAACATAGTTGCTATAGCGGCTTTTGCAGTGGAAGAGTAAAGTGGCAGGGGCTGTTGCAGTCCTTTCAACTCATATTTTGTGTATAATCATTATGTGTAATGATGATATTTGGCACTTGTGTACAAAAGTTTGATTTGTAGTGGCAGCTATGGTCAGGATAGATATATAATGGATAAATAAATATATAGAAACTTTTTTGCCATCAATATTTTGAAAAAATGTTGTAATACTGTATGTATTACAACATGTTTTTAATAAATAAATAAAACCCTCTCTCGTGGATTGGATTAGTAACTAACTTTACGTATACTGTATATATGTATATAATAATAGCTTTAATAATAATAGCTTTTATTCCAGACGATGAGGAGAATAGTGCAATCCCCAACGCCCATATAAATAATATATAGATAATATTGTATATGTACAATAGAGTAATAAATTGTTTGAAAATTATTTTCAATGAGTTTTTCATGTCAAATACTATGATTTTCTGTTTCTTTTTCATATATTGAAGGTTCGTGTCCATTATTCGTGTAAATTCTAGTGATTTTCTTTGATTATGGTGCAGACATACAAAATGATACGTAGCACCTGTTTTTTTTTAAATAGTTTTTCCCATTTATGTATTTTTCTCTGCATAGCGTATTCTAAATATACATATTGTACTTACATTTTATCCTTTTTTTTCTTTTTTTGCTCAGCCATAGTGACGACTTGGAACTACTTTGTAATGTCACTATGGCAAAATTGTAAAATAAATAAATAATTATTATAAATATGGCTGATATATTGAAGTTTTATTATTTTAATTATACATATATGTATGCATAATTAGTGCATTGAATATCAATCTAGCATATCTGTTTCTTCATGCAAGTATTTTATGGAAGGTGATGTATTTAACATAGAAGTTATTTATATTTAGGCCAAATGATGTGGACAATGAATGTAATTTGAATCTAGGACATATGATTGGAGTAACAAGAAGAGATAGAAAGAGAAATACATCGGTAAGAAGTACAAACATATATGTTTTCATTTAAATATAAACTTCTACATACATATGTATGTATATTTAAAATAAATTAAATATTAAAATTTTATTGATTATTTGTTTTTAAACATTCTTAGCTGTGAATTAGTACTGTTATAAAAAGATCAATTTTATAATAACATTAACCGGTTTACATATTACGCTAATTACTATACAACGAGCGATCGCAAATTCCTTTTATACGATTAAGTACGTATAAAAGGAATGTGCAATTGCACATGACTCGAGCTTCATTTGTAACATGAATATTAAATTGTATTAAACGGAGACTAATACACAGTATGTCGAATTAATTTCCCGAAAATAAAAAATCGACAGAACTTCACCATGAGTTATAGATTCATATAGAGCATTCAAAAGTCAAATAGAGATCGTTCGGTCATAAATAATAAATAATGCAACGTTGAATGTTGGGTGCTTTTTGAATGATGAGGCTACAAGGCGAACAAGATGAAGTCCAATCAAAACCCGATCGTTGAAAGAGTGCCTTTGTATGCACACGTCTCGTATTGTGCATATCGAAAAATTAAACCGAGACCGTATTAATAAAAATAAATAACCGTTAAAAAGATGTACAACCTCGAAGCGACGACCTTTCGAGTCAGATGGGAATTTTTTCAAAATTTATTTTGTTTGTATGTGCTAGTACATATGTATGTATGTGAAATTGAAAGCCTTTTATCGCCGTATGTATATGTACATACCTATACAATGCATTTGTACTTATTCAATTTGTTTAAATAGCCGAAACCAAACTTTTCAGCGTTGCTCACATAATAATACGTAATTCTTATAATAGCGCTATATTATTATTGTATGTATAATAGAATTTCATCAAATGATTTATGTGTACGTATATTGAATATTTTTTTATCTAATTGTTTTTAGCAAAATTAATCAAATTTCATAATTATTTTAACCCCTTGCTGCTACGATGTTTTTCAAAATCCTAACGAGAAATGCTAACATTTATAATATTTTTGAATAAAAAAAAAGCATTATTTATTAACATACTTCATTGACCGAGCATGCCATACTTTACTTTGCATTTTATTTGAAACAATACATTTTTAGTTGGATTTAATTGCCCGAAGGCTCGTGACCTCTATAATAGAAAACGATTTTCTATTGTTTTTTGTAATTATTCTATATTCTATATAATAATAATTAGTTAATATAAATATATAAAATATTTCACACCACTCTTATGCACAAAAAGTGCTCATATGCGTCAACAACAATCGTTATTAGCAATTCTCGCCATTTTAATGAACAATGATACATCGTTGTTTACCAATCTAAGGGTGAAAAAATCAAAAAACTTCAATTGATTTGTTTAGCTAATGAAGGTCATATCCAGCAAAAAGATCCAGTAGATTTTGAGCTAATGATATCTTTACATATTTCGTATAAATATGAATAAATAAGCACAGTTTTAGACAGTAAAAAATTACACGTTACAAATTACACCATACAATGTAGCGCAATGTAAAATATCTATGACATTCCACAAATGAATTTTATACCAAATTCGAATCACAAACGAATGGTATTAATATAGTGTATGCATTTATCATCACCCCGGCCCGTATTAATTGACCGTAGATATCGATTTAAATCAATTAGAAAACATCACCATATGGTGATGCCTACCATTTATAGAGCGTTCTGCGAGAACTGGTCTAACTCGGCATGTGTGAATTTGTAGTTACGATTGGACACGTGTACTCGATCGGCTTGTGTTTAGATTCCATGTAATTTTTATTGCCAAACCATATTCGCAACGCAGCGTATATTATATTATATGTATAGGGAAATTTGCGTGAGTTGTCCTGCCGTATGCGGCCGAAGAGACGACGATCGAAAAAACATGTCCGGAGTATTATTTATGAAAACCGATGTCTGAATGCCTGTAAACGTTTTTAATGCGCCATCAATAATCGCAACGTCATGTCGATCGGATGACGTACAAAAGAGATGACGTCCACATAATGTCATAATCGGAATCCGAGTCCGAAAATATGTATGTATGTCGGACGGGGTTAAAAAGTTGCCCGAGCCATACTCGGCTCGACGATGATCAGTTATGACCACCTCCGATCCGATTGCTGGTTGTTGTCTACGTCTGAGGTATTTAAAATTATGTCTACGAGACTTTCGTCGACAAATCTCGTGGTAGATGAATGCTGGATGATCAGCAGATAATATCGGCATCGCTACCGTTGTTACCGTTGAAATGCGATGCGATTCGCGTTAAGAATTTTTGATTGTATCTGAACGGTAATGTGCGTCTCTACACTTCGTTTCATACTACTAGGCAGTACGTGATATGTAGATCTCGATTCCTATCGGTCAATGATTCTTGTTATGATCCTCTTAAACAGTTCATATACATATCTACAAATCATCGACAAAAAAATTTCATAAAATATATCTAATATATGTATAATTTGGAAAGAGACTGTATATATGTATGTATGTATCCTTCGTTCGTAGAAATCCATGACGTCATCGAACAAATAATTCGCTTTTTTCCGTTTCAAAGGATTTGAAGTTCCCGGGGGCGTAAACACCGAGGCGAAGCCCTAGGGCTTCGTCCCCTATGGGGCGCAGACGCCGGGGGCGTACATATAATATTTTATAAGAGACTTACTGTATATGTTTGTTTGTTCGTGACAGTCAATTTAAAAAAAAAAACAAATGAGTATTCAAATAAATTTATGAAAAATAAAACTATTCAAATAAATTTAATAAAATGTTTACTATTAGATTAGTCATGTTTAAGCGGTTTATATTACAAATACCAAGCGAAGCCGGGTAATACAGCTAGTATATAATATTTAAATATCGATATACCTACATATACACTAGATCAGTGGTTCTTAACCTGGGTTCGATCGAACCCCAGGGGTTCGGTAAGTCAGTCTCAGGGGTTTGGCGGAAGTCAAGACACACACCCGAATCATATGATTCGGGTTCCAATTAAGAAGGGTTCGATGAATGCGCATATGAAACTGGTGGGGGTCAGTACCTCCAACAAGGTTAAGAACCACTGCACTAGATCGAAGCGAAAAACGCTAATTTTGGATTTCCATCGATGGGCCTAGTGGAAAACTTTCGTGGTATCAAGAAAACGTTAAATAGAAAATTTCATCGATTTTAAACAATATCCTGCGCCTACCAAGCAAATAATTTATCTCGATAAAAAATTGGATTTTTTTCATATACTTATTTTTTAATACCTGTTTTAATTTAATTAAAAAAACAGATCATTTTATGATATATGACGTTTCATATATCACAAAATGACCCGTTTTGACGTAAAAAATGACATTATACATACATATATCAAAATACCTATACATAGGTCATTTTAGCCTCCTTAGAATTTCATAAAACTCGCAAATTTTGGGATCAAATTAAAGATATATATACCCAAGGAAGCTCCCAATGGCTTTTATTTTCTAAATAATCACAGGAACATGAAAAAAATGTTAATTTTCTGGATATAACGATTCCTCCATACAAATACCCATTGCGAGCGGGGTGGGGTACTCTTTGTGTGGGGACTCGTTTATCAATCAAAACTTATACACAATCAACCCAAATGAAATCCAATATATAAATATTGAAAGTTTATTATTTTTAAATAGTATAAAAATCGAAACTATTAAAAAGTGGCTATACGCAAAAAACACACTTTTTCAAAATTTTCGATGAGACAAATCGAATGATTGTAGGCACAGGATATTGTTTAAAATTGATATTTTTTAATTAAAAATTTACTTTATACAATGCAAACTTTCTAATAGGACCGTTGATGAAAATCCGAAGTTCACGTTTTTCGAATAGAAATTTTGCTACTGTATTCTTTAAATGTGGATGTATATATCATCATCATCATTTGAAGCCATTCCCCATTTTTTTAGATGTATAATAATGCTAGCATACCTGATCTATGCTACGGTCATCTAGGCCAAAACTCACCCCCTCGAGTGTTTTCGGTGATATTTTATTGTTGTTGGTATACATTGGGTTGATTGACAGTGATCGATAACTTTCCATATTTGAAGAAACGTATCGCAGTAATAAGATCGTTCTAATTAACAATGACGTGAAGATACGCCCATCATAGCTACCTTGGCATAGCGTGTGGAGTCTTCCTTGTTATGGCGTGCCGTACGATTCAATGTGTCTGTGCCTTCGTCTATTTCATCCCACACATTTTTCTAATTTAATCCAGTTATCTTTCTTGCGGTCTTCCTTTTAAAATCTTTCGGGTACAATTCCAGCACTTATTTTGTCCACCTTTAGCCTGTGACCCACCCATTTTCATTTCGTTCTCTTCACTCTCACCATTATAGTAACTACCCTTGTCGTACGTCTATCCCGAGAGTTTCATTCGGACTTTTTTAATATAAAAAAATACATTTTAAAATATAATCACATAAAATGATTCGGAAAACAAAACATGGGGACATATTAGATACTACATTAGATAACATTAAATTAATGAGATCGTTGACACTGCCTAGATTTGACAATATTTACAAATTTGGGATAATACGTTGAATGAGGCAATAGTAGGCTGATAATCAAAATATTTACCACTCAAAGAATATCGTATATACATTTAGTTTATATTGTTCATATCAGAAAATTTTGATTTAGCCAAATACATTTATCAAAACATGACATCAATTTTTGCTGTACTTTTCAAGATTTAAGCATTTACCAGCATAAATTCATCATAAACCAAATCTGGTGTATACAGTCCATTACATTTCAAATATCTTTCCGACCAATTTTAGTCGCGTATTTTTCTATCTACTATCTATTCATTGGTTCAAGGCATGAAAAGTCGTGCCAATTTGATTGGACTACACATTATATTATACGAACGCTTATGCTGCTTGAATATCAATTGAATGTAACTAACTGAAGGTCAAGAAAAATTGATACGTGTCATTTAATTAATAACATCATTAGCACAAATTATGAATTATTTTTCATATTCTATGTATATTCAGATATTATAAATTTTGCTGTATTAAATTAATATCCATTTTAGTATCAAAAGTAATGTTGAAAGGAATATTCTATAAAGGAACATATTATGATTTTTTTTCCGAACATACATATTTCTCATCTCATTAAAATTAATTTGAATTCTGATTTTTGAAACCTTCAATGTTTATATATGTACGTACATATGTACATATAATATTATTATTCGTATGTGGATAATTTTATCATGTACGGCGGAATCAGCAGAGGCTAAATTAAAATTAATAAAATATATGGAATATCATGTAAAAATATACATAGATAATTATATTATATATGAACATGTATCATATGTATGTATGTACATATACGTACATTATACATATATACCTAGACCTAGTGAGTATACAAATGCGTTTCATTGATCGGCATGGAGCTTTTGTCCCTTGGGTAGATGTCATCAGCGAGCAACAAAGCGCTCGGCGGCCACTAATTACACAAAAATGCCCAGTTAGCACTATTCAAACGCAAAACGGTGCCTTTTGTGTGCACGTTTGTTGTGTTGCCGCCGAATTGTGTACGACACACAGTTCAGGAGCCACTGTCATTAGTCCATGGGAAAAGTGCCGTTGCCTTTCTGCCGCTCACTTCTAATTATTGTCGTCGGTCGTGATTCAAACCTGGAACTGAACATTTGCGGACAACCACCACATAAGTATTTATATTATGTGTATAATACATACTATATCTTAAGTACCAAGTAGCATTTAACACTGGAGCGAAAAATAGAAGAATCACGACTAAATAGATTTTTCAGCGACAAAAAAGGCATTATCCGACGGATGAATGTGTTCTTGCGAATTAGGACATGAGGTCGAAATGTAGGCTCGGATGATGATTTAATATTTGATGATGTCACTTTTTAGTTAGGTATCATACTTACAGTGACCACATTTTTTGGGGAAAATAAAGGGTATATGAAGAATCGCTTTATAACTTAAAGAAATGATTTATAAAATTGATTATAAAATATATTTATGTATGTAATTTCTAATAGCATTACATTTCCCTAATTTCTTTCGTAATTATTCGCAATTTGCGTAAGACCGTCAATACAAAATAAGATTTAGATTTATATGTAATAACAAAGATTTAAAAAAAAAAAATATAGGTATAAAAGAAAAAGTTTCTGTTTCAGCTTTTTCATTCAGCTCGTTTGCCAATTTTCGTTCGGTATTGTAATAATAATATCTGAGAAGAATTGATCAGTATATCATCATTAGCAACCAAGACGAAAGGAATATTCTCTTTTTTATTAATGCATTAAAATTTAAAGTTTTATTTTTAGATTATTTTTTTAAGTCTTTCAAGCTTATTTATTATATAATAGTTTTTAATTAATATTAATTTACATTAAAACATTTTAATTTTATTTAATTCTTTTCAATATAATTCCTTGAAGCTCCTTTTTATTCTTCATTAAAAACTCCTTGGCACGCCTGACATTTAATAAATAAATATTTGAAAGTTTTGTCACGCGAACATTAAAAGCTTCGCTACCCCTGGTCTAAATGAACAATGTACATACATTTTTCTACAATTTATTGACAATCACTTAAATTTTGATACGCTTATATACTTTAGATGAAGTTTTCGGTATTGAATTTTATTTTTTGGTAATATCGTTAGTAATAGACGAAGGTGTTGAATTGAAATTAGAATTGAAATGAAATAGCTACACATGGATATGATATAATGTTTCTTCAGAATATTCTAAATAAGGTAACAAGATCATCATCAAGAACAAGAAAGTTAATTTTTTACGTCATGTAAATTTTAGTTAAAATTTTTAGCTAATTTGCACTAATAGAAAGTTTTCGTTATTTTTTTTTTTATATTTTGCGATATTTTCAAAGTATCCTCGACGAAAATACCAGAAAGGTTAATTGAATCAAATTGGGATACATTGGACTCGATGTATAGCCCTTCGAGCTATTGATGTCTTCAATTACACAAATATAGCAATGTAATTTTAGAACAGGTAACGACAAACCGTGCATCAACTACACAACGTGTCTGTTTCGCTTATTAGTCCTTTTGATTCACGAATGTATGAACGATACAGTATGCATACATATGTACATATCATACATACATACATACATATACCTATTTTTTACGTTTTGTGTCGGTTTCCAATTTATTTTCGCCTCTTTATGCGTTTGTGTCGTCGCACATGCCCGCACGTTCTTACACCAGTTAATGTGGCACACAATGATAAATGGTCTCTAAGCGGAGACGTAATTGATGTACTTACATAACACTTTCATGTGGGTTGTAATATGATTGGACACCTCAAATTTAGACGTGGCGATCGTGACAACATTGACAGGGTTCGCAGCTCGGGTTTGAACTGGAACAAGGGTTTCTTTTGTCCATTCGGATCGCTTCCTGTATAGTCCACGTACATACATACGTGTATTGAAATCGTATGCAATATCAATATTCGAATCATAATTTATTTTTGTTTTAATATTGGAATAGATTTAGCTTATTATATAATTGTCTACATATGTGAAGTGTGACTACTCGCTTACATACTATATGAGTTGGAAAATTTTTAATTGTGATTGATTGTGACTAGCATAAGTCGACGTCAAATTTGACAAGGTGATTTATTTATTTTGTTCGTCGATGCTATATTCCTTTTAATTCCATTATATTTAACGAATAAGCACACATATTCTCTTAATATAATATGTCTTATACCTAAAAAGTTTTTAAACAATGCGAAATGGCCTTTTAATGATTCAAACTGATATTCATTATTTTGAATGGTTGGAAAATGGAATGGATTGAATGGATTCACTCTAAAATATGTAGTTATTAAAAATTAACTATCTATAATTTAGAAAAATACATGGCAAATGATCATTTTATAGAAATGTTTTGAAAAATGGAAAATTAATTTGTTTTAATTTTAGTGCAAAAAAAATGCCATGTGTATATGTATAATAATTTGACAGATACCCGACATTAATTTGTCAAATTCATGTCACATCTGTTACCATAAAGAAGGTCACCTACGCAGAATTTTATCGAGCAATTAGTGGTTCAGTTCAATAAGTTGCTTGGTATGAAATTTATGGTAGCAAACGATGCTATGAGCGACTACGAGCAATTTATTTAATCACCTATGTATGTACATAATATGTAATTGCTTGACTTTGATTCTAAGAATCTTTTATCAACTAAAGATTATTTTCTCAGGTGTAGTTTTAGGATAATATTGACAAATAAAATTTAGATTTGTCGTTTAAAATTATTTATATAAAAAAATGTATTTATATGAAAAAAAAGTAGAAATGTTTTTGCTCGGTTTATATGACCGATTGCATTATGTTGTGAACAAAAGTCTTATTAGTTGAAAGACAAGTTATATGTCGTTTTTTACGGGCAACTAATTACTCAAGAAATCGAGCAATTTTGTAGACAAAAAACTGACAAATTGCTCCGTGAGTGGCCTTATGTTGAGAATATATGAATTAAAGAAAATATAGCAGGAAGTCTTGGCGAAATGCAAAGGAAGCGAAGTTGAAAGTTGGGAACGGAAAATAAGATATTTAATCAATAAATCAATATTTCCGTCGTGTTTAACACATTAACGAACTCAATCTTAAAACATAATTCAATTTTAAAGTTCTGTGCTTCGTAAAATTTAGCAAGCTGGTTTTATTTTTTGTTCCTTATACATACTTGTATAAATATGTATACGTATGTACTGTATACAGGCTTAGTTATACGACACTCGCAAACGTATAATCTGCAATTTCAGGGTAATCGTTTAATATTCGTATTAGCGGGGAGTGTTTATTTAAAAAAGCAATCTTCACGCTTGTCTCCCGGACAACGAGCTCGGCTCCTCCGCTAGAAGTTGTTTGCAAATTTACTTTGAGGCTTAGTCAGCGATATCTTAATTAAATTTCAACTTGGGGTTTTTACTTCCACTTGCCGCTGAATGGAATGGGAATTCAGAAGAAGAGAACGAGGGAATGGGGGTGAGAAAAGTGGAAAGAGGTGAAATATTCTTAGATATGTATGTATTTATTGTATAGTATAAGAAAATAATAAACAATAGCAGTATGAAATTTACAAGTGATGTAATTGGAAATTCTGTTTCTTTGCCGATGAGTAGTTTTTTTTCATTTTAGGGTTTAAAAATACAACCATTTATCGCACATGTTAGAGATTCGTTATCTCGAGGGAAACATGATTGTTTACATCGTAAAATTTTATGTTCTCAAGTGTTCCCACATGTCGGATTATCGTTCTCTTTCGGAAACTGTTAATGAGGGTATCCAGTTACTTTTTTGCATAAGACGCATGTATTACGTAGGAAATGGAGATTCTTATTTTTTTTTACTTTATCTATTTTTTTACTTTATTTATGTATATGTACATATATACATACATACATACATATATACGTAGGTCAGTGGTTCTTAACCATTTTGGGACAGTGTTCACTTTGATAACGTTTTATTTATTTAATGTGTATAATACTAATGATTTTAAGTAAAAAAAAAATTTGAACAAAATCCGACAACCGGAAGTAGGACTTTTGTCTTGTGCAAGTTTCCATACATTTGCGCCCAACTTGTATCGAAAAAGTCATGGGTTGTCACACCGGAATTTTTTATTTATGAGGCGCACGTGTAAGAAGAAAAGTCAATAAAAAAACTGAAGACTGCAAGCAGAAAAAAATCGAACAAATCAACGAAGAAACACAGAGAAAACGGCTTCAAGCGCGAGTTAGTAAAAACGGTCATCATTTGTGAGATATAATTTTCTGCACATAAACATTTCAAAATGTCATCATTTTACCTTTATTTCTATGTCAATAAACAATATTTATACAAAAAACTTATGAAGTACTGTTTTATTTATATAGCCATCCTGTGAACCAGCTTGTATTATTTAAAATGATATCTAATATGTTTTTTTTTTTTTAATATTTCTCCCTTGATACTGCTATCTCGAGCATAATAGCTCAAGAGATCTTCAATAATCACAATTCACTATGGATTTCTATTCGAAGAATCCGAGAAGAAAATGTCAATCGATTCGGGGCAAACCCAGTGACGAATTTCTGATATGAAATTAATAAGTTAGTGCATACCGCTGACATTTATTATACATTCTTCGAAATTCCAGCATAAAAACTGAGATGTATACAATATATGCGGTCATCAGCGAGAAAGGCATTTGTTGTTAACGAAAAAATTCTTAGAAATTGTATGAAACCTGATGCATTTGAAGGAGCTTAAGAAAATACGCGGCTGCCAATATCCTGGAAATATGCACTGGCCACTGACATTTATTGCTATTTATGTATTACGTTAAACCATAAGTCGAATTTTGATGATGTCTGGCCGTTCTAGGCCATTTAAAGGGATATTTTGAACAATGGAACACCTGCAACATTCCCAACAGTGTTGTACAATTTATACTTGCACGTGGTGTTATGTCAGTTTGACCTGCAAATATTACGTAATACAGCTAAAGTTATAGTGCGCGCTTCAATTAAATTATTAATTAAATTGGGTCAAAAAACCTGACATAATTAAAGCCATCACAGATGGACAGATATATATGTTTTCAGTGGCTAAAGAAAATATCTATTATGTGTAAACTACATACAAATGCATAGTGGAAAGTGATAATGGAATATCAATTGATAGGCTCAACGGCAAATGATAGCATTCAACATATGTATGACCTACAACAACTTTTTAATGTACCCGTCAAGAAATTAACTGTCAAGTCAAGTTATTTTATTTTAAATATTAATAATCAAAATAATAGCTAAATGCAGAGACAATAGTGTAACGCGTCTAGGATAGTATGCAATATATAATAGGTAGATGTCATTCAACTTCAAATCCACACCTATTCTGCTAGAAAACCGGAAAAAGAAAGTACAAGAATAATATTGAAATTGTAAGAAAACATTAAACCGGATATAACCAGCTATTTAGTTTAATTTTCTTTTCTTTTCTGTTTAAGCCCATTCGCTAAACCGATCCAGCGTATACAGTATACTTCAAATCTTTTAGAAACCATTCAAAATCACGGAAGGTTCTTAATATAAGCTTCTTATATAGACTACCAGATTTATTGATATCCAAACCGGGACATTTTAATTGTACCCCCCTCTCCCCCCTCCCGTCGTCGTGTTGATAAGAATTTCAGTAACCGATACAAAGTTTCAGTTCGATACGACTAATTGGTGTTCAAAAAATCCCCAAAATACACAGACACACACATTTTTTCTAGATCATGAAAACGTGATCAGTAATCGATTCTGAGTTCGAATCAGTCAAAATCTCGAATTCGAATTTTCGCTTGATCACAAAACTTCATCTATTGTTACTACGTACATAGATAAAGTAAAAGTACGCCCTGGGTGTGTTTGGTAAAATTGTATCCTTGTATTTATTCTTGCTTGACAGTGATCGATAACGGCTTTAAGAAATGTAGGAGAACTTGTCGACATTCCACATATCACATCCCACGCCGTGTGATTTCGATTATTGATATTTTATATTATTCTACATAAAAATACGTATATTTAATTTATGCTAAATGCTTATTAGTTTTCGATCCGCGCATTCTGTCCATGTCCATGTGAAATCGGTAAACGGGCTACTTGTCAAACGTGAAACAGGATAACCACTCGCATGAAAATCGCACGCGCGGATCTCCCGTCGCACGAACAGGAAAGTTGGTCGCAAGAAAATACATTTTTTTACCAGATTTTTTTATTATTATCGTCTAGACATACGAACTTCGCACGTTGATACGGAGTTCTTTCCGTCATTGTAAAATCGAAAATTATATCCAATCCAATCCATTGTTGTTTCCAATCCAAAGTACGCGTACCATTTGGTGGTGCGCGGTTGCTGGTTGGTAGTACGCGAACTACCTACCATCAGTAATGGCGGGCATGCAAGAATGAATGATCTACAATCGTAAATTAATAAACATTATCTTAATTAATCATAGTCGACGTCAATATGTACGTCGATGATCGAAAATCCGGCAATTGATACCGTTTTATGTTTTTATGTTCTATACAATTTTTTTAATCCTGATTGATATCGATTGATTTTCCGTTTATTTGACGCATCAAATTCAGATATTTCATATATAATACGATTCGGTATATATTTGTACATAAGTGGCATAAGTCCACTTTCCTCATTTCGAGAAATATCTCGCAAAACATTAAAAATAATGTTTTGCGTTGTACAATATTTAAAAATACTTGTGGCCTGTGCAAATTTTTTTTTGTCTCTCTAAGATTATGGATTTATCGAATTAAAAGCCATTTTAAAATATTTATTTAAAAGTTTTGGACTATTGTGGCATTACAGGAAGAACCTAATGCGCCACAATATAACAGCTCATATATTGATTACTTATTTACATATAGATATGTAATATAATAATATATCGGGGGACATAGAAACAATAATTTAACCAAACCTCAAATATCACAGTTGATATACGAAGCCACATACATAGTTGATAAACCAATGGCCATAACGTTAACATAACAGTAGTGGGTGCTCATAGTATACGTCAATCTGTACAACCCAAAATGGCTACATAATCTGGATTGCTTTCATTGAATCGCAACATCTCCGCTGTCGCTTTGTCACACGTTGTACAACACACGAGCAATGAAAGGATTAGACCGGAGAGTCGGCACTTTGGCAAAACTCTCCGGTCAACATCCGGTGTCCGGTTATGCCGCGTCTCCGGTTAACGAGCCAACCCGTGAGTTATGGTCACACTAGCGGCTCATTACCGCTGATCAAAAGTGAGCGAAAACCCTTTGCGCGCGCCGGCCAACTGTCTTCATCAGCCGCGCCGACGACAGTTTTATTCGCGAAATTGCACGTCAAATCATAATATTTCAGCGGAAGTAGGGCGACCGTGTATCGGCGGGGACGGGGAACTCGGAAAAAAAAATCAATACCGTTCCTGATTTGGGCAAAGCATTAAATTGAAGTGCACACAACGACACGACTGAAACAATAGAAGGAAGGTGTGTGTGGGGTGACAGATGGCCGCACTCGTGAAATACTAATTGGCCATTAAAACGTTGGCCTTTTTCATTTATTTTTTTCACTATATCTATGCGCGATTTATTTGTATATGTACTAATATACAGAGAGAAAAAATTACCGGCGCCGAAATCAATTCGCTAGATCAGTTCAAACGTAGAATGACGTATGCGCTAGCTTTCAACTTCTTGAGGAACTGTTAGCGACTTTATAGTCAAAACGATTCCTATTTTCTAGCTATATAGATACATCATCATCTACATTCACCATCTACTGATCAATCTAGGCTTCTCCAACACGTTTCCACTCGTCTCTATTTTGCACAGCTCTCGTCCACCAAACCCCCCTCATTTTCTTAATTTCGTCTACTCACCCACCCTGCAGTCTTCTTTCTTTCCATTCTCTCGGGTACCATTCTAGCATTTATTTTTTTCACCTTTCGTTCATTCTTCTAGCAACGTGTCCCGCCAATTGCCATTTCAATATTTTCATTCTATCCACTACATCCACTACCATTGTCATACTTCTCACCCACATATTCCACTTCCTGTCTTTCTTCGTTATGCCAAACATACAGCGTTTCATACTTCTTTGTGTGGATTGGACTTTGTGCAGCGTCTTGGCGTTCAATGTCCAAGTTTCACATCCATATGTCATCACTAGAGGTAGGATAGTCACAGTGCTATCTATTGTTCGGCAAACCTTTAACAATGCATTTACAACCTTTGAACAATACACGGCCCCCTCAGGCTCCGGTGACTAGTCATCACTGGCAAAACACATTGATTGAAGACCTTTTTCTTCATTTAAAAACGGCATTCATTCTTCCAAATGCACTCCATTTTTAATTTCAAGCGTCTCTTTATTTCGTTAATAACAAAATGAGAAGTGTTATTAATATGTATTAACGTATAGCAGATAGCAGATGTACATATATATTGTACAAAAACAACCTACTATGTAATTCAAATTTAAATAAGCCAACTTCGAAGTAGTATCCTTATCTGGCCAGACAATTATTCAACGGTCCTGCCACTTTTGGAGGCTGCTCTGCTGCTTTTTCGATACCTTTATACATACTTGTGTCCATTTGGACTAAACTCCTGAATTGAATTAAAATTGTTTTCGTTGATTTCCATTTTAATTATTTCGATATCAAACATTATATAAGCAAGTAAAGTTTTAGAATTAAGTCATTAAAACTTCATAAATGTTTTTTTTTGTATACATATGTTCCTGGAATTACACTGCATTATCTATGTAAATATATTTTCTAATCTAGTCCATGCACGTGAGAAAGAATAAATAAAATTTTCGAATAACACAGCATGATCGAAGCTGTGAGAAATATTGAAATGAGAAAGAAGCGTTGAGCATTTTATGTGCATTTGATTTTTAAATGCTTTTTATTGTTCATAAATTATATATGGTTGCAATAAATTTTAGGTATATCTAATAGCTACTAATCCAGTGACTATTTTCTATTTTATAAATTATATTTTTTTATTTGTATTTAAAGTATAACCTTATTTTAATATTAATGTATCACGAAAAGCTCAAAAGCCTATTTACAATTCCTATTTCCTGTGTATGTATTTAGTGAAAGTACCGGAAATTGACATTGACCGATCTCGTTAACATTTTCGATGACGCATTAAAGCTTTTGCATTTTCCCCCTGAACGATATTTTAAAGTGGCTTTTTAGATGGAATTGAATTTCCGGAGGTTTGAGAAGAAATTTTTCAATTTTCTGGTAGTAGAAAGTTTTTCGAAGTTCACTTTGGATATTTTTAGTAAGGGTTGTTCAACTTTTCGGGAAAATACGTAAAAGTGTTAGAGCGCGGTATTAGTTCTATGTAAGTGGAGAGTCGAGTGAATCAAATTTAAACTTTATGACTATCATTTTATGTACATACATATGAATAATATGTGTGAGCACAGTTTTGCGTGATGGAAATAATTTACATACACGAGACACCTGCAACTTAATCAATGCTTCAAATGAATCAATCAAGAACTTATCCTATATAAATCATATTATGTTTAGATATATCAACTACAAAGATCAAACAAAAATTATCTTTACCAAAATATTAAATCATTAAAATAAAGTAAATAAATAATTTAAATTTCAAAATTGCTAAAAATGTACTAACAGCGGCTAGAACTAGAATTGTAAATTAATTTATGGGATGCGGATTGCTCATCAAAGTACGATTCACACACCGACTGTTCATTAAGGATCGTTCATCAAAAGGAATATTCCTCATATGCTTATTCATCAAACGGCAAATTCATCAAAGAAGATGACAAAATTCAATGCTATTGCCGAAACGTTGTCGAAAAGCGTATTTGGCATCAAGAACATTTTTATCATATTCACTCATCAGTATTTAAATAATTTTATAATCACAATTGAGCGCATTACAGGATTATATAATATTTAACTTAACCGTCTTGTTGACATGATGATTTAACATCGAAATGAATTTTGAGACCCTTTCCAATCTAAATAGAAGGAGATGAATAATTTTTTTGAAATTGTTTAACTACATATGTAGTTTAATAGAATACATATGAGCCGTTATATTTGAAAGTGGAACAAGTCGATTTTTCTTCATTTCGAGAAATATTTCGCAAACCATTAAACATGTTTTGCGTTTAACAATATTTAAAAATACTGGTGGCTTGTAATACGTTTATTCTGCTTTTCCGAGATTCTGGACATGTCCAGTTAAAATAAGTAATAACAATTTGTGAATTAAGTCATAACAATTTGTGAATTAACATAAATAATATTTTTGGTACTGAAAATTGGACTTTCGCCACTTTCAAATATAGTGGCTCAATTATAATAGATATAATAAATAATGATCAAGCAATGGTTACTCACTTCTGCTCATTAGAGTTCAAACGTTTATTTCAAAGTGATATCTTTTACTTCAGTGAGACATATCAAAGCCAAAGCCAAACATTGCGTCTGTGTTTGACAACTTTTAAGCACACATGAAATACGAAATTCAAACGTGCGATGATGAGACGTATACAAGTGACTTATGCTTAAGATAATATCTAATTTTCAATATTGACACATCGACCCCAAATCGTTGTGCGAGGGTTTGAATGAAACGATGCTTTTAATCACAGCGAGTGCATGCACCATCTTCACTAGGAGGAGGGTGCACTATTTATGTCCACACTTGACGTCGAGGGTTACTTTTTTCTGTGGAATTCCGAAGGGCGGGATTGCGGTCAATCATATTATATTTTGCCGGACATATACGAGTGTATATACATATACATACACTAGTATGTATGTATGTGGTATATATGTATGTACATATTTACACAGTTTCATTTGACCCTTTGAGCGCGGCGGTGTATACATTTTCGAGACGATATATCGTTTTATTAAATCAGTATTGACAGATAGATTTATATGCAAGTCAAATGTATTTTTTTTTATAATAGAAAAATCCATCTGAATAAACTTTGTCTTCCGTTGCCTTCTCTTCCTCAATCTCATCCCGCGTTTAGTTTTTTTCGTGTGTGAGGAATTTCCCCTCGGTTTGTTACTTTTTCTGAGTGAAAACATTCATTTGTCAGTCCATGTCAACGTTGAGAGTACCTAATAAATGTGTGCGGCTGTGTTTATGTACAAGTGTGTGGAAATTATGGTTTTCAAATATAAATTTGTCTCAAATTTAAAGTCAATAAAAATTAAATTCACTTTCCGGATCACTTACATATTTTTAAGTATTATATTTGAAAAAAAACAACACATAAATTAAGTTTAGATATATTTTTAATATTTGAACTAAAAAAATTCTTAGTAAATATGTGACACAATTGAGAATATTTTGAAAATTCCATAAATGCTTGAAGAGAAGAGAAAATTAAAAGAGGTTTTTTCTTTGAATGAACACTTACTTATACATAACAATTCGACAGTACCGCGAAGCAAACATAATTGAGACGGCGAGTCCGTACAAGCAACCGACGCGGCGGACCATACCATAAAAATACACTACCGCTACCTCGGGTAGGGCCGATTCCGGTTTCTGAACTTCGCTAATCCGAGTGAACAATATCAATATGTATAACGATTTGAATTTATTGTAATTGAATTGTTGACATTTTTAAATTTTAGGTAAAAGATTTTGGGATACTAGCCTCGTCCGTCTAGTCCAATGACGGTACGCTACTGCTATCCACATCTAAATAAACGCTTTTATTATTAATTATTTGGCAAATATATCCCAGAATCCTAATCTATGTATATATGTATGTATATATACATATATACATTTGTATATATACATATATACATTTGTATATATACATATGTACATATATTCATTCCATTTACTTATATACATACATATATTCATTCCATTTACTTATATTTACCTTGATCTTTTTTAACTGCTTTTAGGTATTATACGGGACTATCAATGTGTGTTATTTATGTATGTAAGCCTTCAGATCACTACTATCTTTATATCAAGCATATAAAATTTATACTAAACAGTGCACATAATATATTGTAGTACTCTCACTTATTGCTAGTATAGTTAATATACGTGAAGTATTTGCATGGCCAGATCGATCCGAATGCGCAGAGAGAGTGAGACGTAAATAGATGCTTAGATGGAGATAGACAGAGAGAGAGAGAGAGAGAGAGAGAGATATAAAGGCTTCCGATTTTTTCGCTGAAGTTAACTGTGTGTGAAATTCCAGCGGTTCCAATTAACCGGTGGCCGCGTTATCTGCCTTCCGAGGGACTTTAGCCACTTTCGACGAGATATTTCGGTTTGTTTCCAAAAATATTCGTTACCATTGTCGTGGGTGGGTGGGTGGGTGGGGTGGGGAGGGTCACCGTGCCTCATTCAAACGGTCTCGACCCCGTCATACACAATGGCGAACAGATCTCTCTCCAGGGCCATTACGATAACCCTTATCGCGGTCGGCCATCGCCTGCCGTTTCTTCCCATACGTCTTCTTTTTCCTTCTTCCTCTTATTATTATTTGTTTTTATTTATTCATTTATTATATTAATACCAATTCGTGTATTTACAATTTATTTACACGTCCGTGGACAAACACAAACACCAAAAAAAAAAAAAAACGCAACGAAAAAAGTCTGTACCTATTTGAGCTATGTAAATAATAATGGCGAAAAATGCCGATTTTATCAAGCGGCTCACGTGTTAAGCATCGCCGAGAGAAATTAGGCGAGACATTAACGTGTTACGCAGCAGCGTCCACGATTCTCAAACCGAGATGATATCGTTCCCTTTCATTCATTATGAAATTGTGTTTTTAAAATGAGATTTTTTTTGAGACCAATATGGAAAAAAATGATTTAATATTTAATTATAATCTAGTCATTTATTATGTATGTATGTACTAGTGATAAACCTGATGGAAATCTGATCGGGTGTATTATAAGTAAAAACTACTTACCTACCTACATATAAACAATATAAAGCAGCAATAGAAAAAATAATTTATTAATAAAATTAATTTTCAGTAGATGGCGCTGAATGCTCGGGGCACTATTTTCAAAGAGGAAATATTGATAGCAAAAAATATATATACAGGTTTTTCGTGATTCTACCACCCAAACCTTACATTGAACCTTAAATACATACATACAAAGTCTCTTTCGAAATTAAATATTAGATAGTTGTTTTACAGGGAATCGCTCCTTATTTTTAATATAAACAGCGTAAACATGGCGAATCTAATAGAAAATATTCATTTGTTTTTTTTTTATTAAATTTATTTCTTATATAAAATCGAATCGAAACCATATCGAATCATCGTCATACAAACTTTGATTTGTTTTCGATGTTACCAACCAACATTACATACTTACATATGTAGTTACAAAGTTACGGAAGGAATTTGGTAAAATGTATTAAATAAAGTAAAAATAGTGAAACTATTACATCAAAAATAAATTAGTAGTAGTAGTGTGTATGTATGTATGTACTTTGAACGTGCATCAATATAAAAATGAATATCATGTCAGTATCACAATTACATTACACATAAAAAAATTCACCAGAATTGTAAGAATGTTTCAGAATATTCCAAACTGAAGCACATTCACGCACCACACTTTGGGTGTCGTTTGTCTCCTTAGTACGGATACGATAATAGCTGAGACGTCTCGGAAAACCCGAAACTCCAAAGTCGCGGCTTGTTAGTGAGGAATTCGCCTAATTGTCTTTCACTACTAATTATTGTGGCCGTACGAGCGCAAAAAATATCTCAAAAAAGAAATATAATAAAAAACGTTAAAATAAAAAATAAAAATAAATTAGAAATAGCGTAGCCACATTTTTCCCCGGAATTCGTGTGTTCGAAAGGGGGGGTTTTCAATGTTATGGGGCCGTTCATTAACCGCTTATTGCCGCGACTTCCACGCATTCCACTAAAATATATTATAAAATAGTATTATATACATACATATATGCTGAATATGTATTATATTTATATGTATATATTATTGCGATGGCGCAATAAGCGCACGCGTTATTAAATTTTTAAGATTGCCCCCTCCCCTCGGATCATTTATTATATATTTCTCCCTATACTCCACAAGGTCTATTTTAACCCTAAAACCGCCCCCTCTCTGAAAGTCTCTCATTGTTCGCATTAAGTCGCTCGAGCGAATTCCTCGGCTCGCTATCTCTAATATATCTCGCGTTTTCGCCGTTGAGCTTTATTGTATTTGGCTTATTACTGAGCCTCAAATGAAATTGCGCAATTTTTAAAATTCTGGGTCGCGCGCACGGCATCCAAAGCAACGTTATACTAATGGATTTTTTATTGTTATATGAATAAATATAAATTTTTTCGAGCTTTGAGTGTCGGGATGTTATTGCGTTGGAATTAGCTCTTGGGACTTGCTAGAGATTTTCTTCATCTATTATGTAACACAGCGAAATCCACACGGTAGCGAGAGGATTACTTTAAAAATCTTTTGTTATCTACATACATATATTCATACATACATGTACATATCTGCATTATAATCATTGGCTAAGTTTTTCAGGATGTGATGTACATATTATATATGAGTCAATTTCTATGTTTAATATTTTGTTAGTATTTTTTTAGTATTTAAAAGTAAAGAGTGATTTTAGCGAAGTCAACCCTTTGAAGCTTTGAGTTTTCCTTAATTTTTATGGAAAACTATAGCGTCGAATAATTAGATGGGGGTACGTTGAAGGCGTCGCCATTAATGCAAGACGTCGACACCTTTCGCTAACACATCATGGCAAGGGTTGCTAACGACAAGTGTTTCTCAACATGGAATTTGCGTTGTTAATAAACCATACAGTATTTAATATTTAGTCCAATCAATCAATCAAAATCATTATATAGAATATTTTAAATTTTCAAATAAAATAAACTACATATATTTTAAATGGCTTTCTTCCTACCTAAGAATTCATCTGAAATTTGCTATTACTGCTTGGAATCCTTTATATCGAGCGAATATTAATGATCGAATAAATAAAAAATAATAAACGAAAATACATGCAATTCCAGATTTCTTCATAATTATCGTTTTTGTTCCTTACAATCTATGAGGAGAAATTATGATTTATGTTTTTTGTTTGACTTTGGAATTATATGTGTATGTAATTGGTAGTCCTTATGTATTAAGCATGATCATATTCCAATGCCCAATCAGATCCTTCCATAATATTTATTATTTCACATTTAATCTCTGTTCTACCAACTACTCCTGTAATTCCGTTTTATATAGGTAGATTTTGCTTTTATCTTAAAAATATTCCCCTCAAATTGATCCTATTTTATTGTACCTGTTTTGCTTTAAATTTTTATTAATTAATCATTTTTGCATTTCATAACTTTCCATATATCCCATATCTTCCACTATTCAAAGCTTTTCTTCTTTGCTTTTAATCTATATCATTATTAAAAATTATTTTTAAACAAGTTTTTTGGTGTCATTGTAATACGGTTTGTTTCTGTTTTTAAAATAAATTACGTAAAAATTCCTCTGTATCCACTTAAAATTGATTTAACTACTCATGCATTTCAGTTCACTTATTCTTCTGAATATTAAAACGACTTATAAACAAAACTACAAATTAGTCGATAGCAGATATATGTATGTAACTACTGAATATATTTGAATAGTAGTAAGCGATTTTACTACATCAATTTGATTGAGTAAATCGGTTTGGAGAGATAAAAACACGACAAAAGATTTATAGACAAAAGTTGTTTAAAAAGAAAACTGTATCTGGCATGTTGTTTAATAATAATATTGATATCATAAAAGATGTAATAATTATGTATTAGTTCGTCACTACGGTAAATCATCGATTAAATTCGATCAACTGATTATAACGACATATTGATATAGTATGTATGTACGTATGCTTAGATCCGAGACGACTTTATATTATTTTTGAGTTTTCTTAGTAAATAATAAATCAGATTTGATTATCCACAACAGATGAAAAATACATATAGTATACATATGTACATACATATTGTACGCAAATTTCAACAGTAAAAAAATCATAAATAACCCTCAATTTTAATTTGGAACATTCCATTAACAAAATCAATTTTATTCAAAAGTTTTATTGCAAAAACCCTACTTGCCTTCCCTGCATATACATACATATATAGAAATACCTATTTACATACATACATATATACTGAAACCCTCGCAATAGAATGACAATGACAGGCCGAATGGACTTTCATTTAGGTTCCAACCATTCCAAGTATTTTTGTAGGTAACGAAATTCCTGTTAGCGTATTTCTATTAATAATGTACGACACTGCGCACATACACGAATTCAAAAAAGTTCGTATATTCGAAAACTCGCTTAGATCAAAATTTCATTAAATGAACGGTGATACGTCAAATATAAAATATTTTCAAATTATATATTTATTATACATATGTTATGTATGTTTGTACTTTCGCTATGTACATATGTATATACACATGTTACAGTCCAAGTCCACATTTCGTTCGTTAATGAACATACTAGTTTGTTCATACACGAACCAATCTGGCCAATTTTGTACACAATATTAATAATAATAATAATATCAAATTGATAAACGAACTAGTTTGTTCATGCACAAACTACTAGGCATAAGTTCAAGTACTCTCAATTTTTGCCCCATTTTGTGATTTCTATATATTATACATACATATGCGTTCTCTGTATTGAAATAAATATCGTAACAACGTTGTAGTGCAGTGTCCATAGGATTTCCTATTTTACATACTTGTTGTTCTGACAGTTAAAAGTTTCAAGCGACATCTGGTAGAAATTTATTTGAAGATAGCTTTTGATTTTTAACGCTTATAGTTCGAGTATCAACAAACTAGTATAATCGATTATGAACGAATTAGAATCAATACTTGGATTGCAACATCTATAAAGTATTAGGTAATAGGCGTGAAGATGGTTTGTATTGATAAACGGATTATTTGTGATACAAATTGCGATCGCGCACACAATAATCTTTGCAATGAAAATCGCGAATACGGAATATCTGGCACTCGAGTTCTCATTAGCTTTTATTTATTTCATTAATTCTCATTTATTTCATTTTTCTCGAATTCTCATTTATTTTTCTTTCTCTTTTTTCTTTTATAAGACATTCCCTTCTTTGTTGTTTTTTAAAATTTGTAATTATCATTATTATTATCCGTTATTATATAGCTTATTATTTTTATGGTTGTGTTAAATGTGTTGTTTGTGTATATATACATATGTTTTATTTTTGTCATGTCTAATTTCTTTCGTTATTATTTTGTTTCTTTTCTGTTATATTTTTGACCATTGTGGGGCATTAGGAATTCCTTTAATGCTACAATGGTCCAAACTTTAAATACATAAATAAATAAATTAGTATGAAAGTTCATCTGGTTAACTCTAGAATCTATTATAGATGGATGAAATTTTTGGGTTCCAGATTTTCCGTGATCGAAATTTTAGTGACTAATCACCGAACCGTATGTACATATTATTATACATATTAACAGTTTTCCGCAGTTTCACTAATATGTATACTGATTTGAATAATAAATGTATGTATTGCAGTTGGAGAATCAGTGGTCGCTTAATGACCTCCAAGTTTCGCATTTGTAACGCGAGGGTGTTGTTAAACGTGTGTTTTGAAACACTCAAACAATTATTACGAATGGAACTGATATTGCCTATGAATTATAATATCGCGCTACGTTAAGCGGGACAACCCGTTCTTGAAGCGAACATATCAACAATTAAAAATAAAAACACCCACCGGTGGACAGATAGATATATGTTTATTTATACAGAGATCGATTTTGGAGTCAATTCTGAAGCTGGAAGTCGTATGGTACGCGATTCAAATAATGAACGCTCATTGATCAGCGTTGCGCGTCACGTAAAATGACCAATTTTGAACACTTGTTGTATCTGACGATAAATACTTTTCAACGGAAAACACTATTATTATTATTTCTGCATTCTTCGTTTGCGACGAGGACGTGCTCAATCGTCGTTGTTTCGTATGTTATGAATGCACACGACATCCTAAATTTTCTTTGGTAAATTGCGCAACATGGCAACAAATCTACCGCGGAATCGTTCACTTTGGGATCAAACAATTTTTTAATCGGCGTTTTTATGAATTAATAAGAAAGAAACACAAAACTATAAAGTTTAACTACGACTGGCAGTATGTATGATGCAATTGGTTCAATTCTAATTTATTAAAATCTTGGACATATCGAGAAATTTTAATCCAAAACTAGCCTAACTGTTGAAAACTGTTGAAAAAAATGGATGAATCGCGCCTCTTTATAATCAAAAGTATAATGTTTGGAATAATTATTATATGAATAATTTATTGTTGAGTTCGAAGTAGGTGTCTACATACAAATATGAATAATACAGGCGTCAAGATTTCAATCTGCCGATTTGCAATTATTATGCAGCGTCAGTTCAATCGAAATTGCATTAGGTAAACATCAAATATATACATATGCAAAATACTCCGGGGAATATAAATTCAAAATTAACAAATAAATTACACCTACGTATGTATAATATAACATTAAATCGGTGTTACTATTGAAGACGCGTGTCTGTAGAGTCGACTGTAAGCTCACACTCAACCCCCTCCCCCAAATCTCCCACTCACCCTTAATCTCGACAAAGTCAGTAAAGTTTTAGCGCATGTGCGAGAGAAAGTGTACCTTTGTGTGTGTGTGTAATCAATTAGGTAGCATGATTTAGGGGAACAATATTATCAGACTTTATATTGTAGAGTGTGTTTTGTTAACAAAGTTTCCATTTTGGAAACATACCGAGTCTGCTTACAAGCAGTGGCGACATATGGAAGCAAACACAGAACACTTAAGATGCTAATTTGCGATTCTGTACCGGGGAAAAGCCTCGGCACAGGGCTTTCACATGTAGAGGTCGTAGCGAAAATTTTTAATCAATAACAATTTTTTTTCATTATTATCATCACTAAAATTTCAATAATGCACCTTATCTCTATACAAATTGAAAAAAATATATTGTTCCATATATTTTGATTTTTAGATACTTTTTATTACTACTACATTATGTTCACAATACATCTTATATTTATTTTAATAGCTACTGATCTACTGATCATTTTCTATTTTATAATTTTTTTTGTGCTATATTATTCTAATGTTATAATACAGCATAATAAAAAACAGAGCTCAAAAACCTATTTACAATTATTACATATGTATATGTTTTAATTGATTCATACGTCGTTTAGACCAATCTTTCCTATTTATAAATATGTAATTGAAATTAAATAAAAAATTGTATGTTTTATCAAAAGTTTTTGCATCATTGTCAATGTTTTACCTTCGTCTTTCCTAAAATTAAATAATTAATAGGTAATTAAATGAATACCAAAAAAAATAAGATGATACGAGAATATATTCATTTAGTAATAAGTAGCGAATTTTTCGTAGAAAGTTTATATATAATAAAACGAAATTATAATCAAACCCCTTGACGATACCTGGAGGAAGGTAGATCGTCTTGCTAGGTGTGTGTGGAGGTTCCAGGGGAGGTTAAATAATATTATAACCAAGCACGTCATACTTGATTCAAGTATTTTTACAATGTTTCATTAATATATGCATATATTCATATTTATATTGGAATGATATTTATAGTAGTTGCATCGTTGCATTTTGTGTCTTTAGTATCGTTACGATGCTTTTTCAGTGCACTTTCACGCCATTTTGTACAATTCATGTGTCAGTCAAGTGGATAAGATGTTGCACGCATCAAAAGAGTCGACAACCTCGGAGATGGAAGTAGCACTGTTTTTCAACGATGCTGTTTTCTCTGGGTCACCATATTTTGCATGAGAAACAAGCGGGAAAGTCATCTATAAACTCGCATTCAACACGGTTATTTTATATTGGCTTGAATTACAATAATTTTAACAAACAGTATTTTTGTACTTTATAAAATAATTGTGTACATACATATGTACTTTAAAATCAAGTCCGAAACTATTATTATTTGGTGTGATAGTGTAAATTTATATTTTTTACTTATATAATGAAGTAAATACATAAACACATTTTTTTATATATTTAAATATGACCACGTTCCAAAATTTTGACCTATCTAAACTTATATATACGAGTATATATGTATGTATGTAAGTGCATATGATTTGGGCTTGATGTCCAAACCAACTACATATATTGCAATTAGAAGTTTTTTTAATCGGCATTTAAACCGTTGAAGCTTTCTAAAAAGAGAAAGAAAATAGTCAATATTTCAGTATTTTGAGATTATTTAAAATGGTTCAATAAAAACTTTCAATTTTTAGTATATTAAAAACACTCAATAGGTCTGCACTGGGCGTCTCCAGTAGACTTCAGCTGTGATAGGCGTGTCTTCGTGTAATTTTGAATTCGTACGATCTTAATATTTCGACAAGTTTTCGCTACATTTCTTAAATTATGGGAATCACCGTTTTCGATCATTATCAAACCTATGTAAACGTATGAAGAATACGTATGAAGACAGGGACTTTTACTTTATGTAATATCTATATTATGTAGATATTTATCCATTTGTTCCAAAAATTTAAAAAATTGGGTTCAAATTCAGCATAGTAGATACTTTGCAAGAACAAATTTAAATGGTTACTAAATTTAGTAATAATGGTGTACCTACTACTATGTGCATATGAGCCGCTATATTTGTTCTAAAAACACTATTTAAGTTTGACTTAATTCACAATTTGCAATCACTACTATTATTTCGATACATCCAAAATCTCGGAATAGCAAAATAAACTTATTAAAGACAACCAGTATTTTTAAATATTGTAAAACGCAAAACGTTATATTTAATTTTGTGCGAGATATTTCTCGAAATGAAGAAAAGTGGACTTATGCCATTTTAACATTCATATATACACACCTAGATAAAAATGAGAGGTCAGTAAACTGCAGTATTTTTTACATACATACATTATTGGTCAAGCTATCAGTGAACGATAATATGAATGATTGATCATCTATTTACTGGACCAAATGAAATTAAGTTACTAATCAAATAAATACAGGCAGTACTATAATGTAATACATTTATCCTGTGTTTCGCTAAACTGTGTTTGTTATTCAATAGTGTGTATATGATCAGAGATTCACAAATCTTGATCGCCAACCTTTTGGAATTCGATGGAAAAAAGGTTGTCGATCGCCGTCGGCGACACTATACAGCTGTATAGTAAAAGAATACGAATAAACAGCGGGTCGCTGGATCTATTCCGTGGCTGGCTGTGCCGTACAAAGGGACAAAAGTAATTTATGGTCGGGGAGGGAACAAAGGAGGTGTTTATGTCATTAGCGTCTCCCCTCAATTAATATTCCTCTCTGCACAGTCTTCTCGTTTTGTTTTAGATTTGGCGGAAGGAACGAGCCACTGCGCACACAGAGAAAAACACACATACACAACGCAAATGCCGGTTATTGTAATCACAATAATTAAGAACGAAGCTCGGAAAGTTGACCAACTATCGAAGTTGACTCTGCGACAGGATCACTTTTGAAACAATGAGTGTGTATAATTAATTTAAAATGTCAGTTGAATTAAGTAGATATAATATGTACATAATTATAATACTTTCCTGTCATATCGTATCAACATGTTTCAATTGCAAAGTTCGTAAAATTCTTGATGTGAGTTAAATATATAAATTACTAGCTGAAGCCGGCATGCGTTGCAATGCCAGAATAAGGCATGCAATTCCCGTTCCCGTTCCCGTTTCAAGTGATGGTTGGAGCTCTACTAACGTCTCTTCAACGCCGTGTCGTCATAAACCAACTGGTAACGTGGTTACCAACGAACACACTTCCTTAACGACACAATGGCGCTTCAAAATTTCGCGTCAGTAAAATCGTAATTACGAATATTATTATTAAGAGGTTTTTCCCGTTTTTTTTTCACAGTAAGCTTCCCGGACATGCATACAACAAATCTTGAAAGTTCCATCGTAATCGGTTGAGTGGTTTGAGATCCTATACGAGACAGATAGAAAGACAGACAAACAGACGTCCAATTTTATATATAGATAATGGTTATTAAATGGGATAATAGTTTAAATTGCATGTCTCGAATCTCGAGAAAGATCTGATGGCTTTGAATAAGATAGTACAGCACAATCACGATGTAAGGAAAATTATTCAATAAAAATATATTGAAAGCAAAAAAAGAACAACAAGAATGATCAATATGAGGAGGAGTTTTGTTATAAAAGAACGAGATCTACATATGTATATAAAAATAAATGACAGGAATAGTTGGTAGAACAGGGATTAATGTGAAATAATGAATAATTGCAGAAGGATCTGATTGGTTGCTTGAATAGAATCTTAATTAATGCATTAGGACTATCAATTATATAATTCAGAAGCTTAAACAAAAAACAAAAATCATAAATTTTCCTCCCATCCTGAAATCTGGAATTGCGGTAGGAATGGAATTTTTTTCTTTATGCGTTCTAAATTATTAATATACTAGTGTTGTACACAATGAAATATCATCGCATGTGTATTGGCATATTAAGTTATTAAATAAAAAAAAAATGTCGGTCCGCACGCGGTCAAATTTTTCAAATACCTCTTAAATATATTTAATTTAATGTTTATATTTAATTGATTAATATGAAAAAAATGGTAAAAACTACTAACCTACCTATGTACATATAAACAATATAAAGCACCAATAGAAAAATTAGTTAATTAAATTTTCAATAGATGCCGCTAAATGCTCAGAGACTAATTTGCCTAACGGAAACATTGGTAGCAAACAGTATATATATATGAAGTTTTTTCTTTCGTAATTATATTCGTACATTTTGTTGGCAGTAGTTTAGCTGTTACGTATGTACATACATATGTATGTCGAGTCGAAACGAAGGACTAGCAGATTCCAGTTGACTTACAGTACAGTGGGATTTAAAGGGGTGGGAAAGTCTAAAAATGAATTCCAAATTCCTAAAAAAGTTGATGTTCAAAATTTCTTCATTGTGTTATTAAGAGGGCTGGACCCCAGCGCCTTGTCCATACAAAAGTATTAGACTTCTCCCTTCCTCAATTATGGCACTAGAGAAACTATTTTTTAATATGTTATTTATATCCACCATAGGCATGTTTCTATTTTTTAATTTTTTTGATTAATCAAAAAATCATCAATTAATCAAAAAAATTAAAAATAGAAACATGTCTATGGTGGATATCCATAGCATATTAAAAAATAATTTCTCTAGTGCTATCATTGAGGAAGGGAGAAGTCTAATACTTTTGTATGGACAAGGCGCTGGGGTCCAGCCCTCTTAAGATTGAACTTATTTCCATCCTTACTTTTTGGTTTGAAAAAGTAAATATGTAGATATGAAAATTTGTAAAAAAAATTTCGTTTAAAAATTGGTATTGATTTTATTCATTATCAGCATATTGTTCCTACACATTTTAAATATGAAATCAATCATTTTCAAATGGATCTACCGTTTTGGTTCACTTTTAAGCAATCTAGAGAAACGCGCTTACTATTATACCTACCTAGTCGTAAAAAATAAAGGGAAGACACACGATTTAAGCCCATTGACAAATGACAACGTAGCGCCGCGACACAAAAGATTGAATGGAAGTTAAATAGGCCGCCTTGGGCAAAAAAGGAAACAGTCAAAAGTCGAACACGGCCACCGCCAGGTTTGTTTAAAAAATATAAAATAAAAAACGAAATAAAAGAAGAGTTAACGACGCATCCTTACCGGCAAAAAGGAAACACTTCGGCTCCAATGGACATCGATCTGCGCCGCTACGATTTACATACAATTACCGATTGAAAAAGAGACGAAGTGAATGAGAGGGGGGGGGGGGGGGGATGTTGCGAGGATGGGTGACAATAGTGCGGAATAAAACGACTAGAAATAGCACAATAATTTATGGCAGGCGGCTATGTTCACTCTTAAAGTTCAATATTTTGATTCAAAATATGTTTCTCGTTAAATCTCCGTATGTACATCACATGTATCACACATACATACATAAATATGCTACTAATGACGAACTGAGTCCTACAGACATAATCGTACATACATACATAATTCTAAGCTCTGAATAATTCCACAATATATAAAAAAATGCAAAGGAGGTATGTAAAAATACCCAAAATGCACAGGCACACTAACTAACACACACACACATTTTTTTCTGGACGGTTAAAACGTGATCAGTAATCGATTCTGACTTCGAATCAATCAAAATCTCGAGTTTGAATTTTCGCACGATCGCAATTAGAATCAACTTAAATCTTTTGTACATACATATATGCAGTGGTGTCACCCCAATTTTAGAACAATGGGTTTCCAAATTTTTTTTCAATAAAATAATTTTGAAAATATTCTGTAAATATACATATCACATTCTATTTTGTATATGTACATATCTACATTCTTTTTTGTCCAAGGCACTATTACATGAAAGTTCATTAAATTCTCAAGATTTGTTTAATTTTGACAAAAACTATATGAATTTTTAGATTAAATAATGGGTTTCCGGAAACTTTTGATTTTTAGCAAGAGTTTCCGGAAACCCATGGAAGCCATTATAGTAACACCACTGTAACGGGTGACCATCACCGAACCGACAGTCAAAAAATATAACTTAAGATCTTTCGATTTTCGATCTTTGCCTTCCGATATTTGCTTTTTCGATCTTTTGACTTTCGGTGCCGTGAGGTAGACCCCACTGTAACATATGTATGTTCATCTCATTGTAATCACCAAGACTCTTCACAAGTGTGTTAGTATGTTTATTGGTGAATCTGTCGTAGAATCTCCTGGTTAGTTCGTTGGCATTAATATGTGATTAGCGGAATGTTACTTAGGGACTGTAGGCAATTCAGGTTTTATCATAAATATGTAGGTTTCATATAAAATATTTACTTCGAATTACTTGGAGGTTTGAATTTCGGTACACTATATTTTATTATTGACCAAGGTGAGTGGTGCCTATCTACGCCTCTGAAGATAAGGGGAAGAAAGAGTGGAAGCCGAGTGGCGAATAATCCGCACGGATTCCGGCAGCAGCGCGCGCGCCTAAAAAATAAAAACATGGTTCGGTCACTTTTTAAGCACTAAATTGCTCTTCGCTCCCGGTTGGACAATGGGTTCGAGACGTCAATCGACGTTCGAGATAAATAAATGGCCATTGTCGGGCTGTATCTGAGATCTTGGGCCGGTGGCGCCAGAGTCTTGACACTCAGGCGACAGTTTTATGTTGCCTCTACAGCACCACTTCAATTATGTACTCACCCTACATAAGTAACTATATAAATTATAACTATGTATGGAAGAACGAGTGCGTGTTGGCGCGTGTGTGTGTGTGTGTGTGTGTGTGTGTGTGTGTGTGGGTGGATGTTTGCGATGTGCAAGTGGACTGACAAGACTATAAAAACAATCTTAGGACTCGTTAAAAGTCGACAGGTAGGTACGACTAGTATTAAGGTAAATTTATAATAAGAAGATAAATTTCGGTTCGTTGTAACGGAAAAAGTTCTTCAGTCAGTGAGAAGCGGAATAGAAGAAATGTGAAAGTCAATTTGAATTTTTCAGCGACAAATCCGCGATTTTTTTCGACTTCCTCTGAAGCAATCTTCGTTGAAGCTTTACAATTACACGAATAAGTTTTTGGAAGTCTGTAAGCGTGGTAAGTAATTTCAGTGATGTGATTCAAATGAGAAAATAAAATTTGAAAATAATGTTTTTAATGATTGAAGCAGTTACAATTTTGAATATTAAGTGTTTCAAGCTACATACATACATACATACATAAATACATACACAACTTTTGATGAGATTCGTTTAAGTTTTAATTTTTGAAAAACTCAACTTATGAAATATTTTCTCACAAGTTATGAGATCTAGTTGTGCATTTTCTATAAGAGATGCTATCCTTTTTTTCCCAAAACTAGAATACATTTTAAGAAGATATTTTCTGATGCATTAATTTTCAATTATTTTCCAATATCTTCATTTCTTTCTTTATTTTCGTTTTCTTTTAGTTTTATCTTTTTATTGACTTTTCTTTCGTTAGTTTTTTCATATTTTGTTTTTTCTTCTCTATTATTTTATTATTGCTATCTTAAATGTTTTATTTTTTCTTTTTTAATTTATTTATAAGTCAAACCCCTTCGGTTTAGAGTTAAAGAATTTTTGTTAAAGATAAAATATTTTTGATAAATTTATTATTGCTCAGAACAAACTTTAATCTATTAAACTCAATCTGGATCAAATATTCATTCAAAATTAAGGCCAATTAATTGATAGTATAATATTTCTTTTTAAAATATAGGTATATTTCTACATATATCTTTAACATCTCGTTTTCTGACGAAAGGGTCTTTAGACTGTATTCGTTGAGGGGGTAGTGGCCTAAAGTTGAGGGTTTTATAGGTTGAATTTATTGACCTTTAAAACGGATTTAATAATACCTTGAAGCTTTCGTGATTAGCTTACGAACATATGTATGTATAATACATAAACATATTTATATAATAAATAGAACTTTTTTCATCCTGCTAACGTTGCAAGTAGGCAGAAAAAGAGCATTTGGACTATTCTTATTGTAATTTTGTTGTAAATATAGCAAAACAATATGATCAGTGATTTCCATTAACATAAGAATTCGATATTGGTCCGAACATTGATTTTTAAATTCTTTCGTTGGGGACAAGTAGTGTGAGGACAGTCTCGTAGGTCGACACAAATTGCCAAAAGCTTTTAGTGGCCAATCTCAGGCGAATCGAGCCATATCTATTCCGAATCTTTCAATTCAATAATAACGAGTGAACCGCACTGTTTGGATACCTACGCTATCTCGCATTTTTAATACGCGAGTCGATTTTAATTTGTTAAAAGGACTTTGGAGGGGTGGGTGAGTGCGGGGGTTGAGGCGAGATCCCCAACTCCTTATCTGTATTCGGAGGACCGAAAAAAATGTACAAGCCGTGGTCCAAAATCAAACGTCGGCAGGACGCAATCAAAAAGGAAGCATCTCCACAAAGAATTTTAAGTATTGGAGATCCGTCCGGCCGGGCACTCCAGTGGCGGCTCAGTATCTACAAATCTAATGCAATTAATTAATTTCAGGAATAGCCATTTGAAAATTTGTATGCTTTATATGACCGTACGAAAATTACTAACTGTTTGTGTTTATGCAAAAATTTTCAGTTAAAACAAAATAATAATATACTTATGTACATATTTCGAACTACATTACATAAATTACGAACATACATGTGTAATTGATTTGAAACGATTTTGATAGTTTTTCTTAATAATATAGATTTTATATTTGATTTTGAACGTAGCGATTTCTATTGATTTCAGATATACATAAGATTTACTATTGAATGTTGTTTTTAATATTTTAATTAAAAAATGTCGAATTTAACAATTTTCCTTCGGATTTATTTGAGTGAAATCTCAAATATTTTTAGTTTGGCATTTGGCATTGAAATCATTACTAATATTTTTAAAGGTCATTTTGTATGATGAACCATTAATTTTCAATTAAAATTGGATCCATACAAAAACGTATTAAATTTAAGTATTTATTTTCCGGTATTCACTATTCTGTTGGCTATTTTTTGCGATTGGTATTTAAATACATAAATAATAGGACATGAACACAATTAATTCGTTTTTTTTTATACACAATTAATTGTTTTCCCACATATTCAGTAAATCGTGAAATCATGAAATACGTAAGCACAGATTCAAAAACTTATATAATGTATATATAAAATATTTAATCAAATAAAATATATTCAATCAAATAAAATATATTTAATCAAATAATGTCTAATATAAAAAAAATATTATGTTTTTATTTAATTTATATTATACATATGTACTTTTTTCCAGCGACAGATATATACATATGTACATATACATACATGCATATATTATAATATATATGTATAAAAAAATGAAAATGGTTAGAAATTATTATTATTTGTATGTTTAAATCATATATTGAATACTACGTATACGATAATTATTGACGATCGCATGATGCGCATGAATTGAAACAGCTATAAGACAAAATGCAAAACTTGGTTAAACTCGCCCATGTTTATATGAGTGTCCACTCAATATTAATTAATCGTAGAACACGTGCCGCCATTGTCAATTGTCGGTTTGTTTTAATATAAGCAAGCACTTAATGTATGTATAGATACAAATCGAGATGTATTATGTATATTAACTTTGCTCCCGCAACCAGATAAGCACGTAACTGCAGTTTTATACGCGCCCTTATCTCCCAACCACGCATCGAATATTCCCGACGGAAAAAATCGAACCTCGGCCCACTATCTCACACAGAATCTAATGTCAATTCGAGAATAACAAAAAATTAAATAAAAAACGCCAAACAAACAACATCCGAGGAGGCAAGAGGAAAAAAGTTCACATGTGTGTATGTATAAATAGTAGGTACCTACGTATATATGAATGAAATAAAAACGAAACGAAAGCGTTAAAGGTTCCGCCGACATTAAAACACTGCGTGTTTTGGTGTGTATATGTATTTTTTTTAAATTTATTTTGTTCACAGCATCCTGTGTTAAAATTTATATCAGATCCCATTAAAGCGAGATTGATCAAGAGCGAACGGTGACCGAACGTTTACGGCCACAAAAAAGGATACGTCGTCGTTGTCGGCTAGAAAAGGTTACACATCCCATTTTATTGATAATTACCCAGTGCCATTTGAGAACCTTGCATTTGGTCGTTAAACAATCCGACTGAATAATAACTCAGTCTTGTTCAGATTCATCAAAGTCTCGTCGTTTGAATCTGTTAGAAAATTTGTGAAAATTTCCACACAAGTACCATGTTTAAAATTGAAAAATATAATCTATGACATGTACATATATTTTTATTACATTTTACCATACTTAAATATATTAATAAATATGTATTACATAGATATATAGAACATTTAATGTGTTTTAAATGGCATAAAGCTGACAAAGATAAATCGACTTAATATGAGAAATTAAAACACTTTCAAATTGGCATGTATTATATTTAATTAGTTAGTTGAAATATAATACTTTATAATTAGTTATCAGTTGTTATTTTACATGGCCAACAAATAAAATAAACGGTCAGTACCTACACTTTTGTTTTAGTACACTCATAAATTTAGAAAATAAAATGAATGATCGTTTATAATTACATCGACTGATCAGTATTTTTACTTACCTCTTCTTATTTATAGTTAACGATCAATGGTTCAATTAAAGGGTCAGTTCATTTTAACGCTTGATGTAATTTCACATGCATTCTATTGTGCTATGACATTATGTTTAATTTACATATGAATAATAAAATTAATTTATTGAAGCTGAAAGAAAGCACGTTAGTTATTTTTTGCAACAAAAAAAATCTCGTTTTTTTTACTTACCGGAGCGGAGACTAGTCAATCATTAATTTAGATTTTTTGTTTTGATAACTTGTTTTTGAATTAAAAACTGCAAAATCCAAGAATATGTAAAAATTGCGCACTTTTTTAAACGCTCATATCTCTTAAACAAGAGCAAGCCAACAAAAAAATATTGTCATATTCGAATTCAGTGGTTCAAACTTAGTAAAGATATGCTATTTCTTTTTGCTCAGTGTAATTTTATAGAATGAACATTTTGATAAATCTAACAAGAGTATTTATTGACATAACGGATGTATTAAATAAATTCGTATACAGTTACAGATCATTTAATTTCGAACCTAATAATTAGTGTAATTGATAAACAGTAAAATATTTAGTTGTCTTTAAAAAAATCTTGATTCTACATAATTTAAATTAGCAATACTAACACTGGATCGTCTATACATTGAATAAATTCAGGATTTATTTAAACCATTTCACTCCTTGCTATTTTTATTCTGAATTAATTATTTGAACATTTTGTACAAAGTAAAAACATTTCCAACAAAACTCTACACCCAAGTAGAGTTTTGTTGGAAGTTTAAAGTAGCATTTAAAATAGGCATTAAGTCAATTTGCCCAGTGCTAAATAAAATCAATTAATCAGACGACGACGAAAATAAAAATGGAAAAAAGAGGGATCCGCAGTAAAATGGTGGAGGGAAAAGAGGGTGGCAATAGATCAAAGGCGACTTTTGGCCCGAAGACCACCTCCTCGCTTTCGTGCCAAACTCTTCGCTGAAATGTTTAAAAAGTCATGCTAATTCCGCGGGGGAGAGCGCAATTAAGCGTCTGGGTCTCATTATGAAGAGTCAATCGGGTTAGACTCAATTAAGCAATCTGGGTATTTATCTCAGTTAACCGCTGTGCGCCCGCATGGGGTCTATAAAAGTCGTTCGAATCAATTTTGTTTAACCCACTACTACGCTATAGCGTTTGAATACGTACATACATACATATATATACATATATAGTGACTTTTAAGAGTCGAATCGGATTTTTTTAAATTATTACATTGTATATGAAGTTTTAGCAATATTTTGTAGCGAATTTAGTTGATATAATCACGATATACAAAGAATACGGATTCAATAAATTCAACAAAAGTTCAAGTTGTTATTGTGAAATAAAACAAAAATCTCGAACTTCTTTATTACGATATAAATATGAGATATATGGATATGTAATACATACATATGTAAATATAAAATGATTAAAAATATTAAACACTAGAAACAATGGTAACAGTAGAAATAGTAGAAACAGTACATAAAAGTATGTATATATTTAGGACAAGTTATAGGCATTTCCGAGTAGCAAAGAAGAGGAAATAAGGAGACGTATGAAATTTGGATGAAGTATATTTGTGTGAATGGACGACATTTTTGCAAGGCTCTTTTAAAAAAAAAAAACTTTAAAAATGTTTGATTTCAGATAAAGATCTTTGATTAATTTGTTTTGCCAGTGATGAAGCATGGATGTGAAATTTCAACATTGGACGCCAAAATCCAATGCACTCAAAGAAGTATCAAACACTGTATGCTCGGCATAACGAGGACAGATAATAAACGAAATATGTACAATTTACATAGGTGAAAAGTATCAAAAAAGTAGTTGATGTAAAGTGATGAGATTGAAATGGCAATGGGCAGGTCACGTAGTTAGAAGAATCGACCGAAGGCGGATGAAAGAAGTGCTGGAATGGTACCCGAGAGAATGTAAAAGGGTAGAATCAAGGACGCAAAGAAGATGAGTGGATGAAATCAAAATAATGTATGGGATGATTTGGATTACGAGAAAAATATACGAATGGTAGCGTGTTAGAGAGCCAGCCATCCAGCAGTGGATGCTGAATAGGTGCATGTAAATGATGATGATGATGATACGATTGTCATCAAAATTTACATTTTAGAACGTAGGATTGTAGAAGTATGTATACTAAATTTTAACGTCTGAGAGGGGAATGGGGGGTTAAACGAGGCTCACCTACCGCGAAGTTGCGAATGAACAAACGTTTCGGAAAAATTTACATAAGTCTGAGGAGCGAATTCGCTAACTGGGGCGCTTGTAGCAAGCTCGCTGATAGCACACGGCGACAATAAAAACACGAACACCTCTCCTCAATGGGTAGGTGGTTGGTTGTGGGGTGTTGCTGGTCGTTGCTGCTGTAAGTCGTTAACGACATATCAATACAGACGGGAAGTTGCGGTCAATGTCACCAACGTTATATGGTTAGGTTAGGTTAGGTTAGAAATATAATTTTTCTAACAGTTTTTATACCCATCTAATATATAATTTCGAAAGAGACTTTGTATGTATGTATGATAGTTTGGTTCGTAAATCCGTGACGTTCAATTTAATAAAAAAAACAAACGAATATTCAAATAAATTTAATTAAATGTTTACTATTAGTTTGGCCATGTTTAAGCGGTTTATATTACAAATACTGAGCGAAGCCGGGTAAAAACACTAGTTATAAATATTTTAGCACCTTCATATCAACCTACACATAAAAATAATATACGTATATAGGTTTTGAACGGTTTCGTAATTATTATACTAATATTTCTAATAATTGATGACATATCATAAATATATTTTTTTTACAATTTTTTGTATTTAAAATAAACATATGTACCTACTTAATGAAGATACTTTTTACTTTATCTATGTACGTAGTAACAATAGATGAAGTTTTGTGATCATGCGAAAATTCGAACTCGAGATTTTGACTGATTCGAACTCAGAATCGATTACTGATCACGTTTTCATGATCTAGAAAAAATGTGTGTGTATGTGTGTGTCTGTGTGGCTGTGTGTTTTGGGGATTTTTTGAACACCGTTAGTCCTATCGAACCGAAACTTAGTATCGGTTACTGAAATTCTTATCGACACGACGTAAATTTTTTTCAAATTTTTAAGTTGACCGGAAATGGTACCTCCCGTTATAGGTGTCCTCTTTTTTTTAAGTTTTTGAATTCAATTATCTCCCAAACCGCTAACTGAATCGGATTAAATATTTTTGACATGTAATAGAAATAATAATCTTTATAACCTTATATTTTTTTAATATTTTTATCTGAATCGGAAGTAGTACTTTTACTTTAGAGAATCGAGATTTTTTATGTTTTTCTCAGAAACCTTTTGGTTTATTAAATTGAAATTTCACATATAGAAGTTTAAGCGTAATACCAAGTTATGTATACAATTTGGAAAGCATCCCTCAACCGGAAGTGGTAGTTTACTCTTGTTCGATTTTTCTTCCACTATTTTTTTCGACCTTATACATGTGTGATCTTCACGAAAAAATTAAGTATAATTCATCTATCAATGTGAGGATAATAAAAAAAAATTCCAAATTTAATAAACCGGAAGTGGGATTTTATCTTCTTAGAAAGGTCAAAAATGTTGTCGCCTGGATCCTGTCCACACCCCCGAACGTATTAAGCTGAAAAATTATATTTGTATTATTTATGTACTAACTTAGATTTGCTAACGTTTTGGTCAGAATTCGTAAACCGGAAGTAGTATTTTTTTTTAAAACAATATTCCATTATTTTATTTTGACCTTTTAAATTATTTTTATCCTCTTGATATTTAATGTGTATAATATTTATACTGATTTTAAATAAAAAAAAAATTGAACAAAATCTGTCAACCGGAAGTAGAACTTTTGTCTTGTGCAAGTTTCTATATATTTGCGCTCAATTTGTATCGCTATCATAGTTATTAGTTCAATATTTTTCATAGTCAAAATGACGACGAGGCTATGAAAAAAGCGAAGATTTTCTGGAAAAGATCGCTTCCGCCTATTGGGAGCATTGAACTTGTTAAGCCGCAATATTTGATATAAACAATTCATATTCGCATTCACCCCCCCACCATCGCGATGGCCAAATACATACATTTCGTTTCAGTTTCGCATTGCATTTTGGTCAAGAAATACAACATTGTTAAGGAGCCAGTGCTCCGTCCAGAATGCCTTGGTAAGGCCCAAATACCTGCTTATAAAAGGCAGGTCGCTCAGTGCATCTTCCTCGACACGTTTGGTAACCTATTGTTATAGTCACGTATCAGATATACAGTTTCACGGTCTCGGCATGCAGTTCCACGCTTTCGCGTTGTGAATTCTAAGAACTCTGGATGTGACCGAATGCCGTTACCGACCACTAAGTTAATTGTTAGCCGACTGCACTTAAGCGATTATTTTATTTAATCCACATTTACACCTGAAGACAGCAAATTATAGCCACCGAGACTTTCTACTAATTCGGTAGTGCGGTTATTAGTAGCTGGGTCACAGATTCACAGGATGATTTGTTAGCAAATATTGACTAAGACCACGAATTTGCGACTTTGACCGTAACCCAGCGGATATAGCACACACCTCTCAGTCGAAACTAATGAGCCAATACGAGGTTCGGCTTATCTGTCGTGAGCCCCCCGAGTTGCGGTGTCACGTGTGCATCTCCCAGGTACAGCAGCTTGGGCTTATAATTCTGACACCTCTCCTACCAGACCGATATCGACGACCGGAAATGGCGAACCCTTTAATTGCGAGCACCCGTTCAACTCCCCTCGACGACACTTATTTATTTTACTTTCGTGTCGATTCATATCGATGGTTATATGTAGCTACCTGGCGCTAAGGTCCAGAGTTCGTACTTTTTCCGAGTGCATACTCCTATAGCTCAGTGGTGTTCAGTTTGACGCAACTTTCTATTACTAATCAAAATTACAATCGTCTCAATTTAGAGTCCCCATCCATAGGTTACGAACCCCTGGCTTTACTGGATGAATGGAATATACATATGTAGAGCAGGGCTGTGAGGGAAACTCGTTGATATCCGTAAGTCGTATTTTTCGTGTGATTACTTTGATATTTTGGCTTTGATTATATCATAATTTACATACAAACGTATGTTTACTAAAAATAACCGTTTTATTGTGTAATCAGTAGGTCATAAACAGTCAATTATTTTTATTGATGAAAATTAAAATTTTGTGTTTTCCTACCTATGTATGTATGTATGTAAGTTTACGAACTTCTTGAAATCTAACCACGTAATCTTAAACGTTCAATTTATTAAAAGATACTAAGCATTGATTCATACTAACTAAAAAAAAATACCACCGGATATATTTTTACTTTAAATATGTACATTTTTCTTTGCCTTAAAGTGTTCTCTTATACTTTTTGTTTTAGGCATTTAATTGTTTCTACATACATTTGGTTACACTAATACAACACGTATGTAAATCCAAACTTGGGTTATACATATTCAGGAGATAATGAAAACTGTTCTATCGACCACTATATTATATCAATTTTGTCACACGAACAATTTTGACCTTATTTGGAAAGTTTCGGTTATATCATTTTAAGCAGAGGTGTATTGAGAAGTTCTAAAAATGTAATATTTAATTTAAACTTGATTTATAGGTTTGCATTTTAGCAAATTGATACATAAAAGAAAGCCTAATTTTTGTTGAGATAAATCAATGAAATTTTTTATTTAACGACCCCTTTGATACGATGAACGTTTTTCATTAGGTTCATCGATGAAAATCCAAAATTTATTCAAATGACTGTGTTGTGATATTGAAACTATAAAATGTTATGTTGTTGTGATACAATTTTTATTGTTCAGACAGTACCAAACCGACAGGACAAACTTTTCTTTATTGTCTGTGTAATTTTCATTGAACTTTAAATCTTCGCATCATCGTTGTTTCAAAGATAAGAGAAAAATATTGGTTTTGGTTCACTTTTGCACGAAAAATCACCACGTACATACATTATACGTTGTATCCCACATATCCTTAACGCAGCTAAGTGACTGCTAACAAGCCTATAAGGGAGTTGCCATATAATTAAGAACCGGGAGGTAGGCGATAAGATCAAGGGTTATCAATTAAAGCTGACAGGTGCGCGGGTGCGACTATCCCGAGGATTATTTTTTTGTTTTTATTATTTTATTTATATATTTATTTTATTCTCACCTTTTGTTTTCTCGCCTTTCGACCACTTTTACAACGCACCCCGGACATTCAATTTTTTCCATCAATACAATGAATAATATTTATGAATTTTTGAATGTGATACATATAGTACATACATTTATATATGCATGTACATAATTTTTAGTCAGATTGAAATTATTGTAGACTTGAATTTCGGACCTGCTCTCATTACAGTCATAACTCGTGTCATTAAAGTCATAAAATATGTTTCAGTTCTTTTTCCATTAGAGGGAACAATAATCCCAAAGAAAATAGTCAGAAGTGCACAACCCCTTGAAATTCACAAAAACAAATCAGCATATCTTCACATAGGAATCCAGGTTTGACCTGATTAATAAGAAGCTTTGGGAATTCCTCGTATTTAATTTATATCTTCTTTATAAGTTTCTTGAAGCAGAATTTCATGCATATGTACGTACATATGTCTCCTTTTTGTTTACCATTTCAACAAAAGCTCAAAAGGAACTAAGCTTAAGAATTTTCAAAATTTCTTTGAGAACTGGAATTTTTTTTAGGACGAGTTACTTAAGTTCGCAGACACAGTGGTTCTCGGTTTTTTTATATAGTTTTGCACATGCAAAAAAAATCGATGGCATTCCTAGTCTGTGCCGTCGCGATCCTTTCCAAAACTCGCCCCCTAGAGTGTTTTCAGTGATATGATATGATAAGACACGAAGACACACCTGTCACAGCTGGAGTTTACATAGGCGTGCCGTGCCTCAATTTTGAATTTTCTTACCATAATGGTGAGAACACACTCACACTTGTAATTAAGAATCATTATTCTCACACTTGATTCCACATAATTTTCTTCTCAAGACAGTACACTTCTTACACTGTTTTCATTAAAATGTGATGTTTTTTGTTAAAAATATTATGCACAAATTTAAAATAAGTATAGCATCTATATTTAATTGGGTTTTTCTGTATAAGCAATTTGTCAACTTGGAAAATAAATTATAAAATAATATATTACATGTCACTTAGCTAAAAAATTTATATTTTAAGAATTTTTATTATTTGCCAGTGATTGCAGTAGTAGCATTATTCCAACACAAAGTTAACTAAAATGCCAGGGTAGAATCTGTGTGTGGGCAGAGTCGGCTCGTGCTTAATCCAATTAAAATAAATTTATTTACGTTGTGCGGCGCCCTACGAACTTTCTGCTTTTGATAAAATTTTACACGACCTGTGCTCAACCAATTTAATTGTGTGCAGTTTTTCAATGTCTTTTCATTTGTTTTTTTATATTAGTCTGGATAGATTTTCGATATTTTTGCAGTGCATAGTGTGAAACTGTGACCCGGAATCGACGGAATTTAAAAACTCTGGAACTCTTTCAGAAACCTCTGGAACTCAGGTTCAGATTCAGGTTCTAATGAATCGTGTACAACAATAAAACACAGAGTAATAATATCGTGTAAAAACCCTTTTTAAATTTAAATGTTTCATATTTCATTCATCGATTGTTGGGAAAACAAGACGTATTATATTTACGTATGTACATATGTACAAGCCAAGATGTATGTACCTATGTATGTATGTATGCACCAAAATTCATACTATTTTTATACAATTCATATCACACACCTCTCAATTTTCGTAGTACATATAGACGTCACAAGAAAAACCCACCAAATGAAAACTGCATGATAAATATCGAAATCCGCTAACGTACATGCATTATATGTCATTTTTTCCTCGTCTAAGAATATTTTAAAGCAATCATTATTTGGGCTGTAAGTGGCGGATGTCCAATTTTAAGTTCCAAAAACATTTTCTGTTTGACATAATTCACAAATTGTTATCACTTCTGTTAATTCGATATGTCCAGAATCTCGGAAAAGCTAAATAAACGTAATACAGGCCACCAGTATTTTTAAATATTGTAAAAAGCAAAACATTATATTTCATGTCTTGCGAGATATTTCTCTAAAGAAAGGAAAGGGGACTTATGCCACTTTCAAACATACCGGCACGTTTTATTTCAATTATACAAACTCTAAAAAGGTAAATCTGTGAGTGGTGAAACCTTAAAATATATTTCAATTACGCTATTTGTCAAACGAAAGTTATATAATTAAAGTAATTACGTATTACTTTAATTATTTAGTAAATATAAAATGCTTTATATTTACATATGCATATTTTTTTATTTCATGAATATGAACCGTAAACTGACTTGCACGATGTGAAAAATACGTATAAATCACAATGCCTACAAAACGAAGCTAACATGAGGCTTTTTGGGTACGATCAAAAAAATAAAGTAATAATATTTTGGGATACGATATTTTCAGTATCCCCACTTGTTGCTCTTGTTAAGTAGTAAATGATTCCAAATAAAAAGTAATTTTTTAAATCAATCGTTTTATTTATTAGACAATGAAATGCCCAAGTTTTTGATATCAAATGAATTTCATAAAATAGAACTTGCATATATTACATCGTATTGTATATTTACATACATAAATATATTACATGTGTGTACATATTATACATATTATACATGTGGTTTCATATTAGGATGAAGTAGTCCACAAAATACAGACATTTACAAAAATCACAATATGTATTTCATCAGGGAAAAATGTTGGATAAATACAAATAAAAAGTTTTCCTATCGAGACAAGCACCGTGATCGGGCCATCTATGAGATTTTCAGCATCCTTTTGTATATCCACATCTCAAAGGCCTGCGGCTTTTTACACATCTGCGATTTTTGCACTTCTGTCCCATACAGTAAGACGCTGAATGCCTAAAATAGCAAAAATGGAAGTCATAGTGGTAAGCTGAGATCACGTATGGTTAGGACAAATTTAATTTTTTTTAAAACGAAGTTCTCACTAGCTGTTCTTTAGTGCGAATTTCCTAATCGCTTTCACACGATTCATCCGAAGAACACCAAAGATATCTGAAATTATTGACTCTCACTTGTGAATTTTTAAAAAAAATTCCATATTATGAGTTGACTGAATATCATCCATTTCGTTTTTCTCACATTCAATACTCGATTTGGGGCTATGCACAACAATTCCGTTTAATTATTCTTGCAAGTCAACCGGTAGCGTAGATTAATGATTAGCATGTAATGCTTACAATTGTGTGGTCATGGGTTCTATCCCTGGTGTGTGCTACTGGCCAGACCTTGGATATGTGACTCCAAGGTCGATCGTTTTCTATCAGGCTTTGCCAATATATCTGATTTAATTGAAACTGTCCTAACCTCTCGCAAAAATTCGAGCTATTTAGCATTTCGATTTTCACTAATTTGTATAAATGCTGCAAATTTGTCCAATGATGTCTCTGTGAATGTTAATTGTTGTTTGTATTTGCCTTTTATTATATTTTCAATACTTCTGTACAATGTTTAGACAATAAATATCGTGTTTAATGTAAATATATAATTAACAGTTAGGGACATTTATCTTAATATATCTTAATCTGTATAGCTCACCCTTGGCATTGGAGTAACTTTTGAAGACAAGTGTGTATGATTGATTGAATAAAATAAAATATTGTATAATCTATGCTAGTGGCTAGTAGTATAGTATCATCCGCATATCAAATAGTATGGTCTTCAAATATAAAAGTGCGGAATGAGACGAGATCGTGATTTACCGATGTGGTAGGCGTATCTTAATGTCATTTTAATTCGTACGATCTTATTATTTCGAAAAGTTTCTCCTACATTTATTCATATATGGGAATCACCGTTATTGACCACTGTCAAATCCATGTATATCAATACAAGGATAAATTATCACCAAAAACACTCCAGGAGGAGAATTTTGCCAAGGATCACTATGAGATAGATTAGGCGTGCAAAACTATCTTAAAAAAACACGTGCCACGTACCACTCAGTGTGTCTGCACCGTTACTGACGACCATACCATTAACTATAACTCCATGTCTTCCAAGGCATAAGCAATAATATTTTCAAATTAAACAACATCTACGAGGGCACACATCCTTGATGAGCTCTCTTCAATATTCTTATGCAATCTTTAATATTCTGTTGCGCTCGACACGAACTATGGCATTCTGATTCCAGTCCTATCTCCAATAGTATTTGGACTGTTAGTGAACTGATATTTGTATTATTGAACATGCCCGCTGCTTGTTTGACTTTCTTATGCATATTAAATGAATTATGTTTTGCGTTGAGTTGCTCTATGTACATACATATAATATCTCACTAAATTCGTTTGCTAGCTACTGCCCCTTACGAATCGGAGGACGCATGGATCTTTGAACTTCCTTGTATCTCTACACAGTTACGTTTTAAATACCTTTTATACATATTATTTAGCTTGTTATATGTGCGACGGAAATCCATCAGCTATAGTATTTCTTCTGTTATTCACGGCTTGATGTATGTATGTATGTAAGTTTTTCTTGAAATTGTTAGCCTCTGCTGAGTGGTTGTGTTGATTATCTCTTTGATAAAAACTAATTTATGTACATACATACATATATACATACGTAGATTCGATAATCTTACTTTTTGAAGTAGAAATATTGCATATTTAATTCAGACTGTATAGAACTCCCGATTCCTTCGTCATGCAATTTTTCTATTTCAATCCGAAACTTTTCAGTTTGAATTTAACGTTTTGCTATTAGGAGATTATGGTCTGTGAATGCTTGACAAATGAAAATTAAATAAATAAAATTTGACAAATGAAAACGGAATTAATTTCAAAACTAAAAGGATATAAAATGGAAGAGAAGTGAGGATTGATAATAAATTATTTATTAAAACTTCGACTGTCAAGAAAATCGACTAATCCATAAGAGCATCCTGAAAATAGTAGCTTTCAACTTTTAGACGCATTTCAAAAATCAAATTATGTGAAATACGAGGATTCCATGTTGTTAAAATAGCCCGTATTAATGGATAAAATATCCATCCACTCTGGATACCGTTCATCCCGCTTATAAAATATTCAATGGATATATATATATATATATATATATATATATATATATATTTTTTTTTTTTTTTTTTGACCATTGTGGCGCTTTAGGAATTCCTGTTATGCCACAATGGTCTGTTTAGAATAAATAAATAAATTATAATTTTTCCATAGTGACATTACAGAGTAGTTCCAAGTCGTCAATATGGATAAACAAAAAAAAAATAAATAAAAAAGGATACGATGAGAAGAAAATGAAATAAAACAAATACAATAATATAATACGTTACGATCTCAAATTAAACAATACCTTAATTAGATCAGCATATTTATATATACATACATATACGGGTATTTTTAAATTGACACGTATGTATGTATTTACACATTACGATCTATTATATTTTCGTGGATAGCAGCAGTGTCTACCGTATGTTTTTTTTTTAATTTACCATGGTTTTATTATGGCCAAACTTTTATATATGTATGTACATATGTACCTATGTACTATAGAGGTGACAAATACAGGGTAGGTGGCCAATTTGCTGACGAACCGTTTCGACAATGAAATCAGATGAATTGGCAAACTCTGATAGTAAACGATCGATTGCATTTCGATAAAATATCATATTATACGGGCAATATGCATTTACATATACATATATATGTGTATATATGGACATTTTCGCGATTCGTTCGGGTCTTTGTCGCGCGTGGGTTGCGCGCTCGCGCTTTGACCCGTGACAGACTATTTGTCAAGCGGTGAGAGATGTCGTCATCTGGAATTTCTTTTGTGTGTGAAATCTCCGAGAGGGACTGCACCCACAGGTGTCCCGACGCTGACAAATGGTCACCCGCTCGTTCCAACACAAATTTCTATTAATGAAATCAAAATGCCTTCATCTGTTGTCCGATAAAGCGCACGCGGTAAAAACGTCACTCGATTCGATTCATATGACTATTTTTAATATTATTATAATACCCACGTCAGAGGTAGCCAACATTTTTGTGAGTTCACAAGCTTACATTGAAAACGGTATTAAATTATATGAATGAAGTGCCCATAAGAATTTCAGTGACCGATACTAAGTTTCAGTTCGATAGGACTTATGGTATACAGAGAAATCAGTCGAATCAGTCAGATCAACGAGATCAGAGAAATAAGTCAAAATCTCGAGGTCAAACTTTCACATGATCGTACATAGATAAAGTAAAAATACGACAAGCTATAATAATAACTTTAATACAGAAATTCGATCAGATTAACGCTTTTGCGAGACTAGGACCCCAGGGTCGTTCGTTAATGGTGTTTGTTTAGGTGAGGGTCTCGGGACCTCAAAGGGTTAAAAACGAACCGTTGCCCGGACACGACGACGAATGATCAATGCTCCCCTTCCTCCCACCGAACGGTCGACAGGGGTCTGTACCCCCTCCCTTTCCCAACCACCCAGATGAAGCTAAATCAAAACGACAATTAAAAACTGTTCGAGGAAAACTTTCATAATGGCGCCCCCTCCACCCAGATCATTTTTAATGTGGAGAGATGGTGTGTAAGGCAGTATCTGGCAAGGCAACCGCTCGACCGGTTCGGCACGGTATTAAAAAGACTAAGAGCCGCCCGGTACAATAAAAAGGAGGGTACCGGGCGTCATCTGGATCCAACATAATTAAAACGCAAAATATTCGCGCTGAGCCCCCTCTTGTACCGGCTCTGGACCCACCCGCAGGCCGCTCCTAACGAGCTCCCAAAACCCCTCCAAAGTCAACACATCACCACTAATGCTAGACACACTCTCGCCTTATATCATATATATTAATATATAATTATATCATAAAACACATTAAATATACCCACATACAGGGCCGTCGACAGAAAGTCTCGGGCCCATGACAGGCTTATGGGCCGGGCTCCCATCCTCTAATCATCGCTTTATCTACATATGTACGTAGTAACAATAGATGAAGTTTTGTGATGATCACGTTCATGGTTAAAAATAAGCATTGCTGATCCGTCTATATGTATGTCCAAAAAGTGCAATGCACGCGGGCAGCCGAATTTAGGGGGCGGCCGTCACCCCGATGGTATAAAGCCTTTCCTGTTTGGCTCGCGAGATATTTTTAAATAATCTCGAAGAGTACAGTTGGTTCTCACGATTCTGACTCTGAGGAAGTCCGATAGAGAGATCGATCAAAAAAGGTATCAACTCAGTGGCGTTAAGATGTAAGTGTATTTGCCGCCCCTTCCACTAGAAATCGTTGTGAACCTCTGTGGCAAAGATGTATAGAAATGTACATATGCATGCATGTATATACATATGTATTTTATCATGTGGAAGATGCGTTTATATAGATTGCTTTATATACTTGTATATTTTATGTCTGAACGCTTGAAAATACTACTAATGAATAAAATATAGACTTTTTTGTAGTTTCCTGTATTTAAAGATATATGTACATCTATACTAGCAGCGTGTCGTCATTAGACTAGAAGAACTAGGTTAGTCCCCTAAAATTTGACAATATCAACAATTCAATTACAATAAATTCAACCGTTGTCCATATTGATATTGCTCACCCGGATTAACGAAATTTAGAAACTAGAATCGGCTCTACCTGAGGTAATGGTAGTGGTAGTGGATTGTTATGATATGTTCCAGCGCGTCGTTCGCTTGAACGGGCTCGTAATTCTGTTCCCTTTAATTCTTTCTGTTTTGTTAGCACAAAAATGAAAAATTATACTCATTACTTCAAGACAGATTATTATAATTCAAAAATTAAAAATATATTTATTTTTGTCCATACCTAGTCTACTGTTTAAGTCACGGCAAGCCATTGATCTATACATACTTGAACTTTAAAGATTGAAATCATTTCGTTACGTTATGCCCGTTGTTGCTGGAACAGTTGGGACTTTATGTCCCTAATAACTATGTGCGTGGTAGACATCATCATTTGATGGCTGTACCTCCTGCTCGCACAGTTCTTTTTTGAATGGCTCCTATACCAAGAGCTATTCGACTTCTCAATGAAATCGTTGCTGCTGTGCCTGAATGCGATATTTTCCACCTAGTGAGCTTAGATTATCGAATAATCTGCGCTCATCATTATTTTAATTTACTTTTTCTATATTTTGTTATATTTTGTTTTATTTTATTTTACTTTTTCTTTTTCTTTCTCCTTATATACATTTTTATGTACTATTTTACTTTTGTTCAATTTGAAACTAAGAATGGAATTATGGATTTTATTTTTGATTTTTACACCTTTGTTCATTTTTTTTTCTTATGTATTATTTTTCTTTTGTTACTTTCATTTTATTTTATTTTATCATGTTTTTCTGCTTTTGCTTTTTTCTTTTTATTTTATATTTTACATATTTTATCTTAGGTTCTTCCTTTAATGCCACAATGGTCCAAAACTATAAATAAATAAAATAAAGTATATTATGTACATATATTATGATCACCGGATACGTTCGGTAAATATGTATGATCACGTCTGTCACGTGTGATTTAGAAGGGGTTGAGGGAAAAAACATCGATCAAATCCTTCTGATAACTGTCACGTTGCGTTTTCATAAATCGACCCAACTCAAAAAAGCACGTTTTAACTATTTACAAATGGCACACTTCTGTCAATACTGACGACCGTACGTGCTCAGAGAGCGTTCGGTGTAAAATCGCCATTGCTCAGATTATGCACCATCACACGAGTTGCACGAAATCAAACAAGTTCGAGGGTGAATTTTAAGTTCAATGTTGAAGGGTAAATACTGTTGCTCAATGTAACGCAATTAGTTGAAAATCGAATATTTCAAAGCTGGTGTTTTGCTTTGATCCATACGTATATTGAACAATCCTGTTTGAGAGCTCCTTCCAAAATCTTTATTTAAGGATTCACTAGTATTTTTTGCTTTCTATTTCAATCAAAATACGTTTATTCTATCCCATATATCAAATCTTTAGATACTATTATGCTTTATTCAAGTACGTAGGAACGATATATAAAATTTTGCCTTTAAAATGTATGTGCTTCACAAGAAAATTCCTATACTATTCTTGTATCAATGTAACGCAAATAAAAAAGATGAACGAATTTGATATTTTTTTTATTTTCCTCTTAAAAAAGTCAAACATGTTGATACCACACAATTTTTATAAGCCTCATATCAGCTTGCTTTCGATTTTTTCGTCTGACAAAATTTGGATTCTTATCCACACTCTTCCGATCGTTTTTACAAGGCTTTTATTTCAACACTACTGAACGTACCGAGTTGTAAATTATTATTTGTATTATTTATTTACTAACTTAGAGTTGATAGGGTTTTGGTTAGAATTTGCAAATTGGAAGTAAAATTTTTTTTAACAATTTATCTTTTTACTTTAGCCTGTTAAATTATTTCTACATTAAACTTATAATTTTTATACTGATATTATTACAAATTCGTCAATTGTAGACTACAAACATCCCACGAACTCGAACATACAGACGCAATTGTTAAACAATGACTGATTAATTAGAGTTCAAATAGATACAACGATAACCAAAAATTATCATTGGGGGAATTAATATATATATTAAGATCTTTGAATTCAATCCTATTTTTTACAAACCTCCTTTACGTTTCAAATTAAGACGTCTTTTTTTTACAAGCCTCTTCTATATTTTTATTCACACTGAACCCATGACCCATGGGTTTGCTTTCATGCCCTCTCGGCGACTTTGCCCATACGACATACACATAATACATGTATGTATGATCAATGTTGTGGATGGAGTAAGATGCCATATACATACAGAACCGGTCAATGAAAGGTTTCCAGTCACTGAAACGGTGCAAAAGCAGGTATAAAACCGGTTATGCGTCTGGAACACTTATGCAAACAAACTTTTACGATGAAATGGGACCCCTTTATTTCATTTTTGTCTCAGTTGACCGTGGATTTCTGAAGCTTTCATCGTTTGAAGTGATTTCGCAAACAACATGCCGAACGCGAAACAATTGACGAAATCTAAAAAATCACTTATTTTAAGTTTGGTAGCAGAAAAGTTTAGTTCTCGTTATATCGCGGGAAAAATATGATGCAGTCATACCTGTGTACTCAATTTTATTAAGAAATTTGGAAGTTCAGCGTCCCTGGAAAGGAAACAAGGGTCAGGAAAAGCCAGACAGACCAACTCGTCTGAGGATCGATTTTTAAAACGACTTTGTCTACAAGACCGATTTAAAAGTGCTGTGAAAATTAGATCGGAGTTTATTGAAGCCACTGGAACAGAAATCAGCGTCGAAACTGTACGACGTCGGCTTCGAGAATTCGGTTTATTCTCGAAGATACCAACGAAAAAACCATTTTTGACGAAAAAAGCACATCTGCAACGACTTAATTGGGCCAAAAAGTATATCAATTGGACGGAATCGGACTGGAGACGTGTCATCTTCTCGGATGAAAGTAAATTTAATTTATTCGGGTCCGATGGCATCCACTTCGTTAGACGAAGATTAGGTGAACGTTTGAATGTCGACTGTATTCAGTCGACGGTCAAACATCCTCCAGGCCAAATGGTATGGGGGTATTTTTCTTCCCATGGGATCGGTTCATTAGCCATTATTGATGGAACAGTGAACGCAGAAACGTATAAAAATATTTTGGAACAACACTTGTTTCCATCAATGGAAATGCACTACGCATGGGAATCCGAATGCATTTTCCAAGACGATTCTGCTCCGTGTCACCGTTCCAAAACTTTGAGTAATATTTTTTTTTATTGCCAAGTATCCTAATTTAGAAATTAAATTAAAAATATATCATTATATTTGTTTGTAAAATTTTAGGTGAAGAATTTTATAGCGGAAAGTGGCATTACGCCCTTGGAATGGCTGGGTAATAGCCCAGATTTAAACCCAATTGAGAACCTGTGGGCTATAATGGGCCCTAAAATCAAAAATAAAAAGCCTTCTAATAAATTAGAATTGGTTAATATATTGAAAAATGTTTGGGATAATGAAATAACGGATGCGTTATTGCAAAATTTAATAAAATCGATGCCACGAAGGGTTAAAGCAGTATTAAAAAATAGGGGATGGCCAACCAAGTATTAATTTAATTGCAATTTGTAGCTATTATTAAACTCAACAAAATGTGATTTTCAGTTTTTTAATTAATAAGTTAGTTTTACGAAAAAAAATTTTTTTCATTACCCTACCAAATCTTCCCATATATTACTGATTCCTAATAATTTGAATAGCACCTTAGTTTAATTTAAATTTCATTGTTTTGCTACTTAAATATATGTATGTCAAACATTATAAACTTCATTTTAATATACAAAAAAATATATAACATCTTAAAAAAGGAAATATTGATATTTTCAATCTGGAAACCTTTCATTGACCGGTATGTATGTACATATATCATGTTGTTTTACATATATTTGAAATAAATGTTCTCTTAGGTTATTCTTCATTGGTCAACTCTGCATATTTGATGAAATTATATGAGTGAATCACTTAAAGTACTGTCTTTTAGTACATACTAGTGGCTTTACCCGGCTTCGCTCGGTATTTGTAATATAAACAGCTTAAACATGGCTAATCTAATAGTAAGCATTCATTTTTTTTTTTATAAAATTTATTTGAATCGAAAAAAAATAATATTCAACAATATCATTGTCATAGAAACTTTGATTTGTTTTCGATGCTCCAAATCTTACATAGTTACATACAAAGTCTCTTTCGAAATTATATATTAGATTTTCCGACTTCGCCCGACTTTTAGAGGCCTTTCCGTTTTGTACTGAGACCTTTCGAATAAAATTTGATGGTTCTACATACATATATATGTATATGTATGTATATATTGAAAACGGTCAGACGGCATTCGAGTGTTTCTAGCGATGAATTTCAAAGTTCATTTTCCACATATTTTTTTCTCAACTCATTCCGGTATGAGTATAACTCATATATACACAATAAAATTTATTATACACTTTCATACGAGCACAATTGAACACTATCCATATGTACCAACAATAATTATGAACAAGCCGAACAATTCAAATATGGACAACATTTAAACGGAAGCGAAGAAACAACAGCGAGACATCTCATCCAGAACAACACGAACAAACGCCCACAAAATTTTCACTGTGGTATATGCGAGATAAAAACGACAAGAAAAATTACACAATACATGTATGACTTACTACCTACTTACTCGATTCTGGAAAGTTCTCAGAGAGGCGACCGAAAAAAAGAACATCTGACAGTGAATACGGTAGTACAGTAAATGTGCATTAATCAAACAATGACCAAAAGTGGTAGTAGGTGTGCGATGATGTCGACGATAGTGGACTTTATAAATTGCTGATGTGACGTGAATGAAGCACGAGTACGTGACGTGACGTATTTGTAAACTCGAAAATCGAGCGTGAGCAACACGCGACATTCTCCTCGTCTATATTTCAACGATGATATCCATCCACGAAAATATAAATAGATTTTAATTTGACCCAGAATGGTGAATGACGAACAAATAAAATCGGATCACTCCAGTCAATCGCCTCACATTGATAGCCGAATGGAGATTTGTTGGATTTGACAATCTTCGTGTTATAAGCTTAGAATTTTTAAAGTGTTAGAGGTATTAAACTTATAGTGGTATATGCGCCAATTTGTAAAAAAACTCGAATATGTGTGTTGAATTATTAGTACCAGTTTGGTTGAATGAATTGAGTACCAGTTGGGTTTATTGATTTAAAATGGACAATGCTACTAAAATGGTATCCAAATTGATTCTGATTTTATAATGCTTTTTATTATTACTAAATTATGTTCATATTATATCTATTTTAATAGCTACTGATCTACTGATCATTTTCTATTTTACAATTTCTTTTTAGTAATTATTCTATTATATTATTTTAATGTTAATGTACAGCCTAATAGGAAAGAGAGCTCAAAAACCTATTTAATGTTATCCAAATGGATGTAGAAGTAATCTGAGAAAGTGCGAAAATTATGTAGTCAAGACATTAAATTATGTAGTCAAGACAAGTGTCAAGAATTATGTAGGTGACAGATTTTTGTGTTTTAAATATAATGTTATCATAACTAAATTCACAAATAAAATTATGAACAAATAAAACTATCAGTCCATTTAGCAATAGGCTTGCTCTAGATTTCGATTTCCATTGTTCGATGAGAGTTATTTATGAACTTTAGCTGATCAACAGAAATCGTATATTTTTCTTGTATTACAGTCAAAGTAAACTTTCATTGACTCGTCACTCGACGCTCCGTGAGAACGGACGTGCCGAAGACGTACTCTCTGTGCGAGCGCTCATAATACAGCGATACGCCATACCGTCAAAAAACCCACACCTTTTAACATACAAAACAAACACCCCCCACAAAACGAACACCAAACGAACACATGTTGGCACCATGCGAGGATCCAACCTGAAAAAGCGAATTAAGAAGACACTGATAACTACAACCGAAGCTCCTCAACCAGGCTGCTCTCAGACCGCTCAGATGGAGACCGAGTGGCAGTTTCCAAAACATACGGCAAAGAACGTGAAAGATGTTGCTCCTGAATTTAAAATTCAGGAGAAAAACAAATTTGAAGGGCTCTTGGAAGTTTCCGATGTCCCCAGAAGCGGTGGAAGAATCCCGCCCATCATCATGACAGCTACTGGCACTCACGGCAGCATGATCGAGTCGATCAAGAAGTTTATAAAAGACTTCACAATGACTTACATTGGTCAAAATAATGTCAAGATACAATGTAAAAGTCTTGAAGACTTTAAAAAACTTCGGGATGGATTGACACCAGACCGACAATTCCATACCTTTTCCAGGAAGGAGGAAAAGGAAATAAAAAGTGTCGTACGTGGCTTGCCGAAATTGCCGGAAGCTGATATTAAAGATGACATCATCAGACAGGGATTCCCTGTAACCAAAGTCATACAGATGAAGACGAAGGAGCCTAGGAGCAACGCCACCGAGCTATACTTGGTGTTCTTCGAGCCATCGGTATCGGCAAAGAAGATTAAAGAAATCCGGTACATCTGTTACACAAAGGTCAGTGTCGTTAAATATACTAGTAAATCACAAAATATTACTCAATGTTTCAGATGCCAAGAATATGGACACGCTGCGAAAAACTGCAATCGGCAGGCCAAGTGCGTCAAATGTGCCGGCACTCACCTCACCGCACAATGCAATAAAGGAATAGTTACCCCTGCTGTCTGCTCAGGCTGTTCAGGATCTCACCCCGCTAACTTCAAAGACTGTCCAAAAAGACAGAGCTATCTGAAAATGCTGGAATCGAGGAAGAATCGAGCATCAATTGTCAAAGCAAACCCTTGGAAACTCCCAGTGGCGCAGCCACAAAATATCCCGGTCGTTAACGATCATAACTTCCCAAAGCTACCGACCATTAAAACTCCTTCACCAAATATCCCAAATATCCCTAAAAAACCCCACCAACCAACCAATCCCAACATTCAACCAACAACAGACCTAACTTCCATGGCGTCTATGACGAAGATGTTGAAGATCCTCCAGGAGATTCGTGCCAAGGCCAGCGGTTGCACCGACAAACTAGAGCTGGCACTCATGCTTGTCGAATATCTCGATGTCTTTGATTAACGGGAGGCGCCTGAACATTCTAGCTTGGAATGCTCGTGGACTTAAGAATAAGATTGACGAACTAGAGTCGGCGATCGGTGAGTACTGTGTTGACATAGTTTTAATCTCCGAGACCTTCTTAAAACCTCATATCCGTATTAACCTACCTAACTTTAACTGCTATCGCGAAGACCGAGAACAGCATGGAGGGGGAGTTGCCATTTTTATAAAATCGTCAATTAAACATTGTCGCGTAATAACTCCGCCACTAAAAAATTTAGAACTAACCGCCATCGAACTAACAATTAACAACACCCATCACATAGTAGCATCCGCTTACAATCCTCCCCAAAAACGATTATTGGCATCCGATCTTAACAAAATATTTAACATTGGTAGTTCGGTAGTGGTAGCTGGTGACTTTAATGCCAAACATCCGTTATGGAGTTGCGTAAACACTGACCTACAAGGCACAACTCTTTATAAATACATTCAACTAACAGATACAATCTTACTTCATCCGGATACATACACACACTATCCCACAAATAACTCACAACCATCCACACTAGATCTTGTCCTCGTCAAGAACTGCCCAAAAATATCGACACCAAATGCCCTTCAAACCCTGTCGTCCGATCATCTCCCGATAATCTTCTCAATCGACGGGAAACCCGAGGAAATCATCAAGCATAGTTGGGATTACGGGAGAGCTAACTGGCGAGAGTTCAAGTCATACATAAATGACCAAACCATTCTAACTTCTACCACACTCACAAACAAAACCGAAATCGACAGCTCCATAATACACCTAACGGAATCAATAACTCGATCCAAACACCTTCACATACCTAAGACACAATACATTGAACACAAATTAGAGATAACTGACTTTGTTGCAAATCTAATTAAAAGTAAAAATAAACTCCGTAAAATTTGGCAAACATCAAAAAATCCAGCATTGAAAACATTAATTAATAAGCTCACATATCAAATTAAAATTAGAATCAAAGAAATCAAAAATGAAGCTTGGTCTAAAAAATTAGAAAAATTGAGCTCAGTTGATGGCTCTCTATGGAAATTAGCTAAAGCGATTCGCAGGACAAAAAACTCGATTCCTCCATTAGATGATGCAGGAATCTCAGTGACGCGTGATTGCGACAAAGCAGAACTATTATCAAAATCCTTCCAAAAACATCACACACTCACACAACATTACAATCACATACCAACGCATAATAAAGTCAACCGGTCCATTAAAATCATCACAAAAACTCCCACTAACAGTACTAAAAATATAAAATTGGTGCATCCGTGTGAAATCCAAAATATAATACGTAATTTAAAAAATAAAAAGGCACCTGGGCGAGATTCAATAGATAACATCACAATCAAACAACTTCCATTTAAAGCTTTAGTCTCACTATCTAAAATATTCAACGCATGTTTACTCACCGGGTATTTCCCAGAATACTGGAAAACAGCCAACGTAATTCCCATACTTAAGCCCGATAAAAGCTCAAAAAACCCGGCCAATTATCGACCCATTAGCTTACTTTGCACGCTTTCAAAAATTCTGGAAAAAATAATCTACACACGTTTACTTAAAGTCGTAAATAAGAAATTAATAAATGAACAATTTGGATTTCGCACTGGACATTCCACGACCCAACAACTAACAAGACTAACTGAACACGTGACGAAGAACTTTAATATGAAGAGAAGTACCGGAATGGTATGTCTCGACATAGAAAAGGCCTTCGACACGGTTTGGCACGATGGACTCATTCATAAGCTCCTTATTAACAAAATACCAAACTACCTAATTCTCATCATCAAATCGTACTTAACTCGTAGAAAGCTAGTGGTTAGCGTAAATAATGAATTATCGTCTCCAAAAATAATCGCAGCTGGCGTTCCGCAGGGGAGCTTGCTTGGCCCACTCTTGTTCTCCATATATATAAATGACATACCTATTCCAAAAAACTGTCACATAGCCCTATATGCAGATGATACAGCTTGCTTCACAAGTAGCAAAAAACCAGACACTATTCTTAAAAATCTTGAATTTGCAATTAAAACAATGACTGAACACTTCACTAAGTGGAAAATTCAAATTAATCAAACCAAAACAGATGCCATATTCTTTAGTGTTAGAAAACATAAGCCAAGTTCAGATCTGAAAATCCCCTCTGGAGAAAGTCTGAAATGGCAGTCAGTAATAAAATATTTAGGAGTAACGTTTGATAAAAGAATGAGATGGGCACCTCACATTGAGGCAGCGAAATGCAAGGCGATGCGGGGTATATCCTCAATATATCCAATATTTAATCGCCATAGTTCTTTATCAACGCTAAATAAAATAAAATTATATCGCGCGCTCATATTACCATTATTAACCTATGCTTCACCTGTATGGAATAACGCCTCGAATACTAACCTTTCCAAGCTCCAAGTAATACAAAATAAATCCCTTAAAATAATTTATAATACACCCATATATACTAACCTGAAAAAACTGCATGCTATATATAATATTCCGTTTGTTACAGACATTACTAACAAACTAACCAGTAGATTCTATGAAAGAATCACTAATAACCATACTAACACACTTGTGAAGAGTCTCGGTGATTACAACAAAATGTCTATACCCTTCAGGTATAAACACAGATTACCTAAACACAATCTGCTTTAGGTCATCGACTTTAGATAGACTTTAATTAATATTATGTATTAGATGTATTATGAACATTTATAAGGATTGTAAATAGGTTTTTGAGCTCTTTTTCCTATTATGCTTTAGATTAACATTAGAATAATATAATACTGTAATTACTAACCAAATTAAATTAAAATTGTAAAATAGAAAATGATCAGTAGATCAGTAGCTATTAAAATAGATATAAGATGTATTGTGAACATAATTTCGTAATAATAAAAAGCATTTAAAAATCAAAAAAATCAAACTTTCATTCCTGCAAACATTTGTATTTAAGTTTACACGGGATAAGCGATGATTCAAGGTGTATCAAAATACCCATTACAATTAAAAATAAACTGCTACTTCGTTGACAAATATTCATTAGATTTTATATGTTACTTAGTGCTAAGCTAAAACTTCTAAATATGAAATTTAAGTTTAATAAACCGAAAGGTTTCTGAGAAAAACATAAAAAACTTCGATTCTTTAGAGTTTAAGTACTACTAAATATTTAAAAAATATAAGTGAAATTTATCATTTCATTACATGCAAAAAAATCAGTCTTATCCGTTGATCAGCTCAGGAGATGATTGATTCTAAAAACTTAAAAAAGAGGATACCTATAAGGGAGGTATCAGTTGCGGTCAACTTAAAAATTTACATCGTATCGATAAGCATTTTAGTGATCGATACTAAGTTTCAGTTCGATAGGACTAACGGTGTTCAAACAAAATACACAGCCACACATACTAACATACTAACACAGACACACACAATTTCTCTAAACCTGTGGTTCTCAAGTGCGGTCACTAGTGGATTTTACTGTGGCCACCAGCGACTTAATAGTAAATAATACTAATATTTAAAAAAAGAAATATATTTTAAAAACTACAAAAAAGTAACTTAGCAATAATATTATAGAAACCATGTTCATCATTGACAAATTAAAATTATAGCGAAAAGCCTTGTGACAGAAGTTGAAAATGACAATTTTTCAATTTTATCTTCTGTTAGTGATTTCATAGATAAGATGACAGAAACAACAAAATTAAAATTAAACCTTAAAATAACAGAGTGTTTTAAATCTCTGAATCTGGAACTTGATGAAAGGTTCGAAGAATTGATTATTTTTAAAACTGTTTCTTTTGTATGTATCTTCCCCTTTTATTATGAAGACAAATGAAAATTTCATAGTACTATAATAGATTAAAATCATTTTCAGTATTGAGATTAATGAACTGGGCTAACGTAAAATATGCATTATTAGAAATTAGTCATGATCAAATACTTAATAACCATTTTAATAATATTTCGGTTCAAAATTTTGGTCGGAAATATATGTATGTACGTTGACAATGAAACAAACCAATATAAATATTTGGAAAAAATTGCAAAGATTATTCAGTGTAATGCACTTTATTAAAAACAAATTTAGAAACGAGCTGACAGACGCAAACTTAGAAGCAGCAATGCGGCTTGCATTGGAAGAAAGGAGTATTGAGCAATTTCCATTTGCATTATTATTAAATAAATAGATACCAAAATGTTAAAATTTCTTTTATTTTATGAATAAATTGATCCACTTTTTTTGTAACTTTAATTTGTTTGATTAAAGTTGGTGCGGCCACCAGAGATTTCCATGGGACCACTATTATCACCTGTGCGGCCACGGTAAAATTTCGCCTGAGAACCACTGCTCTAAACCAATGAAAACGTGATCAGTGATCGATTTTGAATTCAAATCAGTCAAAATCTCAAGTTCAAATTATCTATTGTTACTACGTACATATGTATGTAGATAGACAGATTAAAAATTATATAGGCATATGTAAGTATACAATAATTTATCTTAAGAATTATTTCTAATTTGCATTTTTCATTTGAATATAACGTTGGACTTTTATATAATCATGACACTGGAAAATATTGAAGAGCGAATCAAATTAATAATGGTTCAAATTGTTTCTGCAAAATAGTCAATCTTGCGTCCTTCCGTATCAGCACCAACATATTATATGTAAATATTATGCATTATTGAACAATTTTGAACGATACGGATTAATTGGAAATAGGAACCAAAAAGGGAGACCGCAAATGGACACCGTAAGACCTCGAATAATATTTCAGCAAACACTTTAAATTTATTTGTTATACATACATTTCATTAAAAAATTATACCAAAAATAAATTGTGAGGCTACTTTCACGGCACAATTTTTGGAGTCTTTAATCTAGTAGTGAATGATTATGTTTAAGATATTAATCTGGAAATTTACGACTTTTTTGGTCAATACATATATGTATATGTATGTACTAATAGTAAACGATTCGATACCAAAAAGCGGCACTGGAACGCTTTTCCCGTATTTCTTTAGCGGCCTTTTTAACGCTCGCGGCGAGGATCAAAACCGTCACAAGAGACTGGATTAACGCCACACAAACACGTTTCGGCCACAATTTAAATAAACAAACAAATCGTTTCAGTTGAAATACACAACGCACTCACACACTCAGATCACAGAATAAGGTTGTAACGAAAATAAACTGTAGTTAGCGGCCATTAATGATCGCCGTGCGCTAACAAAGTGTGACCATGTGTCATTCAGCCCCGACTGTTTTTTCAGGGTCTCGTTTTCTCGAGACTTTTAATTGTCATGTTAAGTGCTTTATTTCGTTTCTAAATGCGGTCGTTTTCGCTTCAGCTTTTATATCTGGGTTCTAAGCTCGCATTATATGTATATGTATGTACATATGTACATTTATGTATGCAGTGTGGTCGATAGAAAATGGATCGTTGCAATCACAAATCACATAATACATATGCCAGTGGTGCACCCGGAATTTTGAATAGGGGGAGTAAAATAGGAATAATAAAATATTTTCATTATTAATTTAATAAATTTCATTGTGCGATTATAAAAATTTATTATAAAGAATAAAATAAATTTAAGCTGTATTTTTTCATTACATACAAAGCTCTTGAATAACTTCGGTCGTGATTTTACACGTAATGCTTAATGTATAAATGTATATACCTATTTGGTCTCATGATGTGGGTAAACGCTAACAAAATAATTGAGATTAGAGTTTCAATTTTTAATTCACCTGTATGCTCATTAAATAAATAAACATATACATTTTTCGAATAATCAATCACATTCGATCCAAAACATAAGAAAATTTTGTAGATACATATGTATATAATATTTGCCTATATTTAACTAAAAAATATAAGAGTAGTAGCGGATTCAAGGATTCAAAACATTTTTAAATTATGAAGATTGCGTGAATGTTATCCAAAAATTGTATTTTATAATTGAGGTTTTTTGATTTTATAAAATATTCATAGAAACTAGGTCAAGATATTCATTTGTCATTCGAATTATCATTAGATTACATATATCATCACTTGGCACGAAAATTTTAAAAATCATTATTTATTCGCTGATTTATCTATGTTCGGAAATGACAAGCTAAAACAATTTTAACTTACACCGTTGGTGTCATCTTCTCCACGTCAATTCGAACTGTCAACTTTTAACAGGGGTTGCGTCTTGCACTTCAGGACGGATAAAATGAGGGAACTCAGCTTAAATGAATAGTCATTTTTAAATTCACATGTTAAAATTTGATAGTATTTTGACATATGTATATGTACATACATATGTATGTACATAGTTTCAGCATTGCTAAAGGGAAATGTTGCTGTTGACACACAAACACGGGTTTTGCAAAATCAAAGATGTTGAACAGGATGCATTATGGAAGTTTTCATAAAATATAAGAAAATACATCATAATTTCAACAAGTAAGAATATTTTTTAATTATTATTTGATTTTTTTTTATAAATATTAGGATACAACTATTTTTTTTGTAAGGAAAATTGCAGGGGGGGGGGATCGTAAAAATTAAACATCGACCTGGTTCTTTTTTATTTAGCACTACAACACTGATTCTATCACAGAGTCGGAAAATTTTGACGACTCCGACGTCGATTCTCATTATTAGGCGAATCCGATATCGACATTTTCCACCGATTCGGATACATCGCTTTGGGCAAACGTCAACGGAAGTTCGTCGCTCGTGTATTTTGATGATCGCATCCCCCCGGGAATGGGTTTGTTGATGGTGCGTGTGTGTTCGGTTGCGGTGTATATGAGTGTAACTACATCAATGTATACCGCGGACCAAAAGAGTGCAAACAAGGTTGCTGTCGAATGTTTACCTTCGTGTGATTTATAGGCTTGTGCGGATTTGCCGTCGATGGACAGATGCTGGAAGCGTCGATGTCTCTTCGTCGGCATCGGCCGACACCGATAACAGTATCGGATTTCGTGCGACACTCACACCAACAGCTCTAATGGCTCGAGTCATTCGTTCCAAGTGTGAAAAATCCCACGTGGAAAAATCCACTAGTGTATTTATTTATCATATCATTTTTGCCATAGTGTCATAACCAGCAGCATGGACTAGCGGTTAGCAAATATGCTTTCCAACATAGTGGTCACGGGTTCGAGTCCCACTGTTTGCTGCTGGCCAGACCTAGGTTAGTGACTCCAGGTCGATCGTTTCCTATCAGAGTTTGCCAATCAATTTATGTGATTTTCATTGAAACAGTTCCAACAAATTGGCAACCTTTAGCCATTTTGCCAGCATATAGGGCTCAGTGGTCTCATCAATTGTCTTATCTTCATGGAATTTTAAAAGTGTTTCTTACATTGTAGAATAGTCAATGGAAGAAGGATACATTGGATTCATAATAGTATCATCATTCGCGTTTTTTGAACCATTTAAAGAACGTTCTGAGTGAAATACTTTTCCCGAAATTCGAGATAAAAATTACCGGAACACGGGACATCAAAAAATCCGTGGGTTCCCGAGTCGATCCGGGCAGTAAACGTAAATCATATACAAGTACAATATATGTATATATTCGGTACATACATACATACATACATAGAGCAGTATGGCTTAATGGTAGCGTGTATGTTTAGAACCGAGTGATTATTGGGTTCGAGCCCGCTATACTGCTGGTCAGACTTGGGTGATTGTGAGTCCAAGTCGATCGTTTCTTATCATAGTTTGTATCTGATCATCGTTGAAACGGTTCCTCAAAATTGGCAAAAAAATCATCCTACCTAATCTTCTGTATTTAATATAAAAACTATGTACAAATCTAAAATCCATAGATGTCAAAATGGATAAATTCTTTAATTAATTAATTAATTGTTAATTTCGTGTTCTTTAGCTTCTCGAAATACAGTGATTTATGTAATAAAAATGTTGCATTGTTTGTAATTAATTGGTCAGGAAGGCGCATTGGGGTCTTCCTGTCAAGCCTTCCTGGTATATATCTATGTGAAATAAAATAAAAAAAGACAATTTCTTGCAATTCTCGAATTTTCATTTCAGCATCTCGAATTTCGACGATTCATATAAAAATTCTGCAAATATGTCCATAAATGTTTCACAAATTTCGAGATATTCTGCATATCAAAATTTAACGATTTATATTAAAAATATACTCCGAAAAATGTCAGGTTCTTGAAAAATTATCCATAGAGATGTGTCTATAATGCTTTGCAAATATTATTCTAAAAATTGTATATCGATGTTTGTAATTAGCCAGGCAGGCGCATTGGGGTTTACCTGTTAGGCCTTCCACGTATATATATACATATACATACATACATGTATATATATATATATATATATATATATATATATATATATATATATATATATATATATATATATATATATATATATATAAATATCATCATCATCATTTACAGCCACTCGCCATCCACTGCTGGATGAAGGCCTCTCCAACACGCTTCCACCCGTCTCTGTTTTGCGCAACACTCATCCATCTCACCCCGCACATTTTCCTAATTTCGTTCACCCATCTTCCTTGCGGTCTTCCTTTTACCCTTTTGCATTCTCTCGGGTACCATTCAAGCAATTCTTTTGTCCACCTTTCGTCCATCCTCCTAGCTACGTGACCCGCCCATTGCCATTTCAATCTCTTCACTCTATCCACTATGTCCACTACTCTTGTCATACTTCTCACCCACGTGTTCCGCTTTCTGTCTTTCCTCGTTATGCCAAGCATACAGCGCTCCATACTTCTTTGAGTGCATTGGATTTTATGTAGCATCTTGGTGTTCAGTGTCCAAGTTTCACATCCATACGTCATTACTGGCAAAACGCATTGATCAAAGATCTTTTTCTTCAGGCACAGTGGCATTTTTGATTTAAAAACAGCATTCATCCGTCCAAATGCACTCCATCCTAATTTCACACGTCTCTTTATCTCTTCATCTTTACTACCAGACATGTCAATTATTTGACCTAAATATAAATAATTATTTACTACTTCTACAGGTTTATCATCTAATGGGATGCTATCAGGCATGCAATAACTATTGAACATTAGTTTGGTCTTATCTACGTTAATTTTTAATCCTACTTTTCTACTTTCCCTGTCCAGCTGTGTTAGTCTGTTAAGTAGTTCAGCTGCATCACGAGCTATTAAAACTATATCGTCTGCGAACCGAAGGTGACTCAAGAAACGACCGTTGATGCTTACTCCGGTTGTGTCCCACTCCAAGTTCCTGAAAATTCCCTCAAGCACCGCATTGAATAACTTGGGCGAGATTGTATCTCCTTGTCTTACTCATTTTCCTATGCTAAATCTATCTGTACCTGAAAAAATTTTAACCGAAGCTGTGGCATTCTTATATATTGCAGCTAACAGCCCCACATAGGGTTCCGGTACCTGTTTTTGTAGAGCGTTAAGTACTGCATTGTGGCTCACTGTATCGAAGGCTTTCTCATAATCGACGAAACCTAGGCACAATGGCCGTTGATATTCGTTGGCGCGTTCGATTAGTTCGCCAACTACTTGGAGGTGGTCCATTGTGCTGAAATTTGCCCTAAATCCTGCCTGTTCTATAGGTTGGTTCTCGTCGAGGATATTCTTCAGCCTTTCTGTAATAACCTTCGTGAAAAGCTTGTAGACCACTGAAAGTAAACTAATGGGTCGGTAGTTCTTGATATCGCTTTTATCACCTTTTTTGTGTATTAAGATGATAGTTGCGTTATTCCATCCTTCTGGTATAGCTTGGTTCTGGATGCATTTGCTGAAAAGCCTAGCTAAGATATTATTTAGGGGGGAGCCGCCACATTTTAGTAAGTCAATGGGAATATTATCTTCCCCTGGAGTTTTACCGTTCTTTGCAGTTTTTAGCGCGGCCTCTACTTCGCTAGGCAATACTGCAGGAACCCTTTGGCCGTGTGTCGATTCCAGAGCGGGGAATTGACCGTTGTTGTTCTCGTATAGTTTTGCATAGAACGTGTAAACTCTGTCTATGATTTCTTCTCTATTCCTAATTATTACTCCGCTCTCTGATCTGATGGAAAACCAAAAAACCAAATGATATATATATATATATATATATATATATATATATATATATATATATATATATATATATATATATATATATATATATATATATATATATATATATATATATATAGCATGTAAAAAAATAAAAATAACGGGTCGCCTCTAATGACACGCATGGCCAAAGTTGTACATATTATATATGACTTTGATCAGTCAGTGGTGACAAATATGGGATGTTTAGTCAATTTGTGGGGAACATTTTCAGTAATCAAGTCAGATAAAGCTGCAAACTCTGATAGGAAAATATCAACTTGGAGTCACAAATACCAAAATATGACCAGCAGCAATGTATGTACTCCGAATCATAAAATGTATGATTCTTTTCAATCGACGTCTAACCAGGAATCGTCAGGAACATATTTTAATCAATTTTTAAAGATACATATTAGCATAATAAATCCGAGATTATGATAGAGAAATGATAATCATCATTTCATTAATCGCAACTCAATATCATTGGTTTTACAATGAAACTATATTAAAGTAGTTTTAAAGACAGATAAATCTTGACATGTCGATGAATTTCAACTATGAGATCACCGAGTGCGTCAAGTGAATGAATGCGTCAAAGTTATGCGGAAAACGTATGAAATTTTAAATGAAAACTTTGTAATATGCATTCATCAAACTATTGCGGGTGTTAAAGGTTAACAGTTTCCACACATTACACAATATGCTGGTATTTTTTTAACACTCGCTGTTTCAATCGATTTATTTGATAGACGTGGCCGTGCCACTGTTTAATAATTTAAACCATTACTGCCCGAGCTTAATCAGTGTGATGACCCTTTCAGTTCCAACCAAATATTTAAAATCAACCCCCCCCCCTCTTCTCTTATTGTGAATGCATATATTATTTCCTTCCATATAAAGTGAATACAAGTTTAATGGAATTTTAAAATTACAATACAATGCAGGTCAATTTTAGACATCCACGTTATATTAATTTTTTTTACGATAAAAATTGAAACAATCCTGCTCTGAAAAAGGTATTTATTTACATGCATTTTTTGTCTTCAAACATGTATATTGCATTAACGCATTTGAGAGACTTTAATAATGCAAAATACAATTTTTTTTATTTTTGTATAAAAGTAGTCAACCGAACAATATACAATTTTAATGAACATATGCTTTTTTTGCTTATTTCTAAATTTCTAAATCAAATACTATAATAAATTTTTTTTTTGATTCTTCCTCGAAAAAAATTATACTTAAATGAATACTGTTGATTTTTTTACAAGCTTTTTATTAGCTTTACTCTGTTAGTTCAGTGACATTCCTACCCGTCAAAAAATTGTGATCTGATTTTGAGGTTTGGTGATTATTGCTCACAAAACGCTCGCCCAAAAGTCATTAAAATCTCTATAACGGAACATTTGGCAGCCGAAAAGTCCATCATACAAACGATAACTATCATACTAACGAGAACTCGAGTGCCAAATATTCCGTATTCACGATTTTCATGGCAAAAATTGTCTTTTGGGCGATCGAAATGTGCGTAATATTAATAATCCAATTACCGATTTTGAACCACTTCTTCTCTTCATGTCGGTTTGATATCTTATCGAAAATATGAGGGGTTAACTAGCATTTAATTAAGGTATTAACTTGCATTGAATTAATTATCCAACATGAAACTAGAGGATTTTAATCATCATCGAACTCAGATTTTGTTTCAGATTGAAGCGATGACAGCTAGCTAACCAAATACGCTTTTCTACCACCTCTTCACAACTCACTGTTGAAGCTGTTGGCTGGACAGCTACTTTTTTCACTCTCATTTACTCTTATCTCGTATAAAATTAATATTACAAGTTTTTATACTTTCTCACTTCTGTTTTCATATCACTAATAGATTAAATAAGTGTTAATTAAGTGTTTTGGCCAAATAATAACCTTGTCACTTGACGCAGAGAGTGTTGGAGAAAAATATACTGGAGGGATGAGGACCCTCAGGAATGAGGATATCGACAAGAATTATAGAGTCAACATTTTTTCAAATAATAGTAAAATTGATTGTTTTAAATATACGCATACACAATAAATTAAAATATACCATTTGCTAAGAATTTATTTTTAAAGCGCACTGTAGCAAATTCTCGGCTATTTATTACGAATTAAACACCATAACCGATTTGGTTCTAATGTTTTCAATTATATAACTAGTACATTATCTAGATGTACATATCTTACATACATCTTACTTATAGATATACATATTTTACAAATATCTATTTAGACAGCGTTTGTACATATCACGAAATCACTCATATTGCGATCACACGATAGACACTGATCATCGGACAAGAGCTGATGCTGTGATGTGCGGTAAATATGATTCGTCGGCAAGTACTTGCCGACTCGCGTATATAGAGGTGTGTACACAAAGCAGCTCCTAAATAAACATTGACACACATTATAAATAATAATGGATGGGTGAATGGTTTTCGGCGATGTCACACAAAAGTATCACCACCCTGTGTACACACACACACACATACATAATACATGTATACAATACGCACATACGCGTTTTTTTAGAGCCAGAATCCTGTGCCGCCCCCCTCCCAAACCCGCCGTATAGTAGCCTAGCACGGCCCTGTAGTAACTCTATACTGGGTGGCTTTTAGCTCGTCACATTCGCAAACATTGGAGCGCTGTTAAGAGACCCCGGCGAGGATTACAGTGCGATTTTTCTTTTTTTGTGTGTTTCATTCAGGACTCACTACGCCACTGGCGAATCTTCGTAGTTACAATCTGATGGATGGTGTGATCGATCGACAGCAATCGTCGACTGTGCGTCTCGTCGAGGATTTCAATTTTTTTACACGTGTCTTTCCAAATCCACTTTAAAATCCTAAGCAAACACACCGACAGAGTCGGCTCGTAGCAATAAATGCTACGCGTAAACAAATCATTCATAAGATTTTCATAGGATGTTAACCGCCGCGCGAAGTGCCTATAGTCGGATCAAACAAATACGGCCGACCTCTGATGTTCGCTTGAAAGCTACCGACAACACAAACAGTAAAAACATTAAATTATATTTTATATGTCTGCGGCTAAGTATTATGCATTTTATACATGTTTGATGCAACGTGAAAAAGAATTTCACTAAATAAATGCATTTCTCGGCAAAGAGACACAGTTTTGCACACGCTATAGTACATACAATGCAGTGTTGAAGGACTAAGCATTTTAAAGTATTAAAGCATATGAAATTCGCAGATGACATATATTTAATGGCATACAACTGAAATGAATTAAATAAAGTATTATCATCAAAATCATACATATGTATACAGCCATTCGCCATTGCAACTCTTATCCATCTCATTCCACTTATTTTTCTAATTTCATCCACCCATCTTCTTTGCGGTCTTCTTTTTTTCTATCGGGTACCATTTCAGCACTTCTCCTGTCCATTCTTCTAACCACGCTACCTGCCCCATTTCCATTTAAATCTCTACGCTCTCTTCACAATGTAAATTATACCGTTGTCACACGTATTCCGTTTCCTATATCACCTCGTTATGCCGAGTATACAGCGTTCCATATTTATATTCGTACATTGAAATTGATATAACACTAGTTTTGTGCCCGTTGATATTCCAACGGATGCTTTCGGAAAAACAATTGATACATTAAAATAAAACAATCGTAATCGTAACTGAAGTCGGAACCGAAATCGGAACCAGAATAGGAAACAGAATGGGAACCGAAACTGATATAGGAATCGGGAAACGGAATCAGGAATTGAAACTGGAATAGTAATCGGAATCGAAATCAAAATTTTTAATAAATTAATTCTAAAATTTGTTTTTTTTTAATCTCCATACTTGTCGATGTACTCGCCACATACAAATATACATTCCCACAAACATCCGTTCCGTTTTTTTTTATATATATTATATTTCAGCTTTTAATTTCCAAGTTTCATATTCATACGTCATCATTGACAAAACAAATTAATCGAAGATATTTTTGAGACATTTTAGATTTAAAAACAGTGTTCATTCGCCCAAATAAACTCCATCCTAATTTCACATGTCTCTTTATTTCCTCTTCTTTGCTACCGGACATTTGCCCTAAATATAAATAATTAATAATTTCTTCTACTGTTAAAATATATGTAATATACTAAAGAATAAATCAATCCAGTTAAGTATAGATGTAAATTTTAACTAAGCTGAATATAACTACATATATTGTAACTTACATTTAAATAGTTAATGTTTATTGAATTCAAGTTTTAGTGAATACTTTGTAAGAAGTAATGATTAAAACTATTGTAGTAATTCTGCAAAAACGGTCCTACTCAGATGAGTAGTATTTGGTAAAACATTGGTTCATAAATCCTTTTGTACAATATTAAATGATATCTATACTTTTTTATACCATGCAAATATGTATATTGCTATAAGATTATTAAATAATCAAGAAAATCTTCTTATCATAAGTTTGATTATCTCTTATTTGTGTGTAATAGAATCAATAGCTAAGTTTTATTAACTTTGAGAATTACATTTGGATGATACAAATTATTTTAGCCAACGACTGATACCGAGTGCCAAATCTACACACATTGCCAGTAACATAGATACACTAAAGCGTAAATAAACAGTGATGTGACATATTTTTTTTATTATTTCATTTTATTTTATTTAGTACGCTTTGTTTATATTTGCACAGGGTATCCCCTAGAAAGCACGGCATCAAATTTAGCGTTTAATGGAGGGTACGGTTGTACACACACACACACACACACACACACAAACATTGGTTACATTTGTATTATATATTTATGTTACACGGACGACCACTTTTGATTTATGAATGTTTTGGCTTTTAAGCTACCTAGCACAATAGAGAGGCCGTGTGCGTATAATCGGATAGGATTCAGCGTTTCCCAGCATAGCACATTACATACTTTTTGACCTCGAGGTGAGTGAGAGTGTTTCTAGATGTAATTTTTTTATTATTATAATCGACCGATGAAAATTGCCAAATAAATCCCTTTCTCATTTTTTATTTCAGACTAGCTCACTTCATGCAGCGTTCCATATGAATGTTTCTTTCTTTCAAATTCAGTTTTGTTTAGAAACATTCTACTCATTGTGATTTATGTCTAAATGGGAAAATTATCAGAATTTATTGATCATATGACTATTTTTCCTTTTTTAACAATTAGTTGTAACTTATAAGGAAAGTGAAGTAATGAAGGAAAGTAGAACTATATTTGAATTACGAAAGTTCATAGCCATTTATGTGAATTTTTGACGGTTTATTTTTCATCGATGCTCAATTACCTTTTATGAACAAAGAATATGTGTATATACATACATAAACCGAGAAAAATTTATCCCATTAAATAATGAAAATAAACATTATATCCCATTCCATACATTAAATTAGATAAATAAACATGCCAATGACATGATACGTTACACTTCATTATGTTCTGATTGACCCCATTTATAACATAAATATTTTGAAAAATTGTATGTATTTACGTTTTATTTCACTTTTGTAATGGAAATAAGATTTCAAATTCAATAAAATAAAATTTCGTTAAAAGACAAAGTTTCTCATTTTTTTTTCTTACTTTGGAACCGTTATTAAGTTTTTATGGAAATTATTACGAAATTTTGCTTTTCGGCCATTTATTTTCAAATATATACATATGTAGATAGAGCGGGGTATTAATGTATGGTGATTATTTTGAGAAAAATAGATCAAACAAAACTGAATGGTAGTTTTCGATTGAAATTCGACTCTATATGTCAAATTTCAATATTCGAAACAAACGAGTGAGAGATATATGACTAGAGTATCTTACATAGTAAAGAGATTGATACGATAATAGACGGGTCACTAGCTAGCATGATGTCCGAAAAGCGATCAAGAGAAGTGCTTGAATGATAGAGAGAGAGCGCAAAAGCCACAAATGAGACAAGTGGACAAAATAAGAAAAATGTAAATGTAAATGAGCACATAAATTAATAACACCAACAGTGGATCAAGAAAAGATTGCAAATGATGAAACGAATATCCATATGATTTAATTTTGCATTTAGACCATATAACGTATTTCCGAGCTATGTATGTAAAACATCCTATATGAATGTATGGACGAAATATAAACCAAAAAATATATATATAATTTAAACATTGGATATTGAAACAAATATTATATTTTCAGATATAATACATGATTTTGCTAAAAATCCAATAAAATTCATCATATAAGTATATATATATACATACATATGTAGGTACAAAGCTCCCAAGTACCTCGACCCTTGAAAACTTTCAATTGCATTAAAATACATATCATTCAGTGGCTCTGGTGTGTGAACGATTCTCCCGCACAACCGGTCGAATAAAAAAATGGTAAAAAAATATATTGCATGCGCTTTATCGATTGCACCGTTGCACCAGTGTGTATGTATGCGTGCGTGTGTACGAGCATAACGCACATTAAAAATTCGTTGCGCAATGCGGATTAAGGAAACAAAACCGGGGAATATTTGCGTTTGACGCAGTAAATAACACGTATGCACACATGCATATATGTATATATATATGTTCGTACACACGAATGTATGGTGTTTGCACTTCCACGCCGCACTCCCATGGTCAGGGATGTGGAATCGAGAAGACGCGAGCCATCATTTCACGTGTAATCAATATTAAAATCATTGCTTCGAACAATCAACAACATATTTTTTGGATAAAATAACTGTCAGATTCCGACCATATCGTGCCATATCTTCATCATCATTTATAGCAGTCAGAATAGCTGGAAATACGCTTCTAAACTTCTCTATTTTGAGCAATTTTAATCTATCTAACGGTCAGGTTAAATGAGTTAGATTCAAACCCATTTCTGTTAAATAATTCAAATAACTACATAGCTACTAAATTACATTCGAGCACTTATCTAGTCAACTTTTCATCCCTTATTCTAGCCACACAATTCACATATTGTTATCTTAACCTCTTCACCCGCTCTACATTCAATATGTTATGGGAAAATCACATAATTGCAACTCATTCAAATGCATCCTTATCAGGACCGATATTATATAATCTAGAATTTAAATATTTAGCATATTGGTATATTTAAAATAGTCATTAAATAGTATTGCAGTCATTACATTTAAAATAATGAATTCTAAAGTCAGTGGCCTCCAGGGACGCCCGTTTAGGTTACAAAATGATGATTAAAAATAGTGAAAACGAATTTTTTACTAAAATAATAGGCTAGATTTCACCGATTTAATAAATAGATCACTAATAATAATGGACGTAGATCCAGCAGTATTGAGAAACATAATAAATATGATTAATAAAAGGTAATGTGAAAATTTAGCGAAATTAGCTCATAATATTGCGGAAAAAGTATATTTTTGACTTTTAAAATTCGCTAAAATAAGTCATTTAAGTATTTCAGTAATACTTTAATTAACTTAATAAAAAAATAATTTTAAGTAATTAATTAAATACTTTAAAAAAGCATTTCAAAGCAATAAAGAATAGAAATCATCAATAGAAAAAACGTGTGATTATTGATTTCAATACTCACTTTTGGCACAGAAATTAAAGACTATAAAAGCCGAAAATATGTAAAAATTGCCCATTTTTTTTAAACGCTCATAATCATTGTCATATTCGAATTAAGTAAAGTAATTCGAATTAAGTAAAGATTGATTAGTTTTCGCTCCGGTCATTTTTCTTTTGTTGCTCAATGTAATTAAGCTTAATTGTTACATTAAAATCTTATCTTCACATGATTTTTATTTAAAAAAAAACGCTTATATCGCTACCCATATTTTTAAATATACATATTTATAAAAACGCAAAAATGTCATTATCTCGAAACGAAATATACATATATATCATACATAGACCACTTTTTTATATACTTTATAAATAATCAGAGTTTTAAATTTAAACAATCGCCAAATGCTGTAGATTAATAAAAATCCCGTCAAAAATAAAAAGGTTGACCGCAACCGGTGTGGATATAACACCCCACAGCTTAAGCTTTCATAAAGCGAAGCGTGTTATAAAGTAAATTTGATATGATATTTTTTTGGGTTATTATGTCATAACATACATATGCACTACGATGTATTACATATATACAAAAGCACTGTTAATGTCTCACATACGAAAAATACAGTTATGCAACTTTTTTTGCGATATTTTTGAGAACACTTATATGTAATAGGTATGTATGTACGTGCATCTTCAATAATAATAAATGCAAATATGCATTTATTATTATTGAAGTTATTGATTTATACAAAAATTCAATTTTATCATTTTCCTGTATATCAAATCATGAATGCCAATCATAAACCATTGAAAAATTCAGGATGCTTTCAATTCTCATCGTAATCGTTAAAATATTCTTCATTGGATCTACTGAATACATACATATATTGTTTTTAAGTGTCCATAAAGCTTCTCATAATACGTTCATTGAACGAATCAAAGTAATTGTTGTATTCAATCTGTACTCGTACATTGTTAGAAATCGAGGTTGTACTTTATTCATGTGTGGAAAATGTTTTCTTTAGATACGAGTAAATTATACGATGTTAGAATATGAATAATTGGCTACTGGGCTCTTCAATGACAGTCCTCTGAAGGATCATCCTGAAACGGGTCGCGTACCTACTCTCTTGCACACTACTTGTACATACATAGATACATATATTTCACGATTGACTGCAATTTGAATGCGGCTTGCAAACTGCACTCGAGCAATGCCGAGTGCTTGATACACATACAGTACCATACCTAATGGAGGATGATACTTTGAGTTTCCAAAACCCTTCGGCCAAACTTCAAAGATCAATTTTCGATATCTATGTGTATTTAAACTTGGACGTATGTATATATATTTCATTTCAGTGCACCCGGTGTGGCCTATTCGCGTCTTTTCGACTCAACTCAAATCGACTAATTTCAAAATTTACAAAATACATATAAATATGTTTGTATGTATATACATACATAGTGCAAGATATACATATATACAGTGATGTCATCCTAATGGTTTCCATGGGTTTCCGGAAACCAGTTGCTAAAAATCAAAAGTTTCCGGAAACCCGTTATTTAAACTAAAATTTCATATAATTTTCGTCAAAAATAATACAAATCTTGAAAATCTAATGAACTTTCATGGAATAGTGCCTTGGACGAAAAAAAATGTATGTACAAATACATTTTCAAAATAATTGTGTAAACCCGTTGGGTCCAAAATTAGGGTGACACCACTGCATATATACATATGTATGTACCAAAATCTCCCTGTTTTTACATACCTCTTATACGTTTCACTTACGATTACAATTCAGGAAAAATTTTGTATATTATCCGATCGTTTTTTATAGCACAGCCTCTCTTACATGCGCTCGATACAAATTGACTCGGTTTGACGTCACCTAGTCCACTTCGCGCACACGTAAGTAAGGCTGTGTGATAAAAACGGGGGGATTTCTACGACACGCCATTGATATACATACATAGTACAAACTTTTACAATATCATATTTATTTATTTTACATATATACCAGGAAGGCCTTACAGGTAAATCCCAATATATATATTACTTGATAAAAAATAAATTATAAAAAAGTTGAATTTAATTTCATTGTTTAAAATGAATCCTTTTCGATATAATTACATATTTTATTTTGGTAAAATTATATATGGAAATAAATAATTCTGTTTGACTTATTCACAAATTTTTATCACGTCTTTTTATTCGATATGTCCAGAATCTTGGAAAAGCAGAATAAACATATTACAGGCCACCAGTTTTCTTAAATATTGTTAAACGCAAAACATTACGTTTAATGTTTTACGAAATATTTCTCGAAATGAAGAAAAGTGGACTTTAAAAAATGTAAAGAATGTAAAAAAAATGTCCATAATCTTTTGTTCAAAATTCATATAATGGAGAGAGTGAAGAGATTGAAATGACAATGGGCAATAGATGAACAAAATAAGTGCTCGAATGGTACCCGAGAGAATCTAAAATTGTTAAAAGAAAGCCACAAGGATGATTGGTTGTTGAATGTGGGATGAGATGGATGAGAGCTGCCCAAAACAGAGACGAATGGAAGCGAATGGAATTTGAGAGGCCTTCATCCAGCATTGGATGGCAAATGGCAGTAAATGATGATGATGAATTATATATATTTTATATTTACATAAAATACTAATCAAGAAGTTTGAAGAACTCTATTTTGTGATATATGTACATATGTACATGTATGTAGGTATATGTACATATGAACATGTATGTAGGTATATGTACATGTATGTATGTAGGTATATATACATACATATGTACGTAATATTTCTACATATATTGCACGAGGGTCAAATATGTACGTATGTATGTACATATGTGTAGTGATTCAATTTTTTTTACAATTTCAATTTAACAAAAAGAAAAATGTGTGTGTGTGTCTAAAAACAAAGAAAAATATGAATATTAACCAGTACTTGTGGAATGTAATATGTAGAGGTAAAAACATAAGTCGAAATCTTAAATTTTGAACCCTAAATGAAATTGGACAGCTTTTCATTGCCTGTATAAATATGTTTTTTTTAATATTCACGGTTCATAAATTGAACAACCATTCTTACATTTTATAAAATTCGTGATACAAACTGATATTTAATTATATATAAACACAAATACAATATCCTCTCAGCGCAATAATGAATGATAAAGTAAATAGCGATGACGGAGCCGTGTTTGCAGGACTCGGCACTTGATTTGAGGCGGATGCAACCGCCCACTTCCATCCTCCCCCCATCATCCACCCACTCGTAATAAAAATCCCCCACACCTGACCCCATCCCTTCGTTTGATCGTCGGTCGGGGGTTTGTTTGCCGAAACACTGCGGACGGGAATGAAATGATAACCGGCCTTTAACACGAAGCCCGAGTGCTCCGCAAATAGCCCGATCTAATTGAAATCTCGGCCCGCGGAACAAGCGGACAAATGTACCAGTCGGAGACACCCACCCACCCCCGTACTCATCCCACGCCCACCCCCGTGGAACACCCGCAAACCATCACTTTGTCTATATCGGCGCAACTCATCCCGGGTCGATCACTATTTATTACCATTTTTTTGCATCTGTCGTTCGTTGTACATACGATGAGCGAACCTGGTTTCAGTTTCGGTATATTTTCAAAAGGTTTATTATATGGTAAAACTATGTTTCTATCGATTCGAGAAGTGACCACACTTCTTCACCGTGACAAGCATTTGCACAATTCGTCAAAATTTGTTATTTTTATTTTTAGAAAGTGATTGAATGATTTTGGTAGATATGTATAAGTATGTTCATAAGTTGGATTTTTGGACCTATCAATTTCGTACGTAAATGTCCGAACAATTATCAATTCAGATAAAACTGGAAAACTATTGGAGACGGTAGTTTTGGATGTAGATCATGTATCTAGTACCTTGATGATTTCAGCTGGAATTTGAATTTACGATACCTCAACTGAATGTACATATAAACCAGTGAGCTTCGCTAATTGCAATATAGCTCATTTATACTTTCAGACCTATATTATTACGAATTAGTGTTCAATTAGATCGTGAAATGTGGCGAGAAATTTTGTGTATTTTTTTTTTGTAATAATATGGTGAATTTTGAGCCGTCTACAAAGATTTCACAATGCTGCGTGCATTCACCCCATCTAAAAGTTCGTTATTACTGCGTACAAATGTATGTATATACATATTCGTATTTTAATAACATCGCATTTACAAGAGTCGTCAGTCGTCAAAGCGTGTCGAACATTGAGAGATTTCGCGCACGGCTGCACCACAACACTCTTTTGTGTTCTTCAATTTCGGCAATTAAAATCGGCAGAACAAAAACAAATAACAACAAGAACACGGCCGCGAAAGAAAACATACGCGGAAACCCCAAACAGCGGGAATATTCTCAACGGGGTATATAGTAGATTTATATATTTTTTATTGGGAACAAATAAAAATTATATATTAGAGGCGGAGGTTTGGCCACTCTTTTGTGTGCGCGCGGTATTTTAAGGGTGTATAATTCACGCATCGACAGCTCGATTTGCCGAACGATTGAAAAATGATTATTGTTGGCTAGGAGAGTTGAAACAATGGGCGGCCTAGGAACAATGGCGGGGAACGGACGCTAATTTATTCGTAAATTATTTAGGAGCCATTTGTGCCTGCTAAATGAAGCGTTATCCTTTTCATTCGCCAGACCTGTTTCGTAATTACAAAAGGGACTTTTTTTTGCATATAAAAAAATATTTGCTCTAATTTATTTTGCATTTCGCGAACTCGATTGTTGATGACGTTATTAAGTATGTCGTTCGAGCCATATTCGTTTACAATGTAGCGTAAAAAAATCGTCCAGATATTGTATGCATGTGAGCCGTTATATTTGAAAGTGGCAACAGTTCATTTTTTTTCATTTCGAGATATTTAATGTTTTGCGTTTTACAATATTTAAAAATATTGGTAGCCTGTAATAAATTTGTTTTACTTTTCTAATATTCTGGACAAATCAAATTAAAAGTAGTGATAACAATTTTTTGATAAACCCTTTCTGCTCGGAATTTATTTAAAGTTTGAGTTTTGAGGAATTAATCGATTTCATGTGTTCCAAAAATGAAAAATAAATTTCGAAAATAAAATATTTTAACACATTTTCCTAAAAAGTAATTATAAGACGATATGAATAAGAATAATAAAAACAATAAGAATAAAGAAAAATCATTGAAGGAATCTTTTGTGCCAGTGTTTCTCAATTTTTTTTCAAATGGACCTACTTTTTTCTCCTTTCCTCTTAAATTCATCATAATTTCAGGTCATTTAGGATTAATTTCAGTTAAGTCAATTTGATAAATTATTTTAGGATTTGTGATCTCCGATAAAGGTAACTATACTTAGTTGAGATGATCCCATCATGGATCAAAGGTCATCTGAAAATCTTGATTTACTTTTTTCTTTGATATTTTCTATACGTGACAAAAAAATCATATTTCTGTTTACATCCTCTTGAGCTCCTATTTTCAAAGACAAAATATCTTTCTAATATTGTGTTCTCTGAAAAACCAGCGATTCTCAAAATAATTTATTTTTCAGTTGTTGTAAACCTTTTTCTCATTTTTATATTTAATTGTATATATTGACGGATTGGTGCACAGATATTGTACATACATACGTCCATTTTTGAATTTGTATTAAATTTCAAGTTTTTGTCAAATTTTAGGTTTGCAGATGCTGGAATAATTCAGGTTTTTCCTTTCAAGGTATACCACATTCTCAAAACTCAAAATTCGATACAAACTTAAAATTTGGTACAAATTCAAAAATTAACATACAATATCTGTACACAAAGCCATCGATATATGTATACTTATATATCTTTTCTTCAAGTTTTTATATTATAATTATTTAAAAAAATATGTTGTCAATAGCTTTATTTGGATACGCATATTCATATGAATTAAATAAAACTCGGGTTGATGTAGTGATGTCAATTCGGTGGCCGTCACTGCATCGAAAGTGACTTGATTGAAAGTCGTAAAAACAAGATTTTTCGCGATTTTTATGAAAATATGTGAAATAGTCCGCTTACCATGCATACATATGAAAAAAGGGTAGTATTACAATACATATGTACATATATAGTACCGTTTACCATGCATACATTCTTTTCGATCTTTCGGCTTTCGACTTTCGATGCAGTGACCCAGACCCATGTCAATTGTATTTGCCAATTACTTCCAGGTACACATTCCGCAATACGCCACATAGTTTAATGCGAACATACGCTCAGGGATATTATTGCCGCATATAAAATTATACAAACAATATTTTACGGCGTGCCGTAAACTCATCGGTCATAAAACGAATAGTACTTGGTAGTTATTAGTCGGTGGAAAATTATACGGTTGATTGGATTCAAATTTTGCAAACCAACCGCTGAATAAAGGAAAAAGTTCACAGTGTAAACGAGACACAATAAAAGTGATTCGTTAAAAACCATAAAAGGAGATAGATGACTACTATAGAAAATTATGCACTCCGACGATGATTCCAAAGCATCGTTTTAGTGTCGCATTATTACGCTTAATACCAATTTTGTTCGGTGATTCGACTGATTCACGACCGGAATGTACGTTCTACAAAATAACCATTTATGATATACTACTAATTCGGTTTAATGGACATCGAATTAAATAGATGGTCTATCGTTGTTGAAAGCCGATAAATGTCCGTTTATTAGTTACACTTAATTACCGTCTCAATTTATTAATGATTAATTATTTTATCAGCATCGAGATAACGCAAGGTTTGCTATTCTGAATTTAAAAATAATAGTTAAAATTGATGCTGTAATTTGTATAACAATAGATACGTGTATCATCATCAACATTCACCAGGGGACCAAAAACACCCACCCTACCTACTGACTGATCTATCTCATACTCAGATACATACATATGTATGTATGCAGGGCCGCCGATAGGAATCCCGGGCTCCAGAAAAACTAATTCCGAGCCCAATTTCAAATTTTTACAAAAGATCGTCTAGATATATTTTTAAAATGCGAAAAATTTATCAAACTATTAGAAAAATACCTATATGTTCGTTGCTTTTTTTTTCAAATAATTCAATAAGAAAATATGGTATAACAGGTACGATTTCCGACACGTAGACCCTCGAGTAGTCCGGGCCCTGGAATTTTACCTCGGCCACCCCCCCCCCCTCTCTTAGACCCTGTATGTATGTACATATTTAAAAACGAACGTTGAATTTCCTACATTTTAATATTACGCATTCATTCTAAATTCGAATACTCAGCATTCGAACAATTCAAAATGTGGATCTAATATATAATTTGGAAAGAGACTGTATGTATGTATGTAACCTTCGTTCGTTGGGTCGTAATCCGTGACGTCATTGAAAAATAATTCGATTCAAAGGATTCGAAGTCCCCGGGGGTAAAGGCGCCGAGGGCGAAGCCATCTTCGCACCGGGGGCGAAGTTCTAGGTGGCGCAGACGCCGGGGTCGCAGACGCCGGATTCTGGTATACATATAATTTTTTATAAGAAACTTACTATATATAATTGTTTGTTCGTGACAGTCCATTTAATAAAAAAAACAAATGAGTATTCAAATAAATGTATATAAAATAAAACTATTCAAATAAATATAATAAAATGTTTACTATTAGATTAGTCATGTTTAAGAGGGCTGTACACCCGAAACCTTAATTTTGTTGCCGTTCCTTTCTTCGATATATATATTGAGTGAATGTACATATATATTCAGTGAATGCGGCAATATATAATATATCATTATATATATTGAGTGAATGCGACAGTTGCACTTCGACCAGATAAAACGTATTTTAAATTGACAAAATCGAGGTTTCGTATTCTTCTATTTTCTCCTCCGAAACTGGACCAATTTTAAAAAAAAAATCATCATCGGTTTGAGAAAGATATTTTTTGTGCAACTATGCGCGTATTTTTATTTAAATCGACCGTTAAATAAGCACGCTGGACTCTTTTCGTGGGTGTAAAAAAGAAGCGATTTTATTGATGTTTGGCGGCTCCTAGCTCCTATAAAAAATAACTAATCAAAAAAATAAAACTATAAATGCAACCCAATGGTAGATATCCATAGCATATTAAAAAATAATTTCTCTAGTGCCATAATTGAGGAGGGGAGAAGTCTAATACGTTTGTATGGACAAGGCGCTGGTGTCCAGCCCTCTTATGCGGTTTATATTACAAATACCGAGCGAAGCCGGTTTAAACCACTAGTATTCTATATTTTGACCGCCTACCATTAAAAATACAAACAGTGGAGAGAGTGGATGTCATTTTATCGATATTACAAGTCGCTATATCGATATAGTGATGACATCAACAACCGTCATCGCGACAACTGATGCACTCAATTCCAGTGGCGTTCACGTCAACACGTTCATTACACGAGATCTCAACGAGTTGAAAGTTTTAACTCAGTTGGCGCCAACATATATACATACATACATACATATGTACATACGTACAAATAAAAGTCTTCAATTACAACTATAGCACGTACATATATGCGTACATACACACAGAGTCACTATGTGGACTGAGCTAGACATCACCGAATGCAAACACCGTTAACCAAAATAAATCAGTCAAAGCGTTAACCCGCCAAACCGAGCGTCTCACTTTCACACGTATTATATGTATGCCGTGTAAAATATTCGCCTCACACGGGTATCTTACAAAAATGTGCGCGCGCTTTACATCCACTTTACAAGGGGGCGGTTTTCTGACTGGTGGGTGGATGGGTGGGTGGGCGGTGGGGTGGATGTATGTGTGACACACACTTCTCGGCTTGTGACACGAGCTAGATGAATTATTCAAGTTTCGAGCGGCAAAGGTGGCGCCCGTACAACGGCCCCGGGTGACGCTTAACCGGTCCTCAATAAACAGTGTCGCATTTAGAATATTTGCCCCAAGGGGGATGCTGGGTGTGGGGAGGTGGGGTATTCAGACCGTCCTGTCCCACCGCCCACTTTCGAAGATCTCCTCTTTGGAGTCAAAGCGCAACAATGTTGACAATGCTGTCAAAATAATAAATATGCAATATACGTACGTCCACACATACATATGTATATACATACATTTCAAGGATGCAAACTGAGTTTGAAAAAAAATACATTTCGAACTGGATTTGATGCATTGGCGTAGCTACCTCATAGCAGAACATACAAGAGGCCCAAATTTCCAAACTCTCAAAACACAAATTCATCATCATCATTTACCGCCATTTGCCATCCAATGCTGGATGAAGGCCTCTCAGATTCCATTCGCTTCCATTCGTATCTGTTTTGGGCAACTCTCATCCATCTCATCCCACACATTTTTCTATTTTCAACCACCAATCTTCCTTGTGGCATTCTTTTAACAATTTTAGATTCTCTCGGGTACCATTCGAGCACTTCTTTTGTTCATCTATTGCCCATTGTCATTTCAATCTCTTCACTCTCTCCATTATATGAATTATTAATTAATTGAATTGTGAACAAAATATTATAGAAATTACTTCTTCTATGTATAACATTAGCCACAGACAAGTCCACTTTTCTTAATTTCGAGAAATATTTCGTAAAACATTAACGTAATGTTTTGCGTTTAATACGTTTACTCTGCTTTTCCAAGATTCTGGACATATCGAATTGAAAGAGGTGATAACAATTTGTGAATTAAGTCAAATAGAAATAGTGTTTTTGGAACTGAAAATTTGGACTTCCACCACTTTAAAATATAGCGGCTCATACATATGATAATCACTGTGACGTAAAACGGTTAAACTATAGATAAATCATAGTTAAAACAAAGATGGGAACAGTTAAAACTTTTCTAGAAATAAATTAAATAGTATTATAATATAAAATCTACAACGAAATACAACAAAAAAAAATCCATTGCAAGGCGTTAAAAAAATGGTTTCATTTCAGTATGTTAACGTAATCGGAAACAAACGGAATGCTAAACGATCTTTCATGATATTTAAATCTCGTGATTAGTGTGATTGATAGTTAGACTTATCAAACTTATAAACCATCAGTTTTTGAATGCATTCTGTAAAAAGTGTGACTGAAAATACGACCATAAGACAATTTTCAGGATTATTCATCACAAAATACTACATATACTTGCGTAGAAAGTGAATTTTCAGAAGTTTATGTTATTTTTACTCTATTAATAACAGTGGCGAGTGTTGAAAGGTCATTCAGTAAGTTAAAAATTATTAAAGACTACAAAAGAAACCCTATTGGATAATCAAGATAATAATCATGCGTTGCTGGCCATTGAAATAAACAAGCATAGGACTTAGGCAAAAAATAGGACTTAAAAAACTTATTAATGAATTCGCAAATTAAAGCGAGAAAGAAGAAATTTTAAAATCAGTGATCTTATTTCTAATATATTTTTTTATTTTATCTATTATGTGATTATATGTAGTTAAAACTATTTCATTTCAATTAAAAAAAATGTTGGGGGGCACTTTTTTTAATATATAATGAAATTTTTGCACGAGGGCCCAAAATTTCTAGCTACGCCACTGATTTGATATCGAGTTGAAATATTATGTCACGTATGTTGTGGAGAGACAGTCACTCTCTAAATATATTATATCATATATATACAGACGGTAATCTGTGTGTGTGTGTGTGTGTGGGTGTGTGGGTGTGTGTGTCTGTCCTAACTCTCACCGAACATAATGAATGAATCGATAAAAATCGATAAATTAATTTTTCGACGAGACGACTTTGTCGCGACTCGAACCGATCACCCCAAATAGCCTGAATATAGGTCTAAATTGAGCTAATGGTCACGAACATCACGCCAAATCCAATTCTTCATTTCGCCTTTTTTTTTAAACATTAATTGAAATATTCCTTCTCGCCATATAAAAATACGTAATTTTAATAATTTCATTTAGCGAGGTTTTGAACCATTTTTTTAATATATCCTTTTTCGAATGGCTCCTATTCCAAGAGCTATCCGACTTCTTAATGAAATCGTTGCTGCCGAGACTGAATGTGATATTTTCCACCTTAGTGAGCGTAAATTGTCGGAAATTACTCTAACCCATTTATCTGGTAGTCTGCGCTCATCATTGTTTTCATGATTGATTGTGATTTATGAGTGAAATTTTGATTAACTCTCTTCCATTTGGGCCTTACAGGGATGTTTTGTATTTGTAGTTGTTTCTTACATATTTATTGAAACTGGCTGTAGGTGCAAGGCATTCCTTATGCTATATTTTATTTGATATTTTTACTTTATCTGTTATTATAAATGCTATTTTTTATGTATGTAGATGTATTTATGTTTATGTTTAATTGTTATTTTGTTTTTTTTCTTTTTTGTGTTATATTTTTTGACCATTGTGGCGCTTTAGGAATTCCTGTTATGCCACAATGGTCTGTTTAAAATAAATAAATAAATAAATATTTATTTTGAATTAAATTTAAATTATTTATATTTTGACGATATTCGAGAAAAAAATTGATTTCATTCACCGCGGGCACCGGGAATCGAACCTCGGACCCTCCGATCCAAACGAAATGTTCTCACGAGCCCGCGCCGTACGCCATATTCTCGCCCAGAATACGTGTTGTAAATACACATCATATGTATATGCACGTAATTTGTTATGTGTAATAATAATATTCAACGTTACGAGGTCAATGACCGTTTGTGTATAATCGGAAAATATTACATTTTATTAACTTTAATTAACATTTTGTTAACGTTAACTTTAAGAATTGAAAATTATTAAAAATAAAGAATTGAAAACTATCTACAGACCCATGACAGGATATTTTGACAGAAAATTTGACAAACATGTGGGAAACACGTATTTATTTTAACACTGGTAGATAGATTGAATAGCAACCCACATGTGGTGGTGAAAAAAACCGAAGATTTTGAAACTGCGGATGAAAGAAACAAAGAATCAGTTCACGGTCAGTTTTCGCCCTGTTAACACGCTGCGTAAATTAACAATTATTGACTTAAAAATAGACTAAAGATTTAATTCTTTTTAAATATTTTAAATTATAAGTTGTAAATGAATATTATTGTGTATAATTTATTGTGTTTTTACGTTCGCTTTTATATATTTTTTGATTTTTTAATCAAAAACTTTTTTTTTAAATGGCTCCAAAAAAACCATTTCAGAAGATGTGAAAGTGGCCATTGCAACCATTATTAGTGAAAAGACATATAGTTACAGACAAATTGCAAAAAAATTTCATGTTTCTAGCCCTACGGTAGCCCATATTGCACAATTGTTGCAATTGGGAGTTTCTCCAACTGCTACGTTATACGATAAATGTGGGAGAAAACGAAAAACCACACCGCGAACGGATCGAAAAATCATCACCATAGATTTGGAGAACCGTAAGGTGCCTAATAAAGGCATTCAAGCTATTCTGAACCAAGAGGGTGTCGATATTTCTACAAGGACGATGCAACGTAGATTTAGTGAAGTTAACGTCAAGAGCCGAACTCCCATAAAAAAGCCAAAATTGACACCAACGATGAAAAAAAAGCTCAGGAACATCAGCAATGGACTGTTGATGATTGGAAAAAGGTATTGTTTAAATATTAATATTAAACTAAAAAATACTTGATTACCTCCTATGTACTAATTTTTCATTAATTTTAGGTTTGTTTCTCTGACGAAACAAATTTAAGGACAATGACAGATGTTGTCCAATACATCAGAAGACGACCTTGCGAGAAGCTGAGCGACGAATGCACCATTCAAACAACAAAATATAATGCACCTGTATGGTGTGATCCGTTATTAGCGGAAAAGGGGCTTGACCCATAAGGGGCTGGACCCGTACCAATGGGGCAGGATCTATACAAAAAAAAATTGTTGAACGGATTTTTGCTTTATTTTGAATCAGAGGGGATGGATGCACATAATTACATTTTTATGCAAGATGTCACACGGCCAAAATAATTAATAACTACCTGACCACAAAAAATATTCGAATTATGTTATGGCCAGGTAATTCACCGGATTTAAATCTGATTGAAAATTGTTGGGGGTATTAAAAAGTATTTTTTATAACAGCCCTAATACTACGTTAGATAATTTAAAAGAAAAAATAAAAATACATGGAAAAATAATTCAAAAATAAAAAAATCAATACAGTCATGCATAGAGATCAATTCGGGCTCTTATAACAAATAGGAGAGGGACAACTAAATATTAAGTTAATTACAGTTTTTTGTACATATTATTGATGAATATATTATGCGTGTATAATAAAAAGTTTTGTTTCATTTCCTGTTCTAAAATTTAACAAAATCGACAAAAACGAGCTTTCCGGTCCGTATGAGAGTCTACGAAAATAACGGTTCCGGTTCCGGATTTTTTTTTTAGTTTTATACGAGTATATAATAATTTTATACCCATGCGATGATATCTCATCGGGCTATTCACTAGTGTATTATAAGGGAGGCATGAGAAATTTTAAATAAATAAAATTGGTGATATGAAAATAGCACCAGTTGGAGATAAAAACAATGAAAACTAAAAACTTTCCCATATTACTAGGTAGTGAGAGAAATGTGCATCTCGATTTTTATTGGTCGACGATTTCTGGTATGAGTCTCACATATATGTACATATACATACATATAATAAATAACTTCATTTCATTGACCGACGCGATGGCAAGCTTAACTACGACAACGGAAAATTTTTAAAGTGAAGTCTATCGGAAAAATGATATATGTATGTATGTACATGGGCATTTAATTTCCTTTCAAGCTAATTTATGTATACCACATAAATTACATTGACAAAAAAAACCTGAATTATTTTAGCATCTACAAACTTAAAATTCGATACAAACTTAAAATTTGAAACAAAATCAATAATGGACATACAATATCTGTGCACCAAGCCATCGATATATATGTACATATATGTATGTACTTATATATCTTTTCCTTCAGTAATTCAGGTTTTTCCCTTCAAGGTAATTTGTGTGGTATAAAGTAGATATAGGTAGCGATCACAGACTAGTCCGTGCCAGGATGGCCATTAATATAAATTGCGAACGTAGGAAATTAATAAAAGGATGCAGTAACTCTCCAGATTTCGCTCAACTAAGGTCTAGGAAAAAGGAATTCGAACTCGAACTTGGAAATCGATACGGGAAATTAAACCCAGAAGCAGACATCGAGGAATTGAACACTGTAATTAGTTCGGTTCTAGCCTCAACAGGTAAGAAATTAGTTGGACTCAGGAAACAGATTAAGCTAAGTAAAATTTCAGAGGAAACCAAAAATCTAATTAAGCATAAAAGGAAGTTAGATAGGGATAATAATAAGCAAGAATACAATCTAGTAAATAAGGAAATTAAGAAGAGAATAGTCAGGGATGTCAGGGATTTTAACAGCAAGCTAATAGAAAATACCATTAAGAATAACCGTAGCCTGAAAAAGTGCAAACAAGATCTTTTCTTAGGCAAAAACCAAATGATCGCAATCAGATCAGAGAGCGGAGTAATAATTAGGAATAGAGAAGAGATCATAGACAGAGTTTATACGTTCTATGCAAAACTTTACGAGAACAACAACGGTCAATTTCCCGCTCCGGAATCGACACACGGCCAAAGGGTTCCTGCAGTATTGCCTAGCGAAGTAGAGGCCGCGCTAAAAACTTCAAAAAACGGTAAAACCCCAGGGGAAGATAATATTCCCATTGACTTACTAAAATGTGGCGGCCCCCCCCTAATTAATATCTTAGCTAGGCTTTTCAGCAAATGCATCCAGAACCAAGCTATACCAGAAGGATGGAATAACGCAACTATCATTTTAATACACAAAAAAGGCGACAAAAGCGATATCAAGAACTACCGACCCATTAGTCTACTTTCAGCGGTCTACAAGCTCTTCACGAAGGTTATTACAGAAAGGCTGAAGAATACCCTCGACGAGAACCAACCTATAGAGCAGGCAGGGTTTAGGGCAAATTTCAGCACAATGGACCACCTCCAAGTAGTTGGCGAACTAATCGAGCGCGCCAACGAATATCAACGGCCATTGAGCCTAGGTTTCGTCGATTATGAGAAAGCCTTCGATACAGTTAGTCATAATGCAGTACTTAACGCTCTAAAAACACAGGGAGTGCCGGAACCCTATGTGGGACTGTTAGCTGCAATATATAAGAATGCCACAGCTTCGGTTAAAATTTTTTCAGGTACAGATAGATTTAGCATAGGAAAAGGAGTAAGACAAGGAGATACAATCTCGCCCAAGTTATTCAATGCGGTGCTTGAGGGAGTTTTCAGGAAATTGGATTGGGATACAGCCGGAGTAAGCATCAATGGTCGCTTTTTGAATCACCTTCGGTTCGCAGACGATATAGTTTTAGTAGCTCGTGATTCAGTTGACCTACTTATCAGACTAACACAGCTGGACAGGGAAAGTAGAAAAGTAGGATTAAAAATTAACGTAGATAAGACTAAACTAATGTTCAATAGTTATTGCATGCCTGATAGCATCCCCTTAGATGATAAACCAGTAGAAGTAGTAAATAATTATTTATATTTAGGTCAAATAATTGACATGTCTGGTAGTAAAACTGAAGAGATAAAGAGACGTATGAAATTAGGATGGAGTGCATTTGGACGGATGAATGCTGTTTTTAAATCAAAAATGCCACTCTGCCTGAAGAAAAGGATCTTTGATCAATGCGTTTTGCCAGTGATGACGTATGGATGTGAAACTTGGACACTGAACGCCAAGATGCTAAATAAAATCCAATGCACTCAAAGAAGTATGGAACGCTGTATGCTTGGCATAACGAGGAAAGACAGAAAGCGGAACACGTGGGTGAGAAATATGACAAGGGTAGTGGACATAGTGGATAGAGTGAAGAGATTGAAATGGCAATGGGCGGGTCACGTAGCTAGGAGGATGGACGAAAGGTGGACAAAAGAAGTGCTTGAATGGTACCCGAGAGAAGGCAAAAGAGTAAAAGGAAGACCGCAAGGAAGATGGGTGAACGAAATTAGGAAAATGTGCGGAATGAGATGGATGAGTGTTGCGCAAAACAGAGACGAGTGGAAGCGTGTTGGAGAGGCCTTCATCCAGCAGTGGATGGCGAATGGCTGTAAATGATGATGATGATGATATGTATGTATATCGATATGTTGAAATAATGATGGATGAAAGTTCTCATTTAACACTTGTCTCACTGTAATGGATAGCGAGTCACCTGGACTTATATTTTATTTTATTTTTCCAAATGTTTTGAATACAAGGTCTTCAAATTTCATGTATTCCTCGTTAAAACCTCTAATATTCGAATCATGTCAAAACATTGATCAATATCAACAAAAATAATTATTCTACTTCTACTTCTACACGTGCCTCACAGCTGAAAAATAGAGGAGGAATTCAGCACGCCGCGCTTAGCGGACAGTGTGAGAATGATATCCGCTTTGGAATGGCGGCTCTGCTTCAGCCGCTATTTTTTTATTTCTTACACTTCTTACATTATTCGACGTTTAATTCACGATAAAATGATTTTTATAACCAATTACAATAATTAACGTCGCAGATTTTGCATTACATTAACATAAAACACACATTTTTAAACTGGACACTCGGCGTCTAGCACAGTGGGTAGAAGAATTTTTAGCACAGTGACGTAAATAATATTGATTAAAATGACGAATAAATTCAAACATTCCACTGATTAAATAATAAAAAAATCTCTATGTGTAATCTTGACTTCAATTATTTGAAACCTGAACAATACTGATAATGAATTTTAGAACTACTCAAATAAATACAAAGAATATACACACAGACACACACAATATACCGGAAACGATCATCGAATACAGAGGTCTACAAATGCAGTAGTTGCATAGGATGCATAGCAAAAGACGAGGGGTGAAAACTGACGGACTATTTATTGTAGAACGAAATACACATACAAATATTATGAACGTATCACAATTGTCATTATATGTACATACATACATGTGTATAGAGATGACAGAAAGCTAGAGCACGCAGGGGGATAAATCTCGCAATTAAAAATGATACATTATTATGTTCATACTACGATCGAACAAAAGTCTTGCCGTTGGATGCATTGAAGTGAGGTTGGGTTAAAAAATAGATAAATAAAAGTGCAACGGAACTACTATAGGTATACATGCATACAATAAGGAGGAGGGGGTATTCGCTTCCGACGTGTCTGCGGGATAATTGCATTTGTGAAAAGTAACAGAATCGACTACGATCGTCGTGCCGGATGTCTATTGTGGTCTACGACTACGGCAGCCGACGGTTGAGAACCCCTGAACTGTATTTATTCGCCCGCCTAGGAATCGCGGTTTAATACCGGCGCGCTAATGTTTACACTGTGCAATAGTATTTATACAGACTGTTGATGATATACATATTCGAAAGTGTAGTCACATCTATTATACATATGTACATACATACATAATATATTTACGAATTAATAATTAAATTTAATTTTTACGTTTTTTCATATATGTATAATATACATGCACATACAAACATATGTATATGCATTAGATCGGATCGAAAAATGCAAATTTTGGATTTTCATTGATGGTGGAAATAGTGGAAAATTTTTGTCAAATCAAGGGGACGTTAAATAAAAGTCATTGATTTTAAACAATGTCCTGTGCCACAAACCAATCAATTTATCTCGACAAAAATTTAGAAAATGTAGGTTTTTTCATATATCTCTTTTTTGAAAATCGATTCGAGTGTATTATCAAATTAAAAAATATAAAAACTTAATTTTTAATTTTTAAGTTGATTGTGATGAGTGATAACTGATAGGTTTTGATTAACGTGAATTCAAAGTCGCAGGTTTGCTCAAAAGTCCTCATACAAAGCGTGCCGCGTTCGCAATGGTTGTTTGTAATGGGAGAAGCGTTATTTTCAGAGAATCGTCATTCTGTTCATGTTCCCATGATTATTTTAAAAATATATGTCATTGAGTCCTTGAGTATATTATCTTTAATCAGACCGGAAAAAAAATTCAAATTTTATGAATTGTAAGGAGGTCAAAATGACCTGTTTTGACATAAAACTTGTAGATATATTTATTGGAAACAAATGCGTGTAAATTGTATACCGGTAGAAACATCCTTTAACTTTATTTCATGGTACACATGTAGAAACATTTAAGAAATAAAATAAAAAAAATGTCTTTATTATCTCTTAAATGTTATATTTTTTATTTATTGAACTTTTTTTTATTAAAAGATGAAATAATTAATTAATGATTTTTTTATTTTTATTTTATGCCTACATTGTACCATGAAATAAAACTGTACAATATTTACTGCTGGCTAAACGATTTTTCTGCCGGTATACAATTTACACGCATTTGTTTCCAAATTTTTCTTTTTTGTTTTCTTTATATTACCATGTGGTGCTCACTGTTCTTGGGATATAAATATTTTCATTTATATTTGTATGTTTTTGTCTCACTGTATTGCTTTCTTTTATATTTTATTCTGTATGAGTGCCAATTTAAATAAACAAAGAAATAAAATGCACACACAAGATACTAATAGATAAGACTTCGTGAAATAAAAGATTACCTCAGATTTAATGAAAGTCATTAACAAAAAACATCAATAAAAAGACGCATTATAATTTTATTGGCAAGGAGCGATGTATAGACAAAGGACACAAGAAGTTTTTTGGTACATAAATTTATAATACAGAAATATGTACAAATATCAAATAAAATAAAAATCAAAAACAAAAATAAATTATAAAGACCTAAAATAGAAGAAAATAAAATAGTAAAAAAATCAATTAAAATAAAAATTGCGCATTTTTTTAAACGCTCATATCCCGTAAACCAGCGTTTCCCAACCTTTTTTGACTCGCGAACCACTTGGTAGTACATAACGCTAAATTGTACCACCATATAAAAATGATTGTTTTTAATGAAATTTGTTTTTGCAAGTGTAATTATTATATATAGTATTTGCATGGTAAGGAATGAGAAGACAGGATACATGTAATATGTAGATCTGTTTTGGTAAGAATTTTTGTGGAAAAAATGTTATTTGCGGAGTCACAATTATAATATTTTATTTTATTTTATTTTATTTTTATTAATTGAAAAATCAACAGACAGGATGTACAGAGATAGGTATAAAAATAAACAAAAAGTAAATAAATAATATATGTAACATCCGAGTCCAATAATAGATTTTTACAATAATAATAATATGCTCAAAGTTTAATATATTTATCTACTATCTTGTCTAATTCTAATTTTCTAATCATATGTACTTTCAATTTTATCTGCAACATTAAAGATTATTATAGAACTGTTTTCATGTATCAAATTCAAGTTATTTATTTATTGAAGCGTGAACGCGGTAAATTTATAAATGCACTCCAAAATCCATGCCGGATCTGAGGAAAACGTATCGATTGCCAGATTTTCGATCATCGACTGTACATATTGACGTCGACGATGACTAATTAAGATAATGTTTATTAATTTCTAGTTGTTTTACCCGGCTTCGCTCAGTATTTGTAATATAAACAACTTAAACATAGCGAATCTAATAGTAAATATTCATTTGTTTTTTATAAAATTTATTTGAAAAAATGTAATATTCAAACAATTGAATTGTCGTCATAAAAATTTTATTTTGTTTTCGAAGTTCCCAAACAAAGATACAAACTTAAGAGTCTCTTTCGAAATTATATATTAGATATAAAAAATATTTCTATTTTTATGATTGTAAATCATTCATTCCTGCATGTCCGCCATTACTGATTTTTTTTCGCGTACCACCAACCATCAACCACGTACCACCAAGTGGTACGCGTATCACAGGTTGGGAAACGCTGCCGTAAACAATCACGAACCAACAAAAAATATCATCATATTCGAATTCAGTGGTTCAAATTTAGTAAAGATTGATAAGTCTCCACTCTGGTAACTCAAAAACGTGATTTTTTGTTGCTCAGTGTTATTTTGTAGTATGCGCCCGCTTGGTTTTGATTTTGATTTTTAAATGCTTTTTATTATTACGAAATTATGTTCACAATACATCTTATATCTATTTTAATAGCTACTGATCTACTGATCATTTTCTATTTTACAATTTTAATTTAATTTGGTTAGTAATCACAGTATTATATTATTCTAATGTTAATCTAAAGCATAATAGGAAAAAGAGCTCAAAAACCTATTTACAATCCTTATAAATGTTCATAATACATCTAATACATAATATTAATTAAAGACTATCTAAAGTCGATGACCTAAAGCAGATTGTGTTTAGGTAATCTGTGTTTATACCTGAAGGGTATAGACATTTTATTGTAATCACCGAGACTCTTCACAAGTGTGTTAGTATGGTTATTAGTGATTCTTTCATAGAATCTACTGGTTAGTTTGTTAGTAATGTCTGTAATCCCGCTTGGTTTGCAATCGTTTGTAGCGCAGGGTAAATGTACATATTTTTTGAGTTATAGTTCATAGTTCATAGTTCAATAGTTGATCTATGTAGCTATTGGACAATATAGTGATATTTCAACCTACCCAAAACGGGGAAATTCAAACGGCGAAGTTTCCAAGATTATGAAGGGACGTTGCGCTAAATAACAATGAACCACGATGAACAGAACTAATCTGACCGCTCACTATACATATGTACTCCCATTTCCCGATGTACATATGTAAGTATGTATGTAAGTGATCGCTGCTAAATGCACACACTATAAATTAATTTTTGCGTATGTTCCACCCCCCATAATTCGCGTCAGTTCAAGGCTCGCGACATACATCTTCCGGGTGCACCGCGACCAATTAACGAGTTCTGGTCACGAGGCGGATACGCAACACAATACACAATTACGGTTGTGTAGCCCTGCAGCTGTGTGCGGGACAAAAGCGCAGCGTGTCCCCGCGCAAATCGGAAGGGAAGCGCGGCGCGACGCCACGTGCCCGGACAATCCTCGTTTTAAGATTACAACAAAAGAAAGGCTTCACGAACACGAACGGTCGCCATAAATAAGTGTTTTCCACTGTTGTGACTCTCGCCCCCTTCCTACCAACCCACCACCCACCCCCCCACATCCACCCGTTCGGTGCGTAGCTCCGTAGTAATGCGCAATATTCTCTCGAGCGCAAATGTCGCAATAATTCATCCCCCCCCTACTACCCACCCACCCTCACCCCTACCACCACCTATCTAAATCGTCGTATGATTATTTAGAGCGTAGTTGTTTGTTTGAAAAATTGTCGAATGGCATCAATCCGAATATCTGTATTTTATTATTTTATTTCACATAGATATAAACCAGAAAGGCTTTACAGACCCAATGAGCCGTCCTGGCCAATTAATTACAAACAATGCAGCATTTTATTATTACATAAATCACTGGGGGTATGCATACATATGAAAAACGGTTAGTATACATATGTATATCAGTGGCGTACGGTAAAACTCTCTCTCTCCCCGTCGTACAACCTCACTTAATTTGCGCGTGCAGGATACAAGAGGAACAAGAGGAACAGGCTTTTCCTCCCGTATCCTGTGCGTGCACATTAAACAAGGCCGTATGACAAAAAGAGAGATAATTTCACCGTATGCCACTGATATATATTATATACTAGCTGTATTACCCGGCTTCGCTCAGTGTTTATAATATAAACCGCTTAAACATGACTAATAGTAAACATTTCACTAAAAAAAAAATTTTTAATATTTTTTTTCCTTCTAGGGCTTCGCCCACGGCGCTCCCTGAGCCTTAGCCTTTATAAAATAAGTCGAATCGGCGCCTATTAATCGAAAAAAAAATAAATCGAATCATTTTTTCGATGACGGCTGCGCCCCATGAGGCTGCGCCCCTTCGGGGCCCCATGCGTCTGCGCCCCATTAGTTTAGGGCTACGCCCCTCTGCGCCCCCCTGAGCAATTGCCGTTTAAGGCTTCGCCCCTCTGCGCCCCTTGAGCAATTGCCGTTTAGGGCTTCGCCCTCTGCGCCCCCCCTGAGCAATTGCTGTTTAGGGCTTCGCCCGAAAAATCGAATCGGCGCCTATGAATCGAAAAAAAAATAAATCGAATCATTTGTTCGATGACGTCACAAAGTCTCAGGATACAAAGTCTCTTTCCAAATTATATATTAGATAGATAGACTAGAAGAAGATACATAGTACCGTTTACCATGCACCCTTTTTTTTGATCTTTCGATTTAAGATATTTCGATTTTCGATCTTTGCCTTCCGATATTTGCTTTTTCGATATTTTGACTTTCGGTGCCGTGAGGTAGACACAAATCACTGTATTTCCAGAAGCTGAACAACACAAAATAACAATTAATTAAATCATTCATTAAAGAATTAATCCATTGAGACATCTATGGATTTAGATTTTGTACATCACCTTAAAAAATTGTACATACAATAAATACAGAAGATTTGTGACAACAGGATAGATGATTTTTTGCCAATTTTAATGAACCGTTTCAACAATAATCTGATACAATTGGCAAACTCTGATGAGAAACGATCGATTTGGAGTCACAAATACCCCCAAATCTAACCAGCAGTATAGCGGGTCGAACCCACTGATCACTTGGTGCTAAACATATGTACACGCTACCATTAAGCCATACTGCTGTATGTATGTATGCATGTACCGAATATACATATATGTACATATATTGAACTTGTATATGTTTTACCTTCACTGCTCGGGTCGACCCGGGAACCCACGGATTTTTTGATATCCCGTGTCCCGGTAATTCTTATCTCAAATTCCGGGAAAAGTATTTCAATCAGAACGTTCTTTAAATGGTTCAAAAAAGGCGAATGTATATCCTACGATGCTACTATTATGAAACTAATGTATCCTTCTTTCATTGACTATTTTACAATGGAAGAAACGCTTTTAAAATTCCATGAAGATGAGATAATTGTGTGTTTGACGATGAATGAAGAATTAAATTAAGAGTAATCAAATACAAAATTACATAGACATACATATAGGCAAAATAACTTAAATAAAGAAACCTCGACTTCATAATGTGTAAGAAAAAAGGATATTTTTGACTTCACCTGAAATTAATTATTCAGTGAAAATTCACTGGATAATTAATTGTAAGTATTTTTCACTTATAATTAATTCCAGTCACTTTTGGTGCAGCAACACTAAATTTTGAGTTAAAAACTGCAAAAGCCAAAAATCTGTAAAAAATGTGCATTTTTTTAAAAGCTTATATCTCATGAACAAGAAGAAGCCGGTAAAAATCATTCTCACATTCGAATTTAATGGGTCAAACTAATTATGAATCAAATTAGTCTCCGCTCCGGGAATTTTTTTGTTGTTCAGTTCAACTTCGATTAAAACTGAAAGAGTTTTTTCCATTACTGAAAATATTTGTACTTTTCAAGTATTTTATAACAAGAGACTTTTCGGCAAGTATTTTATAACAAAATGTTCAGTATTATATTATTAAATTTCAGTATAAATAACAAATGGACAGTATAAAAATCTGATGTACATATGTACATTCACCAGAACAAACAGCAATGCCTGTTGAATGTAATTATATATCGAGATCGTACCATTCTTGTGTTGATACCAATCAAAAATTAATACTGGCCATTCGTCAAAAACACTGACCTTTTATTATTTATACTGACCACTTGTATAATTAACGATGGATACTGGGCGTTTTATATAAATACTGACCTTTCATATTTAAATACTTATAAAAATACTAGCCAGTCTAATATAGGCTTTCATGTCCTCATTTAAATATTTATTTCTAATAAATTCATACTATCATATCATATATACATACATACTTTAAATTTTATTCAGGATTTATTTAATATTTAATATTTTTGAAATAAATTAAATTTAAATTTCGGTTAAATTTTCGAGTGAACAATATTAATATGAGCAACGATTTGAATTTATTGATTTTTAATTTTAGATAAAATATTTTCGGACTAGTCTAGTCTCTCTAGTCCAATGATGGCACACCATAGGTACAAGTATGGGCCGGGCCGCACCGTGCAACTTTGTCGGCCAACTTGTTGCGCGACACGAAAAAATGTATGGAAATGTGTGCGACAAACAAGTTGACGAGTGTGGTATGTCCCATCTACCTTCATGCATTGGTCTGGTCGCCCTCAACCAAGTTGTTCGCGAGTTGAGCGGTGCGGCCCGGCCCTAAGGGTAGAGTTTATGATTTTGAATAGACTTTGATTATCGAGCTTCGATCAATATTTGTATCTCGAGATTTTGAGATGTTCTTTTTATTTCTCGAGATTCTCGAGAATTTTCGTCTAATATTCATGGAATTTCCAACTAGTCGGCTTCCAACGGATGACTTATGGCATAGAACTTTTTTTTTCAAAAACCTATTTAGGTACATACAAAGATACATGTTGATGCATCTTTGTACATAATACATAGAACATTCGTAAATATGTACATACAATGTACTACATATGTGTCATGCAAACTCAGAAAAAAAAAATCTCATACGTCAAAAACTCCAAAAATCCACCAACGCGATCGATCGACGCATACGTCCGCGCAAACGGAGTTCGCACCGTGTAATTCGAATCGAACACTTTCGTTTACTCGAACGACACGGTTTAACACCGCGCGCACGCACAAACGCAAACACGCACACAGTACAATATCCGGAGTTAACCCTGTGCGTATCGTCAGTCGCGTGCCGGGCTAATCCCACCCCCATCCCCCCTGTATATATGTATTATATGTAAACAATAATTTTCTGTTCGAGCGCGCCGAGTCGTGCACATTATTATTATAAAAGCAATAACAAAACCGAAACTGCAAAGGACAATGACAAATAATGCACGCGTCACAAAACTAACCGAACGACACGCCCCATTCAATGCACTTTGAATTGCGAACGCATTTAACACGCTCCATCACGTTGCACTGGCGCGCCGTTGCTGGGGCCGCTCAACGCCCGGCGTCGCCCGGTGGAAAATTCAAACTTGTGCTTAATATGCGCGTTCATTTTTGCAGTGAGTTTTATTGGCGGCGCACAATGACGAGGTGGATGCGGTTGTTGGGGGGTGGGGGGATGGGGGGTTGTGACCGCAAACGGGGTGGGTCATAGTCATGTTTTTGATTTTAATTGGTTTCAATGATTTGTTTATGGTCCACCGATACAAAAGCCGTTCATTTGAAAATATTTTATATGCCTATTTAATATTTTCACTTTATCCATACAAACATACATGTACCTACATACATACATACGTTCATACATATAGATAACATTTATTAGAGTGGTTTTCAAATTCTTGGCTTTTTACTACCCGAGCAGTGAAAAGTTGATTGTTGACAGTTTTATTGATCTTTTAGGGATATACATATGTACATACACATGTATGATTCATATGAAGTATGTATGTGGGTCTACCTCACGGGCCCGAATGTGAAACGCCCGAAAACAAAGATCGAAAATCGAAAGATCTTAAGTCGAAAAATAAAAAAAGGGTGCATGGTAAACGGTACATACTCACTTAATTTGCGCGAGCAGGATACAACAGGAACAAGAGGAACAGGCTTTTCCTCCCGTATTAATGTACCGTTTACCATGCACCATTTTTTTATCTTTCGACTTAAGATCTTTCGATTTTCGATCTTTGCCTTCCGATATTTGCGTTTTCAGGCGTTTCACATTCGGGCCTGTCACGGAGACCGGAAATATGTACATACATACATATATGCACATTAAAAGAACTTAATAGATATTTGTAGTAAATTAATGAAAAGCTTTGAGCTAGAGATTTTTGTTTGATTTAGTTATACATACATATATATGTATATCCATGTTAACGTCAAATTGCATTACCAGTTGTTACGTATATCTATATATTTTATCTGACGTTTTAGATAATTCCTATTTGAATACAAACTTACTGGTAAGATATACATACATATGTTTCTACAGGTAAAACTACAGTTTCACCAGTTCTCTCCAGCCATTATATGTATATAAGCTTTGACAGTTGAGATTTTCTTAAAGAATGCTTTACAATTTAACAAAGCGTTCATATTACTTACTATTACGAATTATGGAAAATAGTTTCATATTACGAAAACCCCTAAGAATGTGTTTAATACAAAAATGTGACTTTTCAACTCAAATTACTAGTCAAGTGACGTGTTCACGAAAAGCAGTGAATGAAATACATAAAAAATCAGATAGCATTGAAAGCCTAAGTTCTGTGAATCATATTCAAAAAGTGGATAAAAGAAACGGAATTCAACAAAGATCGGAATACGTATTAACTGATTGTGACAAGTCATATTGTAAATCCATTGTGTCATATGAAATACATATGTACGTGGAATAGATTAAACATATTTTAACTATTCAAAATATATTACAACTGTGACAAAGCCATAGATTTAGTACATATAATATATGATCAGTTATTACATATGTATGTATGTATTTTTTTTTTTGATTCATTTATGTGTACTGAATTTTGTAGTAATGTTCGACGATGATGAAATAAAAACGTTTTAATGCAATCTTACTTTTAGAATAGTCGAATTGTTATCTACCACACATTCCGAAATCACTACAAGTATTGATTTCAATGATCATTTATGTACATATATGTATGTGTACATCAAGGGTACCCAACCTTTTTGATGTTGGGAATTAATTTTCATTTAAATTTTAATGACGATCGACTGGTATAAATATGTTTTTTCTTTTTGCAAATTCAATAAATCGTAATACTAAATTTTCCACATCTTTTGGAAAATTAATTGTGATGGTTTTTGCTAGACTTTGGACATTATTTTTATTCATATTTGAAGGTGATGATAAGAAACTGCAATTTTTTCCCCTTTTTTGAAGATAGGTCGCACCATTGTATTTTATCTCAATTAAAAATGTTCGTATTTAAGGCAAAAACTCTCCAAACCTAACAACAACAAAAAACATTTCATTTGATCAACCACCTTTCTTAATTGGAATCAGCAAATGTGTCTCAACTTCTTCCAAAAGAATTTTAAATTTTCTTCTGCGAAATGATTTACATCTAATCGAATTAATTGTTGTTTATATTTTATTTTAAAATATGGAAATAATTATTGTTTTCAAAACACAATCGTAATTGGGATTGACCAAATGTTGCATCGCGATCGACTAGTTGGGAACCCTTGATATATATATTATTATGTTCAATCTACGAGTGTGATTCCATTAAAATAATAAAAGCCGCCAAAATAGTGAAGACAAAATGTTTTTTGAGACTTGTATAAATATTACTTACGGCCATTCTGTATCTGCGAAGATGGTCTCTATGAGATAAAATAAATCTCTTACCCTCACTGCAATTCAAAAATAATATATATGTAGGTATAGTTCTTGCAGACATAATGTATGGATTTACAATATATATGTACATTTGTATACGTACATATATATGTACATGGTAGCGTGAAAATCTTACCAACTGAATATAATCGCCATAGCAGCGGTGTCAATGCCTTTTCTCAAACATCTTCTTGTAAAAATATTGCACAGAACTTAACAAACACTTATATTTACTTCGAATGTTTTAAAAACAATCAAAATCCGAATATATTTTAATGAACGTATAATAAAAACAAATGAATTTATGCTCGCGAAAGCAGTTTTCACATCGATGTGATTCGGCGAAAAAATGAAGATTGAAAACACGCACAGAAAACTTAGTATTTATCTCCACGACGTACATGCATAAATATGTATGTATTATTTCATACGAAATTTGATGATTTACACGATTGAAAATTGGCGAATACCCCGTATAAAAAACGGATTTGTAAACATAAAACCGACATCAAATCACGTCTGATTTTGACGAAAACTCTTAATTAATTCACAATCGTTTCGAATGTCTTGATTGTTGCTTTTGCAATGATTTTAAATGTGCTTATAATTGGACTGGGTGCCACGCTCGATCGATACTCGTCAACTAAATTTGAATAAAAAAAAAATAAATGAATAATAAACGAGTGAAAATTCATTTTCAAATATAAATATGCTTTGAAAACTGATGTTATATTTTAATTTTTATATTTTCTGATACGATATATGAACTACAATATACTTACATATGTATTATACATTTATATTATATGTAGATAGTTATTGTTAAATTTGGTTAAAAACAGTTTTGCCCCAATCGGAAAACTATCTAGATAAAATTGTATTTTCAAACTATATTATTTAATATATCTATAATATTAGACTATAAATGTAATTTATGCTATAACTAATTAATGAACAGTAAAAAGCATCTAAAAATCAAAAAGAAATACACATACACAGATTAATGTGTATGTATGTGTTTTTTGTAATTTTTATGCAAATTTGTACAAAATGTATGAAAATTTGATTCATATTATTGTAAAAAAAAGAATAGATTTTTTTAGTATTATTTATTGAGTTTGTTAGAAAAATTGAATTTCAAAATGTATGAAAATTTGATTCATATTATTGTAAAAAAAAATAATAGATTTTTTTAGTATAATTTATTGAATTCGTTACAAAAATTGAATTCCATATTGTTATAATTTATAACCCTAACAATATTTGACAATGAAAAGGACATTTCACAACAACGAAAATACTCGAACAACAATAAAAATATATTGTTATTGCTTAGGCTGGAACTTGCCTTTAGTCTGACATTCAGCAGCGGTACTCAAAACACTGCATGCTTATTTCACAGATCGTTAAACCCAATTAATCATTGATGAAAATATATAAATGAAAACTACATATTTATGTTTGCCCGATTTTATTTTATAACATTCAATCGTTTATTGAAACCATCTAATATTTTAATTTTTTCTAAGTGGTTCTTTTCCTATTCCGTATCCACTACAGTTGCATAGTCATAAACGCGTCATCGTGTAATCAAAATTTCGCTTGGTGTGAAGTTCAGTTTTTCACCGCAACTAATGAGAATGTGGATGAGCCGGTGTCGTCGTCTGGGTATCCCAGACGTAGGGTGGAAACTGGGGAGGAGGTTGGGTGGATTCCACCCCCTCCTGTCCATAAACAAACCTGTTGTGTAGCGCCTTACCGTGAGATTAGTTGCGCTCAGGTGGTGTCGCCGGGCTTAACCCATAGCCGCCCTAATGCCGCACACTACAAGCCAAATTGCTCGCAACAAGCAAACTACTGCTTAATAACTCCGACATACATACAACCATAAATTCGCATATATAATATAATGGATTCGTTACAAAATTCATTCGGTATATTGTAGATTCTGGTGGATTTTAAGGCGAGAGTTCATCGACTTCCAAATGCCGACATGATACCTTATCTACATATATGGGTGGTCGATTAAATATAAAATAGACCTAATAACAGCCAGGTGTTGTTTGAACACATCAAAGTTGAAAACACTCTTCGAAAGGCTAGGATACCTTACAAAAATCTTCCACGATTCAAGTCACTACCATGACATAGTATACCAGAATATAATTTGTATTTCAACATTCGAAATACACATTTCTTTATACGGGTAGTTCATAAATAAAAACGGACGTTTTGATAATGAGTACTACTCGGCGTCTAAAGAGAAAAAAACCTGTAATGATAATTCTTTGACTTCTCATTTTATGCCATTAGCCAACAGCATAGCTCGGTCGTTAAGCTTCTGCTTAGCGTCGAGAGGCGCCGGATTCGATCCCATGAGCTGACCTCGACTGAAAAGAAGTATCTAGTAGAAAAGAGTATATCTGTAGTGCTGCTGGTCAGACTTGGACATTTGTGACTCCATGTCGATCGTTTCCTATCAAAGTTTGCCAATTTTCTCTGATTTCATTGTTGAAACGGTTCCCGGTAAAATTGGTTAAATATCCTTCCTACCTACTATGTCTCCACTATTTGAGATTGATTAATGTATAATAAAATCTATGTAAAATTCATAGATGTCTCGTTAATTTGCGAGTTTTTCAGTGTCTCGTAATTCAGCGACTTGTATAACAAAAAAAAAAATATTCTGCAATTTTTGTAATTGGCCAGGAAGGCGCATTGGGGTTTTAATAAGGCCTTCCTGGTATATATGCAAAAAAAAAAATATTGGTAGCCTAATTAGCAAGTATGAATATAACTAGAAATTTGAAGACGAGGAATCAACTTGTAAATCGTTTGGTTTCAGCAATACTATCCATACAGCCAGAGCTTCACTGACAGGATGCAGTTCGAGCATTGTTTCACCCTTTGATGATGTCCCCTAGCCTGCTCGTTTATATGACCTTTCCATTTGTGATTTTTGTTTGTGGAGCTATCTTAAAGCAAAAATATACGAAGAAAAGTCACCTACACTGGAAGAACTGAACATCACAATACAAAATCAAATTGAACAAATTGAAACTCTGGGAAGAGTGGAGGCGAACAGCTGCAAACGTGTGTTCTTAAAAACGATCAACATTTGAGTGATATTATTTTTTGCACGTAAACATTTCAAATGGCATACTTCTACCTTTATTTATGTATCAATAAATAATATTTACACAAAAAAATAATAAAGAACTGTTTAATTTTTAACCATCCGTTTATTGTGGACCACTTTATATATAATATGTACATAATACAGTATTGGCTAATATATGGCACATAAAAAAGTATATACTTCGAAAAAGAGGGTGGGAGGGGTTTCTATGAAACACTATTGATATTGGTATATTGTAAATAATTGGTTTCGTGTTTTATTAATACTAACCAGGGCTGTGAAGTCGGATCAAAATTTACCGAATCCAGCTCTGACTCCAACTTGAACGATTTTTGTAAGATAGACTTTTCTTGCCAACGTATAAATAAAAGAAATAAAAATAATAACGATTTTTAAGTACAAAAAATTGAAGGAATTAAAAGCAACCAAATTTATTGAATTATTGGTAATGAAATAGGTATAGATAAAAAGTAAGTGCATTAATAGTGTTTGTATGAATTTCACACACAAAAAAATACGAAAAATGAGAATAAAAAAGTTTGAGACAGAGGAAATAATCGGGTTTGGCAACAAAACATCAAAGTACCTATAATACAACGATTTTATTTATAATGTAATTTAAAATCACGATTTTTATAAGGAACTTATTAAATTTAAGCTTATTAGTGGATTTACTTCAATACAATTGGAAACTCTAGTTAACATGTACCGTAATACTATTAATTAAAGAAAATAATGAAAAGGAGTCGGAGTCAGTTGATTCTTTACGACTCAGACTACGCTTGAAAAGCTCCAATTCCAACTCTACTGCCCTGATGGATAGCATTAGATCAAAAAACTTTCAGTGACTTGATACAGTTTTGAAGGCCAAGTAATAGCAATTAGTTTATATGTATTATAAATGAATAGTTTTCATTAGCTAAAGGAGTTCAATTTAATGAATTTTTAGTTTCAAAAGTTAAATTAAATCTCATTATATTCCTTGTAGTGGTGTAACATATTATATTTTTGTCAAAATAGTCAAATGAAAGAAAAGCGCTGAAACAAATAACATTTAAATTGAATTTAATATATTTAATTCACTTGTTTATATTTTATTCAATTTCAGTCGACGAATAACGGTCGAGCCACGCGCTAGGCAAAATTTTACGCGAGTATTTAACGTTTCAATTCGTAATCAATCAATACAGTGATATCGTTCGCGAACATTTTCAAGAAAATGAATCGCAATTATTGAAATTATACTAGAATCGACTATACTTTTCTTGAATATTATCGTCTGCGAATCGGTACTTAGTACGCAGCATCCGCGTGTTTTGTTGAGAAAAATCATCACCGGCAAACTACTAGTGACTGTTATCTACATACGTGTTGTGACACAAAGCGTGTTTTTTATAATAACTATAATTATTTGGCTGTGTTGAAAATTTTCTTCGCGTGTGAAAAATAAATTCATTTGTTTTTTTATAGACGAATTTAAATTTTAAAAATAATTAATATGTTATTATAAATAAATATCAGTGTTTGTAAAATAACGTGCAAATGTACATATATCGAAGAAGATGATTGGCAAAGGCGCTTAAACTATTGATATGGAGACTACATATAGCTGGTGAATGTTCCCGTATTTTATATTGTTGTGTAAATACATATATTAAATAAAGCATGCATGTTAATTTTAAATATTAACTTTTTAGGTTGCAGTGAAGGTGGGATATTTAAACCGCCGTGATAATTTATCTGTAAGCATATTTTATTTATTTTTGTACATATACGTATACATGATTAAATCGTCTTTCAATTTCGCTATAGCTTACTGCTTACATTTTGATTTGATAGTATAATAATTGAACAAATAATTCATGTTTACACTTTTCATATAAATAATATTTTCATTTAAAGTATTGGCGATATATGAGCCGTTATATTTGATATAAATCCATCCGGATTTTTTTTTACTTTTTGAAATATAGATTTGATATTTTATCATCAAAGTGACGCAAGTCCGATTTCCAGTTCCAGAAACACTATTTCAGTTTGACTTGATTCACAAATTGTTTTCACTGCTTTGAATTTGATATGTCTAGAATCTTATACAAGCACGATAAACTTATTACAGGACACCAGTATTTATTTTAATATTTTAAAACGCACAACCCTCACACCCCTCGTTATATATCGGTACATATTGTACAAATAAAACGAATGCTTGTTCGCAGTATCGGTTCTAAAATGATTCATTAACTGTGCGAGTCATTCATTCGAGTGGCACTCAAGCTCGTGTAATAATTCAAGAGTAGAACTCTATTTGAGTTGGCGTCAATCATCCTGGTATGGTACTAGTACTCCTACGGGATTCGGAAAGCCAGAGAAGGCCAACATTTGACGTTTGGTAGATAGTGTCAATCTAAGAAGAGATGGTAGAAACATATTATAGATATCGAATTTTTAGGAAAAACACACATTTTCGACAGTAAATAATTTCAAAAGTAAATTCGAAATAAATCATTTTTTTAATAAACGTAGCGAATGCTTGGAAAAACCGGCAGGGCAGTTTCAGGGTTAAACAAGTTTTAAGTTTGATTTTAAATCACTCATCAATAATACTACAAAACCTCTCATTGAATGTCAACAGATAAAACAGTAGCTACGTACATATCTATATATGTATAATATAATATATGTATAGCTTATATTATGTACATATATGTAGTGATACATATGTATTTGTAGATAAGCATACGAGTAGCGTATCGTAAAACGTTTCATTATTTACTATTATTATCGTTTATATTAAAGTTTTTTGTTCAACGTCAATCACCATTTTCATACACTTATTAAGGCAAGTCATGACGCAAATCTTATCTCGAGTGTATAAACTCAATCCACACCAATTTATTATATTAAATCATATATAGCATTCACACATATGTATATGTATAAGTAAATATGTATATTAAATCGAATAGATTTTACTGATATGCACTGCATTTCGAATCCGCATTCATCAAATTATAAATCGTAAAAATATATATCTGTAGATATATTCCGTCATTGTATTAAATATAATATATGATATACTCGCATGCAATTAATTAGATTAATCTTTCAAATTGAATTATTTTAGTTTGTTAATAACTATAATACACTTTAAAAAATATAAATAATATACATATGTATGTATGTATGTACATACATACATATGTATATTATTTATATTTACATACATACAAATATACAACACATTACTCTTCAAAGTCTTAAATATTATATACTTAAATGGAACAGTTTACAATATGAATAGCAATTGCATTGCGAGCTAAAGTGCTTATAGGTTTAACGTGCGAATAATTTGAGTCAATTTTCCTCCCCAGTAGAGCAAGTGAATGATCTGGTATGTATGTATGTATATTTTTATGCACATACACTTTCATCCCCGTTGCGCATTTGTGCGATTTGATGCAATCAACTGCATGTTAACCCCTCGCCGACTCTTATTGGGTTTATTAAGATTTTTTTTCGCAGCTGAGCGAGCTTTCACCCCCTCACAACCCGCGATTTCACCTATTCGATGTAGAGGGAAAGAACACTGGCGTCGCAGTATTTGCTACCCCCCCCCCCCACCATCAAATGTCGCAAATGCAAATTGTAATGTTTATTATGTTTTAGTTATATAAATATACATAAATATGTACATGTGTAGGTTGAAAGCTGGTCAGGTCAGATATAAAATAATATGAAACGATACTTATTTTTAGACGATTATGGCCTTTACGAAGCTATTTTTCCAATAGTGAAATGTAAAACGTCTATTTTTCATTAAAAAAGTAAGGAATCCATTTATTGCTCCAAATGGATGCGACTATTCGATTAATTAATTAGGATTTATTTAACTTCTTTCGGTCGATAGATGGACGAAAGAAGTGCTCGGATGGTATCCGAGAAAATTTAAAAGGGTACAAGGTAGACCACAGGGGAGATAAGTGGATGAAATCAGAAAACTATGCGGGATGAACTGGATGAGAGTTGCTCAAAACAGAGACGAATGGAAGCGTGTTGGAGAGGCCTCCATCCAGCAGTGGATGGTGAATAAGATGATGATTTTAATATTAACTAAGTAGAGTTACTTGTTGTATTAGTGAGTTATTATGGATTAAAAAACATGGATATCGAATGGCTATGTCCTATGAATGAGGATGATTAGGGTACATCGAAAACACCAAATTTTGGAATTTGGAAACAGCTTAAGTAGGAAAAGACATTTTTATACGCCAGAGACTGGCGGACAAGTTTCAATTGCCCACAAAAAAAGGTTCAATATTGTCCTCATAATCAATAAATTCTTATAATAATATGTATAAAAACGGACACGATGGAGATTTAAATAAAAACAAATTTTAGAATACCACGAGTTGTTGTGCCCAAAGATATTTAATAAAATAAATACACGCGAACGAGGCTCACAACCAATCAGCGTGAAGTGGTAAAGAGCAACGAAATGCTGACCAATGCATTCTAAGCATTCGCTATAGGGATGTGGCGTGACGACCGATCGTGTCGACAAAAAGCGGGATAGTAGGAGATGGGAAGGGGAGGGGGGGGGGTGGAGCGTCTGACATGTGCTCCCGATATTGAATCAGCGTCAGATGGGCTATTTGCACGGGGGGGCTAATTTCCAGGGGGTTTTTGACCGAGGGTATGTGTCCGGGGGGGGGGGGTACGTGTCCAGAGGGTAAGTGTCTGGATACCGCTAATGATATTTTTGAAATTTTCTAATTCATAATTTACGCATATCATACATAATTTACACACGATGGTTTCTAATAGGTCGAGCATTATAAAATGAACTATTTGAAGCGACTGCACTTGAAAGTATTTTTATACAATTTTTTTTTGTATTTTATATAATATCGCGGTATCTATCAGATGCAATCTCCCCAGAAGGACGCCACTGGTGCAGAAGGGAGGATGGGGGGGGGGTATAAGGGCGAATTATACGCACTTTTATCGGGGCGTAACGAAAACGTCGACCGGGAAAAGTATATAAAGCGTAACGTGAGTTACCGTCGTTGGTGGGTTAGGTAATTTCGCCGGACGCCCGGAAAAACAAATGGGGCGTCGCGACGTCCGTCTGTGAAGGAAAACCCATCATTCTGACCGTGTCGAATCTTCCTATAATGCGATTCCATTCTAACTACCGACATTTACCTATATAGCCATAGCGATTACTCGATTGGCCGAACGTTTTGCTTACGACCTGTGCTCAAGTACCAGTAGAAAATGTAATTTGGTTTTGTATGTAGATGGTCTCGGTAATCTTTATGAATGTTTGGTTGGATTTGGGTGCTATTTTGTAGCAGGACAGATCGGACCGCTTCTTTAGTACATTTTATGTGGACACATTCATATGTTCCGTAGTGTGTATGCGACGTACCGAAACAGCGACAACCGACACTGTCTATTCTTATCATATTGCAGTACATGTCACCGAAAGGTATCAGGCAGAACCGGTTGTCTTCAGGCGTTGTGGAAATATTCACGCATGATGTGACGTCATAGTGGCGAGTGCACTCGTACCAACGAAAGTGTTTCCATGTGCATGTGAATATTTTTGGAAACGTCGTAGTGACAGTATTGTCTCGTTGTGCTCTGTAATGTTGTTCTCTGTACAGAACACAACGATATTGCCGTATCGTTGTGCTCTGTAATGTACATACATATATGAGCTGTTATATTTTAAAGTGGCATAAGTCCACTTTTCCTCATTCTGAGAAATATTTCACAAAACATTAAATGTAATGTTTTTCGTTTAAAGATATTTAAAAATACCGGGAGCCCGCAATGCGTTTATTCTGCTTTTCTGAGATTCTGGACATATCGAATTAAAAAAAAGGATGACAATTTTTAAATTAAAACAAACAGTTAGTGTTTTTGGAAATGGAAATTGGACTTCTGCCACTTTCAAATATAACGGCTCATATGTAAGCCGAATTTTCCTTGGACAAGTCCAAAACAAACATAAACGTGCCGAAAACGAACGGTGCTGTATACATACATAGTATGAATAGAGCTAGTCTTTTTCGTGCAGTGTTGTGCTGTGTTGTATTGAGCAGTTGACTTGCAGTGCTGGATAATATTAACGGAACTATGTATGTATAAACGATCGTTCAATTATTTTATTATAATAACAACGTCCATGAATTAAAGTTGTATACTATTTCACGAACAAAAAAAACCATATCAGTTGGTAAATAAGACGTCTATATTGACCAACCTCTAGCAACTGCTCTAGCAACAGAGAGACAAATTGCAATTCTGCAATATTGAAAGTTTTCTTGTTTGACTAACATTCAATTTTATTTTTACTTTATCTACATATGTACGTAGTAACAATAGATTAATGTTTGTGATCATGTGAAAATTCGAACTCGAGATTTTGACTGATTCGAACTCAGAATCGATTACTGATCACGTTTTCATGATCTAGAAAAAATGTGTGTGTGTGTGTCTTTGTGTCTGTCTGTTTGTCTATCAAACTGAAACTTGGTATCGGTTTCTGAAATTTTTATCGACACGACGTAAATTTTTTTCAAATTTTTAAGTTGACCCGAAATAGTACCTCCCCTTATAGGTGTCCTCTTTTTTTTTAAGTTTTTGAATTAAATTATCTCCCAAGCCGCTGACTAAATCGGACTGAAATTTTTGTACATGTAATATAAATTATAAATTTTATAACGTAATATTTTTTAAATATTTTTATCTGAACCGGAAGTAGTACTTTTACTCTAGAGAATCGAGGTTTTTAATGTTTTTCTCAGAAACCTTTTGGTTTTTTGAACTGAAATTTCATATCTAAAAGTTTAACTTTATTTATTATACGAACGATAGCCGGGTCCTCATTTAGACCAAGATGATTTGGTTGGATGCAAACAAGACTACACGGCATTTAATAGATTCGGTTAAGGATTTTAAAAATATCATTGAAAAATATAGTATTGATTATTTTGACTTCTGTGAATCATATTTCTCGTTCAGCCAGCGTTTTAGTACAATGTAAAAGATGCACGTAAAAATGAATTCGTGGTGATAATTTCTTGATGCACACATGAGGTCGCAGAGTCGTCGTCTGTTTGATAGATTCTACATAGGCGCGTTTACATCAACGGTTATCGGCATGAGGAAAGTGCGATTTGTCGGCACGGTTGCGATACGGTACGGATACGGTCCGTAACGGTGACGACACGATTTTTAGCGCGTATCCCACTCGAATTCGGCTCGTCGCCATTGGGGTGAGTCGAAAGGGCGTGGAAAGTGATCGTTCCGCATGCAAATCTTCGTATATTCTTCACCACCCCTGGAGCGAGGGTTGCAAATCTATTAGCAGGGATGCGGAAACTTCGGCCATCGAACCGAGTCAATTCCGACCGGTGATTTGTGAATTATAATCATTATACATGTAAAGAAATGCTCTAAACATTAATTTAAACACGCTTTTATAAAAGCTCATATTCGTTTAAGATACATACTAAGTATATTTTCATCGTAGACAAAATATAATGAAAATCACCGCTAATATTATTATTTTATTTTATACGGCGATTAAGAAATTGTGTTCAAAATCAACAGATTTTATATCTATTTTAATAGCTTCTGATCTACTGATCGTTTTCTATATTATTTTATTTTTGTTATTAATTGAAAAAGATTGAAAATAATGAATCTCGCTACACCGGAGACGAGAAGAATAAGAGGCAACTTAATCGAAGTCTTTAAAATACTAAATAATCATTATAAATGTCATATGTCCAAATCTTTTTACATTCAACGAAAACACTCACTTCAGAGGTTATTCGCTTAGACTCCAAAAAGAAAAATCTAATAAATTAATCAGATATTCCATATTTTCAAATAGAGTGGTTTCAGTTTGGAATAGTCTTCCCAATGAAATTGTAATTTCTGATAACCTCAATATTCTTAAACTTAAAGGATTTCTGTAATTTTTCTTTCCCAATATCTTATTTCTGTTTCTTATTTACTTTTTTTCTTTCTTATTTTTATTTTATTATTGTCATTTTGAATGTATTTTACTTTTTTTCTCATTTAAATTAGATATATTTATAAATCAAACTCCTTGGGTTTATCGGCTTTACCGCCTCCCCCAAGTATATTAAATAAATAAATAATTATAGTATTATATTATTCTAATGCTAATATACAGTATAATAGGAAAAATAACTCAAAAATTATAAATATTCTCTCGATATGAAATTTGCCTCTCGATTTGTTTCTCGTGTAGTCTGTCATATGTAGCATCTTTAGCTATGGCAAATATCGTAACCATAGATCTTAGAGATACTTACTTATCTGTCGAGTAATCCCTCCGTAAATTCTCACCTTAACTTCTTTAAATTTTTCCTCGACTTAAGTTTATTAAAAACTTCATCTTGACCCAACTTTTATAAGATACTTCATTTTTTATTGCATCTTCTTTGGTATCATCAATTTATCTACACTTCGTTTGCCAATCTGATTCCCTATGACCATGAAAATAAATATTCGAAACAATCGAAGATATTGTAGGTCGCAGAATAGTATGCAAATTTTAGATAATATACAGATTATACAATGTACATACATACATACGTACATATCCTGAATCTTTGTGTTTGAATACTTTTTATACGACCTTATTTTTTTCGATCTTCAGCACATTTGATTTTTCGGTTTGATGTACCAGGTTGTGTCAGCATTCTGTTGAAATTTTAATAATATTTTGACTTTTTTAAGACTTCATATAAATAATTTAAAGCTAAAAAACAAATTAAAATTTTTTCGTGTGGTGTGTGGTCTACAAATTGAATCTACACATAATGATTTTTATTTGTTTTCGTAAAATTATACACTATTTATAAAACATATTTTACTTAAAACTAGCCTCCTTTGTAAAATTTGTGAATTTTATAAGTTAAATAATAAAATACCTGGGCGCTAAATACTCTCGAGCCTGGCCTCAAATATAAGTATAAGTTATCATCATTATTGCTAATTATATGAGATGTGAGTAAATAAAAGTGAAAAAAGTAACTGTCACAACTGTTTAATTTTTTAGCCTGTGAGTTGTGAAGGGGTGGTAGAACGACGTGTTTGGATAGCTAGCTATGTAATTCTCAATGAGTTGGTTAATGATTAAACTCCTCCTGCTTCATGTCACAGACATGGACTAACTCCAATCTCGGTAATATATCAAAGCGACCTGAAGAGTGGAAGTGGTTTAAAATCAAATCACAATTTTTTGACGAGCAGAAATGTCACTGAACTAACAGAGCGAAGCTAATAAAAAGCTAGTAAAAAATTAAGCATATTCGAAGTCTATTTTCTGCAAACAAATGTATTAGGATATTAAGTATGGAAAATTGTTGGTTCTTCCGAAAAGCAATAATTCATTCTAATTTCATCCTTCTAATGTCATAAACACGATTCGGACAAGTTTGTATTCAAATTTCGCACGCCGTTCTTTGGGTGCCCCTGGCCAATATAGGCAGGGGTGGTACGCTTAAGAGAGCGGTTACCGAGCGGAGCCACCCCTATTACTGCGGCTGCTGAGTAAAAAAGCCAGCGTCCCACCCTCTGCCCCCCCCTCCCCACCACCGGTTTTCCGTCCCGCCACCCCATCGCCCATTTTCCCCGAATTTCCCATTGGATACAAGAGCGCTACGTGAGACCGCAATTGGTGGGCCGTAAAATAGAGGACTTTTTAATCGCGCCCCGGTCGTAAAACCCGGCCCGCGAGCCCGCCGCTTAATGAAGTCGGCCGCCCCCGGTTTGCGCTCTCTCGCCTCCCCCGGATTACGCCACTGCGCTCCCGTTCGCTAGTCCCTAGCAGCTTTCGCGCCGATTAAATTTTCCGCGAATATTTTACGCGGAAAAGCGCTTCCTTTTCGGCGCTCTTCCACCGCTCTCTCCCTCCCGCTCAGCATCTCGTCTTTCTTCTTCGCCTTTTTCATCTGTCGATCCATCCATCCAACCTCTTCTTCCTCCCCCCCCTATTTTATTTTCTGGTTACGTTTTTGTCTTTTCGGGAATCGCTATGGCTTGATTCGCCGAGAGCAAACAGCGAGCGGCACGGCACAACTTGTCTTTCGTGACCGGAGATAGATTAACTTTAGAAAGAGCGTCTTAAATTGATGCTTTTTTTTATTGATTTCATTGTGTAAAGTTTACACTTTAAGCAGCCGGGATTCAATTGTTAGAATTGAGGGCATAACGATCTTCTTGTAACTAGAATGGTCAAATATTCGGATTGTTTTCAAATGTCCTAATTAGTATCCTAAAGTTATAGGATCAATCAATAAAAAAACATACATAATAATATTTGATTAACAATCTTTTATGTGTACCATACAATGGATCGTCCTACGAAAGGTTTATCTCCGATGGTGTTTTGTTGTTTTTGGTGGGATTAAAAGGAATAGTTTTTACTTTTTTAAAAGCTATTTATTACTATTAGGTAGATCCCGCTTTTTTCTCAAATTAAATTCCAAAAGTTAGCATACATTATATTTGTTTAAGACTTCATTTTCAAAAGATGATTTCAATACTTTACGGAAAAATTTATGTACAATTAAAACTAAGCCATGAATTTAGGGAAATTTAAATGCTTGCATGACATGACGCACACATATCGGCTTCAAAATTGTTCTCGTTTGTGTGCTATTGTAGGGAATCACACATTTTAGATTTTCAGTTGGATAAACGTTCGACTTTCGGCTGTAGGATTCTGTTAATTTTTTTAATGCTTAATATTATATAAGTATAAATATTATAATTGTAAAATATCAAGAAAAACGAAAAAATTCAAAGTTCAAAATAAATGTGGTGATAGACTATCTTCCATATGCCTTAGGCGTATCCTCCCATTCTTTAGACACATTGCGAGACTAGACCAGGGCAGCCTGGAAAAATTGGTCAGGACTGCCACTGGGAAAACAGTTGTCGAATTAGTGTCGAGAGGGCTTTAGGATCATGACGGGCTGCATTATGGAAATTAGAAGACAGAAAAGTCACGACCCTCAGACATGAGGAAAGCGACCAGAATACAAGGATTTATGTGTACAGGAATTGTTTCGTGAAGAGTACACATTTACAGGATCGAAAAAAATAATAGAAGTAAACGCGAACGCGAAGAGTAAACTGCCACTTCCGGTTGACGGATTTCAATATGTTTTATATGTAACTTGGTATTAAGCTAAAGCTTCTAGATATGAAATTTCAGTTCAATACACTAGAAAGTTTCGAAGAGAAATATAAAAAACTCGATTCTTTAGATTAAAAGTACTACTTCCAGTTGAGGTGAGAATGTTTTTAAAATCCGTGTGTATGAAATGTATTATACTTATTACATGTAAAAAGTTTCGGCGTAATCCGTTCAGTGGCTTAGGCGATAGGTCATACTAAAGGGGAGGTACAACTTTCGGTCAATCTAACATTTAGAACGTAAACATCTTAGTTATGTACACTATGTTTAAGTTTCATAGGATTAAAGGTGTTCCAATTATTTCCAAAATGCACACAAATTAACAGACACATTAAACACAAAGAAAACTATGAAAACGTGATCAGTGACCGATTTTCACATGATCTCGAGATTGAATTTTCACATGATCACGAAACTTCATACATTGTTACTACGCATGGAAAAAAAAGTATGAAAGTTTCCGGAACTGACAGCACTGTACATATATAACTATTATACATATAAATAGGTGCTTGCCATTCTAAATCCAATTACTCTAAAATAAAATCTAAATTCATTCATTCATTCATGCCTATATGTACATACATATACACTACATGTGGTGGAATCAAGAAAACTTGCTCGTTTACAATGTCTCTATTATTAGTTAATACTTCCGAGACGCCATAACTCTTCGGACCCACCATATCGACTCGGTGAGCTTTTATCCGGACGTGTATACAAAATATTTCACCTTATGATTATACAGATAGATACATACACAGATGCGTACACCCGGTCGACAGATAATCCGAGTAACATATTAATTTCCACACGTGAATACGGTCGCGCGATATGAAGAATTAAACGCTAAAGGGGATCATTTGTTAGTGATCCTTTTGAAATGAAATTCATAAATCTAACTGGGAATCCATTATGCCCGTTACTTCGGTGTGTATGTGATGTTGTTGTTGTTTTTTTTTTCACTTTTTCCCCGGCTGGATGTGATGTGAACACAGATTTCAGGATGTTGTCTACACGATGGATGCGTTATGCCGACCGAAACGTCAGCGGGGGGTCCCGCCATTCACGACGAAAAGTCAGCGGTCAAAAACCGACGTTTCCCGATCGATTTGAATATGGTTTTAGTTCTGGGAGTGTGTCGGAGGTTCGTATTGGTTGGCTGGTTGAGCGCCCCTGAAGCGACAAAGGCGCGTCGCAAACTTTTCCGCGTTTCCATTGTTGCACCAAATTGATATTATGAATAAATATAGGTATAAATGTGATGTGTTTAAAAGGCATGCTGTATATTTTTTTGCGCTGTGAATTATGATCGTTTTTTTCTGCCCTTTGTATAGCGACGATTAATGTAAAAAAATATATTAAGTTATTGTTGAATGGTTTGTGTTTCGCTAATAGATACATTATTTACGTGTGCCTATTAATTTAAATGGTTTTGCGAATTTTGAATTTACAAACCTTTTTTTTATTTCACTTAGAATTTAAATTTAAAAGCACTATCGTTTATCTTTCATCATTTTTAGCAGTATATGTTATAACTAGAGGTAGGACCGGAAGCGCGCCGTCTATTGTTCCATTATTGTAAATGCTTTGTAAAAAAGGTTCGGCAAACCTTTAACAATGCATTTACAACATGTGAACAATGAACAGCGCGCTCTGGGTCCGCTCTTTAGTTATAACATGAATGTAAGAGGGTAAAAGAATGCCCACAAGGAGGAAATTAAAAAAAATGTGTGGAATGAGATGGATGATAGTTACCCAAAATAGAGACGAATGGAAGCGTGTTGAGAGGCCTTCATCCAGCAGTGGATGGTGAATAATGATGATGATTTTAATATTAACTAAGTAGAGTTACTTGTTGTATTAGTGAGTTATTATGGATTAAAAAACAGACTTCAAGAACAATTGTGCAATTAAGTTTGATTGTGATGTATTTTTTATCGTTAAAATCCTTTTATTTAACTGAAAAATCACAATATACTATTAAAATATCAGGTTCAATTTGATCAAAATCGATTTATTTAATTTATCAAAAATTTGGTTACATTATTTCCCATCGATTTTAAACAAAAAGTTAACTTTGAGTATGTACTACATACGTACTATAAAAATATCATTAGAATTCATGAAACTTTTTGTATTTTGAAGTAATTATTATAATAATATAATAGTAGTAGAATTTGATTTATTTTAAATAATATACTAATTTTACTTTAATTTGTAAATCTGATAAAAAAAATAATTTCATATTATCTTTTAGAGCTCTTTCGAATATACTCTGTATAAAATAAAAGCAATAAAATACTAATTAAAGTGATACTAGATGAAGGTCGATAAAACGATTTTTATTACGTCGTGAAAATGTTATTTTAGACACAAGATTAATGATATATGTAGGTACATATGTGTGTATTTGAGATTAACATTGACAAAAAAAAAAAAAAATCATATGAAATCGGTATCATCTGGTATCACCTGTATCCTCTGGTATCATCTATGTCATCCTGGAATCATCTGTATAATCTGGAATGATCTTTGTCATCTAGTATCATTTCTATCATCGGTACCATCAAATCATAATCCTAGTCTTAAAGGATGGTTGGAAAATCACGGTGAATTTACGATGTAGATATGTTTTACTTTTATATGTATATGTATACATATATATACATATTTGTAAATAAATAAAAAAATAATTGGTATTCAAATAAAAAAAAACCATAACATTCAACGACTCACAGGCCACCTTGTACATATATACATATATGTTTGTATGTAGGTGATATTAAATGTATAAAATGCAATAAACAACGCAGAGTTGGTTCAATTTCGCCTGTCGCAGTTTCGAATGCACACAATAACTTTTGAAACATAAATTAGAGGGGATTTCGGTCGAGTTCAACACGACATGGCAGTAACCGATTTGTATAATTTCTGGTTTATTTTTGCTTTTTTAACCCCAGGTCCCGGTTTCCGATATTACACACCGGCGCGTCCCAAGCGCATTATTAGGACACGAGGACAGGGGGGGGGGGATACGGGAGGAAAACGGGAGTAAGGGCAGGAGGAGGGGTTGGACGATGGGGTTTATGGGGACGATCAAAACGAAACCTACCCCGCAGTTTTGGCGGTGAATGGCGCTGCGGGACGCCCCGTTAATCTGAATAATGGCCTGGCCCTAATGAAAGAATGTTTGCGAAAGATGTCGCACTAATACGACACACAATGCGCAAATAAATTATAACGAGCGGGAGATAGAGCGCATAATGCAATCATAAAAATACGCATAAATACAAATAAACATCGCACGATGATGCCGCTTTGTGAACAGCTATATACATAAAAAAAATCAACGGTTAACGATTCATTCAGGTTAGCTGCTATAGAATGATTTTTCAGTGTTAATTAGTATTTCGTCTTGTTGTATAAGTACATACATATATAATATGTACCTAAGGTGGTTAAAGTATATGCATATGTTCTACGGATAAGCAATGTATAATAATATTCTCGACAAAATGTTCGTTTTCATAATTATAAAACATTTTTAGGTCAATGCCTCTATGAAATTAGGATGGAGTGCATTTGGACGAATGAATGTTCTTTTTAAATCAAAAATACTACTCTGCCGAAGAAAAAGATCTTCGATCAATACGTTTTGCCAGTGATGACGTATGGATTTAAAACTTGGAAATTGAACGGCAAGATGCTACATAAAGTCCAATGCACGAAAAGAAATATGGAACGCTGTATGCTTGGCATAAAGATGAAAGACAGGAAACGGAATAAGACGAGAGTAGTGGATATAGTGGATAGAGTGAAGACATTGAAATGGCAGTGGGCGGGCCACGTGGCTAGAAGAATGAACGAAAAGTGGACAAAATAAGCACTAGAATGGTACCATAGAGAATGCAAAAGGGTAAAAGTAAGACCGCGGGGAAGATAGGTAGACGAAATTAGGAAAATGTGTGAGTGAGTGGACGAGAGCTTCGCAAAACAGAGACGAGTGGAAGCGTGTTGGAGATGCCTTCATCTAGCAGTGGATGGTGAGCGGCTGTAGATGATGATGAAATAGAATATTAGAACATACTAGATTATTTTCAGAACCTCGTGAAACCTTTGTTAATAAATATAAATTATATTGATGTGTCAATATAATGTAAATTTATTCATTATTATGTTATTATTGTTACGTGCGCCGCGGATTGAGCGAATTTCACTTAGACCAACGGATATCTGTTATCGGATTAACTAAATGCATGCACTTACTTCCAAGGATTATATCTGGACTCTAAGTGCATTTAGGCTAAACAATGACCGTTATTAGTTATTTCTCAGAATCGGTACGGGAAGACCCAATGTCTTGGAAATACATATCCGAATACGTGACTATACAACAGGTAAACAGATTAGGCGTCCTGAGAGATCTACCCTTTATAAGGCGGTACGTAGGCGATATAATTCATTCTGGACTTAGCAGTGACACTGCGTGTATCTCCTTAATCATCAATAAATGCTGTGATACGACTGTTGGCCTTTTACTTGGATCCTCCACCCACACCTACGCAACATTATTATTATATTAATTTGGTCAGGAAATACAACATTGGGATAATTTGACTTTTATTTTTTGTTAGTTTTGAGTTCGTGTTTCGTATTTTGAATTATTTTAGTTAATATTTCAAACTCTTGTTCAAGCATACGAAGTCGAGAAAACGAGTCTCGATAAATGCAGCGAAAAAGATAAGAAACCATTGGAAATTGAATTAACCATTCAAACCGAGAACATCTAAATCTTAGTATGTAAAGGCAGTAAAATTAATCTGTTTAATGTATATCATTAATCGCCTTGTTACCTGTGTATAACTAGCATATCGAAATTATTCGGTGTACTCGTTCGGGCAATGGGGATAAATCTACTATGACAAATCTTGCCGATCCGCTCCGCTTGTCGGCTCAGATTAGAGTTTGAACAGCATTGGCTATAAATCGGTTAATCGATGTTTATATATGTTATAAGATATAAAATAAAATATGAATATATATGTATATAAAATATAAAATAAAATAAAATATGAATATATAATAGTTTAGTTCAATATTCGTGTTATATTTGCTTTTATCGTATCGAGCGTAACTGATGCCTATCGAAACGAGTAGTATTAAAGTTTATGATTGTCGATACATATGTATGCATGTATAGGTATGTTGTACAAATGTACATACTATGCACATACATATGTATATATAAAATGTATTGCAGATTTCATCCAAAATGTATTTCTTGAGATTTTTCACTTATTAATTTGGTTAAAAATTTCATTAACATATGTACTATGTATGGGTGACGAATTTCAATAGGCCAAATCGAATTGAATTCTCGATTATCTGGGCTATTGCTGGGGAGTACGGAACCGAATAAATTAAATTTAGCTTTCATAATAAATATTTGGCTTTATCCTAGTGCTTACTTACCTGCTGGGAGGACTAGGTTTTAATTATAGGCCGGCGCGACCCTGTGCCCCATTTTCCATTTATATTGTGAACCTTTTTGCTTTATCTACATATGTGTGTACGTAGTAACAAATAGCTGAAATTTTGTGATCATGCGAAAATTCGGACTCGAGATTTTGACTGATTCGAATCGATTCCTAATCACGTTTTCATGATCTAGAAAAAAATGTGTGTGTGTCTGTGTATTATGGGGATTTTTTGAACACCGTTAGTCCTATCGAACTGAAACTTAGTATCGGTGACTGAAATTTTTATCGAAACGACGTAATTTTTTTCAAATTTTTAAATTGACGGGTATGGTACCTCCCTTTATAGGTATCTTCTTTTTTTTAAGTTTTTGATTTCAATTATCTCCCAAGCCGCTGATTGAATCGGACTGAATTTTTTAAATTATAAATTTTATAACGTATTATTTTTTAAATATTTTTATCTGAACCGTAAGTGGCTGTTTACTCTTGGTCAGAATTCGTAAAACGGAAGTTGTATTTTTTTTTTTTTAATATTTCATTATTTTATTTTGACCTTTTAAATTATTTTAATCTTCTTGATATTTATTCTGTATAATACTGATAGTGATTTTAAGTATTAAAATCCGACAACCGGAAGTAGAACTTTTGTCTTTTGCAAGTGTCCATACATTTACACTCAATTTGTGTCGGAAAATGCTATTACTATTTCATAATGCTGCCGGAATGTGTCTCTACGGTTCAATATCGATTTTTGTTTTGTGACTTTCTTATATTCCTCAAATACATAGATAAAGTCATGGATTGGTCACATCCGATTTTTTTGTTTTATTTTACTTATCTCGAACAGTTTACTATTCCATATTCTTCAGCGAGCTTTAATGTAGATTATTCCTATTTTCGAATCTCCCAATTACGTGAGTTTTTGTTTTAGAGTGAGTACATTCTTAATTTTTGAAGGATAGATTTAAAATGTTTGCGTATTTATAAGAGATTATAATGTTATGCAAATTAATAAATGAATTAAATAAATAACTGAACATACGTATCTAATAGAAAATCTCATTGATAAACCAATATACTCATAATTACGTAATCTCTTTCAAAAATAATGAAATAAATAAAATAAAATATATTTATTCAAACCGGATGGATAGTCGAGATTACATGTACCTCTTTCTACGATCAAGCATTAGGTGGCTTTAAATTTAAATACCGATATATATTTTTTTTATTTATTTTTTTTTTTTTATTTCATACCAGGAAGGCATTACAGGTAAACCCCAATGCGCCTTCCTGGCCAAATTACAAACAATACAGCATTTTTTATTATTATATAGGTCGCTAAATTACGAGACACTGACTTAAACTCGACAATTAACGAGACATCTATGAATTGTACATACATTTTTATTGTAATATTTACATTAATCATACTCAAATAGTGGTGACATAGTGGGTAGGAAGGATTTTTAGCCAATTTTTAATCGGGAATCGTTTCAACAATGAAATCAGAGAAAATTGGAAAACTCTGATAGGAAACGATCAACCAGGAGTCACAAATCCTGGTCTGACCAGCAGCATTACAGATATACTCAGAAAAATTCTTTTCAATCGAGGTCAGCTCAAGGGATCGAACCCGGTGCCTCTCAGTGTTAAGCAGAAGCTTAACGACCGAGCCACGCTGCTGGCTCGGTCGTTAAGCTTATATATGTATTATATATAAGTTTGCTTTTATATATATATATATATATATATATATATATATATATATATATATATATATATATATATATATATATTATATATATATATATATATATATATATATATATATATATATATATATATATATATATATATATATATATATATATATATATATATATATATATATATATATATTAGTTGTGTATGCTAAAGCTTTTTTTGCACGTCCGTTTATCGTTCATATAGTCACAAAATTTAAGAGGTGAAAAATTTGGAGAAAACTCGGAAAAGTAACGTAATTTTGCGCTCGCTTAATAAATTCACTTTATTTGAATGGAACAGGACCACACCCAGACAGACAAACAGACGTATTCAATAAGCGGCGACCGGTTAAGTCCCACTCGCTTTTATATAGCGAAGATGTCGCATTCTCGGCAAATTGATTCCTCGGCATAATCGACATCCCCCCAGCCCCCCCCCCTCTTACTCTGCAACCCATCCCTCCCCCTCATTCTCCTCCTCCTCCCATCAACTGGTAGGATAATAGAGTGTATGCGGCGTGTGTGAACTGTGTAACGTCGACGTGGGTGGGAAAATGGGTGGGTGGGTAGGGGTGGAGGATGCAGCAATATATATACATTTTAAAATCACTCTTCAGTCATCAGACGTGCCGCATATCCACCCCTCTCCTGCAAACCCCCCCATCCCGACTCTGTTACCCCGAATTGACTATATTGAAATGTTTAAATGGAAAAGGGGGTTGGTGGTGGTGTAGAGGAAGTCAGGAGATGAAGAGAGGGGGTGGGATTGGGATGGAGGTATAAAAATTCCTCATCTGCCGGAAAACAATTTGGTGCCACTTTTCCGTCACAAAACAAACTTCGCGCCGCGGCCGAATGAGTACGGTCTATAGGGGTAGTCAATTCTCAGAGTTGATAGTTTTAAATTAGATTGATCACTCAGAATATACATATGTATTAACGTTGGAAAATCATTCAATTTTCACATGGAAATTAGCACGTCAGGTATGGATTACGATACGTCTTACTAATTATGCATCAGTGTCTGTGTTAGCTTTTGTGTAAAAAGCATTTGGTATACATATAAATTATACATACCTGTAATCCAGTGTAATTTCAGTAAAGTAAAACTTTTCATGCATAATGGATATATTTTGAGATATTTGTTTCTCGTGAGGTCATTGCACGCCACTAAAAATTTCAAGAAAACTCGCAAGATTGCTTCTCCATAAATGGATCGCATATAGTATGTACATATTATCTGTAAGTGTTCTCTGACGTAAAGTTGTCTTTAAAGCTAACTTAACCTTATATGCAAATTGTAATCTTACCCAACAGGTGATACAGTCAATCGTTCCGTTTAGTAACTTAAATGGTAAACGCGTTTCAATTTCGAGCGAATATATGTATTTACCACCTGATTTCCCTATAAATTGTGAAAAATTGTAATCAAGGGGATTGGCATTCCCTGGAAACGTATACGGCCGGTGTGGTCCCTTTAGTCTGAGAAGCCTCACACCATCTCCTCCCTTTCTCCCCACCTTCTTCGCCTAAGATATGAGCTTATTCTTTCGCGAAGTGTATGCGATGGGTAGTAAGTAGGTAGCTTCGGGTAAGTAAAAACCTTACATTATTGCTTCCAGACAAAATTACATTTATTTTCCATACTGGCTTGCCTGTGTGCTATCCGCGCCCAAATAAACGAGTCTATCTTCTTCCTCTTTTGAAAAGTAAAGTTATCAGCGAAACGCTGCATTTCGCTACAATCTGGTCCAAAAAATTGTAACACACCTTCGGAAAACTTATGAGTTTATTTTAACAAAACTCATTATTATAAAAATATTGCGTGTGCTTTTCTGTATTGCTGAATAGTAAAATAATGTCAAGTTAAATACTACTCGCTTTTCATCGATTATCGTCATCATCATCATGTACAGCCATTCACCATCCACTGCTAGATGAAGGCCTCTCCAACACTCTTCTATTCGTCTCTCTTTTTTGCACAACTTTCATGCATATCACCCCATTTTTTTCTAATTCCGTTCACCCATCTTTCTTGTGGCCTTCCTTTGACATATCAACTATCCTGGTCATTTTTCATTTTTCAAGTGTTCTGGTCATCAAGTTTCACCTCCATACGTCATCACTGGTCGAAGATCTTTTTCTTCAGTAAAAGTGGCATTTTAATTTCATAAGTCTCCTCATGTTCTCTTTCTTGCTAGCGAACATGTCCATAATTTGCTCTAAATCATCATCATTATCATCAACTACAACCGTTTATCATTGACCGCTGCTATATATTGGGATTTACCTGTAAGGCCTTCCTGGTATCATCATCATCATCATTTACAGCCATTCGCCATCCACTGCTGGATGAAGGCCTCTCCAACACGCTTCCACTCGTCTCTGTTTTGAACAACTCTCAGCCATCTCACCTTACACATTTTCCTAATCTCGTCTACCCATCTTCACTGCAGTCTTTCTTTTATCCTTTTGCATTCTCTCCGGTACCGATCTAGCACTTCTTTTGTCCATCTTCCATTCATTCTTCTAGTTACGTGGCCCGTCCATTGCCATTTCAATGTCATCACTCTATCCACTATATTCACTATCCTAGTTATAATCACCCACGAATTCCACTTTCTGCCTTTCCTCGTTATTCCAAGCATACAGCTTTCAAAACGGCATTCATTCATTCAAATGCATTTATTTATTTTTCTTTTTGACCGGACATATATTTGTTCTAGATTTAAATAATTGTTGACTGCTCCTACTATTTTATCATCTAATGAAATGCTATCAGGCATGCAACAACTACTGAATTAATATGGTCTTATCTACGTTAATTTTTAATCCTTCTTTCCTACTTTCCCTAAATATTTGTATGTAATTACTAACTAATACTTCTACATTAATCGAATTTAATCAATTACTGTAGAATAATTTACACAGTCAAAAAGGTCGTCATCAATCAGGATATATATATTACGTGACAACACACACATACAAACATATATTTTATATTCCTCCAATTTAGTATTAAATATTATATTTGATTAAGTTTTGAACCGTACTGTGCGTTTATCTCATCTATAAGGCCGATTCGATGGGATTTTCAAATATTTGCAAGTCGAACCGGATAAAACATATCATTTGGGCTTTCTATACCAACCGAGGAGGCTTTTCTCTCGCAAATGTCTTATGCTAGGCGTACCTACCACATACCTAAGTATTATGGGAAATACTTACGGTCCTCGGAAGCATATGCGATATTCACTTGCAACGGTGAATGTACATATGTACATATGTATGTATATATATATAAGTAAATACATACGAGTACATAAAAATACTCGCATATTAGTCGCCGGCTTATGTTTTTATTCGGTGCCAGACGGTGTACAAACTTTTCCAACACGTACCTACACTAAAAGTTCATTCTGAAAAAGCGAACCTGAAGGGTAGCTCTTATCTGCTGATTGTATAATGTTATTTATGTTTTTAGGTGTGATAATAAATATGATGAATGAGGATATAATTGATAAGCGTTGACCCCTTTACACCCGTTCCATTATGGGATGGCGTGACGTCTTTGATTATTTGATATATTCTCTACTGTCGATTGATGAATAATAAATGTAAATTTACTTTAATTGGAAACCGGTGAAAATAATAAAATAGCTAAGCAAATTACAAATATTTTCCATCAAAAAATTGTAATCGAAGAACCCAAAAAAAAGACAACAATTGTCCAATGCTACAGATGCCAGCAGTACGGACATACAAAAAATAATTGCATGCGCCCGTTTAGATGCGTGAAATGCGCCGAAGGACACAAAACATCCGAATGTCCTAAAACAGACAAAAACACAACAGCTAAATGTGCATTATGTCACAATGAACACCCAGCAAACTACAAAGGCTGCAACGTTTACTTAGAAATTATGAAAAGAAAAGGAAAAACAAGAAATCAACCACTTCAAGACAAAATAACAAATCATTACAACGAAATAATCCCCGTACAAGCCGGCCAGCAAGCGCCAGATATAGAGCATAACCAAACTAAGCAAGATGGAAAAAAGCAAAGACAGTACGCCGATGTTGTGAAGAATGAAGCCAACGAAATGGAACCACAGCATATACCCGGATATGGGGACGCGACAATTGGTGCAAGTCCAAAAGGTTCAACGACAAAATGTACCCGAAAATTAGTGCACTGACAAAATGTACCCGCGACAAAATGTTCACGTGGCAAAATGTCCACGGAAATAATGTTCAAGCGACAAAATGTTCAAAAATCCTAAATTTTCCTATTTTAAAGGAAAAAGTAACTTTTTATTGTATTATGTTTATCGATGTACATATATGGTACTTTTTATCGTATAGATCGCGGGCGTTATTAAATTAGTATAAATGACAGGTGTTATTTATACTAATTTAATAACGCCCTACGCTTAAAAAGTATTTTTTTTTCAATTTAAATAAGTAAATATTGGATACGACTAAAAACCCCTAACATTTAAACTAATTCAATGACATCTTAAAATGATATTCAATGAGTCACAATGACATTCGCTTAAAATGTAATTGTTCAATTTAAATAAGAATATGTTGGTGCAGTTGAGAACACCTGTAATTTATACTTATTTAATAACATCCGCGATCTATACGATAAAAAGTACCATATACATCGATAAATATAATACAATAAAAAGTTAAAATAGGAAAATTTAGGATTTTTGAACATTTTGTCGCTTGAACATTATTTCCGAGGACATTTTGTCGCGTGACCATTTTGTCGCGGGTACATTTTGTCAGTGCACTAATTTTCGGGTACATTTTGTCGTTGAACCTTTTGGACTTGCACCAATTGTCGTGTAACCCCCCGGATATCTACTCCACGAACTGATCCGAAAACAGGCAGAAAAAATGGACACTCTTATACACCAAATGGGTACCCTAATGGGACTGATCACAATGCTAGTGAATAAACTATGTCAATAAAAGCACGAATCACTCAACAAATAACATCCCTATTATTAGGAGTTAAAACAAAAATACTCGAAAAATATCAAAGGCATTAAATCACAGCAGCATGGAATATCAATGGTATAAACAATAACCGAGAAGAATTGGAAATCCCTATCAAAACACAATTTATAGACATAGCATTGATCTCAGAAACTCATCTCACCGTACAAAAGACATTCAAATTACATGGATATTCAGTATACAAAACTAATCATCCTGATGGAACTGCACATGCAGGCACCGCAATAATAATAAAAAATACAATAAAACATTACGAACTATCTGAATATAAAACTGAACATATCCAAGCAACATCAATAAATGTGCTGGACTGGAGAGGACCATTAACTATCACAGCAATTTACTGCCCACCTAGACACAAAATAACTACAGAAATGTACAATGACTTCTTTAAAACTCTAGGACATAGATTTATCATTGGAGGAGACTGGAACGCAAAAAACACTCATTGGGGCTCCAGAATTACACTACCAAAAGGCAGACAACTGAAAAATATCATTGATATGAATTCTATGCAAACACTGTCGACAGGAGAACCTACATTCTGGCCAGCCGATGTAAACAAAAACCCTGACCTGATTGACTTTTTTATAGTCAAGGGGATGTCTTCGCTGTATATGAATGTGGAAAATTGCATGGACGGTTCGTCTGATCACTGTCCTATCATAATAACATTGAGCACAACACTAATTCTAAAAGAAAAAATACAAACACTGTGCAATAAACAAACAGACTGGGAAGCATTCAAAACATACTTGGAGGAAAATATTAACTTGAAAATACCACTTAAAACAGGAAATGAAATAGAATATGCAACTAGATAAATAACTAACTTAATACAAATAGCAGCCTGGAAATCTACGCCCTGTCAAAACGAGAACACAAAACAGAATCTTAACTACCCCAAAGCAATAAAAATAAAAATATAAGAAAAACGAAGATTAAGAAGAATATGGATCTCAAGCCGATTACAAGTAGATCGCAAATCATTTCAAAAATCATCAAGAGAACTCAAAATAATGCTAAACAACCTTCAACCAATTCAACCAATATTTAAGCAACCTGACATCCAAAGCGAGTGAATACTCGCTTTGGAAAGCTACTGGGAACTTCAAGCGACCACAGCAGTCAGTTCCACCAATACGCAACCCAAATGGCGGATGGGGAAGAAATGACGATGAAAAAGCCGAAATTTATGCAGAATTTCTTCAGGATGTATTTAAACCCAATGAAGCAGAAGATGAATCCGAGGAAGAGATAGATAACTTTTTAAAAACAGATTTTCAGATGTGTAAACCCATAAAGAGCATAACACTTAAAGAGATTATAAAACACATAAAAATGCTAAATCCTAAAAAAGCTCCTGGATTTGATCTAATCACTGCGGTAATTTTAAAAGAACTACCGAGGAAGGGAATCGTATTCTTAACTATGCTGTTCAACAGTATTTTAAGAACATCATATTTCCCAGCGCTCTGGAAAGTGTCTCAAATCATGATGATACCTAAGCCCGGCAAACCCCCAAACGAAGTATCCTCTTATAGACCGATTAGCTTACTGACCTTGAACTCAAAACTATTTGAGAAGATACTACTGACTAGAATCCTACCTGTAGTAACGGAGGAAGGAATAATTGCAGAACACCAATTTGGGTTCAGAGCAAACCACTCCACGATCGAGCAGGTCCATAGAGTGGTCCAAAAAATCAGACAAACTCTGGAAGATAGAGAATACTGCTATGCAGCCTTCTTAGACATACAACAGGCATTTGACAGAGTCTGGCACAAGGGATTGCTATATAAGGTCAAAAAGGAGCTCCCACACACTCTATACACAATTATTAAATCGTATATCGAGGACAGAATATTCCAAGTGAGACAAGGCGAGGCGTTTTCAAAGTTATACAAAATCAGAGCGGGAGTACCACAGGGATCCATTTTGGGACCAATATTATACACGATCTACACAGCAGACATCCCAACACCAAAAAAAATTTCACAGTAGCAACGTACGCCGATGACACAGCATTCCTAACAAGTAGTAGCGACCCCACGCTCGCATCGGAAGTGCTACAGGATCAATTAAATGGCTTCCAAGAGTGGATGAAAAAATGGCGAGTGAAGGCTAGCACTGGCAAATCTGTTCATGTCACATTCACACTTCGACGAGGGAACTGCCCAGTAGTCAGACTGAAAAACGATGAACTGACTGAAAGTACCGCAGCAAAATATCTGGGTTTCGCCATTGACAGGAGACTGACATGGAAAGATCACATCAAAAATAAAAGACAGGAACTCACCCAGCGGCTACACAAAATGAACTGGTTGATAGGAAGAAAATCCAGTCTAACATTAGAGAATAAAATTTTAGTATATAAGTCAATCCTAAAGCCAGTCTGAACATATGGTATCCAACTATGGGGAACGAGTAGTAACTCTAACGTGTAAATCTTACAACGATTCCAAAATAAAGCCCTTAGAATAATAACAAATGCCCCATGGTTTGCGAGAAACACTGAAATTCATCAACATGCATCTATACCATCAATTAAAACGGAAATAGAAAGTTATACAAAAAACTACAAGCGTAGACTCGAAACCCACTCAAACGAGCTGGCAAAAGCTCTTATAAAGTCTAGTGCAAAAGACACTAGACTAAAGCGCCGCAGAGTGCTCGAGTAATGGATAAAAAGTTGGCAATTAATGAATTGCCAAATCTTCTGATAAATTAAATTGTTATAAAATCGACCGACGGGTCGATTGCAAATAACTTAAAAAAAAAAAAAAACTTTAATTGGTTGCTTAAAAAATGTGTTTAGTTTTTATTATAATCATTCATTTTTTCCGATTGTACTGGGATATTGGAAATATTTATGTTCAAATTAAATTAAACAAAATTCATGATAACATAACATGAGTGATTTATAAAGTGTTTGTATCCTATAGTGGATCACCTAACGTAAATATTCTGTGATATAAAAATAGCTCATATTATATAGTCATTCATTAGGTTTGTTGTAAGAAAGAAATTTTTTCTATCGCATAAGGTGACCACACGTCCCGTATTGGCCGGATAGTCCCGTTTTTTACGTGCTTGCCGTTCGTTCCGTCGTTTTCGTGAAATTCTTTGATTTTTCCCATTTTATCCGTTCACTGATGCACAGTGGAATTTTTTTGAAAATTTTCAACATTTTCGTCATAATTTTTTTTAAATAATTGTAAAATACAATATTATATTATATTTGATTATTTATCTTGTTACATTTTCTTATTTTAAAGAAATGTACATTCTGGTAAAATTATATTAATTAACAAAAGAAGAAATGAAAATTTTCTGTTAAAAGAAACCGAGAATTTCTTCTTGGAAAATTTGTGAATACTTGTAGACAAGAAAAAAAAAATTCGGGTGTGACCAACCCATGACTTTATCTATGTATTTGAGGAATATAAGAAGGTTACAAAACAAAATTCGATATTGAACTGATGACTATGATAACGATACAAATTGAGCGCAAATGTATGGAAACTTGCACAAAACAAAAGTTCTACCTCCGGTTGTCTGATTGTGTTCAAATTTTTTTTATTACTAAAAATCACTATCAGTATCAACTCATTAAATATCAAGAAAATAAAAATAATTTTAAAGATCAAAATAAAATATTGAAATATTGTTTAAAAAAAAAATACTACTTCCGGCTTACGAATTCTGACCAAAACCCTACCAGCTCTAAGTTAGTACATAAAGGATAGAAATATAAATTTTCAGCTTAATACGTTCAGGGGTGCGGACAGAGTAGTGGGCACAACATTTTTGACCTTTCTACGAGGAAAAAAATCCCACTTCCGGTTCATTAAATTAAGTAATTTTTTTTTATTTTTACTTAAAACCACTATTTTTATTATACACAATAAATATCAAGAAGCTTAAAACAATTTAAAAGGTCAAAATAAAATAATGAAAAAAAAATGAAATATTGTTTTAAAAAAAAATACTACTTCCGGTTTACAAATTCTGACCAAAACCCTACCAGCTCTAAGTTAGTACATAAAGGATAGAAATATAAATTTTCAGCTTAATACGTTCAGGGGTGTGGACAGAGTAGTGGGCACAACATTTTTGACCTTTCTAAGAGGAAAAAAATCCCACTTCCGGTTTATTAAATTAAGTGATTTTTTTTTTATTTTTACTTAAAATTACTATTTTTATTATACACAATAAATATCAAGAAGCTTAAAACAATTTAAAAGGTCAAAATAAAATAATTGAAAAATAATGAATTATTGTTTAAAAAAAAAATACTACTTCCGGTTTACTAATTCTGACCAAAACCCTACCAGCTCTAAGTTAGTACATAAAGGATAGAAATATAAATTTTCAGCTTAATACGTTCAGGGGTGCGGACAGAGTAGTGGGCACAACATTTTTGACCTTTCTAAGAGGAAAAAAATCCCACTTCCGGTTTATAAAATATAATAATTTTTTTTTATTTTCATCAAATTGATACAAGAATTATACTTGAATTTTTTTGTGACGAACACACATGTTTAAGGGGTCGAAAAAAATAGTGGAAGAAAAATCGAACAAGAGTAAACTGCTACTTCCGGTTGACGGATGCTAACTAAATTTTATAATTAACTTGGTATTAAACTTAAACTTCTAGATATGAAATTTCAGTTCAATAAACCAAAAGGTTTCTGAAAAAAAACATAAAAAACTTCGATTCTCTAGAGTAAAAGTACTGCTTCCGGTTCAGATAGAAATATTTAAAAAATATCAGGTTATAAAAATTATTATTTGTATTATATTTAAAAAATTTCAGTCCGATTCAGTTAGTGGTTTGGGAGATAATTGAATTCAAAAACTTAAAAAAAGAGGACACCTATACGGCGAGGTACCATTTCCGGTCAACTAAAAATTTGAAAAAAATTTACGTCGTGTCGATAAGAATTTCAGTAACCGATACTAAGTTTCAGTTTGATAGGACTAACGGTGTTAAAAATATCCCCAAAATACACACCCACACAGACACACACAGACACACACACACACACACACACATTTTTTCTAGATCATGAAAACGTGATCAGTGATCGATTCTGAGTTCGAATCAGTCAAAATCTCGAGTTCGAATTTTCGCATGATCACAAAACTTCATCTATTGTTACTACGTACATAGATAAAGTAAAAAATTATAATTTCTTTGCACGATTATTTAATCGAAAAATTATAGAATTATTGTTCGTGCAACACATTTGATTTACATTTTTTGCGGAGCATCCCATTTTGAGTCCTGGAAAATATGATCACCCTACTATTGCACGATATGTAGGACTTTTTTCAGATTAAATTAGGCATGCATATGCAATTTGCAATCAACAGAACTTCAAATATGATATAGATATATTCATATTGATTTTTATGAATGCTTAATTTTCAATCAAATATGTATATGTATGTAGGTACATAAATAATCAATGTTTCCTTAAAATGAAATACATATATGTATATTATCTTTTTTGATATGACGAAGACGGTTCACAAATATATGTCTAATAAATTTGGATGTCATTAAATGACGATCTTCATCCTCTCCTAAAAAATTGTTGATGTTGCATAATATGTACATAGGTACTTGGATTATCAAGATAGACTCATACAAAATTTACGTAACAGTATTATTGTTCCTTGATAAAATGTATCTAATAGCAGTAGAATCACCTGAGCAGTCGCAGTCAGTAAAAGTTCTATTCGTAGCTTGCATCGAGCAATACTTTTTAACGAACATATGTATATTCAAATATGTATATGTTCATAGTAGATTCATTGTGCTTTTTTATCACACCAACGCGTCTCGGGAAATCTGGAAGAATGGAACGAATGGTCGGGTTGTTTGGATTTGAAGTGACTTCGAGCTTCTCCCTTTTCTTCCCCGGCGTGAGGGGGTGCGAAACAAAACTTGTAATTAATCTTCCGCGTTCAAGTTTCCGACACGCCGAGATACTGGGTTTTTATGAACGAGACCGCCAGCTACACTCAGGCGACACAAAGAGATCTCGTGACTCTGTATTACACGTTGTACGCGCGAGGCCTGTTCGCTCTAGAACCGCGAACCACCGTTGAAGGATTTGTTTCATAGCGTTGAAGCTTTCCAAACTGTCAAATTTATGCGTTCGTTGATATGGTTTAACACTTGACGTACTGTGCTAAAAAAATCCGCCAACCACTGTGCTGGACTCCAAACGTCCAGTTTTAAATGTGTGTAATAAATTAAAATAGTGCAAAATCTGCGAGGTTGATTATTGTAATTAGATATAAAAATCATTTTATCATGTTTGAAACGTCGAATGATATAAACTAAGCAAGAAATAAAAAAAAAACCCCAGCAGAAGCAGAGTTGTAATTCCAAGGCGGATATCATTCTCACACTGACCGTTGAACGCGGCGCGTACTGAATTGCCCATCTCTCTCGCATCTGTTAGGCACGTGTACACGGAGCTCTCGGGAAAATAATTATTTTTGTTGATATTAATCAATGTTTTTATTTCTTAATGACATAATTCGAACCATAGAGATTTTGCTGAGGAATGCATAAAATATCAAAACCCTGCATTCAGTATATTTGAAAAGATAAAATAAAATATAAGTCCTGGTCACTCGCTATCCATCGCAGTGCGGCAAGTGCTAACTATTTTATCGAGTTGGTGAAATTATTACTATTACTAAAAATGTATAAAATTCAGTTAATTTTGTATACATTTTAAAATTTGGTATATCAATATTATATTACAATATTATATTACTAAAAATGTATAAAATTCAGTTAATTTTGTATACATTTTAAAATTTGGTATATCAATATTATATTACAATATTATATTACTAAAAATGTATAAAATTCAGTTAATTTTGTATACATTTTAAAATTTGGTATATCAATATATAATATGTACGATTTTGGAATAGAAAACTGAATAGATTTTCAAATACTGTGAGTGCATTTTTCAAATTGAAAAATTCGTTTTTAAAAATATTCTATCGTATAAAAATTATGTGTTTTAAGTGACGTTAGTTTCTTTGCTCACGTGTAATTACTAATATAATTTAAACTACATAGTATGTAGTCTTGGTATACTTGATTAAAAATGAATTTTTGAAATTCAAACAGTGAAAAATATCACTCACTGATAATATCGAACTCGATTTTGCCGTTGACCTCTTCGTAATTTGCCGTTGACCTCTTCGATTCAACTCTTATATAATTACCTATTACTATAATTACCATTAGTTTTAGTTTATAATTACCTTGCCTTAGTTTATAATTACCATTTATTATTAACACAGATTTTCTGACTAATTGAAATAAATAATATTTAAGGTTTGTTTTTTTATATTTTTTAAATATGCCATTGAGTATTTGCACACTGACCACAACTTCAACGCTACTGAAAACGAAAAAAAACAAAAATAAAAAAAATATATATATATACCCAACAGCTCCCGTCAGAGTCGACGCGTCGCACAATGAAGTTTACCCATCTTTTAACGAAAAGTCATTAATTTGGCTTTTTAACAAGCTCAAACACTGTCAAAACCGACATTTTTTGTTATGTCTGACACTCGAACACAATAATTAATGAAACTATACCTCAAAAAAGTGACCCTCGTGCCTCGGCAACGCGTCGGGAAGCTCTTCAATCTTCGCACAGATAAAAGTGTGACGATGTCTTTCAGATAAAATATACTTTTTCACTCCTGACTCCTCTCTGAATAGCAACATCCGTATCCTTTTCATCAAAAACTTATAGAATCCATGTGCATATATCCTATTTCCTTCACAAGTTCAAAATTTATCTAACTATTCGCTTAAAGCTAATAGTTACGGAGCCATTTTCGTAAAATTTACCCTTTATTTTCGATTCTATACAATTGTATCTCGCAGAAAGCATAATGGCTCGAGAGTGAAAGTCTCCAAAGCTAGTTAGTGCCTATTTCGAAGTTGACATTTTTCTTCTGTCACGCGTATACATCACATCTGTGTATCGTTACAGTGATGGAGTACCAATAAAAACACAGATAGCCATCATAATGATTCCGCGTTCGTTTCTCTTCATCGCGTAGCCCCATTTCTTATTAGATTACGGGACCAGGCCCAGACGAAGAGGAGAGCCGTCGGGTTTTGCGAAAAGTCATTAATATCACTTTAGCCCCTTTAGACGGGGATGGGACGCGGAAAGCAAGGGGTGTGTATGGGGGATGTAGGGGTGTGGACGGTTACGCAAAAAACCTCCGTCGCATCACGGGAAAAACCCGCCAGGATTTTGCGGGAAATTCTCATTTAAGCTGTGCGAAAGACATCTTCAAAGTGTGGGTCGCAACACTGCGGCCCCCCTAAGGCTTTAGCATCCCACTAGAAATTATTGTATTATACCCCTTAAGAATACTTAAATGAATATTTCATATCATAGCATTATATAATATAAGGTCAACATTAAGAATTCATATCGAAAGTGTACGTACATATTTGTTACAAGCGTGAAATTTGCACTGCATTGCAATTTACATATGCATAGATATGTATATCAAACGGGTCATATAATTAATAAAACATTTAAACCATTATATGTATGTATAATCCAACCGGAAGAGGAAAATAAGCTGTGATAGATACTTTGATCACAAAAATTTTAACTTCTGACCGAATATTTTGTTATCAAGACGATTTGAAGGAAAGTATGTAGGTAGATTTTATGAGCAAAAATCATGAAGAGCATACACTTGTATAGTACGAATGTATTTACAATAGTTACCTGAAAGCTTTACCGTGTATTTTGGCCATAGTATACCGGGTATCATTTTAATCAATAATGTGTATTTTTCTGCCTACTGCCTAAATGAATACATGAAAAAATGAATACATAAAAATATTTTATTTTATTTTTTATTAAAAAAACGAAACAAACGGCAATATAACGTATATAATATTGACACCAAAGAAGTTTCTAAATAGCAATAACAATAATGAAAAACAAACAAAGAATAGAAATATTGAATAATGGTAGATATGGGATATATAATATGTACACAAGAATTACTACAAATGTAATTCTTATTATATGATTCTATTATATGAGTTCTATTATATGATCATATAATAGAAATTTAAAGCAAGAAAAAGAGCAATAAAAAGGATTAATATGAGGGGGAATATTGTTAAAATAATAGCAAGATCTATATAAAAGGGAATTACAGGAGTTGTTGGTAGAACAGGGATGAATGTAAAATGATGATTGGACATTGGAATAGGATCTTACTTAATACATAAATACTATTTATAATTAATTCAAAAGCTTGAACAAAAATGGATAATAGGACTATATGTAGTCTTACTATATCCAAATATGATCGTATACATAATATCAAGTATATGTATACTTTGAAACGTAGCAGAAAGCCATGGATGGCTTTTCAACATTCGCAAAACTTTCAATGTTTATCGCAGATAAATTTTCACAGGAATACTCACCCTTGCTTGCAATTAAATGCTCAATAATAAAGATATATCGCAAATTTTAAAATAGTCATAATCGCGAAATTTCTAGATTTTTCTTCCTCCAGTATGTGTAATGTGTGCTTGTAGTGTTTTTGGGTTAGTTTGTTTGTTTTCCCGCAGGAGATTAAGGACGCGTTTCGACGCGTCTTCTCTTCGCACCTTCGTCAGGACAGCAGCCGGCACGGCATCCATCAAACAGGCTCCCCGGGGACTCTTGGCTAATGCCTTTCGGATAACTTAACGCCTATGTTTGGTGGCCAGGTGCATTCAACCATGTGGCCATCGTATTATATTCAATTGAAACGAAGTTTGCAAAATTTTAAACTGCTAACCAACTATCGGTAGGTCAAAATATGTAAAATCATATTTTGTACTACATTTATGGAGTATTTTACCGTATAACTATATTCATAAAATGAAATTATACGTCACAAGTAACAACAAAGTTTTATTGTTGAATATGCCAAATATAACAGTAGTAACTACTCGGCCTGGTGACAAATTGTGTGTGCCAAAGTGTGTGAAAATGTATAAAAATGTATAAACTTAAATGAATGACTTGTAAATGAACACAATAAAACAAATTTATTCCAATGATACTCACAAAGCAAACAAGTACAGTCAACTCCCCCTAAAACCCTATAGATCGACCCCACAAGAAAATGTAAAAAATATAAGACGGGAAAAGATAAAAAAAAATGAAAATGTGAGATAACATGATACAGGATATAACGGCTTTTCCATTTTCATTTACTTTTCTTTTTTCCTACATTTCTTACGCCGTTTTGCCAAACTGATATACCGTGTTATATGAAGGTTGATCATATACATACATACATATATATGTACATATGTGTACATATGTATGTATATTGGCAATGCAATAAATTAATCACCAACTCTGGTGTTTTCTTTTCCACTAGAAATTCTAAGCTAGGGCGTTCCGTAGTTCTATAAATGTATAAACTCGGCGTGCGAATTAATTTTAGATCTGGATTATTTTTTTTTGAAATATTTCAAATAATAATAATCCAATTTTATATTTTAAATTAACGCATGATTTATATATACTTAAATTATATCATTCATTTTGATCTCCTTTTACGAACTGGGGATTTGCATTTTACTGTGAAATTTAATAAATCAGTAAACCGGTAAATAATTTTTCCTACTACCGGTATACCGGCATTTACCGGTAAATGAAAAAAGTTTTTTTCATAGATTAGATAACGGTATGTGGTTACTTTTCAAAAAATGTTAACTTAAATTGAATCATTAATAATTTAAAATAAATCCCAGGTAAATAACATGAACATATAAATGCATTAAAGTTAATTTGTAGTACTAAATAATTTTATTTTTTATTTTTAACCAAACTTATTTATTCATTAAGAGTTTGGACCATTTGAAAGTTTCGATTGTAATTGAAACAACTGTCTGATTACATTTATTATGATTTGATTGGTCTGTACCACTAGGAAAATAAACAAATTCCAGACTACCTACATAATTCACAAGACGCTATTTGTATCGACTTTTAATATAATATTATGCAATTACATGCCTGTATATACACAATTCGCGAGAAAATAGTTTAGAAATTCCGTAATTCTGACGATTTACCGGTAAACAATGCCAACCTCTCCATCTAATATCATAGAAAATTTAATATTCGTTTTAGAAACTTGACTCATAATCAAATGAATTTAAAATAAAAATATATGAGCAGTAAGAATAGAGATATACAATTCAAGTTGAGTGCTTCTGAAGTATGTATTATACGAGGGGGTTTGCAGAATACACGTTTCGAAGCATGTTCTATACCAGAGATAACTTTACGCGACTAATAAATAAAATACGATGCACTTCCCGCGAAGAAATGGAGCCATGGAAACATTTGTCAGACGTGTGAATTTCGTCGAAAATACATCGTAAGTGGATGATTGAAAAATTAAAAAATAGTTAGTGCCTATGTGGAGTTCGAGCTATCTTGAAACGATGCAACGAGCATACGAGTGAGATCTCTTAACACCCAACGCGTAATGGTACGGGGTTCTATCTGATACTCCATCTCTATCCCACCACTAAATTTTGATGAATGGGGCCCATAGCTCGTGTAAGCCATGGGAGACAGAGAGGTTTGGTGGCTCTTAAATCTGCTAAGAGATATTAATTGATATACAAGTGCTAAGGAATACCTTTCAGCGACCGAATACGCTCTAGGTGTGATGCGATACAAACCTCTCTGCTTGAGTGGAATTATTTATGTACATAAATGCATACATATTAATGTACAAATGCACATGTGTAATTTACGCGTTTGGAGAATTCTAAAACTTTGATAATGTGTTGGCGTTTGTCATCTATGTATGTATATAAAAAAATAACTATAAAATAATTGACCTGAACTATTAGTGAAATTCAATAAAACTTTGTTAGGATAAACATATGTAAGTAATTCATACTAAAGTGTACAATTTAAATAAAATGTCGTGAGTTTTTTATTCAATGTCGTGAGACTCGAGATAACAATTAGGACTAAGAACTACTAAGTATTGATATACATTTATTTCAGATTACTTTTTAGATTATCTATATTGAAATTGGACTAGAGAAATAGGTGTAGCTGGAATTAGAGAAATAAATAATATTCGAAGTAAAATATTAAGATTAATGGAGGTAAGCAGCAGAAAAAAACCGAAAGTATGTGTTGTTTCATATCTTTAGCTGTGTTGTATCCTACTCTTTGGATCGAAAAATTGTGTGAAAGAATAAATTAAGTATTATTACGTATATATTAATATATTTGTATGTATAGATTTTGTTTTCAGTCTTCTTATTTTAAACTTCGCATTCTAAATACGAAGACTAGTTTTAAACAAGAATTCTTGTTAATGTGTATGGATCTTGTATTGATAACTAAATTCATACATATGTATGTATGTATCTATAAGCCTCCGCAAATTGTAAGGTACATATGTATATAAATCAATATTACCAACTACATATTTGTGGTTTTTGGGAGAAAAAAAGATCAAAAAAAAACTCAAAAACTGATGCTCCGCGGTTAAGCCTCTTGAATTAAAAAAAAATGCAATTAAAACATTATAAATAAATTAACTAATTACATATTTTATTTAATGTTCAATAACGTAAGTTCACCATCATTTGGTGTCTTTACATGTTCTGAATATTTAATCTAAATATTTGTATAAAATCTTATGCAATATTCTGCATCAAAAATACGTGTTTTATTTTTTAAAAACAATATATGTTTTATTTGTTAAAAATAATAATTTTTGCAATCTTTATCATATACACAGTTACAATCTTGTTATAATATATGATTACACACTTAAATTTTCTAGTTGTGGTTGATTATTTACATAATAGTATTACCAATTGATTATGATTGAAAACCACGAGGTTTTCAAGCTACCAGAATACAGATGAAAATGGTTGAGAAAGAAACCTATACTTTTCTCAACTTCACATAAAATTCAATCCATGCCAATTTGAAAAGAATACAATATTGAGATTTTTAGAATATATAAATGTTGTCTACGTCTATATTTATGTATTTACATACATGGGTACATTAGTTGTCCTATTTTTATGGCGTAGAATATCATATTTACCGAGTATAAATTCGACGACTATTAATTAATAATTTAACAAATACCGAGCCCACGTTCTGATTTGCGGGCCGTAGTGTAGAAACCCCTGATGAAAAATACCACTAGTATAAATTTAAAGATTACAAGCGCAAACGTGGTTCATATTCCAGCCCAATTTAACTGGGTCAATCATTTTGTTTATATTGAAAGTATAAATATTATAATATTATAGTTCAATTTATACCAAACAAAGTCTCAGGGCAAAATGAAGTTCTTCGGATTGGTTCTTGCATTGTGTCTCATTCAGGTTGGTAAAAGTCATTCAAATAATTCCCAGTAAAAAAATTAAGAAATCAATTTTAATTAGATTGGTTATATTTAATACCTATGTATATATTATATGATATTTCAAGATGAGATGTATGATACATACACACTTATGTATGTATGTATGTATGTATATATATATATATATATATATATATATATATATATATATATATATATATATATATACATATATATCTATATATTTACATATATAAAATTTAAATAAAATAATGTAATTATTTATTTACTATCAAGGGTATAATCTTCATTCATGCGGCTGAGAGTGAAATTGATATCGATAGAGAGACTATTAGTTTTGGAAAACCTGGTGGTGAAGATGAAATTGTGGATGTAATTGATAATGAAGCCATAAGTACTAACTTTAGAAAAAATGAACAAACGCAGAAACCCTGGTGTTGTTGCCCATCTACTTGGCCAAAATGCTATCCTCCTTATTGTACCGGAATATGTCGACCTGAATCTGCCGAATGAAGTATTTCTTTTAAGTCCAATGATGAGAAATATAAGCGTTGATGATTTAAAAAAATATTTATCAACTTGTTATATAATAACATATTTATCAATTTGAAGCATTTTAATATTTGCAAATTATTATAATAAAGTATCTAAATAATTGATCATTTTACTCAACACTCGAAATAATTAATAGTTAATTGCATATTGTGTGCTTATGTAGATAGTCTGTAGATAGGTATGGGTGTGTTCGATGTATTCTTCTGGTCAATAGGTGGCTTTTGCTGTTCATTGATCCGCTAACAACGACTTCTCACCCTCAAGCCTCCCCTCAATGTCCCACCCTATCCCCTTATATCCTGAAACTCTGCCCCTCCGCCCCCATTTTAGCCACCACCTCGTTTGACGTGAAGAAGGAAGCCGCAGTCAGAGGGTTATTCGTGTAGAAGATAGACAAAAGCCACCTCGTTCTGGACATCATTAATAATGATTTATTTTCGGACACCTATTATGGTGAAAGCGGTCAGCTTATTGCGCACAAACACGCACACACATATCTGTGTATATGTACATTTTACATCCATATGTACATATGTATATATATATATGTATATAATATAATTTATAATTTGTAATTATTATTATTATTATTATTAGTTATTTGTGTATATATATGTTTTGTTTTTGTTATGTCTAATTTATTTAGTTATTATTTTGTTTCTGTTATATTTTGACCATTGTGGCGCATTAGGAATTCCTGTAATGCTACAATGGTCCAAATTTTAAATAAATAAATAATATGTACATACATACCCTTCCCTTGTCATTAGAATTTATCTTTAAAAAAATTGGAGTAATACATAATCAGCATATGAAATCAAATTTAAATTAATTTATATGATTTTTATTACATTTCACAATCACAATTAAACGCAATACTTGTAAGAATTAAATACATATGTACATATATGAAATGTGAAAAAGTAGAAAAATGTGATAGAGAAATGTTATATAATAACATATGTACATATGTATGTACATACATAGATAAATATTTTACTATACAAAGGTTTGTTCGTATATCTACGGTACAATATATCATAATAACATTTTCTTTATATAATATTAGTTTCAATTTAAAAGAACCATATTTGGTATAAATAAAATAAAATAAATAAAATATTATTTAGACCAAATTTGGTATATTATTTAGACCAAATTTGGTATATTATTTAGACCAAATTTGGTATATTATTTAGACCAAATTTGGTATATTATTTAGACCAAATATGGTGGTCTTATTTAGCGAATAGGCTGTTTTTGAAAAGAGTCGAAAACTAAGTTAAATAGTCGGAGGAACGCCAAGTATTTTAGCTACAATTATGTATATAATATGTACCTAGGGCTTCCAAGCCGACTAAAACCGAAACTGAAAAACTGACTTTTTGAATTTTTTTTCAAAAAACCAGAAACCGGCGATTTTGGCTTGATCATCCGGCTTTTTAAGGTTTTTAATTATATTTTTCTCAATGCTACAATTATGAATTTCAAATTTCTATAAAAGAACGAAAAAAAATCGTATGTGATTAACTCATGACTTTATCTATGTATTTGAGGAATATAAGAAGGTCACAAAACAAAATTCGATAATTAAACATGTACATACATACACGTTCACACATACCAATTATGAAAGCATTTTCGATACAGATTGAGTGCAAATGTAGGGAAACTTACATAAAACAAAAGTTTTACTTCCGGTTGTCGGATTTTGTTCGAAATTTTCGTTATTTCTTATCTACCGATAAGAATTTCAGTAACCGATACTAAGTTTCAGTTTGATAGGATTAATGGTGATAAAAAAATCCCCAAAATACTCAGGCACAATTTTTTTCTAGATCATGAAAACGTAATCAGTTATCGATTCGGAATTCGAATCAGTCAAAATCTCGAGTTCGAATTTTCGCATGATTACAAAACTCCGTCTGTTGTTATTACGTATGTACATAGATAAATTAAAAAATGAGCATAACCAGACTTTCTTAGGGAATAGGCGTATATCTCTTTGAACAGCAAAAAAAGGGAAACCACTTAGCAGTTTCTTGGAGCTTTAGTAAGCAAGGACCAGATTATAAACCAATACAATATTAGTTTCATTAATTTAAAGGCAACATTTTAAAGGGACATTTTGCTAAGGACCCAAAGACTCGAGGGGCAATGCAAACTAGAAGTAAAACTTTATAACAGGATTCTCCAACATAGCGCCCTCAAATTCATTTTATCCGACGTCGGATTAACCTCAAATCCAGCCCATGGGCCTTTAATTTTTGACAAGCCTTTTATTTTCTAAACTTTTCCTAAATAATTAAAAAAAAATTTTTAGCTACACCATCCAGAAGTGGATGGCGAATGGCTGTAAATGATGATGATGATGATGATTCAAGATATGTATATTATTAATGCAATTTAGGAAAAAATATATGAATTATATAATTTCCGATTACATTATTACAATCGGAAATTTATTTAGATATTTATTTTATTATTTTATCAGATTGTGGCTTGCCAGCCTTCGAACTCCCTCTAGTCGAAACTGTTGGAGACCTCTGAATAAAGAACAATTTACAAGGGTTGCTTTCGAAGCTTATACACATAGAAGTACTTCTATGCTTATAAATATGTACATACATATTTGAAAGAAACTACTCGTTTACTCGGGTCATTTATTTCAACTGTTGATTTATGCCAATAAGAAAACAAAATCCAACGATTAAGTGATCTCAACAAATTTCTATTATACATACCTACTTTTTATGACGGTCTTTAAGGGCAATCATTTTTTCGCATGATTTTTTTACATTTTTGGCATAATGTATAATGTATGTATGCTTGCATAATATTCTCAATTTTTTTTGCAATATAAAATTTTTAAATTTATAAAAAACCTGTTAATTGGCTTTTGATCCGCAAAATAGCCGAAAACTTGATTTTGGAACCCCTCGTATATACCTATAAAAGGAAAGTCGAATGAACTGAAGGTGTGATGAAGAAAAATGAATGTTTTTGAATGACTAATGACAAATTATTACTTTTACATGTATAAGGATGTCCTTCCAGAAAAGAAATCGCTTTCAAATCTTTAAGATTTTGACTATATATGTATGTGCGTATATACATATGGACATATGTACATAGTTATAGACGATTGATCCATAGTTATGGTCTTCTCCAGCCCACACCCATCACTACTTATGGGGCTTACATACCCATGGCACGTGGCATTCACTGAGTGCTCCTTAGCAAGGAGTAACAGTCGCAAATCCTTCGTCCAGATTTGAATTGATTGGCGTCGTCGTGAAGGGGGATGAGGGTGAGTGTCCGAAGGGCCGATCAGGCCTAGGTTTGGGAATTAGGGCCGGCCAACACTCCCATTAATATCAATACGCGGTCGGGTATTTCTCGGGACGCTTTCCGGTCCATCCCTGGAGATCTTCACGGCGAACTACCTGCTCACTGATTTTTAGAACACCGACGAGCTAAAATATAAACCGTGTATGTGGTAATAGTAAGCTTTCGTTTGTGTGGATTTACTTGAATATAATAATACTTTCTGTAATAATAATGTAGTATGACGTTTCCCACATCAAAACCACTTTGAACAAATCCACTACTGAATTAAATATTAATTTAATAGATATAAGATTTCTAAAACTACGACATACCATTGGAGAACATGTATGTTTACTGTGTATTAGTCGATCAAATATTTCAGAAACACGCGAATATTTTCATATACACATACATACATACAAACATCTTTTCTTTAGATCATCGTTATCATTCACAGCAATTCGCCATCTACTGATGGATGAAGGCCTCTTCAATATGCTTCTATTCGTTTGTTTTGGGAAACTCTCATCTATCCTATCCCATACATTTTTTCTGATGTCATCCACCCATCTCCCTTGCGGCCTTTCTTGCACTCTTTAACATTCTCTTGGGTATCATTCGAACACTTTTTTCGTCTATATAATATAATATATCATAATCATTTTCATCATCCACTGCTAGATGAACGCTTCTCCAATCTGCTTCCATTCATCTCTGTTCTGAACAATATTGGTCCATTAACCTACACGCCTGCCTTACATCATCCATCTATTTAATTTGTGACTTTCTTGTATACCATTCCAGCACGTCCTGCGTCATAAATGTTTAAATTTCGTATCCATACTAGCAAAAGTAAAATATATGTATGTTAATTAAAAATTAATTAATAATATGCTTTTTAATAATCTTTATATCAATGTTTAATCCCATTTTTACAAACCTCCTTTTATTATACTTTCCAATATATGTACATTGCACATGCATTTATGTATATGTAGTATTCAAACTGTAATATCAAAATATAAAGACAATTAGTATTTATATTTTAGTTCACACAAAAAAGTGTTCTAGTAAGTATTATACAAATATATCACATATATATATTAACACATATATCACACAAAAAAGTAAGTATTATATTCGTCGATATAGATCGATTCAAGCATCGTACGATCTGATACACCCAGCTTAGATCTTTCGTGGGCTCTTCTAACATCCGGTTTATATGTATGTATATATATTTAATCGTATAATTCTAGCTATGCTGAGGACTCGTAGAAAGTGTCATTTGTTTCACAGCGTCGAGCGTAGCTTAAGTCGTCTTCTGTCACACAAAGATTATATCCGTTTACACAGTGAATAAAGTGTGTACATATATAAGTTGATGGAAATCTAAAATGTATATTTTTTCTTGAATAATGTATTTTGAAACGCGAGGGAATTGTAACGCCTCGGGGGATTTGTGCAGCCCCGATTGATGACAGTCCCGATTCCCAAGTCTCGGCATCAGGAAGCAATTAAATTTACCCGAACGTTTGCATACTTCTTTTTGCGGTCTGCGGTTGAGTCGACAACCGCAAAATCTATTTCTGTGTCGTATTCCCTGACTTCCTGATCTATCTGCACATTCATTCATTCATATATAATTCACATACCTTTCGAATGCAACCGTGTTGCGTTGACTTTTTCCGGGTAATCTGTGAGTATAATTCGGTGAAATGCGCCAATTGAAGTTGACACGCTGTATTATTCATACTTGAACAATACACTTTGAGACTATCCACGCTTGCATATTGCATAAAATTGCCAAGTTAATAAATAAATGAAACTGAACTTTTGAATATTTACTAAAGGGTGGCACGTATAGCTAACCATATATGAACGTACATTGTACATACACAAAAATCAATAAAAATATCCAATGTGACCAATTCATGACTTAATCTAAATATGTATGTATTTGAAGCATATAAAAAGCATAAAAAATAAATTCGATAATGACGCATACATTCACAAATACCGGTATTGAGAATATTTTCGATAAAAATTGAGCGAAAATTAAGGGAAACTTACACAAGACATAAAATTTACTTCCAGTTGTCAGGTTTTTTAAAAATTCATAGTACTTAAAATCTAAATATTAAATTACATATTTAAAGGATCGAAAAAATAATATATGAAAAAGCGAACATGAGTAAGCTGCCAATACCGGTTGACGGATACTGACTAAACTAAACCAAGTCAATGTTTTACCTTTTCTTCACATTTGTCTGTACAAGACTCATGGATGAATTTGTCACGATATTTTTTTGTACACCTACGATATTATTTCTTTTGAATTATTGAGAATGATCAACAATTCATAACTAGACTGTTTGACATTTAAACATAAGGTGGTATGGTTAAAAAAAATAGATTACAAGTCGATATGAAAAATTACTCAATACGTACTCAAAGAGTGCAAAGGAAGGTCATAATTTAGATAGTTGGACGAAGTAAAGAAAATGTTAGGTGGATAATTATTGGTCAGAGCAGATATGAATGGAAGCGTGATGGAAAGGTCTTCATCCATCAGTGCAGTGTTACTCAAACTACGTTCCGTGGAGTGTGTACAATTGTTCCGAATATACGCCTAAAATACATATTAAATGCATGCGTTTCAATTGCCTAATCATATAACTGAGGTGTTCCGTGACAATTTTTGGATCGTTGAAATGTTCCTCAAAGGAAAGGTTTGAAAAATGATTGATAAATATGCAATACAAATTCGGATAGCTATTTAAATTATTTGTCATTTCAATTTCTATAAATTGTTTGTGTGAATCTATAACGATGTACTTATTCAAATCAAATCCCATTGCGACAACCCTGATTCATTGGTAAAGTGAAGCATTCAAGATGTCGCTTACGAGGCGTGATGTCATTACCGAAGGAATTTAAACGAGCTGATCAGATTTTTGTGTCTAGCCGAGTTGTATACATAATACATTTTCTGATTGATTGATCTGATCGCTTGTCGTCGACGCATTAGAAATTACGCGTCGATTCTATTATTTATTTTTTTCGTATTCACGGAGGTCGCATAACGAAAGCTCATACCACGTCTCCCCTGAAAGACAAACGCTCGTTTTGTTAAAGTTCTGCGACCGTGTAAATTATCATCGTCGAGAACATTAGTCGAACACGAGAGGAGGAGGGACACGACAGTGGTCCTCAGGCGCACCAAAAAACAATGGGCCTGTTAATTGTGCGGCCATTATGCGACGTTCTGCTCGCACAATTACATTTATGACGCTCATTCGGCACATGAGCCGGATAAACGAGCTCTCGTCTCTTTTGCCTGAGGCTTAGTTTACAATGGTGACCGTTACATATTTTCAACAAGTGATATTCCAACTCGAATCGTTCAAATTGCCGATAGTGATAGTATAAAATTTGAACAAATTGCATTAATATGATATAGAACCTATTTATTGCCTATAGACGTAGTAATCCGTCGGACAATCAGTTGCAATGATGAACACTGAATTATTGTGGATAGGTATTTAAAAGTGGCATAAATATACCTTTCTTCATTTCGAGAAATATTTAGCAAAACATAAAACACAATTTTTTGCGTTTTACAATATTTAAAAATACTTGTGGCCTGTAATACGTTTTTTCTGCTTTTCAAAGATTCTGGACATATCGAATTAAAATAAGTAATAACAATTTGTGAATTAAGTCAAACAGAAATAGTGTTTTTGGAATTGAAAATTGGACTTCAGCCACATTCAAATATGTACATATATACATTTTGATTCTTTAGGCTTTTTGATTCTTTAGGCAAATATAACGGCTCAATTGTTTATCGATCTTTTTATTTGGCCAGGAAAGCACATTGGGATTTATCTGTTAGGCCTTCCCAGTTATATATGTATGTATGAAACAAAATAAAGTGTACTAATACCAATCCAATCTCTTCACTAGTTTCACTATGTCGGCTATTCCATTCATATTATGAACATTTGGTGACAATTTATGAGGATTTTTGACCCTAGCGTTCTACTCTAGCTTAAGCCATGTTACGACAAAAGCTCCACAGACATAGGGACCAACGATCAAACGTCCATGACTTGATCCACACGCCATTCGATCCAACGACACAACGGTCACAAACAAATTCAAAATTGATTTTTTTAAGATAATTAAATCCATTTTTATGTTAGGTCTAATGGCATGTGGAGCAATGGTCGACTGAAGCTTTAGTCGAATAGAATTTTTGTCGGTTGGATATTTTGTTGTGGATGTTTAATAGTTGGATCAAATGTCCTGAAGCATTTGACTTGGAACCAGCATTGCAACGAAGAAAACAATGTAGAGGACACACGTGGAGTGAAAAGTAGAGAGATGAGTCACTTTCTTCATCTTTCGCTTCAGTTTCGTGCAACATTTCAATTCAATCGCATTTAAATAATTCAATAAATCAATGGTCGACTGGAGTTTTAGTTGGATAGATCTTTTGTCGGCTGGATATTTTTTCGTGGATGTTTAGTAGTTGGATTATACATATGTATGTCTTGGAGCTTTTGACGTGGAACCAGTCTCAGTTTTGCAACGAAGAAAACAATTTGGAGGAGGCAGATGAAGTGAGAGGTAGAAATATGAGTCACTTTCCTCATTTTCCGCTTCAGTTTCGTGCAATGTTTCAATTCAACCGTATTAAAGCAAATTTTTATTCAAAAAATGTGTGTAATAGAAAATTTCACTATCTTCGTAACTATTGGAATATATTTAAGACGTCTGTGAACATGTTTAATCAACAATTAAATACTAATTAACATTATTCACTACTTAATGTTTCATATAAAAAGATTAGGTAGTAAAAACCATATTCATTTGGCAGAGGATTGTAGTCGATCTTTAGCGTGAAACTACTCGATTCGCTCCATGGCGGTTTGGTGGTGGTGCGGTGGGAAAACACTCCCACCACCCCTTTAGCTTCCTCCTCATCCCTTCGCTCGTCGTTTTGCGTCTTGGGCGTCTATCCTTTGCCGAATATGACGCTCTCGTGTAGTACACGGAGTACACGCATTCGACACGCTAATTACACGGGTATGGTTGTCTACCCCTGCAATCGTACACGACGTCTGAACCGCCGCCGCCGCCATCCAGGCGAACGCAACCTTTGTCCCATCAATATTTCATTGAAGATTTGAGAATGTTTCCAAACGAAATTTAAGCCCTATCAACGGTCTTGTTCGGTTCAAGCCGATGCAAACGATTTCCAACATTTAAACTGCGCATAGTTCATACGTGTTTTTGCATGCTTATTTATATACATAGGTAGATAGTTATCACTTCTGTCACGTTTTTATATTCGAAATTTCATTTTTATTTATTTTTTTATTACAGTGAACAGTCACTGAACAATCATCTGGGTGCACCTGTGCCGTTTGACACCCCCGTATGTTTTATTTTTACTTTTTCAGGGGAATATTTATGGTCTTTTTTTGTCTCGGATAAAATGAAAAGCCACGATTCTAATAACTTGAATTTGTATTTAATATGAAAATGTTTAATTATACCTACTTCTGAAGAATTCCCCTTTATATTTTAAAGAAAAATTAAACATTTTCTGAAATTTGAAATTTTATGAAATCTTAATAGACTGTCTGAATATTTTAAAACAAAATCAGAAAAATTAATGATAATAAACATTACAATGTTCATCATTACAATGTATGTACTACCAAATATTTTTTTAATTTATTTAGAAAAATATTCGTGAAAATTTAAATACATTCTTACATATATCGTTGATTTCTTCAACTTGAGTTCCATAAAACCATTAAGTTCATTAGAAAATATTTTAAGGTTTTACAAATAATGTCTTAATAGATACTGTGTGTGTCAAAAAATATTATTATAAAAATAAAATAATGCTTTTTTATAAACATGCGCTTAAAAGGTTGCGGAAGCAAATTTACATCAGAATGAAACCCTAAAATATGTAGATTAAAATTAGATTGAAACCCTTTACAAATTCATCATTATATTGTTAATTCAAAACCTATTTTTTGATTTTTTTTCAAAATTGTTATAAGAAATTTGAACATAACAAAATGAAATTAAAGACGTCTTAAGCCATTTGCGAGGTTTTTGTTTGTTATTACTGTTAATATTTAATTATTAATTGAAATTTAAGTCTTTCTGCTTTGCTTCTTTTAATCTTCAATCACATTGTTTAGATGTTTAATATTTTAATATGATTACTATTCACTATAGAATCTATAGTGAATAGTACATGTATCTATAGTATAGATACATGTATGTACATACATATATTATATATTATGTATATATACGTATTAAAATGTAATTTATAAAATACAAATCGTCAATATACCAGTATGCAATATGTATTATTAAAATTAAGCAACTAAAATCTAAAACTATATTGGTATGAAATACATATTATTAAAACATAATTTTTAAATTCAAAAGCACACATAGGTATGTACATCCACAGTCACTTTGGAATATTCGATTAAAATGGCGTCCAATTAACGCGCATAAGACTTTAATGTATGCATTGGTTGGACGCGATTCGGAATATGGTATTTTTCGGATTATGCACCGAGCGTACACGTACGTATTATACATATATGTATCTACACACATTAGGCCGAAGCGAAAAATGAAAAACCTAGTGGAAAACTTGCGTCGTATCAAGGAAACATTACATAAAACTTTAATCAATTTTAAACATATGCCTCCAATCAATTGATTTATCCCGACGAAAATTGAGAAAAACTGGATTTTTTTTCATATATTTATTTTATGTCTCTTGAAAATTCCTAGATGATAGCCAACTACGTTTACTTAACCTTTCACCTTTCAGTTTGTTGTAAGGAGCAGATGCATACGTATACATACATATATGTACATATTTATAGATTGAACAGCTCAAAAAAATTGAGTACAATTTAAATGCGTATTATTTAAAACAAATGCGCATTTGTTGTAAGCATTTCATAAAATTTGTGTGAATTTAAAATATATATACATATGTATATTATATAATTTAAAAATATAAATGTACAATTTAAAAATACTTTCTAATATATTAAAAAAAACGACAGCAATAGAAGAATAATATGATTATATTATAACACAAAAGAACACTTAAAAGATTTGTTTCTTTAAATACTAAAAATAAAATAATGTAACATTTTTTTATTTAACAGAAATACATTTATTTAATACGCAATTTATTTTATTCTAATGCGCAAATGATTCCTTTTTAGGAGGGAAGTTATTTTTCTAAATGCACCCAAAGAAATTTACATAAAAATCAACTAATGTTGCTAGTTTTGCCAGAAACTCCCATACTAATTAATGACCGTTGTGATCTAACGGGTTACCCCATAAGTCACAGCGGTCTTACAAAAAAAAATTCAATAAATTGTCAATTCATCTCATTGAAATAAACTCAAGCTGACCAATTCATCGACATGACAATCAAACAGGTCCAAATGCTCTCCTTTCAAGTTCAGGAACCGGACAACCAAGAGACGAGTTACTAAAAGCTGACGCTCTAGCCACAATAACTTGGAAATTTGTATGGCTCAAGTGGTCTTTTCAAAACCGTCATTATTTAATACATAAAAAGTGTTGAAAACTTCCTTATACAATATACAATATTTATTTTAAGAATAAAAAAAAATTCAATGATGTGTAAATTTTATGAAATATAACCATGGCAAAATGACATATTTTGACGTAGTCTTGGTCCACCGTGTGAAATCCAAAATTTGCATTTTTCGCTCTGGCCTATTGTACATACAGGGTGTATCAGCGGTCGATTCGCCAATTCCCGCACCCTATACATAGACATTTCACACTCGTGGCGTACAGAATGTCCCACAGTTCTATTTATTCACTATTCTGGCTCTGAGGTACGTTCGCAGCCACCGGCTCGGCGTACCCCAACAAAAGGTGAGAGGATAATATTTTTGTCAGCTCATGCATAAAATTCGTATTAAACCATCTGGTGTGAAATTGATGTTTGGATTGGACCGAATCATAATGAATATGAAATTGTATTTTTGCACTCACACACAAACACACACATACATATCTTACCCCAATATATCGGCTATAGCGATGTTGGTGGGTCGTTATTAATCACTTTTCGGATTATGCCCAACATGCCGTCAAATAACCGCCACTACACATTCGTAAATTTGCATACTTTTATAATATTGACGGCGTAATGATGGCTCATGAATTTGCCTAGATTAAATCGAATTCCAGCACTGTTAATTTTATATTATGATTATAAACCCGTGTATATAAATATATAAAGTGAATGTGAAACTTTAAGATTATAGAACAAAATACATAAGATTATTTTCTAATCATTATATTGTGTATATAAAAATATATCAGCAATGAAACGTGACCGAACACAGTTCGGTGTTAAACGCGCTAGTATCAGAAAATATTTTATTACATACTATAAACAAAAACTATTATTTGAAATAAATATATATTTCTGTATACGTATAAAGAGAAGCGGGAGGAACTATAAAAACTAAATATAACTTCATTTAATAATTTTTTTTTTTTTTTTTTGTATCTTTATTTAACAGCTTTGTTTAAGAGTTTTGGTTGAAAAATCATTTTAAATATTTTAAAAAACAATTAAAAAAAGCAAAAAAAAGGAAAGCTTCTGATTGCAATGTTTAAATTTCCCCAAATATAGGCCCAAAAATATATAGCTACGTCTCCACTAAGTCGTTCTCGTCTTCAACGTTCGCTTTAAATTTTAATTTCAATATTCAGCATTCAACTTTCAACAGGTGTATGCGTAGACCAGTGGCGTAGCGTGAATTCCCCCCCCCCCCCCCCCGCAAAATATTTTAACGTGCCTCCCTCTCCTTTATACATATTATTTCCTTACAGCGAAATAACTTTGTTTTATTGTTTTAGCAATATTGTTTAAAATATATACGTAGGTACAAGAATTATAGAAATTTCTCAGCTATATGTACATAAAATAAAACAAAATGCAGAGAGATTTTTCAAAAATTAGTCACAAAGAAATAACAGAAAAAGTTAAAAAATTAAAAGCTTGTAAATTGTGAAAAAGGCGCCCCCCGCATCACGGGGTCTGCGGGTGCGGTCGTTAAACCACTGGCGTAGCGCATGCAATCAACCGTCCACATTTGTTCAATATCGTTGACTGGAAATTGGTATTTCATCAGTGCCAGCGCCACTCTTTTTGTTTGCTGTCTTTGTTTTCTCCATACAATAATATGAACAAAGAGACTATTTTTTTTACTTCTTCAGGGCTCATATATATTTTGTTCCCAAAACTTTTAAAGCGTCATTTCTTATTTTTTTTATTTACGTAATTTTTATTCAGTAGCGGAAAATTTCGATAATCCAAGTATTTTTAAGTATTTTTTTTCTGATTTGAGTGTGAGACGTGGCATGACGCACGAAAAATTGCAAGACATCAGACCGGCTTGGGAGTGCGTGCGCTTTCCATGCAATATGTGCAGACAAACAAACGTCTGTTCAACTCTAAAGCGCATGCTTTCGTGCATGCGCTACGTGTGACAATTGCATGCGCATAGTGAGTTTTTTAATAAATAAACAAGTGGGGACAAAGCCAATAATTTATTTGATTAAGATTCATAGTATTTCAAATGACATACAGAATCTTGGCCAAATCTAGGGAGACGAATGCTCCCCTCTGAACTCCCAAATGACTTTCCTGAAATGAGTATGTAAAGAGTTTTTTTTTTAAACCAATCATTTCCTAAACCGCGTAACAGATAAAGCTTTTTACATGTATGTATAGAAAATTTTATACAGAAGTATTTAAAAAATATTGACTTTTGTAATTTCAAATACTTATTAGACGTAAAAAAAGTTTCTATCCAATGTGTTAAGCGGTTTAGGAGATAATTTAATCCAAAATCCTAAAAAAAAAATTATATCTACACATAAGGAATGGTACCAATTTGGTAAATTTAAAAATTTGAAAAAAAAAATCGTTATATCGATAAGCATTTCAGTAAGTACCTGATATAGAATAGGATTAACGGTAGCTTATGTATATATGTATGTATGTATGTAAATCCTAACACCCACACACACACCCACACATATTTTTTCTAGACCATGAAAACGTGATCAGCGATCGATTTTAAGTTCAAATCAGTCAAAATTTCGCATGATTTATAAAAAACTTTATCTATTATGTATTACATACTACCCACATATGTAGATAAAATAAAAATTGAAATTTTCACTCTATATAAATCGTGCATTTAACGATCAACATCTCTCGTAATAAATATAATAAAATAAACACTGTTTTACAATAATATTTTTATAATAGTAAAGAGAATTAATTTGAATCACAACCATAAATATATTATCAACGGTAATCTAATGTTCTATCGATGGCGTATATGTATTACACCGGATGGTTTATTACACGGGTCCTCTTCACCAGTGTGTTTTCAAGAGGGCTCTCTCCGATGTCTGGGGCATCTGATGGATGTCCGTTGTTCCTTCGTCGAAGACACCTTCTGGTTCGTTTTTACGGCCGCCATTAATCATATTTACATGCCGAAAACTCAGGCTTGTGTTAAATGCAAATGAAGAAGACGCCGAGGCGGGCCAACGACCAATCCTCCATGTCCTGTCGTCACATTTAAATTTAGGACTTCGCATGCCCCCACTGATGTCATAATTGTTTCTGATCTGAAACGCTTATTTTTTATTATGGTTTATTTTTGTTTCGATCTAACATACGGAGTTCTCGTAGCCCGAAGTTCATCGACGTGCATTCGATTCATTTTATGTGTGTACATTTGATTTATAAGGTGAGAACTTTTGTTAATGCACGCACTGCACAATGTACTGATAGATTGAAATTTCATAACCACAATTCATTTGATAAATTTCAATAAAATGTATTATTTTAATTTATAACACTATGAATGACTGATTTTTTACATACTAAGTGGTTAACCCGTCATACGACTGTTGATATTCCAACATTTTGAAATATTTATTTATGTAAAATTTAGCTTAATACTAATATACAACGCACATTTGACACAATGTACCCTCCTCAGAGGTGCTCTTTTAGACTCCCGCAAGAATGCACTAATGGTTTTAGGACCTCTGACGCATTGAATGAATTTGCTCACCTCTGAGAGAACACTGGATATCTTGTTTTTTAACCCTTCTTACTGTTAAATTATTCTCTTTTCTAGTATTATTTATTTATTTAAACAATTTATTTTTATATTATACTAGCTGAACCCGGCATGCGTTGCAATGCCACAATAACGTATTCAATTCCCGTTCTCATTCCCGTTCCCGTTCCCGTTCTCGTTCCCGTTCCCGCTTCCGTTCTCGTTCTCGTTCCTGATCCCATTTGTCGGAAAAATGCAGACAGCGAACAGTTGTTTGTTTATTTTACCCTTACAACGCAGGTCGCGACGCGAAAACATTTGAAATTATTGCGTTCAAATGCCACTCAATCCCGTTTTTGGGTGATTTTTTTTACAGCAAGCTTTCCGGACATGCATACAATAAATCCTGAAAGTTCCATCGTAATCGGTTGAGTGGTTTAATAGCCTATACGAGACAGACAGATAGACAAATAGACATTCATTTTTATATACATACATATGTATATAGATAATCAGTTTTTGAAGTTATAATAGATAATTAGTTTGAAAGTTAAAAAATTGTACAATATTATAGAAATGCGATATAATTGTCTTTGAAAATATTTTAAGTTCAAACTTTACTTATAATCTTCCTGTATAATATACATATGTATAATAGCTTATTTTTGTTATTATTTACTATTTTTTCGGTCTTTGAAATGTTTGTGTTCGCCACAATAGAGTAAAACTACATACAATTCATAGAATTGTATTAAATCGAAATATTATAAAAAATACTGTTTTTTTTACCATAACTGATGTGTACTTACGCAGGAAAATTTAATGTAACATACGGATTTTCTGTAAATGGGTTGTGGTGTTGGGGGAGGAGTTCGGGGGAGGTTATGGCAATTTCTATGTGTTTGTGGGTGGACGGGGTGGGAGGTGGGTGGTCTATGTTTTACCATTTTTACAGGCCACTCGAGCGTTGCAATTGCGGCTTGGAGGCCCTCAGCATCCGAATGGTTCACTTATCCGGCACATTCCAGTTCGCAGCCGATACAGTGGACGCGCGTGCGTAATGGCCGGGGTAAACGTTCGCCGAACCCGGTTTTTACGACGGGAACGCTTTTCCCGGGACGAAAATGGCCGTGACGATGACGTTTTCGCGTGTACGAACATACGCCGCTTCAACCGTATCTGGGAAAACGGAAAATGGAAAAATTATTACACAACGTACATATGTTTATATGTATAAAGAATATGTGTTCTCTTGTATATAAATACATTATACATAATACATGTCGCTTTTATGGTTATAGCAAAGCGTTATCCAAGCGTTTTCTAAATACATAGGAAACAAACCATAACGATTTTTCTCTTCTTATGAACCATAGTATGTATTGTGACAATAAATTGTAATTAAATTAGAAATGAAATAGTAGGCATTACTGAAGATAGCGAGAATATATATTTTTAATATAAACTATAATATATTATATAATAATATATTAAATATTTATATAACTAATTTATATTTTCCACCAATTCTAGGAATGCAGAAAATCTTATTTTTCTCCCCTAAAATAATACTGGAAAGTAAGTACATACATAAATACACATATATTATAAATATTTCGATAGAAACGCTATAAACTTATTCATCTTTTAACTGATACCTGTTTAATAAAATATCGAAATACTTTTATTTAGTATTAAAATTTTAAGAACGGAAGAGAACACCATAAATAAACTGTCTATTTGTTTGTTTAAAAAAGGAAATATGTATAATTTTTTGTAACTATTTAGTTAGTCATTAAAAATCTAATTTATTTATTTTTTTTTATTATTCCGTATAATATTTGATGTTCTAAAATCTACATAATATGTTCGTAAGTTTTTCTCGAAAATCTTAGACAATATAGAATAAAATTTATTTTTCGTTGTATTTAAAATTTATTTTTATATTTAATTTAAAATTTATTTTTCGTTGTATGTATGTATGTACATACGTACATACATACATACGTACATACATACCTACATACATACATATATGTAAATATTATGACATTTTAGTGCTTCGCTTTATCCAGGTGATGCACATATTTTAAGAAATTAATTACTGAATTGCGGTCAACATTTACATTAGCATAAATATGAATAAAGTTTAACAACATATAAAAAAAATACAACAATATCTTAAAAAAAGTTTTCTAACGATTTATCAGAAATTGTTGAAACATACATACTCGTAGAAGACTCATCCCGTACACGTGTTCATACATACTACATACAAGCTGAATTAGTACATACGAGCTGAATTTTATATACATACATATGTATATATATATGTACTTATGTATATATGATTTTGCCTACCAACTATTACTATCACTACTCGAATCATGTCGAACTCCATTGAAGAACACCAATACGTATCTACATGTGTGTAAGTAATACGACTTTCTTGTGTGAGGAGAGGTTGTAGTTTGAGTATCGGTCTTGTAACCCCCCCATCTTCCACCTCCTCCCATCCCTAAACGCCCCCTACGTCCTTCCCCACCCCTTCACCCCCACCCCATGCTTCCCCTCCTGCTCCCCAAAGGCGACTCGCTGCAAGTTTTCTCCGCGGTCAACTGTGCTCCCCACGAAAGAAATCCCTCCCTGGGGCGACTTGCCCACCCACGACTCATTTCCTCCCCGTTGGAAGGTAGGTGGGTGGGTGGGTGGGTGGAGGAAAGTCGCTCACCTCGCCCCGACGCGAAACGATAACGTCCCGACAAGAAATGGGCGGACTTTCAATGAAGTCCTGGTAACACTTTGTGTTTGGTTGTCCCCTTTTATGCGGAACAACCGGCAGATAGCGCCCGCCGATAGCCGCTGCCACCCCACTGACACTGTAGAACCGCAACCACGCTAGTAAAGGCCCTGGAGAAAAAATATAGTGGGACCAACCCACAACTTCGTCAGGATTTAATAGAATTTTTCGAGATAGACCGATTTTTTCCGGTCTCAACTGTTATACGAACTAATTCGATATCGTTATTTCTAATGAAACCAACACACATGAGCAATCTTTAGACGTCTACAACTTCATATAAACATATATTTTTTTACAATATTCTATACCCATATTTATCATTTAACCTTTGCCTTGCTGCTTTTCAAGCCACTTTGGTATTATAGTAAAATAAAATACTTTCAGTATATAAACAAAATTTTTAAGTTTCAAAAAAATTGTTATCGCTTTACTGTGCAAGAGAAATTGCACGGATTTCGGTAATATCAATCTCCACGAATTATTTAGCTAGTGCTATGTCATGAGGTTCCGAGTACGAGCCTTGGTTATACCTTGATGGAAAAGAATCATACTTTGTATAATTTTAAGTATTTCTGCAATGTTGCTGATTGAATTGAACGTACACTTGGCTGAGGTACGGCCAAATGTCCGTTCGGTCAAGCGTCCGTGGACTAATTGTCCATTCGGCTAATAGTCCGTCAACCATTCAAAATTCTCCAAAAATTGGTCTGATTGAATACAATTTCAAATTAATATATAATATAAATGTTTGGCCATTGGAGTGTTGATTTGGGACAACCTGTCATGGAATTATGGTAAAAATTAAAAAAGGTAAAATAAGCTAAAAATACGCTCGATAAACGTCAGGAAGAAATACGAGAAGTATTTTCAAACGTGTCCAATACGATATTTTTTCACCATCGTAATTGCGAATGACACTTCCACTTATATTGATGACCAAAATGAGCAAAATGGCAAAGTATGAAAACGATCGGATAAGGCCAAAATTTTTCCTTAATAGTGATCGTAAGTGAAAGTAAGAAGAGGTTAGTAAAAATAAAAACTGCTATGAATTAAAATGTCGATGTATTATGTATTATGTCGATGAATTATGTATTATGGATGTTAAAATGGATTAAATGTTGAAAATAATTTTATAAATGCTTAAAAAAAGCAAATAAATGAAGAATATACTTAATTGACCTGCTATTGCAGACTGGTTGTTGAGGTTGAAAACTTGTGATTTCATATAAAATTTGAAAATAAATTAATCATTGAAAAAATAAATCAGTCCCTCGGCTCTCGCTTCTTTTATTGAGTGATATTCGGACTTCCAGGTGTTTAAAGCATAACATTTGATAATAGTATGAAACAGCAGCAGTATTATAAGGACTGTTGTTAAACATCATATAATTTTATGACAGCTTATTAAACAAATACAAAAAGAAGCCAATGGTTTTTACGACTAACAAAAAATTCTTGTTTGATACCATAAATGAAAATACATCCAATTATACTTTAAATGGCATGTTCATTGACAATTTGAAAAGCTCATAAAGAGCATATACATATAATATGTTTGTAAATATTCGTATTTATTATTTGTCAGAGTTTGGATAAAATATTTGTTTTATATTTTACGTTACTTGTACTTTCGAACTCATTATTTGATTTTCTTTTACCTACAAAAAGAAAAGAGGAGCAAAAAAATATTACCATAGTGAAAAATATGTACATTTGTGGGAGTTTCAGCCTATATTCCAGGCTATATCTACATACGTACATACATATATAAGGGTACTTGATATAAAAAGATTGACACAGAATAGTTACTTTTTTTCAGCTACTTTTTGGCAGACTATATATGTATCTCAAAGCTAATCCCAAGAAATAGATCATTTACAGCTACTGACATTTTCCAAGCTCCAAGTAATACAAAATAAATCCCTTAAAATAATTTATAATACACCCATATATACTAACCTGAAAAAACTGCATGCTATATATAATATTCCGTTTGTTACAGACATTACTAACAAACTAACCAGTAGATTCTATGAAAGAATCACTAATAACCATACTAACACACTTGTGAAGAGTCTCGGTGATTACAACAAAATGTCTATACCCTTCAGGTATAAACACAGATTACCTAAACACAATCTGCTTTAGGTCATCGACTTTAGATAGTCTTTAATTAATATTATGTATTAGATGTATTATGAACATTTATAAGGATTGTAAATAGGTTTTTGAGCTCTTTTTCCTATTATGCTTTAGATTAACATTAGAATAATATAATACTGTGATTACTAACCAAATTAAATTAAAATTGTAAAATAGAAAATGATCAGTAGATCAGTAGCTATTAAAATAGATATAAGATGTATTGTGAACATAATTTCGTAATAATAAAAAGCATTTAAAAATCAAAAAACATCCACTGCTTTATGAAGGCATCTCCAGCACGCTTCCATTAGTCTCTGTTTTGCGCAACTCTCATTCATCTCACCCCATATATTTTCCTAATTTCGTCTACCCATCTTCTCCGTGGTCTTCTTTTACCCTTTAACTTTCTCTCGAGTACAATTTTAGCACTTGTTTTATCCATATTTCGTCCATTCTTCTAGCTATTAACCGCCCATTGCTATTTCAATCTCAAAGCAACAAAAATAATTTTTTGTTGAAAAAAGAACAACCGGTTCAAATTGTTCGTCGGACTTGGTCCACGTTCGCACATACGAGACTTTCGAGATTTTCAATAAGACGGTGGCGGAGGCTGCGGACGGGGTGGGTGGGGTGGTGCGATTCCAATGGTTCTGAACCTTTTTCGTTCGGCGGCTCCCCGGGCATTTCAATTTGTTCCGACCCTGTAGCCGCCCAGTCATTGTGTCGAGCTTAGTTTCGCCTGTGTTATACATCGCTTACACAAGTAGCCGGCGCCCGGACGACGCCCACCCACCCACCCACCGGCCGCCCACCTCCCCAAACTCACCCTGCCGAACACCCCCACCCCACCAATGACCGCTTTCTTTGTTACGTTCCCGAAGGACAGATGCCAGGGCCGCGAATAAAAACGACGCTTAAGTTGTGTACATACGCCTGGGGCGATAAAGTCGAAAAGCTGGACACCCTGTATATTGTATCGCTTCCATATACATACATGTGTGTGTGTGTTTGTGATGTGAGAGCGAAACGTCTTGCCGAGTGTGAAAAATTCATTCTTTGATGCTTTGATCAATGCAGTGAATTTAAATATGTACATATTATATGTACATCTCACAGTCCAAATGTACATTTCGTTCGTTCATGAACATACTGTTATGAGAACCGAGCATACTGACGCATTCGTGCAATGTGTTGTAACATTGTAAGGATGTAAAGTTATTTCTTTATTTTTTTTTAAATTATTTTTTATTTAACTATGTATCCACTATTATTACAATATATCAATGCAAGGTCTTTAATATTACTGTATGTAAGTTTTGCTATCAATAACATGACGTTGACAATTACTTTTATCGTCTAAAAAATATAAATATCCTAAAATATGTATGTGTACGTATTCCATAAATAAATTAATAATATCAACAACTTACTTATTTTTTACTAAAATTTTATTAATGTAAATATTTCAAAATACGAAACACGATTTCAAAACTAACAAACAATAAAAGTCGAATTCTACCGACCGAACAATGTTGTATTTCTTGATCAAAATGCAATGCGTAACTGAAACGAAATAATATCAACAACTTACGTATTTTATATTAAAACTTAATTAATGTAAATATTTGAAAATGCGAAATACGAACTCAAAACTAGCGAGAAATAAAAGTCAAATTCTAACGACCGCTATACGCACGAACAATCTTGTATTTCTTGACCAAAATGCATTGCGAAACTGAAAAAAATGTAATTTCAGCATCAAGAATCCAAAATCGAATGTACAATACGTAGAAAGTTATGATATCAAAAATTATGTATTTATGTATGTATGTATGTATATGCACCTGTACCTTACTTATGTTCATATACATAAATCGCCACATCAGTTTTTACCCTCAACTATCAATTCGTTCGTATGACAATTCGACGTTGTTTATAGAGAAAGTCCCTTCAAAATTTCATTTTTATATATTTGCATTTTGGCGGGTGAAAACCGAAAATAACGATCGTTGGGTGGGTCGCCCATCAAATAAACGTGTCCCGCAAATAAGAAGGGTCACATTTCAATAAACAACATCGACAACTCTTGTATCACATCGTAAGATAACACATAGATTCTCATTTCCTCTCCTATGTCTTTAACAACAACCAACATACATAGAATAGCCAGGCTTACAAATAAAGCGTTTCTGAAAATTCAAGCGACGATAACATTAATCAATATAGAATATTAAAAACATACAAACCTTGTAAACAAGGATCCTATTGATTTTTTTTAATTGAAGATAATAATAATAATAATATATATTAATATATAAAAAAAGAGGTTTGTTTATCACAAATTTAAATTAGATTTAAATCAACGTCTCTTTAATTGGCAGGATCTTTTGCTCGAATCAATGTCTCACTATTTTTTTTCATAAAAATGTCTTATAAACTTGTTTTTTCGAGCAAATTGTAATTAGAGCAATTGACATTTGAGGAATGTATGTTTTGAGCGATGTAATATTTGAGCAATATAACCATTAACCCTTTGAATGCTGACCAACGGCGATCGGTCCATGAGCCTGAAATACGCCGATAGGCGTTGTTTTTTGAGTATGTAAAAAATAAACAAGAATACTACCCAATAAACCTTTTCAGGTAGCATTGAAAAAAAAATGCATTGGACATGGGTCGTGTAATCCGTGTCAATGTTTATAAAGACTGGTTTACACCGGAATTTCTAAATTTATAACCATAGCAGAATTTCTCTATGGAAATCTATATGGAGTATTTTAGATTGAGGCTTGACATTTAGATTGTGAGCATTTTGACAACAATGAAGAAGATGGAACTAGTTTTGGAAAAAAACATTCATTAATATTAATAAAATTTCTTTTCTTTTTAAAACTGGAAATCTTCGGCGGGAGGAAACTAGAGCAGTAATCTAGGGTTTGTTTGGATTGGCTACAATTTTTATACCTGTTTTCTATTGGATGTCTAAATAATTCTAGTTGGAAATGTTTGCAAATTTTTCAGCTTGGCGGGCTTTCAACAGAAAAGACGTCAGCAATCAAAGGGTTAAGCAATGCATATGTATATACATATGTATGTATGTATGTAGCATGCATCATAAGATAATGTTCATTTACTACATGTAAACAGCAGTACGAAAAATATTCTTTAGAATATTATATATGTGGGGTATCCGTAACAGCAGTAACCGACACGTTCTATTTATATTATACACCAGTAAATGTCACCGAAACGTACCAAGCAGAACCTATTTTCTTTGGCCAAGGTGGAAGTATTCACGCATGACGTGCCGAGTGCACCCGTATCAACAAAAGTGCTATCATGCGCGTATGAACATTTTCGAAAATATCATATTGAGACGACGATATGACGCAAGCAATATTTCGCCGTATCGTCGTGCTCAGTAATGTACATGCGAGCCAATTTTGCCATGTACTCGTTCAAAACCAGTATGAACGAGGTGAAAACAGGCGGTGCTGTATAGTATGAATAGATGTGGTATTTTCTTTGCAGTGTTGTGCCGAGCTTTTGACGAGTAGTGTTGGATAATATAAACGGACCTTAAAGATAAATATGTATATCTAAAACTTAGTCTACAATACTGTAGACTAAGTTTTAGATATACATATGAGGTTTCTATGTAAAATGAAAATCAATATGTTTGTATTATTGCAAGTTTTAAGCGTTTATCCACCATATAAATACATAATGTATTGCAATATTATTATTATTCTGCGATATTTTCGGTCGAAAATTTGCGGTCGGTCACGGACGGACGTGTCGAGATTGTGTCGACGACGTGCCTAAACGCCGAAATGTTGACGACAGGCGATATCGGGAATTCGCGGTCACATTCACGGCCAGTGGTGCATTCTATCACGTTTCATCTCGCCAACATCACCGGTGAATTCATAACCACAACGTGACCCACACATGGGTCAGGGCTGTCATAACACTGAACTCAAAAACACTATGTAAATTAACCCTTTGCGCTCGAAAATTATTACACTTATTAAATGGACTCCAATTTAAAAGAAAGCATATTGATTGATTTAGTTTGAATATGATTGATTCCTTTTTATTTTCGAACATATTGTGTTCATACATATTTAAATTGAAGTTATGTATATGCTCTTGTTTCTATTCTAATGTATTTTAACTGCAGATATAAATTATACACAGCCCTATTTTCGAAATGCATGTATACTGCACATCTATACGATGTGTCCATCATCGACAACAATACATTTTAATTGATAAAAAAAAACGCAAGCTTTTGATTTTTAAATGCTTTTTATTATTACTAAATCATGTTCACAATACATCTTATATCTATTTTAATAGGTACTGATCTACTGATCATTTTCTATTTAACAATTTTAATTTAATTTTGTTAGTAATCATAGTATTATATTATTCTATGTTAATGTTAATATACAGCATAATAGGAAAAAGAGCTCAAAAACCTATTTACAATTCTTATAAATGCTCATAATACATATGTATAATACATCATATTAATTAAAGTCTCTCTTAAGTCGATGACTTAAAGCAGATTGTGTTTAGGTAATCTGTGAACAAGCTTTTGAGAAAAATGCATAAACAGAGTGGCTCTCACTTTATAGGAATAATATGATTTTTTTTTTAAATTCCATTTTCCATGTATACGTTTCAGGTAATGAATTTTGTGATCCGATTGTTTTCCTTGGGAGATGTAATTGTTATTAATCTTATTTATCAACTGTCTTGATAAATATGATAATTTGTCAATGGCTTGTAAAAAAGAAAAACAATAGTTTATTGTATTTATTATACACCACCAACGAAAAATAGATATATAGCAATAGTGGGAACATGGCATTGATGCCTTGAGACTTTTGTTTATTGAAATTTGATTCTTATTTTATGCCACGATGGCATAAATGGGACATATGTATTTTTCCCTCGATAAATGTATCCGTAGATATACTCAATATATAAAATATTTACAATTAATTAAAGGTCACTAATACATTTATTTTGTATGTATGTATATACAAATATTTATTTTTTTGGAATTTTTATAATACGCATTCGAATGACGAAAATGGTATATACATACATTTGTATTCCTAATGTGAACGAAATATAATATACTAATGTGATAAGAATAGATTAGAATAGACTAGAATTAGACTAGAATAATAATATACATAATGTGAACGAAAGACAGACACCGTTTTACTGTATTTGAACTACGAATGGGAGTCATCCAAATATGTAAGTAATCAGCATCAATTGCAACAATTCACTATCCATTGCTGGATGAAGACCTCTACAACATGCTTCCATTCGTCTCTATTTTGCACTACTCTCATCCATCTCATCCCACACATTTTTCTAAGTTCGTCTACCCATCTTCCTTGCGGTCTTCTTTTTCATTCTCTAGGGTACCATTCTAGTACTTATTTTGTCCATATTTCGTCTATTATTCTAGCCACGTGGCCCACCCATTGCCATTTCAATATCTTCATTCTACCACTATATCCACTAGCCTTGTCATACTTCTCACTCACGTATTCCGCTTCCTGTCTTTCCTCGTTATGCCTAGCATAAAGCGTTCCATGCTTCTTTGAGTGCATTTAACTTTGTGCAGCATATTGGCATTCAATGTAAAAAAATCACATATATGTATGTATAGGTACATCTATATGTAAATACGTCATCACTGGTAGAACACATTGATCTAAGGGCTTTTTATTCTTGCAAAGTGGCATTTTTGATTTAAAAACGGCCTTCATTATCCCATAAGCACATTCTTATTTCATATTTATTTTTTTTACTACCGGACATGTCTTTTATTTGTCCCAAATATAAATAAGCAGATAGATACATATATCTTAAAAATGATGTATGTACAATGTATGTCTAAAAAATTCGTACGAAAAATATATAATATACATATATTTATGTATGTATATATATATATATATATATATATATATATATATATATATATATATATATATATATATATATATATATATATATATATATATATATATAGTATGTATGTATGTATATATATATATAGAGTTTTCGCATTCATTTGAAAACGCAGGCGTACTGTATTACATTTCATATACGATTGTAAGTATATTTTTATACATTCATACGGCGCTATTCGCAGATTTTATATAGGTGAAAAAAATAATAAACAAAAAAATAAGGAGAAGAAAAAGAAAAAGACGAGAAAAGCGTACAAGTTCGACTCTAGCCAACCGGGGCTGTATGTTACCATTCATAAAATCCCATAAATTTGGAAAACAATAAATTCCCCATTGTGTGTTCGATGGGTATCTCTCAGGCGAGTCCTTTATCTCCCCGCCGAGCAATTTATTATTTATTTTACTTTCATTGTTATGCCCGCCGCTTGCCGGCGCGTGTTTTTCCTCGCGAGAAAAATGCGCGACACGAAAGAGGGGGAGACACAGGGAAAACGGAGAAAACCGGGGAAAAATCAACTCCGGTGCCGAAATCACACCCTAGACCGAAAATGAATTATGACCTGCGGCCGATACTCGATCTTGAGTTCCGATTTGCAACACACAAGTGTGCAATATTTTCATCTCGCTACAACATGTGCATATGTATTATCTGTATTGTGTATTTTTACTAACCTTTTCTTATTGATATAATGGAAAATTTTACAATACCTCGAAATGAGAATGAAACGAGATTGTCATTTATAAAAATTGAGGATACGTGGGAAGTATCAGCCATCAACCATTGTTTCAGCTCTGTGTTCACAACAATACAATTATTTTTTTATTTTTTTTTCAGAAATATTACAAATTTGTTATTTCAATGTCATACTCAAGGAATTAAATTAACAATATATGAACTCAATTAACCCAAGTAATAATTATGTGTAATAAAAAATTAAAATAAAATATGTATTTATTTTCAGTAGTCAAAAATGTATTTTATAAATTATATTTCAATGACAAACTATTCGTATCGTATTCGATAAAGAACCATCAATTGTGTTTGTAAAGTTCAAATATTAAATTTATTAAATAATTACTAAAATTATATACTATTTAATATTACAAAACACTTGCCTTAAAATTATAAAACACTTGCCTTACTGTGCTAAAAAAATCCGCTAGCCACCGTGTTGGACTCCAAGCTTTAAAAATATGTGTTTCAAGTTCTTCGAGTTTAATAATTGTAGTTAGCTATAAAAATCATTTAATCGTGTATTAAACGTCGAATAGTATAAAATAAATGCAAGAAATTAAAAAAATGTCGGCTGAAGCAGAGCCGTCATTCCAAGGCGGATATCATTATCACACTGATCGTTGAACGCGGTGCGTACTGATTTGCCCATCTATCTCGCATCTGCAAGGCACGTGTACAAGAGGCTCCCGTGAAAATAATTATTTCTGTTGATATTAATCAATGTTTTTATTTCGCAATGGCATAATTAGAATAATAGAGTTTTTGATGAGGAATACATAAAATATGAAGACCTCATTATCATTATATTTAGAGAAATAAAATAAAATACAGGTCCTGCTCATTCGCTATCCATTACAGTGCGGAAAATATTAAGATCATAAATTTACGAGGTTAAAAATAGGCAATATTTATTCCATTTGTGATATCAAAATTTAAACTCACAGCTTATCAGCTTCATATTCATATCAGAAATAAAAATCATAAATTGCAATTTTAATACGTATATTAAATTTTTTCGTAGAAATGTTATTTTTAATAGGATTAGAAGCTAGGAGAAAACTTAATTTTCTCTTAAATTTTTAATATTATAATGTTTATTGAAGTTTGCGATAGGAAGTAAAATTTTACGTAGGACATATTTTTGATCAAAAAGTCATTTTAACTAGAAAATATTTGAAAATTATTTTATTTTCAAATTTTTTCAAGAAAAGATTACGGGTAACCCCCCCCCCCCCCATTACTAATGACCATTACATATTAATAATTACATATAATTTTTATTATTATCCGGTATTATATAGCTTATTATTTTTAAGATTGTGTTAAATGTGTTGTTTGTAGGTATATATATGTTTTATTCTTGTCTTGTCTAATTTCTTTAGTTATTATTTTATTTCTTTTCTGTTATATTTTTGACCATTGTGGCGCATTAGGATTTCCTGTGATGCTACAATGGTCCAAACTTTAAATAAATAAATAAATTATATTATATTTACATACATACAAAAAGAAACACGTGAAAACGATTAATTTATATCCCAAAATGCGAAAAATCTTATATAGGCTCCTTAGAGATAATGATTTTTTTGTAGACGTACAAGTCTCATTTTTCTTAGATTTGATAAATTTATGTCTTCAGTTATACAGAGATGCATCGACAATGGCGGTCGAGTGGCGTAAAATCGGATTCGAACTATGCAATGTGCGTCCACGTAGGAAAAATGAACGTATGCAGTTATTGCTGTCACTTTCTAAAGCGACAGCGACGATTAGCGAGAGCGAGATGCCAACGTGGACCATTGTGTCAATTATACGGCTCGTATGAAATATCAAAATGTCAATCCGACATCTTCACAATTGCCTGAATGAAATTCTTCGCTTGTGTGAACTGACACCCGGTGCTGAAAAAAATATATAATAAAAATAAAATCACACGCACACATTTCAGGTGTCGTCAACCGTCATCTAAACGCTGTTTTTTTTTCGGATAGATTATATAAAATCTCAAATTGAATTGTCATTTGTAATAAAAATGTACATGATTTCCAAAAATTTAGTTTAGATTGTCTAATGATACTAATTCAGTACGTGCTTAGTATTTAGGTACTATCAAAGGTAGTTATGTATATAGTAGAGAGAGTTAAGAGATTGATATGGCAATAGGCACGTTGCAAGAAGAATGGATGAAAGAAGTGCTCAAACGGTACTAGAGAGAATATAATAGGGTGCAATAAAGATCACAAGGGTGATGAGTGGATGAAATAAGAAAAATGTGTGGATTGAGATGGATGGGAGTTGCTCAAAACAGAGACAAATGGAAGCGTGCTGGAAAAGTCTTCATCTAGCAGTGAACGATTATGATGTGCATCATCATCGTTTAAATTGCTTGCTGAAGACCTCTCCAACACGCTCCTAATCAACATTAACCAAAAATTTTCCTTACCTCGTCCATTTTTCAACATTTTTCCTTACATATCTTCTTCATTTCGAGAAATATCTCTTAAAAATTCAATATGCTTTGCGTTTTACAATATTTAAAAATACTAGTGTTCTGTAATACATTTATTATATTTTTCCGCGATTCTGGACATATCGAATTAAAATAAGTGGTAACAATTTGTGAAACAGAAATAGTTTTATTGGAACTGAAAATTAGACTTCCGCACTTTCAAATATAACGGCTCATATATTCATTTTATTTAGACCTCTTGACTCCTTTTAATGTATCATTCTTCCCACTCGTGTGCTTTTGTTTCATATTTGTCCTCGTTATATCGAACATACAACGTTCCATTCTTCCTACATGGAGTTTTTCACAAATTTTGGCAATAAATCCATAATTTTTTTTCTTTTGTAGATGGTAGAATGAGCACAAAACAATAAAAACTATATCTAAACCCCAAAGGGTGTGACTGTTTATTTATTTTATTCAAAAGACATCAAATAATTTCAACCAAAAATTCGTATCCCCGTACTAATATTGGAAAAAAAAAATTTTCAACCAAGTGAAAGCTACTGTGATTATATCGTAGTCGTAAACGAAAATAAAATTCAGCTCAAATTATAAATAATAAACACGTACATACACATATGTATGTATGTACTATATACTAGATATACGTACTATCTACTAGATATACGTACTATATACTAGATATACTATATACTATATATGTACTAGATATACGTACATACATATATCTAGGGAAATTATAATTAGTGTGTTTCACTTCTATATGAGCATAAATAATCTCGCCAAACTGACTACCACAATAGGATCAAAGTAAAGTCTCATCTTCAATATCTCAAATCGATTTTATATAATCGTATTTTGGTTCCAGGTGCGAAAGGTTGAGCCCTGCTGATGTTTGAGAACAGGAATAATCACCTTAGCGTCTAAGAAGTAGGTAATAGGGCTAATCCGAAAGGGCCGGATCCAGGTAAGGGGCCGGTGAGCTCTACCGCAGTCGTCCCATTGTGGCCCATTCACAATTTTACGCTTATAATAATATTTTTATTTACGAGAGAGTGTGTCTTCGGCCCCCGCGACGCCACTGTTCAAATCGCAAGAGATATATGGGATTCGGCCACCATTCTTTATTGAGACGTCACCCTCCCATACTTATTCATATACATACATATGCGTGTATGCTCATAATGACGACATCATGCCATGAATTATTATTTTGTAATGGGGAAAAAAAGTTGAATGAAACACCACTGGGCTACTGGTATTTCTATTATATGTCAGATTCGCTAGTAACTAAGTATGCATGTATTGCTTTGGATTTTTTTATTAATTCAAAATATTTTATTTTTCTGATCGCGTCGTCCATTTTAGAGTGAGTGGCATTTCTCAAATAATAGCGTATGATATCTTATGCACATACATATATGTACATTGCAAATAATATAATATTTTATTAATATTAAAAATAATCATGAACTAGTAAATATACATATGTATACATATGTACATACATATGTTTAAAACGAGCATAAAGAATCAAATTCAAATAGATATTTATATTATAAGATATTATCAAATAGATACATTTATATTATAAGCCACAATATTGTAAATTAGTTATTACATATAGATATGCATTTGAAACATTAACTTGTATATTATATAAATACATTTTTCTTCTCGAGGAAATCAGAACTACAATATTTTATCAGCCTTAGTATTGAATATTGAGCTTAATTTTATAATTATGGTTTTTAAAACTTGATACATACACATATCAAATTTTGATACATACACATAAAAATACCATTTTTAATAAATAGTTAAGGTAAGTTATTTCAGTATGTATGTTTGTTATTGAATTTATTTAAAAATAAATATTTATAATAAATATTATTTTAAGGTCAAATATAGCAAATATTGTTTTAATCTCCTGATAGAATTTATTGTCCTCATTTGAAATGTCGAGACAAATCCGGATAAAATCTAACCACTAAAAAAACCCATCTTAACCACTGAATCATCCACTTTTCAATCCGTTTCACCAGTGCTTACGAAGAATACGAAGTAAAAATGGTGCTTTTTATTCTTAATAATATAAATAAGGAGACCAGATATTTAAACTATTAGGAGAAGAAACATTTTGAGCAAAATTAAGATACAAAAATCGTTTAGTAACACCCTTTATTGATAATATCGTTCATTTATTACAAGGCCGATGTACTAAGTCGATTTTACTTTTATAAAAAATAAGATTATTCAAAGATTAAAAATTTTAGAAAACTTCTGAAAAATATTTTGAAATTTTACTATAACTACCGTTTCATAATGGCAACAATCTTAGATTATAATCTAATACAGATTATAATGGTAGAGTACAAACTTAGATTATAATATAAGTATAGGTACAATTTAGATTATAATGGCAGAGTACAACTTTGTAATAATTATTACAAAGGTGTACTCAACCAGTTTACAAAATTTAATTAAAGAAGGACACAATTTTTGAAGACCAGCTTTCCAAAAGATGAACAATCCTTTTCACAGGAGGACGTCTAGTTGCCTTAAATAGAAGATACATTAATGCATACCTCTTACACATATGTATGTACATACATCACAATGTACAGGTAACTATTGCCCTTACCTATACATCACACTGACAGACGATACAAATGTATTTTCCGACAAAACAACAAACCTATTAGATGCATCGATGTTCATAAACTTTCTAATATCCAAAGTGGCTACACAAGTGTTCAATTCCGGTCCGATTTCAAACAGAAGTACCCATCAAATTATATTTCAATAATCTCAAAATATATTCATCGTCAACATACACATGGGCCATAATTTTTTCGATGCCCCACGGTCCAGCAGCTTTATTGTCGAGCATTCACATCACAAACGACATCGGTAATATCTGTGTCCGGTGGGTCTCCACATTATCGCACGATAAATAGTCACATACGTACACATAATAAATACGAATGCATACACGTATGTACCGACATACATACATATATACATACATACGTCGATCGCCATAAATTTATGGTGTGGGTAAGCCGGGTGCACAATAACCCCGGTGCCACAATAATTCAGGATCGGAATATTTTTTTAGGCGAGCCGCACAATAATAAGCCATTTCGGATCGGCGGCGATACAACAAAACATTTGTCGAGTGTGCGTCCTTACGAGACTTACACAATAATGGAACATTTCATTTAAATCCGATAATGTCGCTGGCCATATGTGCGAGCTGCGCTGGACCTCCAACTGTGGTGCGCGAGATGACCCTACGCCGTGTGCTCGAGCCCTTCGAATTCATCTCCGTGTCCCACTGCTAAATGGTGACCCAATCCAAATATCATTAATTTTCTACTGTAATAGTTTGATTTTTGAACAAAAAGAAAATTTCAGTATAAAATTTGTTAGAAGCTGTCATTATTTTTTAATGAATTGGTAAAGTCAACATATGCATCCATGTATATACGAATTTGGACAGGTGATAGTTTGATTTGGTCAGCAAATACCATTATTGAATTAATCAAATCTGAATTCCCCAGTAAAATTATACTTTCATTGGTAGAAGTATACTTACGCCAACTCAATCGGTGAAAGCATCACACAAATCAGGACATTTAAAACATGCTATCAACTTTTGATACATCATAACAGCAACAATTGGTAGAGGTCTGAAGATTCTCCAATTTATGAAAATTAAGGCATTTCATTCAGGAATCAAATGGTACCCAGATGAAGCTGTTATATTTGGACAAACTGCAAAATTTGGTCTACTTAACATCATACAATTTGCCTTCCGATCTAATTTAAATTTTATACACCGAAGAAAGATACCGAAAAACCTTTGTTCGAGGTAGAAGAAGAACTATCAGAAGTAACTGCATTTAAGTATTTAGAATAGGAATTAAATAAAACGCCAGTAAAAGTATAATTTCACTGCTAATATGAAATCACTGTAACATACATATACATATACATACAAAAATGTAGGAAAATTTAAAAATACTGGAAATTTGGAAACGGCTCTCACATTTTATGTATTGCGGGACAATATTGAAGGTAGTAAATGTATCAATTAAAGATTACAAAAATTGCTGAATGATGAGATACATATATTTTAGATGTAAGTAAATATAATAGTTTAGGTTTTATATGTAGGAGGTAGGAGATTTGATTTAACTAGCAGATACATTGGTTATATGTAAAGTCTCTTTTTATTATTTATTGTTTATGTACATATGTTAAACAAGTCTTATATTATATAAAACACATTATTTATTTATAAATACACACACATATGTTTTGCACACTTTGAATTGCATATTTACCTATACAATCGTTACAAAATACTTTTAATGACTTCCATTGTTCTGTACTGAAAGTCAGACAATGAACTGTAGCTTTTTTGGATTGTTTTGATTTGTTTATAAAACAGATTATTATTTAGCAAAAGCCACTGCATATCTTAGGTATATTATAATAGTTAATGATCCAATAATCATTGTCAATTTTATACATTATCTTGTAAGTATTTAGTGTATTATATTATTTTAATTCTAAGTGTATAGGGCACAATAGGAAAAAAAGCATACATATCTATTTACAATTTATAATATCAGAAACTATAAATTACACTTCTATTACCACAAGTGAGGTCCATACGATCAGCGATTATTAGAATCGGGTCGAAACGCGGACTTTTGACTCTTTTCGAAAAGAGAATCGTCATCGTCGACGGGGATCGGATCGCATAAATCTTGATTTGTACACGGATTTTGATGTGTGTACACAATCGTGAGATTCTGTTTTTGTGTACGTCGACGGTGACAAAAGGGCGAACCGTTTCGGCCCTTTGTGTCAGGGCCACCCGCGATCTTTCTGACAAAACATGTGCTGTATTTTGTGCCATAATTGTATAGTAAATAGGAAGCGAAAGTTAGCGGGCGGTCGCGCACTCGCCAATAGAGATATCTCTATTGATTTATGAGACTGTCTCAGATCAGTGCTTCTCGAACACCTTTCAACGTGTAGAACACACGTGTTCTGTGCATTGCAGATTTTGTGTCCACAGCACAGAATTGGCATACATACGATAAAAAAAATCATCCAGGGTTTATCAGCCATTTAATAATTTAAAATAATCATCTTATGTATATCGAGGATCTTAAAAAATAAATATATGAGGGCCGAGGTGAATTCACCCGTCCATAGTTTTTCCGTATGACGGCAACAAAAAATCACGTTTTTTAGTTGCCAGAGCCTAATCAATATTTTTTAATACATAAGTGTGAACCAATAAATTTGAATGTGATAATGATTTTTGTTGGTTCGCTCCTTTTATGAGATATGCGTTTAAAAATGCAAAATTATTACACCTTTTTGGCTTTTGTGGTCTTTCACTCAAAATCTAGTATTGCTGTGCTAAACTTAGTATTGGAATCTATAGTCAGATGTTTTTTCAATTGATTGTGTTTATAATTAATTATGTAGATTGATACTTATAATTAATTATGTAGATTGATACTTAAAATTAATTATGTAGCTAATTTTAGAAGTCACATTATTTTTTAAACATTTTTTCCGTGCTATTATGCATTTATTTGGCCATTTTTGTATGTAACCACAACATTGATTAGTCTCCGTTCTGTTATTTTTTTTTATCAACAAGTAAACGACTTATTATTGTTTAAAGGGCTTACTCTTGTTTAGGTATTTCAATACCGGTAATACATACAAACATCGGCAAAATTTGGTAAACGGTAAATTGGAAAATTTACCGGTAATAGCCGTTAGTTATTTTATAGCGAATTAAGTACACATACAAACATGTTATTGCATTAAAAATGGATGCAAATGGCATATTGTGGATTAAGTAGTCTCGAATTCGTTTATTTTCAGTATTAAATGTCTAAAAAGATGCTTTCGTAAGAGTTGCTACACTGATGCTTGCTTAAGAGTATCAACACAGACCAACCAAATTGTAATTAATGCGATCAGATGGTTTTTCCAATTATCATCCAAACTTTAAATAAATGAATATGAATGGTTCAAAAAATATTTATTCATTTTTACGTATGAACTATATGTATGTATATATATATGACATTATTCACCTGACATTTATATTTAATTATTTATGATTTTATTTAGGCTAAGTTATTATAATAACTTATTAATTGTGGTTACTTTTCCGTGTTTAGGAAAAATAACCACACACAGCTATTTAATGCATGTTCTTTATCATTTACCGGGAAATACCGGTATACCGGTATTGGGAAAACTGTTAACCGTTTACCGATAAATTAATTTCGAGTGTAAATTGAAATCCCCACTCTTGTTCTATTCAACGAAATAAGTATTGTTGCTTTGCGTATTTGTATCGATATCTATAATACTTTGTAGCGATTACTGTTAATATTAAGCCTCAGGAATAATGTCATTACTCAATGACTTAGGAATGAACAGTTATGATAAGATTTGTTTTTAATTTAATTCGGTATAATTTCAATAACATTATTTTAACAAATCTATCCGTCATGTATGAATCATATTATTAATAATATTTTTTTTATTATTCATATATAAAGTGATATATGTACATAAAGGTCAAAGTTAGATCGATTTTGTTTCAAATATTTTCATTAGAATGGTAATGAAGTTTGATACTTTATTCGTAGTCGTCACACCCCATTTGAGAAACGCTGTCGTAGATAAACACGTGTTCGTTCCCTGTGCTTTGTAAATACACGGGTTGTACATATACATAGTTATATGAATATTCTTCCCTATAGGTATTCACGTGAGATATCAAAATAAGACGTGAATTATGAAGCACACAATGGCGAACTGCAAATGTGCCACATTTGGTCGTTTTGGAAGACTTTCTCCGCGTGCTCACAAAATGTACAATGAAAACATTGTAACAACGTCGAAATCCTTACAATTACAATCTTATGTGGATACATTTGTCCTGTGATTTATCTTATATATATTTAATATTATTATTTAATGTATTTTTCCGTTGACAATCAATGGCAGTAGAGTCCAAAGTATTTTTCGTATGACCAATACGAAAGCCAATTCATATTTTTTCACAGAAGGTATCAATAGTGTATTATTGAAAATTTAAGCTATAATTCATATTTATGAAGTACTAGACGAAGGACCCGGCGTTTCTCGGACAGATATACATAAGTTGAAATTTTGTGTGGGGTTCACATTTGTATGTATATACATACATATATATGTAGATACAAATCATTTAGAGTTAATTGAAAACCGTAGATTAATATAGTCGATTATTGCATCGTTAACTTTTTTGGCCTCTCATCATTATACATACACTTATGGATGAAAGTTTTTCTAATAGTTTTACCCTTTAATATTAAATTTGACAGTATTGAATTTATGTTAATTTTTTTTCTAGAAAACGCTTATTTACAAAATATTAATTTTTCGTCATATTAGCATGAGAATTTGAATTGTTTTAATGTATAAATAAATTATGTATTATGAATTAAATATGCCAATAATTCTAATACTGTAGTATAGTAATTATGTAATTGTTATGTTGTTCCTTCATAGTTCTAACATATGTGACACAGAATCAATATATATTTTAAATTATCATTGAAATTCATATGTACTAATGCATATATTAAAAACACTGCAACTCCGCAAGTATAAAAAAGTGGTGAGATAAAGTTGCATTCTGTCCGCACCATAACCTTTTTTTAGTTTGAGTAAACATCGTTTTGTTCGTAGTAAGCTTTCTTTCACACTTCAAAAGTAACAAAATGACGTTGAATAAAAAAAAATTTTTTTTCGGTGCACAAATTTATTTTGAATGCGACACTCCAGTATGGGTATATCCAGCAATATGGCCGCGTGTGTATGAGACGCACAATAAGCAAACCGGATTAATATATTTATGTTAGAAATAACAAAAGGTTAGCCGTTTACATCCTCGTTGTTTGCATTCAGGTTGTAGTTGCTATTATGAAAGGGAAGCAAAAAGGATGACGGCGTGAAATGGCTCTTTGTTGTAGCCAAAAGCAGTGTGTGGCAACAAAAAAATATAATATACATTATATATCGTCATAGTGTCCCCCCCCCCCCTTTTCCCACTCGCATCGTTTACAGGCATATTTTAAGAAGAAAAGTAAACATATTTATTTAAAATTATAGAAAACGAATGATAAACAGCTAGCAAAATAGTTTTTACATTAATCAATATTCAACTTGCTGTATTCTCTTCATACAACATATTATACAAGTATTAATGTATGTACATATTTATAATTGATCAAATAAATATGATCGCCTTTTTATCTCAAAATATCACCTTGGGAATTTCCAATGCCATGTATGTATGTATTTAAATAGTTCGTGGTTCAGAATTAGAAAATGCTTCTCATTTTATATGTTAAAAAAGTACAAATTTTTCGTATTACGTAAACTGATTCGCAAACTCATTTTAAAAAATCTGTTTAGCAGAAAGAAAGCTTCCAAATATTCAAATATCGAATTATTTATTTTTTATTGCTTTAAATTATTTAGGTGAAGTTTAAGAAATTTAAGAGAATCGTAGTTTATTTTATTTAACACTTATAAATAAAAATTCAAAACATGAAATTAAAATCTGTTCCCGAAACGCATTGTTATTTCTGGTTTTAAGAGAAAAATCACTAATAATGAAGATACTGACGACAATACAAATAAAGATATTAGGAATTGAATATAACGACAGGGAAGAAGGCAGTAGAAATATCAAGGCAAGAAAATACAATTCATCCTACTTATCAATGGAATTCACAAGTGCGATTATATGTATATAGATGGCTTAGAATGACCAATGTGTTAGCTCTGTACGAAAGTTTTGGCTGCAGATAGTATTAAAACGGCACCTTGAAACTATGCATTCTGAATACGTTGCTAAATCCATAGGAAAGGCGGGAAGCGGAATACTTGGGTTAGAAGTATGACAAGATATGGATATAGTGGATGTAGTCAAAAGATTAAAATGGCAATGGGTGGGTCACGCGGCTAGAAGAGTGTACGAAAGTTGAACAAAAGAAGTGCTAGAATGGTAGAAGAGAGATTGCAAAAGAGTAAAAAGGAAGACCGCAGGGAAGATGGGTAGACAAAATTAGGAAAATGTGTGGGGTGAATTGGATGAGAGTTGAGCAAAACAGAGACGACTAGAAGCGTGTTAGAGAGGCCTTCATCCAGCAGTAGATGGTGAATATAATACTAAAAAGCATTTAAAAATCAGAGAAAAATCAGATGGTGAATGACTGTAGATGATAATGATATGATCATGATATTTAGACATTTTTTCACACAATACTGATGTGCAATCAGTGCTAATTTTTGAAAATTGCAACAAATCTAGAGAATATATTCAAATACAGTAGGAAATGCAATTTATATTTTCTATGTTCATATGAACCATTATAATTGAAAGTATTATAAGTTCAATTTTATTCAATTCGAGAAATATCTCACAAAACATTAAATATAATGTTTTGCGTTTAACAATATTTAAAAAAAATTCTGGCGGCCTTTGATACGTTTATTCTACTATTCCGGACATATCAGATATATCGAATCATCGGACATATCAAATGAAAAAAAGTGATAACAATTTGGGAATCAGGTCAAACAGAAAGTGTTTTTGGAACTGAAAATTGAACTTCCGCCACTTTCAAATATTGCGGCTCATATATGTATCTATGTATATAATATCTTTTTAATGGGTTTATAAAATTAAATAGAATATCATATTTAAAATTAATAAATTAATGTGCCACCTGAACCGTTTTCGCGTGCCATTTACGGCACGCATAGCTTGTGCTGTCGACCGCTGTTCTAGTGCTTTCACAGCACATTAAAAATTCCTCTTCACCGCCATTTTCACTGTCGTTTGGACACATGTTCTTGCCCAGGAAAACATGGCGGCTATGGTCACGCAATATTCCAATTCGGACGCCATTACCCTACTACACCTCCCTCGTTCCACCCCACCCCATCCCTGTTTGACGCTAGGTGTAAATTATCAATAATAACTCAATCTGCAAAAGTTGACCCTTTGGATAGCACCGTCGAGGAGACCTGGGCTTCTCGCCATACGCGGGTTCGCGCATTAATATCTAAGATGCCCTCCCGTGATCTGTCCCGTGAATAATTGCGGACGATATCCTTTGCTGTTTGAATAATTTAATGTCGTCTTGGCGTAGATGACAAATGCCATCGAATCACACGGTAGCTGGAGACATTTATCAAACGAGCCGGGTCGAGAGTCCGAGTCAGTGCCAAAAATATATTATAAAAAATAGGTATGTATGTAAATACGAATGAATTTTGTACGTAGAAATACGTTTATTCAAAGATACGCGTTAACTCGAGGTAGCTTTAAAATCACTATAAATTAAAGATAATCTCAATCTTGAGATTATGGCGATTCAAACAAAAATGACTGTCTACGAAAATAGTATTTGGTTGACTTTGTGATTTACAATTGTCTACAGTAGCATTGTATCAAAGTCGTGCAAACGTGTACGAAATTTTGTATTATGAATACCAGAAGTAAATTATTTGTCTTACTACAAATCCAAAATATCTATATGAGTTTTCCTCCGTTTCCGCTAAAAACACGCTCTCACAGCCGGTATGTGAGTGTGTTTATATGTAGACGTTTATCATTGAGCTAATTTTGTTTTGGGTGCTACTAATATTACTCAAATCTACATAAAATAAAATAATAATAATAAAATATACAAAAGGCTTATATCGTCACACATGTTGATTGTTCGTGGATTGATCACATTTAATTTTTTTCATATTAATGTAGGTACATATATATATATATATATATATATATATATATATATATACATATATTGTTAGAGTTGATAAAGTTTTTTTGGATATATTATACCATATCAATGCATCAATATTTAGTACATAATTTCATTGCAGTGTGTGGAAATTGTATGTACATACCTATGTTTGTATGTATCCATAGTCGAGAGACGAAAAATGAAACATTTAATGAATAATGTAACATAAAAAGTGTTTTTATACGATGTAATATATATAATACATAACTCCATTCGGCCGTGGCCGGCTATCGACTTTAGGATCGTGTGCTAGCAAGAGCTTTAAATCTACAATATATGTATTTTGATTTAATAAATTCATTGACCAATGAAGACGAGGCGATAAAAGGGCGAAAAGTAAAAGGAGTTGAAGGGGTTGTTATTAATAACCGCATGTGTACGGTGAGAATTATTGTTTCGCGTACACGCATTATAGGGTTAAGGTGAGCGTGCGTGCTCGAATCCAATCTAGATATTGTTCGACCAGGGAAACGACACGACAAAATCAACCTTTTCATACAGCGGCAGGCTCAATAAAATTTCTAATGACGTATAGTTTTTTTCCCTTTTCCACATCTCACGCAGACCCTTTTCGCGTTCACGCATTTTTAAATAAATTTGGATATCTAAAGAGCATCAGAATGTTGTATTTATTTTTGCCCTTTTCACAATACATATTGATACCTACATACAGACATATATACATACATTAAACAAATTTTATAAGACATTTTTTTTCCTTTAACTACCTATAATAAATTCTAAAAAAAGGAGCTATGCTACATTCCATATCATCATCATCATCATCTACAGCCATTCCCCATCCACTGCTGGATGAAGGCCATTTCGAGACGCTTCCACTCGTCTCTGTTTTGCGCAACACTAATCCATCTTACCTCTTTTTCCTAATTTCGTACACCCATCTTCCCTGCGATCTTCCTTTTACATTTTTGGATTCTTTCGGGTACCTTCTAGCACTTATTTTGTCCAACTTTCGTCCATTCTTCTAGCCACGTGGCCCACCCATTGCCATTTCAATTTCTTCACTCTATCCACTATATCCACTACCCTCGTCATACTTCTCGCCCACGTATTCCGTTTCCTGTCTTTCCTGATTACGCCAAGCATACAACTTTCCATACTTCTTTGAGTGCATTGGACTTTGTATAGCAACTTGGCGTTCAATGTCCAAGTTTCACATACAAACGTCATCATTGGCAAAACGCATTCGTCGAAGATCTTTTTCTTCAGGCAAAGTGTGGCATTTTTTATTTAAAAACCGCATTTATTCGTCCAAATGCACTTCATACGTCTTTTCATTCCATATATCTAAGTTTATATAATTCATAAACTCGTATATAATTCGTAAACTCGTATCAATATTACTGTTTATCTAAGCAGTTGGCTTTTTCTCACTATATTTCAGCACATTATGTTTACTTTCACTTTCTTCCTCTTTGTTACGTCAATTACGAAGTCTCATGTGCTAGTACATGTGTTGCTAACATGTACTAGTACATATGTATAATTGTTGTTACGTTATGTCTATGTAAAATACTAACGCGTTTTAATGTCAAAATTGTCAAATTTAGTTTTATTTTGTAGGTCGTATTACTTTATTCACTTAATTTAACTTTATCTGTTTCCAAATTTTAAAAATATATATTTTGAAAACCGTAAGAGAAAGTATTTCTAAGGTGGAAAAGTTTATTTATAGTTCATGGTGAAATAACATATTAAAAAAAACACACATAAAGCTTTTATTATTACGACTATAACACTTTTAAGGACTGCTTAGTTTTCGTATTCAAAATGTTGACCAAACATAATGAACGTTCAATATTAGACTATTATTTTTAGATTAGTTTAGGTGTTCATCAATATTTAATGAAACATATGTAGGAAACATAGAATTTGCTCACTAGCTATTATTCACCTCAGACACACAATATTATTCGATAACGATTTTTCCGATTTCCAACATTCCGACTTTTGATTTTATTTATTTATATAGTCACCATCATCATCTACATAGATCCACTCACAATACACTGCTGCATGAAGGTCTCTCCAACGCGCTTCCATTCGTCTCTGTCTTACGCAACTCCCATCCATCTCACCCCACACATTTTCCTAATTTCATCTACCCATATTCCCTATGGTCTTCCTTTAACCCCTTTAACAATCTCTCAGGTACCATTCTAGTACTTATTTTGTCATACTTTCATCCATTCTTCTAGCCGCGTGGCTCGCACATTGCTATTTCAATATCTTCACTCTATCCACTACTTACATATATCCACTAACCTTGTCATACTTCTCACCTACGTATTCCAATTCCTGTATTTCCTCGTTATACCAAGCATACAGCCTTCTATACTTCTTTGAGTGAATTGGACTTTGTTTAGCATCTTGGCGTTCAATGTCCAAGTTTCACATCCATTCGTTATCACTGGCAAAACACATTGGTCCAAGATATTTTTCTTCAGGCATTTATATAGTATTTGAAGAACATAAAGAGTTCCTCAAATACTATATGTACATACATTAAGATATTCTGTTTTACACATTAACAGGTTCTGACTCATGGAAACCCATACATTTTTTTTATTTTTAACAAGACCAATCTACGTATGTATGTATGTATGTGCTTTCGGTTATGCGATTTTTTTTTCAAAATTTAAAAACGCTCAAAGATTTGATTACATATACATACATATTTAAATACAAAATATCAAGAAGATCCTAAATTTAAAAAGAAAACAAATCAAAAATTGAAAATAGTCATCACACGAACCGATCGCATGTCACTTATGTATACAAACTTTCCACGAAAATATGACCCATTTAATAATGATGACATTTATAGATCATTTTTTGTGTGATATACATACGCATTCATATATGCCACTAGTTTGCGGCTAGGTACTCTAAGTAATATAAATCAGCGTTAAAATAACAGGCGGCGAACGAGTGCGCGTTAATCGCGCAATAAACGCGCGTTTTCATACACGCACGTAAATATAACCGCTTGATGTAGTGCCGACCATTGTCATCTGTGCAAAGTACGTTTTATACAGTCACTTTGTAGTACAAAGTACAATTAGAGCGGCACAATGACGCGAGGGGTGGCCCGGCTGGGAGAGCCGGTGGGCGGGAGGGGTGGAAAAGTGGGCGGAAAACAGGGTGGGGAGAGGTGGCCTTCTTTGTGTGTCCGACCTCAATAAGTTGGCCGTTACACGCCGCACGGAAGTTTGAAAACCGCCTACACAAAAACTTGCCACCGTAACAAAACACACACATTCTCATATTGAATACACTCATATTACTATTATTATTATTTGTTACAATAAAGTATATATTGTGGGGGGAGAGCGGGGTAATTTAGGCTGATTAAGCTAGTCATAATTTAGTTTGTGTAATCGGTTTTTTACTCAATGTAGTCAGATTCACTTTGAGATTTTACCGACACACGAAGATTTGCTCAAATTCAACTAAGTAAATGCCTCTGACAAAACGTTTGAGGAACGTAAGCATTAACGAAGTCATCAAAATTTCATCATAGTCGACTGTCAGTTAGACGTGATGCCAGCTGGCTATCAGTTGCGTCTGCTAGCCCCTACTTAACTTCACAGGTTAAATGGTTGCATTTTTACAAGCTTTTTATTAACTTCACTATTTGTGTGTTGATTTTGAACCGTTTCCACTCTTCCGATCGCTTTGATATTTTACCGACACAAGAGGATTAGCTCGAATTAAACTAGGCAAATAGGCAAACCCACAGGATATGTACATATATCAGAGGTTAGCGTGTGATGCTTTCGATTGTGTGGTCACGGGTTCTATCCCCGGATTTGTTGCTGGTTAGACCTTGAATACGTGACCCCAAAGTCGATCGTTTCCTTTCAGAGTTTGCCAATGAAACGGTTCCAACAAATTGGCAATCCGGTCCTATTTCTCGCAAAATTTGAGTTTACAACATCTCATAATTTGTTGATATTTAAAATGCCACGAAAAATTGTCCAGAGATGTCTCTGATAATTGTAATGTTTGATGATTTAAATTTTGTAATTTTGTTTTGAATAATACTTACGTACAATGTTGAAAATAGATGTGTACCTGTATAAAATAAAATAAAAAAGAAATGTCACATAACACTTGAGAAATTTAATTATTAATTAAGTCATCAAAATTTCATCAGTATCGACTGTCTGACAAATCAGTTGCGCTTGCTAGCCGTCCCTACTTATGTAGCTTCACAGGTTAGTGAACAGTTATAATCAAGGCTGTAGAGTCGGAGTCGGAGTCGTGGTTTCGGAGAATTTCGAGTGGAGTAGGAGTCGTAAAAATCAACCGACTCCTTTTTATTATTTTATTATATTCATTTAAATGTGAAAGAACTCATTGTCTACAGATTGTGGAGTCTCTCTGGGACTGCTAGCTCTTCGAGGATTGAGATTTTCATACGTCTTGCGGTCCATGTTATGCGCAGCATCCGTCTCCAGAACCACATTTCAAATGAATCTAAAATGTCCCGTTCTCTCTTTTTCAGGGTCCATGTCTTGACTCCATGTAATGTAATTGGGAAAACCAGAGATTGCACAAGACGGATTTCAGTTTTTTTTCATAATAGAGCGTTTCTTTCATATTTTTACCAGACTAATGATCGCCGTTTTTCGCCATTCCTACTCCTCTGTGGATTTCCGCTTGGCATTCTCCTTCCCTTAAAATCAAGGCACCTAGGTAGATAAAGTCATCGACTTCCTCATTGTCGTTTAGAACTTTGTACTTTATAAGAGTCTCAAATCTGTCAACGAATAGGATTTTTGTTGATCTCTAGAGTTCTAGACCCAGGTGTCTACTCTCTATCTCTAGTCTCATAATTCTTTACTCTCATTTTTTTATTAAATTGATTTGTTTGTATGTGAAATTCATACATCCACATACACTACGAATGTACTTACTTTAAATAATAAACGGTACGGGACGATTCGTACATTGTACGTACATAGTATTGGATGATCGGTTTTTAATCTAAAGGTAAATTTGAAATTCACTTGTCAAAATGTTAGTTAATTGTTTTTTTATTAGAATACTATACACCGATCAATTAATGAAAAAAGCAACGAGCTGACTTTTTTTACAATTGAACAAATTAGCTTATATCATGTATGTACAAAAGTGAAACTAGTGTACATATATTAACTAATACTTCAAGTCAAAAAGTAATTTGCAAAAGCCGAAATGGATCACCAAAATGTTTATCTAAATAAATTAAATAAATGCAAATATTCTATTCGTTTCATGATATGTTTCCATTTTGATAAATTTTAATTTGAACCTATTAATTGCGGTACCTACACGGATATTCAATTGCGTTGTATATTTTCGAAAGAGGTTGTACATCATACCAATTCCTCCCTTTTTTTTATTTAATGTACATATACATATTTAAGAATCCATACGTTTCAAGTGCTACATTTGAAACCGTGTAGGTCATGTGAAATTATACTCGTATTTGTTTTGGTTCGAAAGTCACACTTCGTGGGTGGTTCAATTGGTCCTAATCCGGCAGGAGTGTCCCGACAAGAGGATGCCGGGGATATCCTGAATTTATATACACGCACCACCACTCCAAGATAGGAAATACCGTATCATAAGGACAAACAAATATTTCTCCGGGGATACTTACTATATTCGACGCTCGTTCAAGTGTCGACTTCCTCGAAGCAAGATCCAGTTTCTTGGGCGTGTCGTATCGAGATGGTAGGAGGAAGGGCGGAGGGAGGGGGGGGGAGGAGGTCGAGAGGCAGGGTGAGATGAGGGTGCAAAGAAGAAGTTCGCCGAATCGATTTCGCGGTGAATTATTTTTCCGGAAAAATAAGAACGAAACTATCTGGTGTGATAATCCTCGGGAGGCCTCCCGGGTTGCGGGATATCGCGGATCCGTGTTGACAGACTTATTATGACATGGCGGCACAACCCATGAATACAAAGTGGATGCTTTAGAAAAATGCTCGAGGGAGGAAAGCCTCCTCTCCATCCTCACTTCCTCGCACTCTCACCCCGTCCACTCCCCCTCTCGCCTCGTCTCCCCCACCCCTTGCCCCTGCGGGCAGCCTCGCAGAACGCCCGGGAAATCTCCGGGCGCAGTCGGCCCTTTGTCATTTTCCGGGGGTGGGCCTGACGAATACCTGATGCGGCCCCTGACGATGATGGATAAGCGGAGACTTTGGGTCCCGACGACCCCAACGTGACCCCCCTCACCGGTTATAATATCCAAAATATCAGTGTCAAACTAGTCACCTGATCATTTATAATAAATCTTCGGCGGCTATCTAGTCCGGATTTGTTTCTATTTTTTGAAATAGAAATTTTATTTGGTGATTATTTTATCATTTCCCAATTTCATTATATGAGCTGTTATATTTAAAAGTGGCGGAAGTCCAATTTTCAGTTCCAAAAACACTATTTCTCTTTGGCTTAATTCACAATTTGTTGTCACTTCTTTTAATTCGATATGTCCAGAATCTTTAAAAATCACCACCAGTATTTTTAAATATTTTTAAACGCAAAATATTGCGAGATATTTCTCGAAATGAAGAAAAGTGGACGTATGCCATTTTCAATTATAACGCCTCATATGTACAAAGAAAATGAAAATTGCATTTCCTACTATAATATATTTGAATATATTGTCTAGATTTGTTGATATTTTAAAAAAATAAAACTAATCACCTGTAGGGACATCGGCATTGTGCACTCAAGTCTAAATATCATCATCATCAATATCATCTAAAGTCAATCACTATCCACTGATGGATGAAGGCCTCTGCAACACGCTTCCATTCGTCTCTGTTTTGCGCAACTCTCATCCCACAAATTTTCCTAATATCGTCTACCCATCTTCCCTGCGGTCTTTCTTTTACCCTTTTACATTTTCTCGGGTACTAACTTTCGTCCTTTCTTCTAGCCACATGGCCATACCCAATATAGCCACTACCCTTGTCATACTTCTCACCCACGTATTCCACTTCCTCTCTTTCCTTATTATGCCTAGCATACAGCGTTCTATACTTCTTAGAGTGCATTGGACTTTGTATAGCATAGTGGTGTTGTATGTATGTACATATATATTAAAACAAATAACAAAATTGACTATTTTTTAGTTTTATTCGTGCTAATTTAAGTACGATAAGGTGGAAAATCCATTTGAAAATTCCTATATATAATATTTAGTCGTAGAAGAAAATGATGGGGTATATACGATTTACGACTGATGGCGGCCATCTCTCGCCGAGTGAAATAATAATGTATCTGACTTCACGCGCCCCCTCCTCCCCCTGGGTCCACCCATTTTATACGGGGCCGGACAAAGAGATTCCATTTTGTGACAATATTGTGTACACACGTTCCACCAGGATCTGTGGCCTGCCAAGGTTTTTCCTATTATGTCTAAGGCTGTGAGCGCACTGTTATGGCGCTTGTATGGAAGTGGTCCGACCAAGCTCTACATCAGGGGAGTGTAACCATTCGCCAATACCGGAAAGTATATTTAGACAAGTTTAAATGAAATAGATTCCCTTATATGTATATTCCAAACATAAGATTGACTACTTAATTGTAATATGTATGGCGAAGAAATGTAAAAAATGTCAAATTTTCTCGATTTTTTGAGAACTATTCAAAAATCTTAAAGAATTGAAGAATATTGTGATTTTAATACACACAGTCCATAATAATTCAAGAATAATAGTTGTGTCTTATTTTACTATTTTCAAATCGGGCCATATTGTATATACATTAGTATATATGTATGTACATATACAAGATATAATTATTCAAAGACGCATATTTAGTATTACGTAATTAAGAGCGAACATTTTAAAAGCATCTCGAAGCAGAATCTAATTATTTAGATATGTAGTTCAATTTATTGCTCGGAAATACATATATGCATGAATGAATACGTCCAGAGGGAATGAATTTAATTTATATTTTGTTGGTATCATAAATGCTAGAATATCACCATTTCATATCGCCAATGGAAAAGTCGAAACTTTTATTATTGGGTTGGCGACCGCTGATCACAGGGTGACTTATACGGCTGTCGGCCATAATAATATATAGAAGCCGTATGAAAGGGTGTTAAGATACTACGTGTCGCAATCAGTAGGAGAGAAATTCTGTTATTATATACTTGCCGCGGTGGATTTTTCTATCGTTTTGTGGAACGACACACCACCCCCTAGACGTCACCCTCACAGCCCAAACCACCCTCAATATGGTGGACGATGCTGCAATTTCTTTCGCAAATATATAAAAGTGTCATTGTCGGTGATGAATGCACCACCGCAAAGTAAACTACGTGACGAAAGCAGACCAATTCCTCTGAACATATGTACATATGTATATACATATATGCATTTTTGAATAATTTGCATTTTGTGTAATGTGTGGTCAAATAAACTGACACTTTAATATTGTGAATTTCAATTCGATACGCTGAAAGGATTCGGAGACAGACATAAAAATATCGATTATTTAAAGGAAAAATACTACTTCCGGTTGAGTTAAAAATATATAATTTATTGAATTATCATACGTATTACATGTAAAAATGTTTCAGTCCAATCCGTTAAACGGCTTACGAGATACTTAATTTTTATTTTTTATTTATTTTATTTATTTTAATATACAAGTATACCACAGAGTCTTTACAGGTCACCCCAATATGACACTGTGGCCAGACAATTAAATCCAAAAGCTGTACCAATTTCTCTCAATTTAAAAATTTCAACATTACGATACGTTTCAACAATAGATACTAAGTTTCAGTTTGATCAAATTTATTTCGTTCGAATTATTTCCAACATATACACATACTTAACACATACACATACTTAACACATACACATTTTTAACACATACACATACTTATACACACGCACGTTTTATAAAACCATGAAAATGTGATCAGTGACCGATTCTGTATTCAAATTTTAGTAAAAATCTCAAGGTAGAATCTTTGCACGGTTTTATAACTTCATCTAATGTTACTACGTATGTACATAGTAGATAAAGTAATGTTAAATCATATTGTCACTTATTAACTGAATTCCATTAAATTGAATCAAACCATTATATTTATAAGTAAATATTTGGATTTGGTCATCTTTTAACTATACTTATTTAGTAAGTTTAAAAATTAACGTATGTAACATAGATAAGATCAAACTAATGTTCAATAGTTATTGCATGCCTAATAAAATAGTAGAAGTAATAAATTATATATGTGAAACTTAAAAATTGACCGCCAAGTTACTACACAAATTCCAATGCACTAAAATAAGTATGGAACGTTGTATGCTTGGCATAACGAGAAAAGACAGGAAACGGAATACGTAGGCGAGAAGTATAATAAGGGTAGTGGATAGAATGAAGACATTGAAATGGCAATGGACATGCCACGTGGCTAGAAGAATGAACGAAAAGTGGGCAACAAGTGCTAGAATGGTACCTGCGAGAATGCAAAAGGGTAAAAGAAAGACCGCAGGGAAGATGGGTGTACGAAATTAGGAAATGTGTGGAGTGAGATTGATGAAAGTTGCGCAAAACAGAGACGAGTGGAAGCGTGTTGGAGAGGCCTTCATCCAGCAGTGTCTGGTGAGTATAGCTGTAGTGTATGGCCGTAGATGAGTGTATGGCTGTAGATGAGTGTATGGCTGTAGATGAGTGTATGGCTGTAGATCAGTGTATGGCTGTAGATGAGTTGTATGGCTGTAGATCATGAAATTATCAATAAATGTATCTAAAACATTTTGTTTTTTATATATTTAAATTTTTTTTAAATTCACATTTAAGTAATACATACAATGTGTATACAAATCCAATATTACTTGTATATTTAACAAATTTGAAGCCCAATAAAATATCTCGATGTAAATAATTTTTATCATTGCTTATAGAAACATGCCCATGGTGGATATAAATAGCATATTAAAAAATTATTTCTCTAGTGCCATGATTGAGGAAGGCAGAAGTCTAATACGTTTGTATGGACAAGGCACTCGGGTCCAGCCCTCTTAAGGTACCTATTCTGTGTGTGTGTTTTTTTTTCATTTTTTTTTTATTTACAATTTATAAACATTCCAAATTTTACTGCTAGTATAAATATCCATGTATATGCGGATTATGCAGATGATCACGTACCCGTTGAAACTGCTCACGCACGCGCACCAATTCGGATTTTTCTTCCCTTTTTCCAGCCTATCCTCCCCCGACACTCTTTCCACCTCACCTCGAGAGAAGAATCACTTGTCAGATCAAATAAGACACATTCTGCGGGGGCCGTAGGGGGCGGGGGAGCTTGCGCCTGGGGCGGTCGCCTTATGACACGACGTGTCGGCGGCCCCGCACATAAATAAGTGAGCTCGGACTACACCCATGTCATTTATGGCCTCGACACGGACGTACAAAATCGCAAAGGTTTTAGCCCCCTCGTTGCCCTCCGAATATTTCCTTTTGACCCTTTCTTTCCGTCGTCGTCGGCTCTAATTGCTATCATCGCTTTCCTCTGCGGACCACACCCTCGGAAAACTCGCAAGGAATAAAAATGGAATACATACATACATACTACATTGTCTGAGTGTTTCTCAAATTATATACTGATAAGAGATAATATTGTCATATATTTATATGTATATTCTTGATGTATGCGGTCTACGCTTCCATTTGTTAGTTTATCTAGTCGCATGTCAACAAAGCATTAATTTTAAAAATATGTTTTACACTACACACTACAAAAATAAAACTTCCTTGTAAAAATTTCACTATATGCACATCAGGAGAGGAAGTTTTGTTTTAGTATTCCAACTAGGGTTTCTGACCCGGGTCGACGAGGATAGAATTTCCCGGGAATGCACGGAATTTTTGATGTCCGCATCCTGGGAACTCTCATCTCGAATCCCGGGAAAAATATTTCAATCATAATGTTCTTTAAATATAAAAATACGGGCGGATGTATATCCTACGATGAAACTTTTATGAAGCGAGTGTATTCTTTTTGTGTAGACGATTCCACAATGGATGAAACTCTTTAAGATTTTGATGATTATTTATTTGACTATGAATGAATAATTAAATAAGGAGTTATCACAGATCAAATATAAAATAAAATGAAAATATACAATAAAAAATTGTAGTATATATTTTAGTTTACATATGTATATCCCGGGAACGATTCCGAGCTCCAGGAATCAATCAAATCGGGGAAATAAGAAACCCATATTGCGACGTTTCGTGATGCTAACGTCACCATCAAATTAATTCCCTACCGTCTGTAAAGATGCTTAAAACTATGCTTCATCTGTATATGTATGAGCCATTATACGTATTTGATAGTGACAAAAGTCCACTTTTTCATTTCGAGAAACATTTCGCAAAGCATTAAATGAAATGTGCGTTTAACAATATTTAAAAATACTGGTGGCCTATAAAACGTTTATTCGGGTTTTCCGAGATTCTGGATATATCGAATGGAAAGAAGTGATAACACTTTGTGAAACAGAAATAGTGTTTTTGGAATTGAAAATTGGACTTCCACCACTTTCAAATATAATGACTCATATATGTATATACAGATACATATATACTTCCTATATGATAAAGTAAAAATCACGAGAAAACCAGTGACCAGAATTTTTCCGTAATTTCATCTAATATTCAGACCCTTCCATTTTCTTTCTGTCCTTTTCACAAAACAACGGCAAACTCGACTCTCGTGTACTTGCATTAGACAATTTCACGGGAAGAATTTCCCGAATTTTCACGGCAAAGTGGAATGTTTCTATGTTTCGAGCTAAACCAATCCGGCGCTGTCCTCTCGTCCATAATGCAAGACTTGACCCATCTTTTGTGTCGACGCTAAGGGCTTACACTGTAACAAGGCGAGGGCCGAGCCAAGTCCTCGCTTTAAATATGCATGCACGCCACTGTCGAACCGGTCAACCCCTGAATATTTAAAGGGCGACCGGTTCATACACGGTTCGTCATAAACGCGATCGAAAAAATCCACTTTCAAACTTGGTAACGACATCTACTACTTTGGAAAGTTCTGAAAATTTCAATATTGACTATATAGCTTTGTCGTTGAATTTTTCATGAGCTAAATTTTAATTGTTTTGAAATATTATTTTGAATATTAGACCCTTATTATGATATCCTATTCAAATGTGAATATATGTATATCCTACGATGAAACTATTATGTATCGAGTGTATCCTTCTTGTATTGACGATTCCACAATGGAACAAACTCTTTTAGATTTTAACGAGGATGTGCAATTGTATGTTTGACGATGAATGAAGACTTACAAAAGGAGTTATCAAAGACAAAAAAAATGTTTTCGTCCCTTTTAATTATAAAATCAACTTTTACCGAATCTGAAAGAGTTTTTCCATTGCTGGAAGTATTTGTGCCAAATCTAGTTTTCAGATTCTCAGTTAAATATTTTAGCATTCTTAAGAAGCTATTTCAAATAAATGTATTTTTATTATAACATTTTTTTCCAGTAAATACATAGATACATTGTTTACTTTTATGAATTTTTTTTAAATAAATAAATTCAATATCGATAAAAATTTACAAAATTGAAGAAATAAATTTTCATATCCCGACATCCTGGGAATACCGGAAATGATCCCGAGCCCCGAGAATTGAAAAAGTCTGGTAAATCAGAAACCCTAGTGTGGCGTCCAGCTAACCTCTCATAGATACCATTTGAGCTCTTCTCTTATAAATCAAAAACAAAGCTATACGATCTTTAGCCAATTTCGTACGAAGGGGTTGGCAATTTAATTAAAAATTAATTAAATTAAAATAAATCTTTAGGACGATTTCCATACAAGCACTTATACATATGTAGATACATTCATACGACACGTACACAGAATAGAGTAAAAGTCAAATTAATGCGATACCATTGTGCTCCGTGAGCTTAACTGAAATGAAGATCGGATTTTCAGGCAACCCCTTTCGGAGAGAGCGCGTGCCACTGTCACAGCTTGTCAAACGTTTGTTGTGTCGTCACCGCTGATTGATTATTATATCATCTCGAGTCCCCTCGTTGGTTGAGTCATAATGCAAAATAGCTATATTAATCCGAAAAAGGAGAGGGAGGGGGCGGACGGGGAGGAGATCTCGCCAGAGACGGGAGATTGGGGAACAGTCAACCGTCGAAAACCCCACCCACCCGTCCACCCACCCCCGTCAAATCAATAAATCTCCCCCAGGGGAAGTGTTGATGTGTTTATCTAATAACAACCGTAAATATGTGCCAAATAAAGATACAGTGAGGGCGGACCCGGAGACGCGTACACACACGAATAACAATGAAAAACAAAAAATGAAAAAAAGGGAGCGCATAAAGGAGAGCAAATGAATATGCAAAATAAGGCACCCTGTGCCGGCGAGATACAGGATGTCCCTAATGAGGCGCGTGGCTCGGGACACGTGCCGCAAGTGTACCTCTCTCGCTGTGCTGCACATGTAACAATGTTCACTTTCGATTTCGCCCTGGGCTATACTCGAGTGCGTATCCTGGAAAAAAGGAACCGAGCTCCTCTCTTTTACAATGTTCTGTTTGTGTAAAAGGAGATTCTTTTCTTCATTCGAGTTTTTGTTTTCAAATAAAACAGCTCGTTAAATCGTAAATTTCTGTTCTAATTGTGAGGCGAACGTTCTATGGTTTTCTCGTGTAGTGAGTGAATAATATGAACGTGCTCGTGATCTAGGACTAATAAACATAGAAAAACAGGTGTCTTTTCAAACTATAGAACTATGTAGAAGAGAGAGTTCGATGATCTTCCTTTCTGTTATGTATGTATGTAGGTGTGTATATTAACATATATTATCTCAAATCGCCATGAAAACACGTTAATAAATATGTACATACATACAAATGTTCATACATTAGGCCAAAGCGAAAAACGCGAATTTTGGATTTTTATCGATGGACTTATAGTCGAACCGATCTAGCAATGTAATCGTCCGCGTTAGGTTTTTCCTATTATGCTGTACATTAACATTAAAATAATATAATACTATGATTACTAACAAAATTAAATTAAAATTGTAAAATAGAAAATGATCAGTAGATCAGTAGCTATTAAAATAGATATAAGATGTATTGTGAACATAATTTCATAATAATAAAAAGCATTTAAAAATAAAAATGAAATTGTCCGCGATGGGCGATTGCATTTCGTTCCAGTTTCACATCGCATTTTGGTTAAGAAATACAACACTGTTCGTGCGTATAGCGATCGGTATTTTCATTTTTATTTTTGTTAGTTTTGAGTTCGTGTTTCGTATTTTGGAATATTTACAATAATAAAATATTAATATAAAATACGTAAGTTGTTGATATTATTAATTTATTTGTGGGATACGTATATATTTTATATTAATGGAAATTTATATTTTTTAGACGATAAAAGTAGTTGTCCACGTCGTGTTACAGCAAAACTTACAATAATATTATTAAAGACCTTGCATTGAATTATATTGTAATAATATTATATAGTTAAAAATTAATAATAAATAAATAATAAATAATTAAAAAACATATAAAGAAATTTTTACGTCCTTAAAATGTAACAACACATTCTCTCTTCGTCGTACAAGGGAACGTTTTTACATAAAAAAAATCATTGATTTTAAACAATGTCCTGTGCCACCAACCAATCGATATACATATCTTGACAAAAAATTTGAAACAATAGGCTAGAGTTTATTTTGGTTGATTGTGATAAGTTTTGACCGAGTAACGATAAATCAAAGTCACCGTTTCCATCACCATACTACATAGATTCGATAATACTAATATTTCGATAAATACATACATAGGTACATACATTTTTCAGAGTGGGTAGCATTCAATAATATCAGAAAATTTTAAATGCTGAAACTCAAATTTGCGAGAGGTAAATAAGATGTATATATACAATAAATAAATCAACAAAAAAACATTCATATATTTTATTTATTATTTATTAATATATATGTTTATATACTCTATTTGTTTATTTATTTTTTAATAACAGAAACGTTTTATTTTTTTTTCTTTATACTGATTCACAAATAAAATACAAGAAAGTCACTGAGAAACTTATTTACTTGCTTATGATCTAATAAACCTAATTCGAATGATATTCATCATTTCAAATGTTTTCTTTTGAATGCCCATAAGAGATCGAACATCTATCGCTTAGATTTTTAGTTGAAATAAAAAATAATTCAAGTGTAGATTGCATGATTTTATATTTAGATATTTAGATAGTCATAAATTGTTTGATAATTCTAGCTCCATCACAATACCTAAAATAAATACGGCCATAAATATAAATACAATATATACATCGGTAGATCAATGATGATTTTTTTCTTTTATAGAAACTACAATTTTTAATATTTCGCCATTCGACGGAATTGATACAAAATTCTGCGATAATTTTGCGAAAAAAAATCGTCAAGCCTCGCTTTATTGATGCAGTGAAACCTCAACGATAGACACATATTAAATACCCCTGTTGTTGGGTTTGAAAAACTCGGATCAATTCTCGAACACACACGATGTGGCGATTTCTCAGACGGGAACGCAACATTGCAAACTGTCTCGTCTGTGAGCCCATTCGCGAGTTGTGTGAGTGACCAATCAGCATCCAGAGGCCGGAACAATTACCCAGGATCATTCTTAATTCCGCCCTTTCGTTGCTCGGCGTGTCCGTGGCCCTTATCGGGGTCGTCCGCAATCGGAATCGATACCAGACTGTCCACCACTAAGGCTCCATGCCTCATTCTACACCTTTTTCCTTTTGTTTTTCGTCCTTTTTCTTACTTTTTGCCTCCTTTTGTCTTGTCGCTCTTTGTTTTCCTTGGCTCGTGTTGTTTCCTAAGCCGGAACGAAGCATTTTGCCGCCCTTTCAAGTTGACTTTGTACCGCAGATGGGAGCAGCAGTGACATTATCTACAGTATGTATATTCCATTATACATACATACGTATTCGCAGATTGTATAGGCATTACATATACATACATACATGTATATTAAACTGATTTTCAGTATGTACATAAGTACCTACCTAGTTATCAATTGAAATAGTTACCATTGTATGTTTACAAATAATCAACGTCTAACAGATTTATTACGCAATAAATCTAAAATGTAGATCATAAAGCAAACGATTATATACAACATATTGAATGTGCATAAACTACGAACAACTTTCACTGTGTCATTGGATAAAACAGATACTCTTTTTAAATACGATTCAAGACGAAATAGTTTCGATATTAAACTTTAACTACTATTTAAGAAGAAGATATACTGTTTAATATTATCGTCATCAATTACGAATATCATTTCTTTACATAATATTGTGTTCAAACAAATGAATGAGTAGCAAAAAAAGCGTGTTGTCTTTCACACGCACAACGTAGTTTTTTGTATTTTTAGTAAATATTTATGTTCGGATGTATGTAACATATATATCTAAAATTGAATGCGTTTTTGTATATTATATAATATATTTCTTTCGTGTAAAATTTGAATTGAGGTACAAACCTGCGGGAAATTTCAGGAGAAACTTTCAGCATATATTTATGGCCTAATATTACATATACATACATATCTTTAATTTATATTCAATTGACGTCGAGTCAATATATGAGCCGTTATATTTGAAAATGGCAAAAGTCCACTGTTTTCCATTTCGAGAAATACTTAAATAACATTAAATAGATTTGACATTTATGATAAAATTTGTGAATTAAGTCAAACAGAAATAGCGTTTTTGGAATTAAAAATTGGACTTCTAACGCTTTCAAATATAACGGCACATATTTTGACTCGACGTCAACTGAATATATTGAAGATATATGTAACATTAGGCCAAAAAATATATGCTGAAAGTTTCTCCTGAAATTTTCTGCATGTTTGTACTTCAATTTTTTATCATACAATTTTGATATACGTATACATAAACATGTCCTACATATATTAAAAGTACGTTTAATTTACTATCCATATTTGGCCTTTTTATATATTACACAATTACATATAATATATTTATGTACTCATAAATATATGTATGTTAATATTCATACGTACATATATATGTTAAGCGACGTTTCTGCTATTGTTTCGTATTGCAAACAATAGACAATGAAACTCAAGCAATCCAATAGATTGGTTTACCACATTTTATGTATTTGCCTATGTATTGATATGCTAAATTACAGAATTTAAAAGTGAAAACGCCTAATGTCGATATTGGCGTGTTTTTAAATAATATTATTATGGTTGGAATTGGATGTGGATTTAATGGAATTGGATGTGTGAACGAAAGCTATCACTTATTATATGAAACGATTCACGAGAATATATGAGTACCTACATGTTTCTGAATGTCGTTTTTTTTTTAATTTTACTAGAATATAACAGTGTTCGTATTTGGATAACTGTAAATGAAATAGACTTTCCATAATTACAGTGACGCGCCTATCTATTCAAGCCCCTTAATTGAAAGAAAAAAGTCAATGCACAGTCGTTTTGATCGTCTTTTAGGGGCTCAACTTAAGCATTGATCGGCAACCAAAAGATCGCGGTAGATCTGTTGATGGATACATATAATGTTTATATCAATTATAAAATATATTTTGACGTGATCTGTCCACTTATTTCACATTCGGACTTAAAAAATAAGCTGAAATAGTTTTCAGTTAGCTTTTATTCCATGATACAGTTTAATTATGGACTGCTCGTGTTTTTCCTAGACGATATTTTGGATATATGTATGTAGTTAATATGAACGATAAATTAAGTCAAAAATTCAGCAAATGGTTTACGGTAAGCTATTTTTTACTTTCTCGTTATACTACTTGTATCTTTACTTTTTGATATTCTTTTGTATATGGCAAAGTTCCATTTTTCTTCATTTCAGAGAAATATTCGCAAAACATTAAATATAATGTTTTACGTTCGAATTATAAGAAATGTTAACAATTTGTGAATTAAGTCAAACAGAAAGTGTTTTTGTTTCAGTGTTTTTGGAACTGAAAATTTGACTTTTGCCACTTTCAAATATAACGGCTCATATTGTAGATTCGTTAATATACTAAACCTCATGTAGGAATAATATATACTTAGTCTGATTTTATGATATATTTTTTTTATTCCGCCGATTTTGTACCCCTGGGTGACTATATCTAAAAAGACTTGTAATGAGAAAGGACTTTCTTCCCCGATCCTTCCAATTTAGATACAACGACTTACCAGAGCGAGACCGAAGCAATTAGATGATCGTGTGCGCGAATGAGATGGCACATTTCTATCTGGCTGCCCTGTCGGCGGTTTCTTTTACTAAATCAGATTAAATGGGAGGACAATCACGATTTGCATTCAAAAAATATTTTCAATGGTTTTACGCTGGCTTCTTTTTACTTCATTACAAAAGCTCTTGCTTTTTGCTTTTTACTTTTTTACGCCACAAGGGTTTCTTAAGTTTGAATCTACATACATATGTACATATGTATTTCGATTATGTTTTGCGCAACATTCACCCACGCATCCATCTTTCTCCACACATTTTTCTAATTTCGTCTACTCATTTTTCTCGCGGCCTTCTTTTCACCCTTTTACATTCTCTTGGGAACCATTCCAGAACTTCTTTTGTTCACTATTTTAGCTAAGTGATCCGCCCATTTCAATCTCTTCACTCTCTTTTTCGGATATATCAATCTACTACACCTATCATCCTAATTTCATACTTATTTATTTAGTATTTTTTACTGTCGCATATGTTTATTATTACATATATATATATATATATATATATATATATATATATATATATATATATATATATATATATATATATATATATATATATATATATATATATATATATATATGTATATATATATATATATATATATATATATATATATATATATATACATATATATATATATATATATATATATATATATATATATATATATATATATATATATATATAAATAATTACTAACTAATTCTGCTATTTTATCCTCTAATGAAATGCTATCAGGCATGCAATAACTATTGAATATTTAGTTTGGCCCTACGTTAATTTTTAGTCTTATTTCCAACTTTCCATTTCTGTCGAGCTAAATTTACACATTGTTTCTTTATTATTTGTTTCATCTTGAAACAAATAATAAAGAAACTTAATTATTTGTAATGAAATTTATTATTTGTTTCATCTTTTGATCTATTAAACTTTATTTGGATGGATTATGGTTATGATAAGTTTTGACTGATTAACGCGAATTCAAAGTTGCCGTTTCGTGGAAGCGATATTTTCAGAAAATCGTCATGTTTTTCCTTGATTACTTTGAAAATAAAAGTCATTGTGAGCTTCCTTGCGTATATATTTTATTAAAACACAATAAATTTCGAAAAAATTAAGAATTGTATGAAATTGAAGTCAAAATGACCTGTTTTGACGTAATCATGACATTTTGTGTCAAAATGACCTGTTTTGATCATAATTTTTGCGATTTTCTGTAAATAACGCTTGATACGAAAAAAGTTTTCCATTACTTTCATTGATGAAAATGTAAAAATCGTGTTTTTCGCTCCAGCCTATTTATTTTACACCCATCGATAGTGTGAATGTCTTAATTAAATTGAAATTATTTTATTTAATTTTATAATAAATCGTGAGATCATAATAATCGAATGTTCAACGTTGAAAATCTGAATGAATTATTCAAAATCATGCACATGAGATTTCGATCAATTCGCGCACTTATTTCGCGTATATAAATTTAGCCGTCATATTACCGAAAAAACTTGGCTGAAATCATAAATTTTAATAAAAATTTACGTTAGACACGACATAAAAAAACACATTTATCCTTAACACTTCATGCATTGAGAATCTCTCTTAAACACTCCCAATCTGCACACGCGATTGCGAAATATAATTTGCGAAACATTATTAAAGTATGCGAATGAAACGCGATTCCGATACGCATCGCGGTTCGTGTGTGCAAAAGCGATGTTTGTTTGTTGTTGGGCATGTTTATTACCGACGGTTGCTAGCTGGCGTAATTTTTACGATGTAATTGAATCTAAAAGAATAATAATACCGATTTAATTAATAATACACATATATTATAAATGTAAAATAATATTAAACATATACATACATGTACATAGTACGTAGGACTACCGTTTGCTAGTGTAGGGCAACTGTTTTCTGGCTCGTGGAAGCTTTTGTCATCTATCGTTTGTGCTGATTGCTTCAGTAAATAGAAAATCGTTTATCTAGTCTCATTGTATACATAATACGAGTAGGTATTCTAGCCGAGGACAATGAAGGAGTCTGTATTAAATTGAACGTCTTCGATACATAGTATGCAGTGGGCGAATAAAAACAGAACACCATTTTTAAAATCTCGTTGATCAGAGGTGTTCAAAATAAAACGATACCGATTTGTAAATATTTATAATACAAATTTCGATGTCAAGCTGCTTCTTTGCTATCAAATCAATTCTATGACGTACTCTTTAACTGTGCTTGATGATCACAAAACTCATATAAGTACATACGTATATGTACGTATGTAATTTGTTTATTATGATTTTATATCCATTCACTGACGTATTTTGGTCAAAATACGTCTGTCAATGAGTACTTGTAAATTCGTTATATTATGAATACTTGTGAATTCACTATATTATGAATACTTGTAAATTCGCAATAATCTAATATGAAAAAAAGTCCCACAAGGGTCACATTTAGGTCCCCTATTCTTTTTACTCTATATTAATGATATCTCATACATCTTCAAACATTCCTTTATACTTCTTTACGCTGATGATTTAAAAATTTACAAAACAATATACACCATAGACGATTGTCATAAGATACAAGAAGATCTAGATAGATTCTCTATATATTGTTTAAATAATGATCTTTTTATTAATCTAGAAAAATGCTCTATTTTAAATTTCACTAGAAATAAGTCAATTATTACCAATCAATATCAATTAAATCATTCAATCCTTAACACGTCATCTTCTATTAAGGATCTTGGTGTAATACTCAATAATAAACCATTAATGATCAATAATACCAACAAAGCATTTAAATCTCTTGGATTCCTACTCCGCTAAACAAAACCCTTTAATGATCCTTATGTACTAAAATTACTTTATTTTTCCTTTTGTAAGGTCTCACCTTGAATTTGCCTCAATTATCTGGTCACCTTTTTATTTATCCCATATTAATTGTATTGAGAAAGTTCAACTTAAATTTATTAAATCCTTACGCTACCTTTTTCTACCTATACCCATTCTACTGTTTCCGACATTTTAAAAATCCTTTCTTTTAACAATCTTTCTGTCAGGCGACGACATACTGATGCTATATTCTTCTTTAAGCTCATAAATGGTTTCCTTGATTGTTCTGATTTACTGAATAAGGTTAATTTCAGAATCCCAGTTCGGTACTCTAGACGCGTTGCACTATTTTCACTTGATCCTTTCAATACTAATTTCCAAAAATATTTTTATCTGCAGCGCGTTTATCGTATGTTTAACGGAGAGCTGAATGAGGTTGATCTATTTGATATTTCCCTACATCAATTCAGGTCTAACATCAAGAGAATCTTGACCGATTGATTCATTTCTTCTCCTATTCTATTTTTCCAATATTTCCAATATTTTTATACTTTAGTTTAGTTATGTAATGTGCTATTTAATCATATTATAGCTTTCATTCTTTTCCTTTTCATTTGTTTATTTTATATTTACCTTTTTCATTTGTTTTATATTTTTAAATTTCAATTTCTTCTTATATTCTATTTTATAACCTTTTCCAAATATTTTAATACTATAGTTTAATTGTGCAATGTTCTACATATTTTGTCATGCCTTTATTCTTTAATTTTTAATTTGTTTTCCTTATATTTATCTTTTTCATTTTTGTAAAAATCTATTATTGGACTCGGATGTTACATATATTATTTATTTACTATTTGTTTTTTATGCATATCTATGTACATCCTGTCTGTTGATTTTTCAATTAATAAAATAAAATAAATAAATAAATAAAATAAAAAAAATGAAATAAAATATACATAATGTCATTGGCTGTCGAAAAAATCTATCTATCGAAGTTTCATGTTTTATATGTATTTTGATTTTTTTAACCATTTTTAATTATTTTTTTAAAATTTAAATCATGGCAATAAAAACTGCATAATATTATATTTATTTTGGCGTTCAGACGTACATATGTATGTACATATATCACATATGTATGTGCTTGGACAGGGAAGCGTTTATCAAAGGTGGCCAAACGTTGAGATTTGTCTGTAGACAAGTCATTAGCAATATTCAAATTGTTCAAAACCAAATATGAACAATCGGTCGCTTGATTTTATGTAGTAGTGTTCTTTGTAGTAGGATTCATAATAAAATATTGTAAATAGTAGACCGGACATAATAATCACAATACTATTTTTCAGCACTGAGTTTTACGAATATATCAAGTTTTAATTTCAAGACGAAAGTTTTCAATATTGCAATTGTTCTCGATATATGATGTATATTGCGTAGGGTCTGTCAACTAGGGCGATTGTCATAACCAGATACTCTAGTATAGATTTGGCTGTAGACAAGTGTGGCCACTTTAATGTGAAATAGTATAATAGACCACGCAGGCCCGTATTTAAAGATAGATACATATCTACTGGAAGTTTAAGTGAACGCATGTCATTCGTCTGGAGTTTGGTACAAATCCTCGGTGTATTGCCACGTCAACGGCTCGCATCTGTTATGGAGCAATTATCGAGGATATATCCCCCATGGATTGATGGGATTCCTGACTAACACGTCCCATATGCCCTGAGAAAAATATTCAATATAATCTTGCCGAAACGCGTCGCCGACAACCGCCATCCGCTGGGAGCATTCGTTTCGCATCAATATTTAGCCAACACGCTGACACGTCAGATTAGACTTTAGGTAAATTAGGTGAGAATTCCTTTTTTTTTATTTTAAATACGAACGCGGATAAAAAAACCGTTCTCGTTGAGACTGTGATATATTTTTTTATATAAACAAACTTCAACGATGAAAAATATGTACGTATGCTGCCTAATAGCTGGCGCCAAGGTTCGAAAAGTAATTTATTTTATTTAAGTACATACTTAAACTTTTTCAATAACAGAAGACAACAAAATGGCTAACAGAGTTACTAAGCATTTCCAACAAACATCCACTTAAAGAATGGTAATTAAATTTTCTTACTGCTTATCGTTTTTAAGATATGCATTCGCTGACTCGAAATATTGTGTTACATAAATATATGATGATAATTGTTTATGTAGTTAAGAGTTAAGAAGTTCGATCACAAGTAATTATTGATGTAGTTCCACCTAGGTTATCGATTTCATCTTTTAAACTTGCTAGCAAACGATCGACTGTACTTGAGAGTGTTTTATTTGAGAATAACTTCAGGCCCATTGCGTTGGATCGACCTTTTATTACTTACATTATACATATGTACGTAAGTTAATTTTACTACAAATAAAAGACAATATTAAATAAATCTGTTTATAAAATGTATATATGATATAAACTACCGCATGTAAGATATGTACGTACACAGTTTCGACGGTTCGAAGCCGATACGATTTTGTCATACACACCTTTTACTCTTTACTCGAATTATCTCTCCCGGGATGGCTCCCGGTGTCGTCCAACGATGGTAATAAAGTCGTGCGAAAGGGCGAGCCCTTTGTCCGGTCGAGATGAACCGGTTCGAGTAATGAATGCGCTGGCGCCGATAGTCCGATCGACCAATAATTAAACGTTCCTGAGCTGAACGTCTTGCACGACGATAGCCATGGCCGATTTATGGCCGTGGTAGAGGCCACGGTCACGGTCATAGCCATCGGACTTAGTCGAGAAGGGCGGGCGGCCTCGTATGAGAGCTGCGTGAAAATTCAGTTTACTAAAAACAGATGTACACATGGCATGAGAGATATGAAATTAAATTTTCATTACAATTAACAAAAAAAAAAGCTTAATACATGAACGGCGCTTTGTTCAGTTTATAGTATAATATGTATGTATATTATAATATAAATAAAACCATTAAAAATCATTTCAAATGTCAAATAAGGGTTTCCAATATTATGAATTTAAGTTATAATGCGTTCAATGGATCGTTTTTATTGAACTATGATTCCATGACAGAATCACCAATAACCATATAGTATCTACGGGTCTACCTCACGGGACCGAAAGTGAAAAGCCCGAAAAAGCAAATATCGGAAGGCAAAGATCGAAAATCGAAAGATCTTAAGTCGAAAGATCAAAAAAAAAAGGATGCATGGTAAATGGTACTATGTATATATAATATATATATATATATATATATATATATATATATATATATATATATATATATATATATATATATATATATATATATATATATATATATATATATATATATATATATATATATATATATATATATATATATGAGTGGCATGCGGTGAAATTATTTCTCTTTTTGTCATACAGCCTTGTTTAATATGCGCGTGCAGGATACGGGAGGAAAAGCTTGTTCCTCTTGTTCCTGTTGTATCCTGCTCGCGCAAATTAAGTGAGGATGTACGACGGGGGGAGAGAGAGTTTTACCGCACGCCACTGATATATACATTTACTAACCGTTTTTCATATGTATGCATGGTAAACGAACATTTTCGACTTTTTAACATTCGGTGCGGTGTCGGTCACCCAGTATCTACATACTTGTGAAGAGCTTTTGGTGATTAAAACAATCTTTACCTTCAGGTATAAACACAGATTACCCTAACAGAATTTGCTTAAGAACGTCAAATTTATTAAGTCTCTGGTTAAAATAGTATATACATACGTATGTATAAAATTATATTGTGATAATATGTATGTAAAAAAAATTGTAAATAGATTTTGAGCTGTATACTAGTAGTGATTCTGATTTCTCGATGATTTTCATTTCTCGAGAAATAAGAATTCTCAATTTAACTTCTTAAATTTCTCGAGAAATTTTGATTAATGAAAAAATGTATATAACACAGTAAAATATCGTTTATTCGACATAATTGGATTCAAGAATACAAATATATGTTTTGGCATTATTGTTATGTAATTTTTGTATGTATGTTTTTATCTTAGTAAAATAGTAAAACATTTCAATTTTATTTTATTAATTATAACGTTAATTTATATAACTATATCTCTTACAACGTTGATTTTATTGTATTATTACTAGTCACCGGACCCCGAGGGGGCCGTGTATTGTTCAAATGTTGTAAATGCATTGTTAAAGGTTTTTCGAACCTTTTTTACAAAGCATTTACAGCAATTGAACAATAAACGGCACGCTTCCGGTCCTACCTCTAATTATTACATATGTATGAATTAACAATAGATACATTATAACATATTATTTTAAAAATACCCCTTTAAAAAACACAAGCCATCTAAAGTAGAGACAGACTTCCCGGTTCATTATTTTGTTCAGATATTTTCGACCGTGTAAAAATTTCTCTCGTTTTGTGTTGACGTTGGTTTAATTGATAAATAGGCTTCAAATAAGCACTGTAAATCATTTTTTCTATTGCCCATCAATTAAAATGTACTAAATTTTTTCTCCATTAATAACCGTTGCTATTTTACAAAAACAACATGAAAAGTAAACCTTTTTGATTTACCAAAAATGAAAAATATTCCTAAATCTTTTTGTATTCTGCCAATTTCCACGAATTTGTTATTATTGGAGAGGTTTCTATAAATAAATAGTAATAGAAAAAAAGTCAGGTCAAAAATTACGGTATATTCAATGTATTCAGAGGATAATTGAGTATTTCGAAATATTTATGCGTTTGCAATGTCCAGGTCAAAATAAGATAAGAAAAGGTACGTTAGAAAGTTAAAAATCATTCCCAGACCCGCACAGCAGTATGCACATTACCCGCCCTTTCTAATGTAGCTTTATAAAGGGCAATAGTTGTAAACTTTTTGAAAATATTAAAAAAAAAATTGTATAATAAAAAATGTTTTACAGAGCTTTCAAAACTCAACTATTATATAAATTACAACTGGCCCAAATTGTTGAAAGTGTATTTTCCCTTGTAGATATACATATAATTTATTAGTTAAATTGTATTCGAATGACCTAAAACGCCAGTTGGAATATATTACAACTGAAAATTCACTTCGACTGTAAGTAACATACATGTACGCTAAAACACTAACCAAAACCACGTTCCTTGTTATGTTGTGACTTTACTGTGATTACTTTCCACTGGTAAAACATATCGCAATTTAATTTTGATACGAGTAGTGTGTGTGTGTGTGTGTATGTACGTATATTTAGAAATATCATCGCTCCCATTTTCGGCTAATGAACATGAACGCGAGTGCATTTTAAAACCCATAATTCGTGGCAGGGCTTGAGGGCGTAGACCGCGAACATAAAGGCTCCTAAATTGCGCATTAAGGTGCCTCTAAGCGCCCTAATAATTACACCGCAAGAATTTTTAAGTGTGGAATTTTCCGGAACGCATTTACGAGAACATCCCCAAATGATTTATTGGGTCGTTATTGGGCGCCGACAAAAACCATCCAAAAATTAATATAAATTTAATCGAAAGAATTTCCATTGCTAATATTTTTATTCCAAAATCATACAAATTTCCATTACAATGATTTTATTCACATTAATATATACAAAAATAGACAAAAAACTTACAAATTGTCTGGATGTTTATATAACCCTTAAATCGAAACCATTACGTTTACAAATATCCGTATTGAAATAAGCATACTTGTTTATATAACATATACATACATAAAATTCAATTAAAATAAACATGTATTGACAATGTACATACATTTGTTTATTTGGTGTGCATTATCTTTTGATGGGTTATTTTTTTACTGAATAACTAGGGTTAAATTAGTAATTAAGTGTTGAAATAATACCGCAAGCAATAAACATCGTTCAGTATATCAAAAGTTTACCGCAAAAGCTAATAAACCCGATCCTAACCTCTCTAATATCCAAATAAACACACGAATCATCGTCTTTGACTATAAGCCGATAAACAGTCGTTAAATTAATTTATTATAATCAATCTGGATGGCCCCGTAAAATAAGATACATATGTGTATTTACAAACTCGTAAATGTCTAATGTAATGTTTTCTATATGCCGTAAATTACTGGCTTGCGCCACTTGAAGCTGTTTAATCATCTTCAAAAGAGTCATCGCCGAATTCTAACACACCAAAGTCAAAGTGAATATCATTCGACACGTCATGTCTACTAACACGCCTTACGAGTGGTATTTTTATAAAATATTACGATTCTTTCAGTGAAGTGAAGAAGAATTCAAAAAATTACCATGAGCGTTTCTGAAAGCTTTGACGAGTGATATTTTTATTATTTGACGAGTGATATTTTCATCGATTGTTTTGTTTTTTCGACATATTGTTTCAATTTACCGAATGATGACTCATTTATCATTATTATAATTATTTAAAAAGCACGCTGTTGAAAGATATTGAACCACAACAAAAAACTTTTTATGATATATACATATATATAGATATATATGTATATATTATGAAATCGCTCTGTGAAAATTGCTCTATTCAAACTTATTGACATTTTGTTCGATTGTTAAGTAAATACTAAATCATCATATGCACTAATTAATTTATATTGAGAATATTTTACATACAAAATTTATGTATGTTAAATAATTTTTTATCTTTTAAGTAAATGTAAATTGTCAAAATCATTCAAGTCATTTTTCAATTTTCTACGATTTAAGATAATCAACTGGATCTTTTTATGAAGGTGAACTTTTATATAATTTTATATATGTATGTATTTATATTTGAAATTATAATAAGTTTATTATCTGCAAATAATGTACATATACAATATATGTAGGTAAAATCTTTTCATATCGACTCCAAAAAAAATATCCAAAAAAAGTGCAACAAATTAAAGACATAATAAATATTGGCAACCATAATATGTATAATGAAATTTAAAATAATAAATAATGCAAGTATTTATAACACTACTCAATCGCTAAATTTTCATTATTAATTTTTTTATGTAACAATATTTTGACATGAAAGTTTTTTATTCATAACATCAACTTGAATGAATCAAAACCAGTTTGTCTATTATGTATATTGACCAGAGTTTTACATAAAAAATACATCGCTTCATCACGATACGATTGAACAATTTTCATTCAAGTTTTAAAGGACATTAAAAATTGACATTACGATAAAAGCACCCAAGTTTTTTTTTATTATTCGCAACGGCATAAAAATATGGCCAAATTTTAAACTATCGAATCATCTACTTGGTTAGGCACCCAAGCAGAAGTGTGAGACCTTTTTGAAACTTTGCAAAATTATATATTGATGGAATATTTTTATTCACAGATTGTAGAGTTTTTTTATAAGAAGAAGTCAGAATAAATTAAGCTTTGAAGTAACCGAAACCCCTTCATAGTTCACTGACCACCTTCGATCTTATCGAATTTGGTATGCATATGTTATATTTATATTTATTTCGAATCGACAATAGGATTTACATATTTACAAACTACATTATTTTATTATAATATAAATAATAACTAATTCGTAACGATTATTACATATAACGGGTAGGACACGTTTCTAATTAAATAAAAAAACCGTTGACGAGTCAATAAAAACCCCTCAAAGTGGAAACCCGATCAACCATCACCAATCCGGATAAGTATGTACACGTCGTCGGGCTATATACTACATATGTGTATGAGATCATCTCAAAGAGTACCGATGATGACTTTTTTTTCATTTTATATAAATTTGATTCTGCATATTATGGTGATCAAAAAGTACAAGCCGTTTGATATAATTAATATATAATATTAATTCCCATCTCGTCTTCTCATATATTTATATAGTATAATAAATACGTATTATTTTATGTCAATAGTAACTTATGATTAATTGATTCTCACTTTTTAATTGTAATGATCTATTATAATATGAATCATAATATCGTTATTGGAATATTTTATATGTCCTAACATTGATTATTGCGGAGTGATGATGTTTGAATTTATTCTGAAGTTTTCCGAACATTCAAAATCCGCCGAAAGAACCTTTTAGGTCACCCAATATACATATGTACATAGATATATATATATATATATATATATATATATATATATATATATATATATATATATATATATATATATATATATATATATATATATATATATATATATATATATGTATATGTTCATACATATGTAGGTACATCATATAGGTATAAGTACATATTTTTTTAGGATAACCTTCATATTAAAATGTCCTCGATGGCGGTGTTTCTCGACTATATCGAAACATCGGATCGCATTATCGAATCGATGTTCAGGTGCGTTAATAAAAGTGACAGGCGCGTCTGGAAAAAAAATACAATTATTACCATTCTACGGAGACGTCGGCAAAGAGAAGGTTAATATAAAGCGAATTCCAACATGACGCCAATAGATAATCAAATTTCAAGATAACGTTAATACATCGTAAACTATGTATCTATTATATTTTTTACGAGTGCTCTTTCGAGATGTCGTTTAAACCAGTGCTCCGCAAACCTTTTCTTCTCAAACCATGAATCACACGTGAATCTTTCCAAACAACATATCATAAAAATATTCTTGTACATGTATAATGGAACCTAGTAATTTTATTTTTTTAATAATGACGTCATAAATTGCAAACTACAAACTAAAACCATGCAGATTACATACTGAGTTGACCCCTTTCCTTTCTCTGAAAAGTTCGAAATCTTTTAAAAGATTCTTCTATCTAATATTTCGAACGTTTGGCTCTGAAATGTTTGAATCGGTAATGAGAGTGAATATATAATGTATGTATGTTGAAAAATAGTGTGTGTTTACTTCGTTACTATACCAATTAATCATCATTCGGTGGTTTGATTATAGTGTATGGTGTCATGTTTTTCCAATAGTTGAATGATAAAAAATGAATCTTTGTAAAACTATGTTCTTAAAAAGTGGTTTCACGTGATAATTATTCAAAAATTAGTCGCTTATATTATAAGTACACACATGTTAATAAATATAATTAAATTATGTAAAGGAGTTACTATATTTTTAAGAAGACAATTTTATTTAGGAAAACTTCAATTTTGGTAATTCGAAATCTATGTTTTCATTCAAATGAGATCGAAACACAACGTAGGAATTGAAAATTTTTACCAGGCGTCTTGAGAGTTAATGTATATTTTGGCTCCATTAGCGAATTTCCACAGCCCGCGGCTACGAACCGACAAATTTTTCCAATTGAGAACGATCCCCGACAGAACTTTCCATCGCATCGGGGTGAAATATGGTAATAGACGATGAAAAGCAAGGAATGGGCCGAAGAAAAAGCAGAAGTTTACAATTAATTAATAGACGACAGAGATGGCCGCTTTTTTTCTACTAACCGCTCCCGGCCCAAACTAATTTGCAAACACCCTTAAGCTTTTTAATGGATTTAATTGTCTCCTTCCATAGCCGCTTATGGGCAAAACTTTTGTTTTTATTCCGATCGAGAAAAAAGACTTACCCATATAAAATATAATAGCACAATGAACAAATCTCCCGTCGAGATTCAAAGGGTGATTTAAAAACAGAATTAATAGTAGTGATGTATTTTTTTTAGATCATGAAAACATGATCAGTGACCAATTGAATTCTAATCAGTCAAAATCTCGTGTTCGAATTTTCGCATGATCACAAAACTTCATCTATCGTTACTACGCACATATATGAAGTAAAAATTAAAAGCATGTTTTGAAAATTACCAAGAGCTTGCATTCGTGGAAATTTCCATTTCGAGCGCTGAGTGTATCCCTTTCCATATCCAATCATTTTTCAACTTCATTTCCACCTTATCCTATTTTTTCTATTTTTATTTATAACTAGCTGAACCCGGCATGCGTTGCAATGCCACAATAACGCACGCAATTCCCGTTCCCGTTTCTCAATGTGTTTCCCGTTTCCGTTCCCGTTTCTCAATGCGCGGGCAGGATACGGGAGGAAAAGTATGTTCCTCTTGTATCCTGCTCGCGCAAATTAAGTGAGGCTGTACGACGGGGGGAGAGAGAGTTTTACCGCACGCCACTGATATATATGTATGTATATACTACCCGCTTTTCATATGTATTCATGGTAAACGAATATTTCACTTTCGGTGCCGTGAGGTTAGGGTTGCCAGATGGTATCCAAAAGGAGGACATGTCCTCCTTTTCAATGTTTTGTCCTCCCGTCCTCCCTTACCTACTGTAAGTCCTCCTTTTTCCTAAACATCGGGTGGGACTTATGATGATTTAATTTCATGCATTGAGTTCTTGAGCATCAGAGGTGTAGAGATTGACGATGTTAAGCTACACGATCAATTTTGTAACTTGATTTCATTTCTTAAATCAAAATCAGATGAAGATGAAGCATATTAACCAGCAGCGTGGTCTGTGGTGAATGTTGAATTATTTCGTACTTGATGTTACGAGTTCGATTCGTACTTGATGTTACGAGTCTCGCTGTTGGCCAGACCTTGATTTGTCTAGGTCGATCGTTTCTTATCAGAATTTGCCAAATTTTCTGATTTTCATTGAAACGATTCCTGTAAAATTGGCGTTTCCTTCCCAATTTTCTGTTGCGAACCTTTAGTTATTGTTATATCTTAGGTTTCGCCATATTGCTCACCATAGATGTTCCTGTGGTTGTTTATCGAATATAAAATTCGTATTGTTACATGAAAGTTATTCATCGTTATTTATCGTATTAATACGATGTTTGTAATATATGTATACTGACCATAGATGTCAGATATTGTATCTATGTAACAATTATGTGGACCAGGAAGGCGCATTTGGGGTTTACTTGTTAAGCCTTCCTGGTATATTTGTAAAATAAATAAATAAATATTATGATTTGAAGTTGCACGAGCAGTGAACAATCTACTTCAAAAGTGTTAAAAACATTGAATGTTTCTCAGAACTGCTCAAAATCTGCGAGTTTTATTTTTGTATAAGCGCACATAATGCAAATGTGGAAAGAGTTTTTTCACTGATTAAAACTCAGTGGAGCAAAGAGAGGAATAGACTAAGTGTGCAGTCAGTTAAATATTTAATTCTTACTCAATATAACTTCAAAAACATGACATGTGAAGATTTTTATAATTATTTGTTAAAAAACCAAGAATGTCTTTCCAAAATTGGCAGCTCAGCTAAATATGATTAAAATAAAGTAAAATAATATAAAAAATTCGTTTAATTTCTGAATGTCCTCCTTTTTTTACAGAAAATCCTCCTTTTTACATACCTCCTTTACGTTTCAAATGGCTTTCGTGTCAGTGGTCATTTTTATCTCTTATCCGATCGTTTTCAGACTTTGCCACATTGCTCATTTTGGTCATCAATATACGTAAATGTATCGTCTGCCATTACGTTGGAGATAAAATATCGTATACAATGCGTAACAAATATCCAGAATCTCGGATACGGTGACGTTTATGACGGTACGTAAGGCTACCATAATCTATCTTCAACCTTTTCGCCTTGATATGCTATTTCAGATTTTAATTGTTTAAACGCCTATAATTCACTCTATATTTTATAAAATTTGCTCTATAGGTTCTCGTTACCTCTAATATTTAAATATTTATAGTTTTAACTCTCATATGTATATATAAATTTCAAATTTGGCGTCTAGCTTCATGTAATGTAATACACGATATATATTGATTTTTGGCCAAATATGTCAAATCTGACATTTCACTGTATATCTCCTCAGTCGGTTTTATCTGCGAGATAAGTATTCAATAAGAAGTTATGTTGTATCTAATTGTTAATATGATTTACAATAAGCTTACATACATACATCACATACAATTATTTTTAGTTATCAGCTGATTTAATTTATCTGATACATAAACTCATTTATGGACAATCACTCATTGATAATCTATTCTTAAAGCAATCTTAGTATTAATAACCTATTCATAACTGCATAAATGAGTATACATATGTATCTCCAACCGCAACTCATAACCTCAAATTTAATTGTTTAATCCTCCAAAACAAACTTTCTAACCAATACAAGTTACATACATACATATGTACACAGATCAAACAGTGATAGTATTATTTTTAGTTATCAGCTGATTTAATTTATCAGACCCATCTGCCCTCCTTTATCAAATTATCATCTGGCAACCCTACGTGAGGTAGACCCGTATGTAGATTGGACACATAATCCAGTTAGTGGTTTGAAATGTGGGAGCCCCGTCGAAGTGCGCGCTGAAACAAACACTACCGCCACAGGCACAAACGTCACATGGACCGCGCGACATGTCAACATTGGCGGTTAAACATTGAGCCATAGGTGTTGTTGACAATGCTTTAGTGCAGTTTAGCGGTCGTCGTTAAAGGGTTAAGCTCGATAGGCGTGTCCGAAACGGCCCCTCCCGCCGTGGCCAGCATGGCCGCTTGCAACATGGCCGACCGCACGATGTTGACCACAACAACATCGTGCGTGTGTTACTGCAGAACCACCGTAAATTGCCAATCACTAGAGTAAACTCCATCTACATAGGTGCTTGCTACAACCAATTTCAGATCAAATGATGCCAGTCTCGTCTCCCTTCCACATACTCGCAGCACTTCTATCTCGAGGTTTTCGAATGAGTAACTTTACCACCAAATTTATTATAACTGGTACGAATCTCCGTCGCTTCTTCTTTGTAAGTGTAAATAAAAGGTATTTTTTTTCGATTTGTATATATGATACAACTAGCTGAACCCAGAATAAGGCATGCAATTCCCGTTCCCGTTCCCGTTTCAAGTAATGGTTGGAGCTCAACTAACGTCTCTTCAACGCCTTGTCGTCATAAACCAACTGGTAGCGTGGTTACCAACGAACACATTTCCTTGACTAAACAATGGCGCTTCAAACTTTCGCGTCGGTAAAATCGTAATTACGAATATTATTATTAAGAGATTTTTTCCTGTTCATATATCATGTTCATCGGTCTCCCTCACGGGACCGAAAGTGAAACGCCCGAAAACGCAAATATCGGAAGGCAAAGATCGAAAATCGAAAGATCGAAAGATCAAAAAAAAAAAGGGTGCATGGTAAACGGTACATACTCACTTAATTTGCGCGAGCAGGATACATACAACAGGAACAAGAGGAACAGGCTTTTCCTCCCGTATTCTGTGCGAACATTAATACGGGAGGAAAAGCATGATCCTCTTGTTCCTGTTAAGTGAGTATGTACCGTTTACCATGCACCATTTTTTTTTTTTGATCTTTCGACTTAAGATCTTTCGATTTTCGATGTTTGCCTTCCGATATTTGCGTTTTCTGTAATTTAACATTCTGTCTCGTCACGGAGACCGACATATAATATATAGGATAAACAAATAATTGAATAATTTCAAATGGGTTCGCTGCCTGCGTTTTTCCGACAAATGGGAACGGGAACGAGAACGGGAACGGGAACGGGAACGGGAATTGCATGCGTTACTGTGGCATTGCAACGCATGCCAAGTTCAGCTAGTATTTTATAAAAACTTCCATAATGCATCCTCTTCAAAATCTTTGATTTTTCAAAACCCGTGTTTGTGTGTCAACAGCAACATTTGCTTTTAGCAATTCTAAAACCATGTACCTACATATGTATGTATACATACGTCAAAAAACTATCAAATTTTAACATGTGAATTTAGAGATTAGACTATTCATTTATACTGAGTTCCCTCATTTTATCTATCCTCAAGTGCGTATGGTCAATTGTTCGAAGAATGTTTTCTTTCGAAGTTTGGGTGGTTTTAGATAAAAAAAGCCAATAAATTTCATTAAACGTCTTTTAAGTTTTGAATGCTCAAATTACTATTAGATTGTGGTCATTGAGTGTTAGAACGATATTTGGAATACAAAATTTTATGTTAAATTTTAGTCAAAATATTTTTTAATTGAACTCGAAAAAAAATTCATTTCAATCAAAGTTCCAGGGTGGTGACCTGGCTCAAAAAAAAGTAACAGAGCGGCGACCTGGCCCGACTTCACTACTGTGTAGTAGTCAGAATTGAAGTATTTTGGGGTCTTATGTAAAATAAGCTCAATATGTATTGTACAGGTCACGCAAATGACGGAAACCCGTACGACAACGTGACGCTCATTTATGTAGTTCGTTATTTTGGGCTTCATTTCTAAACCAATTGCATTTTTGTAAGTCAGAGGTGACCGCGCGGGCTATTTTTTCGACTAATAAAGGACGAATACCAGTCAAATCAATATTTTTCTCGCATCTTTTCAAAATAAATAACTATGTTATGTTAGATATATGTACCTGCTATGCCCGTTCATTGAGACTATTTTTGAATGAAATGACTGTTAACTAAATACTTTTTCTGCAAGCGAGACAAAAAACCAATTTTACAGGAACCGTTTCAATGAAAATCAGAAAAATTGGCAAATTCTGATAAGAAACGGTCGACCTCGACAAACCAAGGTCTGGCCAACAACGAGACTAGTGGGAATCGAACCCGTGACACCTTGCACGAAAAAATACAACACTCACCACTAGACCACGCTGCTGATTAATAAATATGTATAAAAAAAATCCGAATCACATAGTCTGATTTTCAAAATGCAGAGATTTGGTACTAAAATAAAATAATTTCACAACATTATCTTAAATTCACCAAATCGGTCCATCAAATTGGACTATGTATGTAAATTCCGCATATTTTCTTTACTTTCATCTGCATCTTTTGTCAATGTTGGCATCCAATCTGCTAGCTATGTGCCCATTATTATTTTCACTTCCCACATTGGTCAAATTTCCCAGCGTCGTTTTTCATAGTTGATCTCTTGTTATGATTCAAAACATTCATAAACATTTTTAGAATGTTTTTTTTTATAGTTATATGATTTTCGTACAAACTAAGTAAGATTTGAATATACATATATATACTAACATAATCATTTGAAAATCTTATTTTGATAAAATAGCTCAATTACCGATCATTTGTACAGTTTTAATTAAACACATATTTAAATGTTTTGTGTATGTATGTTTAAAAACATCCTAGTAGAATTAGTAATATACGTTTTCGTGAGATGAAAGACAACAGCACCACAGATGTATATCTAATATATAACTTCGAAAGAGACTTTATATGTAAGTCTTAATGTGAGGTTTGGGTGGTAGAATCAAAAAAAATCTTGTATATATACATCTTGTATATGTACATATATTGTTTGCTATCAATATTTCCTCTTGGAAAATAGCACCACCAGCATTTAGTGCCAACTATTGAACATTAATTCAATTAATAAATTAATTTTTCTATTGCTGTTTCAAATTGTTTATATGTATGTAGGTACATAGGTAGGTAGTTTTTACTTATGATACAATCGATGAAATTTTCACTGTATCTATCACTATTAATCTATATAATCAAGCTATATGAGTAATATTTTAGAATCCTCTAGTTCACAAGGCTTTTATAAAGCAATATTAGGTACACTATCACTATAGGAATCTCACGAAAGTAGCTGCCTTGTTGAATATGGAGTAGATAGAAAATGTTTCGACGATTTTGATACCATTTTGGAATATTCGACCGTTTGATATGCCGTAGATGTCTACGAGCAAGTCGGCTAATTTACAAGCGATCTGAATCTGATAGTCGATTGGTGGCGATAAAATGTTTCTGGACCCAATAGCGGACGATCGTCTCGAACGACCAATTAAAAGTCGACGATCAATTAAGGGAGAAATTCAGAGAGCGCGGCCAGCGGCAAAGGCAAGGGGTTGCCCTTTGTCGGCGAGCGGCAAAGGAGACCGCAGGTGCGCCAACAGATAACACCACCACCATCGAATTTAATACCTTGTACCTTCAGTACCTTGAGGACACTTCGAGCCCTTTCGAGCGGACCACGGGGGCGGCTGACACCTGCGTCCCCCTGTCACCCACCATCAACGCATGCTCCGCTACGTAATTTATTCAAAAAATGCGCCTGCTTACTTCCTTTGATATCGAGTCGAGATGCGATACTTTCATGTGTATTATATACATAGGGTGTTTCAATAAGAGGTGTAGGATTTTTTCTTGAGATTACAATCACTATTACCAAGATGTTTTACATATGTAGTACATCATCCAAATGTCGCGACAATTCTTACACAGCACGGCGCCAACTGTTACTTCAGATTTTTAACGGTGGATTATTGTCAAAGACTTTCCCTGCCAAGACTTTGAAGGAAAAATAATCTAAATGGCATAAAACCGCATATTTTTATTAGACAATTGAGGCTATGCTGTTTTGATGCCTGGTATTTTTATTACTTTATCTATGAATGTTCGTACGTATGTACATATCTATGTGCGTAGTAACAAATACGATGATGATGAAGTTTTGTCATTCAAACTCAGAATCGATCACTAGTCACGTTTTCATGATCTAGAATAAGTGTATGTGTCTGTGTGTGTATATGTGTGTAAGTGTGTCTGTGTGTCTGTATATTTTGGGGATTTTTTGACCACCGTTTTTCCTATCGAAGTAAAACTTAGTACCGGTTACTGAAATTCTTATCCATACGACGTTAATTTTTTTCTAATTTTTGGTTGACCGGAAATTGTATATCTCCCGAGCCGCTCATCAAATTAGACTGAAATATTTTTAAATGTAATAGAAATTATAAACTTCATACACTAATATTTTTACCCCAATCGAAAGTAGTACTATTACTCCAGAGAATGGAGATTTTTTATGTTTTTTTTTACAGAAGTGTATTGAACTGAAATTTCGTATCTAGAAATTTAAGCTTAGTAACCAAGTTATATATACATACATATATATAAAATTTAATTTCATCCAGTGTTGGATGAAACTGTTGGATGTAAGCCTCTTCAATGCGCTTCCATTCGTCACTGTTTTGCGCAACTCGAATTTCACCCCACTCATTTTTCTAATTTCATCCACTCGTCTTCCTTGTGGTTTATTGCAGATTTAAACAATTTTAATCCAGAATGGAAGTTGAAAATCCTCTATATGTTCTACAATAAACATAAAACGTACATATTTAAATAGCAATACACATGTTAACTACGCAAGATGTTACGGTACGACTTTCAGTTCGCTATCATAAAAGTTTTATGACATTCACACAGCGTAATTTTAATACACTGACCATTAACAGTACTAATATTTTACTAATTTCACTGAAAAGTTATCTTTACTTACATTGTATTAATTTACTGAATATATCTATGTATTCTTTTGATTTAAGTCTGCTGTAATATAAATGTAATAAACTCTCATATCTAAGTAGGTGACTCATTATTTGAAAAGAGATAGCATTTAGATAAAAACCCTTTCATTCAATTCGTTTCATGCAAGTTTCTTCATTGATTGAACTTCCCATTAATTATTCTTAACAAACCTACCGAAACCACGAATCTAACATGAAAATCGACCGATGCATGAATTACATCGAACAGTTCGAGCACCACTGCATTATTGCACTCCAAACCAGCCAGAAGCACATGCCCGTTATGGTATTTTATCATGTTGAAAGATTGGTGAGGAAATCGTTTACGGCGAGAACAGTAATTCTGTGATCTCGCGCGCCTCGGCCCACCCTCGGTGGAATGTCGCCATTAGCATCTGGCGATTCGATCAGAATTTAATCGGCACGTCCGGCAGGCTGGGGTTATATTATATCTAATATCGTCGGTCCCGATCTGGCCGGAGGCGTCATCTCGAGAAAAACCAATAAAAATTGTCGACACGACCGCGGCCATATCGAGAATTTGTTTGACACGCCGGCTGATTGATACGGACTCGTATCTAAAACAGACTCTTCCGGCCCGGCCAATAAAAGATGTTAATTCTGACAAACGACACGGGGTACACTGAATTATTACTCACTAAGACCTGGTGGTGGCAATCGCATTGCTATCGCCGAACAATGAAAGCGCAAACGTGTGCTTTTCGTCTTGCTATCGCTTAGAGATAACACGTGATATGTTATGCATACAAGGTACTCGGCTTCGTTATACTTTCTCCTGTCCTGTCCATGTCTGATTACGCCAAAATCATAGCCATTGTAATAAAAAAAGACCTTAATTTCCTTTTAAATATTGTTCTGTCTACATACAATATCAAGCATAAGCACTCAATTTCAATATTTTTATATCACGACGTTGTACAAGTCTATCGTAAGAGCCATATTTTCTTTTCCTAAAAAGATTTCCACCAATGTACCAAATATTCACTGTTTTTACAATTATTGGTCACTTATACAACTTCAATGTAAACTTATTTGATTCCTATACCATAAAATTTGTGCAATGGAATTAGTGAATTAAGTCTTTTTGAAATTAAGACATAAAACTTACATAACTATAATATATGTATGTATGTACATACAAGCCCAGATCCAGGTGGGGAAAGTCGGGCATTTTCACAGAGCGGCAGATTTGGGGGGCGGCAAAAATTATAAAAAAATATATAACCCTCAAAGAAGTATGGAACATTGTATCTATGCTTGGCATACCGAGGAAAAACAAGAAACGGAACACGTGGGTGAGAAGTATGACAAGGGTAGTGGATATAGTGGATAGAATGAAGAGATTGAAAAGGCATTGGACGGGTCACGTGGCTAGAAGAATGGACGAAAGGTGGACAAAATAGGTGCTAGAATGGTTCCCACGAGAATTCAAATGATGGGAAGACTACACTAAGATGGATAGATGAAATGAGGAAAATTCAAAATTGGTGTAAAGAAAAAATAAAAATTTTAAGAACAAAAAAAATTTAAAAAGCCATGAAAGTTCGGCGAACCTTCGATGACCGTTTTTAAAAGACGATCATCAATAAATAATGGTACTGATAAACAACAGATCTTCCAATTTTTTCATTAGAATATAATTAATTATTTCTGATTTTTTTATATATACATACATATATGTGTTTTTTTAATAAGGTTTTTATTTTTTAAAAATACCCACTAAAATTTCAATAATAAACCGACATATTCAAGCAATATATTGTGACATTTTCATTTTTTTGCAGATACATTCTAAAGAAACACTTTTTTAAATGTTCAAAGATAAAGCCACTAATTACATTTATATGCCACACTAGTTTTTCTAGTCTCTTGCAGTTAGTCAATTGGATTTTTCTTGGCAGTTGACCAATTCATAAAATATTCTTATGTTGAGATGTTTTCTGAAGCAAAATTAAATATAAAAATTCTAAAAATTTATGTATATATGAATTTTCTTAAAAAATACAATTTTATCGTAAATAATACACCTACGCCTTAACCATATTCAAAATGTGATAAAATTTCGATATATTAAAACGTGTTAGCATTTAGTCATCTTGTGTCACATCAGTACGTTTGATAAATAGTAGCTCTGGGTCAGATTCAGACGATTCAAAGGAAACTCAGAGCCTATTCTGGCGATCGTACACGCCATACCGACAAACGGGTCATTTGTCCCCGTCACCCGAGTGTCCTGGGAACCGAGGGGGTGTCCCTTCGCCAAAAAGTGGGACGCCTCATCCATTGTCTTGGCGAGGAAGCGCACTCGAGAAGATTTTTCGTGCTTTCGTAGGGCTCTTTTATTCGTCTTTTTATAAATTTAATATGCCCTGTGTGTGTCTGTTTTTGTTTGTGTGCCTTTTTTTGTTTTTGGTGGGTCTGGTGTGCCACCACTAAACGGATAATTAATTATCGAGCGGCAGATCTGATGATGGTGGGCGCCTCGTCCGTGTTTCCTGCAGGACAATCGTCCGGTCGGAGACAGGATCCTTCTGCCCTATAAAACCAGCCCGTCAGGGACGTATCCGGTCGATCTCAGTGGCGGGATTTTATAAAATAAAAAACAAACATGCCTATAAGAATCCTAATGTGAAATCGTTGCAAAAGTTACTGTATAATGCATCTTTTCTCAAACGCTAAAATAAATTAAAATGCTGACGTACATTATACATATTATGTACATTTTCCGTTTTATATTTGGCCAACATTAAATATTATATAAATACAAACTGAACCCGGTATGCGTTGCAATGCCACAATAACGCATTCAATTCCCGTTCCCGTTCCCGTTCTCGTTCCCATTTGTCGGAAAAACGCAGGCATCGAAATTGATTAAAAAAATAACAATAGAAGGAGGTGAACACTTTTTTAATTATTCAATCGTTTGTTAATTTTACCCTAACAACGTAGGTTGCGAACTGATTGGAAATTATTTGCCATGCAATGCCACTCATTCCCCTTTACCCCGTTTCCGTTCCCGTTTTTGGGGATTTTTTTTACAGGAACCATCGCGGACATGTACACAATAAAGTTTTATGGTTTCAGTAAAAAAAATCGTCCAAAAACGGGAATGGAAACGAGAAAAACTGGAATGAGCGGCATTGCAACGCAAAAACTTCAAACGTGTTCGCGTCGCCACCTGGGTTGTTAGAGTAAAATAAACAAACAATTGAATAATTTCAAATGTGTTCGCTGCCTGCGTTTTTCTGACAAATTATCAGCACTGTAATTTAATTTGATTATTAAGTATTAATTTGAAACTGAAGAATTCACTTATCGAAACACCTCGAGAAACGGGAACGGGAATAGCTTGCGTTATTGTGGCATTGCAACGCATGCCGGGTTCAACTAGTTAACAATAAAAATCATTTTATCGTGTATTAAACGCCGAAAAATATAAAATAAGTGCAAGAAATTAAAAAAATAACGGCTGAAGCAGAGCTGTCATTCCAAGGCGGATATCATTCTCACACTGGCCGATGAACACAGTGCGTACTGCATTCCCCCTCCTCGCATCTGCGAGGCACGTGTACGAGGTGCTTCCCGTAAAAATAATTATTTCTGTTGATATTGATCAATTTTTGTATTTCGTGATTACATATTTCGAATCAAAGAGGTTTTGATGAGGAATACATAAAATATGAAGACCTGCATTTATTACATTTGGAGAAATAAAATAAAATACAAGTCCTGCTCACTCGCTATCCATCACAGTGCGGCAGTGTTTTAAAAAAAATCTCATATGAAATTCGGCACTGTGTAATAGACACACTTGTATGATTATACATATATATATTTATGTATTATTGACACTATAATTGATTTTTTTATCATACATATATACACATCGGATACGTCCCTTTAGGGTCGGTAGGTCTTCTTATTTATATTTCGGCCGATTGTAAAAACCGGAGGCGACTTGTCTGGACACCCTGACGCCACTTGGGGTCCAGGATTCGAGAGTCCTTAACGGCCCCAACATCTAGATAGCCCGTGTCGTCGAATTACGTGCGACCAGAATTCGGGATAAGGCGCCTCTTATAAAACGCCGATTAATATCGACATCGATAGTATAAATCACGATGCGCACCTACGAGGACAGTGGACCAAATCAACGCTATACATATAATTGAGAGAACACCGTCAAATTATTGTCTATGTATTATCTAGATATTATCATTACACCCATTGTGAATATACATATAAAATTTATTAACTTGAGATATACATTCTTGGGTATATGTATTTCATTATATATTATATATCGTACATACACATATTTCATTATTCATATTGGATTTGTATTTCAAATTCACGCCTATATAAAAGTAATACTGCCATTATTTTAACGGTAATCATATTTTTTTGGGATTCATTTAACATTTTAAAACAAACAGCACCCCAACACTAAATTACAGAATAAAAAATGTTTGCATCTGTTTATCTTCGATCTTAGATTAGAAGAATATTAAGAATAAGCTGAGATCAGTAAACCAAGTAGACTAGTAAGGTAAACTTAGGAAGAGTTCGTCGAATTTGAACGAGATTATTATAAACTAGGATACGTGCAGAGGATTTTGTATCAATTTTTATTCTATGCGATTAGGTTAGTTCACTTTTGCCTCCACTTTATCTGGGTGGTGTGGGAGTGAGCCGCTGTCAGTCAACCCTTTGTCGGCGGTATGATTTTTTGTGTCGTGTGAGAAGCGCTAAATCTCGCGGCTTTGTGCTCCATCGTTGTTATTGCTGCTAGGGCCACCTTTGTCCTCGTAGCAACAGATAAAACGACACAATGGACCGGTGACATGGTTGTCCTAGCGTATTTAGCGCAGAGTAATTTGTCCAAAAAATTAAATAAAAAAATAATAATCAAACTGTGACACAATCATTGCAGGATGTTTCCAGACAGCAACAAATGAATTAAGCATTAACAGATGGTAATTGAATTAATTGACAGATCGTTGGACAGCCCTGCTTCGGTGGAGAGCGACGATGCGCAAGGATTGTCGAGGAGACAGGTCCTTAGGCGATTGTACCTGCCGCCCCGAGGCACATTTATAAATTATAATGACAATCTCGTCGTGTCGATCACTCGATGACAGATTTACGGCGCGACCCACAGTTTTGTCGTTTGCGTAACCCATTAGCTGCCTGCTCTTCTTAAGTAGACAGGTACCCCACGCCGAAAAAATCAATCAACCGTTGTGCATTAAATATTATACTCGACGTATTTAATATACTAATGGTGAGAAAGTTTGACAAGGGTAGTTGATATAATAGAGAGAGTGAAGAATGGACGAAAGAAGTGTCCAAATGGTAACCGAGAGAATGTATAAGGGTGCAAGGAAAGTCACAAAGAATGGATGGAATTAGAAAAATGTGTGGGTAGAGATGGATGAGAGTTGCTCAAAACAGAGATGACATGAAGCGTGTTGGAAATACAGCAGTGAATTATACAACAGCAACTATTTCAATGATTTGCATAGATATTCATCATCATTTACATTGCTTGATGAAGACTTTTCCAACACGCTTTCATTCAATATTCATCCATTTAATTATCCAACATCCAACATAGCACGGGAAAGAATGTGTAAAAATCAGTTAAATAATTACTTTCGGAAAATTATCAAGTCCAAAATAGCGCCCGACAGGGATGTTTTTGGTCTCCTGATATTTTTTTTAATATACATACATACATACATGTACATAATAAAGAGTACTAGACGGATATGAATGTGGAATAACGATAGGCGGCAGAAATATTTCTAACATAGCATTCGCAGACGACACGGCGTTAATGACCAGCAATGAGGATGAAATGGCTGAACTACTTTGTATAATAAATATATAGAGTAATCACCTGGGACTAAAGATAAACAAAAATAAAATCAAAAGACTCATAAAATGCAACGCTCTAAAAGACTATCTACCTAGTTGCCTTGATATCAAGGGAAGGAGTATACCAATCGGAAATCCGCATAAGAGTAGGAATGACGAAAGCGGCGATGTTCAGTCTGATAAATATTGATGACCAAACCGAGCAAAACGGTAAAGTTTAAAAACGATCGATAGTGTGGATATCAAACCCAAATTTTGCCAGACGAAAAAACGAAAGAAAGCTAATAAGAGGCTTTTAAAAAATATGGAAGAACCGGTCTATTATGAGAAGAACGAAAATCCGTCTGGAACGATTTCTGATATTCCCCATTATATTGTATAGAGTCGATACAAGGACACTAAAAAAGAGAATATGAAATTCTAGATGCATTCGAGATATGGTGTTTGAGACGAATGCTGTGCATCCCATGGACCGCAAGACGCACGAACATCTCCATTATCAAAGAGCTGGCAGTCTCAGAGAGACTCTCCACAACATAGAGGAAAAGGGTTATTTCCTCCTTTGATGTTCCGTGATCGAGATACTAGTGACTTGCGTGAGATCGCTTTTTGCGGAATAATCACCGAACCGAATTAACAAATAAAAAAGAATTGGCAAAACACATAATAGGGGAACGCCTGGTGGTGATAACTAGTCTTGCATCTCACTCTTTTACTATATACGTTATGAGGAAGCCTCTCCTTTGTGCAACATGGAATCGAGTTTTTATACATGCATACATACATATATGCAAACGGTATATACTAATTTCAATTTACAATTGCAATTTTTTTTCTTCATCTTATTTGCCCATACCGACGGGAAGTCCCTGTTGATGACAAATTTTGGCAATAAATGCTTATGTTTTGCATTTATGCGTCACAGATGACTCATTGAATTGTTGACTTCTTTCCATATTCGGGAAATGTAAGTAGTTAATGTTCTAGATAAATATACTACATATGTATTAACAATCACTAGCTTATTATTTATATATGTACGTATGTACGTATGTTTATATTTCTTTACAATTTAATGTCAAGATGAATATTTTGACAAGTTAAATAAAATAGAACTAGGCTGTTTGGCCAATTTTGAGCGTTCACATTTTATATAATATACAATTCAACTCAAGATAGTCTGTGTGGGAGTATCAAATATTCATCATACAAACACTATTACTATTAAACTTAAAATTTGAAGCTACATATGTACATGTGATATTATATTGTAGATTAGTATAATAGCTATCGCCAGTGGCAACCGCTGTGGTTATTGTTATTACATTTCATATTCAATATACGTAATACATTCATAATAAAAAGGGAAAAGAGACGGTCATCTGCCGCTTGGCGAGATTTTATCGAAAGATTGAAACCACAAATCGAATTTCGTACTGCTCTCGAATAAATACATAGGATGACAAACAGGAAGAGCGCACTTGAGCGATGTCAACCTTTCTCAGAACCAACGAAATCCGTCATATTTTCATGATGTTTTCGCACGAACGATTCCCTTTTTCGTGTTGACAACAATCCCCCGCCATTGTTGATCGAATATAAATTCGACAATAATGCCGTTTTTAAATTGACAAACATCGCAATGTTTACGACGTCGATCAAAAAAATGTATTTATATAATGCGACTTAGCAAATAGAATCGTATAAATTTTATAAAAATATGTTGTATACAAATCATTTGATTCACTGACATTCTAAAAAGTTCTTTACTATTATGCAGTGAGATCAAAAAATTAAAACTACGTATATTTAATTACATCTTCTTCCATACTTCTTGTACTACATATATTAAAGGTATGCGTAACCATAAAATCTAAACATAAATTATATTTAATTATCATTTCATGAATCTAAAGGTGCAAATACACTGAACCGTACGCCATGTACGTGCTCGTGGTTTCCAACTGGGAAAAGCCTTTATCGCTAATTCGTACGAACTTATTATTTCGACAAGTTTATCCTACATTTTTTCTAATATGTTTGACATATTTGAAGAAATGTAGGAAGATTACAGGCAATACAAGGATAAAATATCACCGAAAAAACTCCAGGGGGTGATTTTTGAATCAGTCACATAGATCAGGGGTGCAAGCGTTTTTTTTACCTTTTTGAGTGTCTGCCTTAAATGATTTTTAATAACCTTTTTTTAAATTGTTTTCTTACAATACTTTCGATTTGAACATAATGTATTAGAAATAAAAATAGTTCAGAGTAGTCTATTCTGAACCATTTTTGTCCCTAATACATTATGTTTAAAGCAAAAGTATTGTTAGAAAACAATTTAAAAAAAGTCGATTAAATACTCTATTCGAGTATTAGACATATCATTATTAAACAAGTACTTTGAATCATACTCGAAGTTTAAAGCTATTTTTGCAACATTGCATTTTTTCTTCCGTTAAAATAAGTGGAATTTAAATAAATTGTAAATAATGTAAAAGTAAATTTCGAAAAGTCAAATTCTTAATTATGTATATACGTATGTATGAATGTGTCTACACGTATATTGTAAGTTTTAAAATAAGTTAATTTTAGTATAAAGAAATGTATTCTTGATGAACAAAAATGAATGTAAATAAATAATAGCGCAAAACAATTCAAAACTAAAGCGTCTGTTGACAAACGTTTTATCTTTTTGACACGTTTACATATAATAGCATCATTAGTTATACTTTTAGCTAAAAACATAAAATAATTATAAATAGAAAATATGCTTGGCAATTACATATTTCTATAATTGATTTTTTAGTTCTCTGTGAAAATATTATATGTACATACAATCTACATTACAGTGACAACAATAAGGCACGAGATATCCCCCATTGTCAGAACGATGATCCTTACCCCGTTCGCATCATCAATGGCTAATTCGTAATCCTTTCCTTTGAACGTCATGACATGTCCATTCAAACTGAACGGATAACATCTGCAATCCAATTTGACATTGAAGGCTTTTCAAGCACTTTGTGGGAGTGAACAGTGCATACCGCGATTCGAGAAAAACTCGACGTCGACGACGGAGAATATTATTAGCCAGGTGATATCAAACTATGTACCTGGATGCTTCGAAATACATAAAAATAAAATATGTGCGCATGTGTTCGCTCTAACCCTAAATTGCCCCACCATAATATAACAGCGCACTCGTCTAACAAACTTATGTCTGTGGAAACACAACTATTGTACGTTCGCTGAATAAAAGAGTAATATAGCTCTGAGTGAGAGCTGTAAACAGAGGGCGCGCTTGATATGCAAATTAACTAAAACGATACATTTCTTTCACAGTCATCGCCAAACAGTGGCCCGTGCTCAATTTAAAAAATAATGCAAATTCAAATTAAAGTCTAAAATTCTTATACATAAACGCAAGGATGTCAAGCATAATTAAATTCAACAAAAAGTAAGATAGTCTAGAAGATTAGATAGAAAATGTAATATTAGAATTAAGATAGAAAGAAGCAATTCAAACATAATAGAAAATAATTTTCTATTCATAATATGTACATATGTATGTTACAGTTGGTGTCATAACTTGTAAATGTCATGTTACAGTCGAAATGTATTTTCAGTTGTAATATATTCAAACTGTTATTTTTCAAAAAAATTCAACTAGCGCAAATACACTTGCAATAATGTACGCGAGTTGTAATATAACAGTTAAATTTTGACAGTTCTGATGTTTTTACGAATGCTTTAGAATTCAATAATGCGTTAATATTTGCTAGGTATTACAAATTATGGTAATGAGTATCGTATTACGATAGCTCTGAAAATTTGTTCAAAACAAAAATGTGACATTCCAACTCAATTTACAGTCGAGTCACATTTTCACGCAAACCTTACATATCCATCTAGTCTACTACCAACTTATAGTGGAACTGTATTTTCAGTTGTAATATATTTTGACCAGTTGGAATGTAACTCGCCATATGAAAATACACTTCAACTATAACGGCAGTTGATTTTTTCTTTCAATATTTTCAATTGATAGTTACGCTATAAACACTTTATCAACTTCGAGAGGTTGAGAAATTAGTGACCAAATGATTAATAAATACATATCATCATCATAATTTACCATTCAGCATCCAATGATGTATGAAGGCCTCTCCAACATACTTCCATTTGTCTGTTTCGAGCAACTCTCATCCATCTCATCCCACACATTTTTCTTATTTCGTCTACCCATCTTTCTTGCGGTCTTTCTTTCAACCAAGCATTGTTTTGGATACCATTCTAGCACTTATTTTGTCCACCTTTCGTTCATTCTCCTAGCTACGTGACTGGGCCCATTGCCATTGTTTTTACCAACTCACATCCATCTCATACCATCCCACTCATTTTTCAAATTTCACCCACTCATCTCCCGTGTGACTTTCCTTGATCCCTTTTACATTTGAATATTTATTTCGTCCAACTATGAATTATTACTATTCTATTTCACAAATATAAAATGAATAAATAGGGTTTTGATTGCGTGGTAGGAAGACGTGTGGAAAAGACATTTATCTAAGCCCACAAAACTGATTTTAAAATATGTTAAAAAAATTTAATCAAATCGAGTCAAGTTAGGTGTGACAGCTAGTATTTAGAACAACATACATATATTCATATAAGTATGTACATATGTACACATGATAAAAAAATCCGTAATTCCCCAATTTTTCGATCAGAAACCCACACCTGTTACAGTTACTCAGCTTACAATTACATTGACCCGTTTAGTTCCAATTTTATTTGACCCTTCAAAAAAATGTTGTCGACTTCTATCGCATTGGCGGAAAGCGGCCGTAGTTTTATGCAGTCGCAGCTACTGCACCGAGTTGCAGTAAAACTAACCGAAAGTTACCAACGAAACTGCACAATATACAGCCCCGGTATAACTCAACCATTCATACGTAAGTATACTTCATTTGCCGCAATACAACGCGAAACTCGACAATTGCAAAATGTACTAGTAGATACATACATATCCATATATTTCTAAAAACAATCTTTTGCGATCTTCTAATGTTTAAATATATGTTCCGAAAGTATTATATTATGAAAGTCCCAAACGAATATACGAATACATATAATTAGATTAAATATTTACATGTATTTTACAATAGTATGAGTGTGTTAATTGTGTCCCACGGACGTTTCTTAAATCGCTAAAAAATCCGCACCGGAAAGACGTCACTTCTCTGAGACGACTGGGTTGAGGGTTGGGGCTGGTGGAGGATGGGTGAGAGTGTTTCCTCAAAAATGCTCACAGTCTTAGATGGGAGGGGTTTTGTGAGGTGGTGGGTGGGTAGACAACCCTCGCCAAGGGTGGTTGTTTTATTTCACAACATCTCGTCGCTTGCTCTGCAGCGATACAATAATATCCAAGTTGACACCTCTGCCTCGTCAAGTGGGGCGTAGCCGAGATCTTTATAATACTTTCAACGATTTGAATAATATTTATTATTAAAATCATTTTAATTTGACGTATCGTTTCATAGTATGATTATTATCAACTATAAGTATACAAAACATTAAAATAAATCTTTCTTTTTTCTTTAAAAAAAAAAAATTTACGATGATTAAATGATAAATCAACTATTAATGTTTCACCCAATTTGTGAAATATCTCATTTCATGAAAAAAAAAATTTAGTTCATAAACGAGTATAAACGAAATAGGCGAGAATTGTATTTTATTATATAAAATGAACCAATTAGATATTGGCACCACCTATGTTCTTTTGGAACTAAGCCAAATGACGTTTCACCATATTAAATATAACGGGGTTGTGGAATCGGAGCATTTCAAGTGAAGTCGGTAATCAATATTTTTATTTTATTTAATCAATAGTACATATTACGTTATGTGTCAACTAAAGTCTCCAATTTTATTAAAGTAAATCAATTGAAATTTTCTAATTTCTGAGCAAAACCGACTGTTCTTCTGTCTCATACTTTTTATTTTAATTTTTTAATTAAATTATTTTTTTTGTGTATGAAATTTATGCACATACACTATGAATGTACTGTTTATTTATTTACAAATAATTCTGTAAATTGGATAACATGTCAATTTTAATTGATTTTTTAAAATTATTTTTAATTTGTACTTAATTTAATTTAATGTATTGTGAAAATCGCTATTTAATTACTAAAAATTTTCAAGTTCAAGTTGGAGTCGGTAAATTTTTACCGACCCCACAGTCCTGAAAAAAAAGAGGTACATATGTAAAAAAGTCGAAGTCTCAAGATCACAAAACTTCACTTATTGATACTTCGTATATATAGCAAATAAAAAAATAGCATTTACCATATATATATATAAATATGATGTTAATAATATTTAGATAATTTAAACATGCAGCCGAATAAAGATATATACATAAATGTTATACCATTTTACATACAGGAGAGCCGAAAAACAAAAGTACTTATGCACTCTGTGATAAATGATAAAACAATAACGTAACACATATATCTTCATTCAATTATCGATCTATAATAATATTAATAACTCATGACACAGCCGCACACGTCATATATCTTTATTCACGGAAAAATTAACTCACAAACACGAATCGTTTCAACCTCTTCCACTTATATCTGAGACAAACAGTGAATGCGTATCGGTAGAGGATGATACGTGTTTAACAGTGAAACAGTTTTATAAAATTTTAACATACATATGTATATATTTATTCGGCCGAACGCTTCAATTGAGTATGTATGTATGTAGGTACATCTGTCATATCATGTTACTCGCTCATTATACCGATGCGGGAAGACTCGGTAAAATACAGCTCTGATGCAATATATGGTTATGGGATAAGTTTGCTGGTGAAAATTTGGGAATGGGGGAAGATCCGAGTGCGCCCATGGCTCTCGTGGAAAGTCCCCTTGCGTTTCAACAAGGCGGAAAAAGGAAGAAGTCGGCGGAAAACAAAATGAAAATTGTGTCAGCGGCGGCGCTCGTTCGTAGCGACATAGCGTGCCGCCTGGTGCTGCCTCCTGTTACCTGCTGCCCCTACCATATTTCCCCTCTAGCCCCTGTAAACTCCACTAGTCTACAAAATACTATTATAATTGATTACCTCCAATATGCGAGTTGGATTGAATAGTTTTTACAAACTTTTCAATGATAATTAGGCCAGAAACTTCTTAATAAAACTTAATACATACAAGTTGTATGATACAACATATTTCAATAATGTATAATAATTCAAAAAAACTATAATTAATTTTAATACTCTTTCCTTCCGATTGATTTTTTTTTAAATAAATGTTATTATTTTAATCAGTTTTTTAATATTTTTTAGTTTTAAAAATTTACTGTTTATATAGTATTAGTATTGTGCTGGTTGATAATTCATTAAAGTGGTTTTAAAAATATTCTTATATACAAAGGAAATTGCAATATGTCCTCAATATATTCTCTAAACTTATATACACCTCCTGTATTATTTATTTTTCTTATCAATACTAATCAATTACTTGGGGTTGATCGTATGAGATACCTTGTCATTTTACTTGATAGTAAAGTATCATTCCGTTTTCATATTGATTTAATAATAAGCAAGGCATATAGGAATTTGGATTTCATTTTCAGACTATCCAAGTCTTTTAAATTCCATATGTTGCCATGCTTTTCAATTTATTTGTAAGAAGTCATCTGGAATTTGCTAGTACTGTTTGGAATTCTTTCTTTGGAGTATATACTAATAATTTAGTACGCAAAAATAAAAAAATCCATTCCAATTCCATTTAAATTTCTTCACAATGATCGTTTTGTTTCCTTACAATTTAGGAGGAATATTTATGATTTATGTTTTTTGTTTAAGCTATTGAATAATAATTGATAGTCCATCTTTATTTAGTAAGATCCTATTCCTATGTCCAATCAGATCCATCCTGAATTCTTCATTGTGTATTTCATATGTTCTACCAAATATATCTGTAATTCCTTTTTATAGCCTTTAACAGTATTCCCTCTCCTATTACTTTTCTTGCTTTAAATTTCTATTATTTGATCATTTTTCATAGTAATAAGTATATATTTGACTTTTAAAATTCGCCAGATAATTATTTAAAAGTATTTAAAAACAATAAAAATAAAAATCAATAGAAAAAACATGTGAATATTAATTCCAATACTCACTTTTGGAATAACAATACTAATTTAAAAATTGCGCTCATACGTATCTCATAAACGAGAACAAACCAACACAAATCATTATCATATTCAAATTGAATGGGTCAGACTTAGTAAAGATTGATTAATCTCCGCTTCTGTATTTTTTTGTTGCTGTAGTTAATTGTTTAATATAATTAATGGAACTTCATGTGTAATTTTATATATTTAAACAATATATAGAACAAAGAAGAAATTCCACTGTATATACATATATAAAACATCCTGAATGGAGAGTCAGGGGAGATATTGAGAATCAATTCCGGAAAAGCATTTCCGGCATCCCATTTATATTATTAATCCATCGGCACGCTTTGTTCCAACGGGCCAAATTCAATCAGCGCTACATTGTCGAAGGCTGATTAGGCCCCAATTCAGACCGGCGACAAATACTATTAAATGTTTGCAGACAAACGAACGGACCGACTTTAAATATAGTCCGTCCCCGGAATTCGTGTCCGTCTTGCGCCAAGACGGACACAAATGCAGTAAATCACGCTGGAAGTGGAGCCGAATAACTAAAGTGCGGTCCTGGCCTGATTTGTTGACCGCAAGAACATTTTTCTCAGGCGGGAATTACACGGGTCACCCGCTACCGATACACATTGAACATGTATTGTGTTTTAAATTTTTATTTTAATCCTTACTTCTACAATAACAAGTATTTTTCCTTTCAAATATACATAGCTATTTATGTAGATCTTTGTATATGTACATATTTATTTTTTACATATGTATGTATATACCAGAAAGGCCTTACGGGTAACCCCAATGCGCCTTCCTGGCCAATTACAAACATAGCAGCATTTTTTTTTTATTATACAAGTCGCTGAATTACTAGACACTGAAAAACTCGCAAATTAACGAGACATCTATGAATTGTACATACATTTTATTGTACATTAATCAATCTCAAATAGTGGTGACATATAGTAGGTAGGAAGGATATTTAGCCAATTTTACCGGGAACCGTTTCAACAATGAAATCAGAGAAAATTGGCAAACTCTGATAGGAAACGATCGACCTGGAGTCAAAAATATCCAGGTCTGACCAACAGCACTACAGATATACTCAGAAAAACTCTTTTCAATCGAGGTCAGCTCATGGGATCGAACCCGGCGCCTCTCAACGCTAAGTAGAAGCTTAACGACCGAGCTATGCTGCTGGATATATACATATATAGTTCCACGACATTCGTCATATGGAATTTTAGATTTTGTGCTTAAATATATTATAAAATTTAATTTATATAAACAGAATCACAGTGGAATCAAATAACAACATAAACATAAGATTAATATAAATACTCATTCATATACAAAAGTTTAAAGTTTTGTACACTCACTGAAATAAAAACTCATCATCATTTTAATATTACGTGCTAACATGCCACAAATAAAGACACTGTAATTCCTAAGCAAATATAATAAGATTAAAATATAAATATATTTCCTCTTACTATGTGAGAGCATATAAATGTATGTTCATGTGTAAAAATTTACTAATGTAGTGCAATCTGTAATATTATTACAGTGGTCCTCATTTTGACTGAATCTCTTATCCGAGCAAACTCTTATTCATCTCATCCCACACATTTTATTTTAATTTCATTCACCCATCTCCCATTGCACAGTCTTACATTCTCGTACCGTTCGAGAACTCATTTCATCCATCTATTGTTTCTTTCTTCCAGCTCCACCTTATATGTATGTGTATATCCACCTTATATGTATGAGTATATTCTGCCCGGATCCACCAAGATCCCAGGAATTCACTGAATTTTTGATGTCCCGTGTTCCGGGAAATTTTATTTCGAATTCTGGGAAAAATATTTCAATCCAAATGTTCCTTTAATTTTGTAATAAGGGCGAATGTATATCCTACGGCGAAACTATTATGAAGCAAGTGTATCCGTTTTTTATTGACGATTCCACGATGAAAGAAATTCCTTTAGACTACGATGAAGATGAGAAAATTGTGTGTTTGACGATGAATAGACAATTAAAGATAAATCTACAAAATAGCATAAATAAAAATAGTCAAAAATCAAATATACATACATATGTACATATGTATATGACAGGAGGATAAACATACCATTAAAAAAATCCTTTTAACAATATAAATAACTTCAACAGAAACTAAAAGAGCTTTTTTCCATTATTGGAAATATTTGTTCCAAATCTAGAAATAGGCTTTCCTATACATACAAATATCAGTCAAAAATTCTCACAATCACTATATGTACATACATACTTCATTCGTTGATCCTTTCAATACAGTATATGTACATATATATTGTATATCACTGTTTATGATATATTTCAACTTAATGATACATTGCGAAATAAGTCAATTCAGATTTAAGCCAACAAAAGTACATATGTATATTAAAATAAATGAAACTTTAATATACATTTATAATTGTTATTAGTCACATACAGTCTATCACAGCGGCTATTTCCATGCATTAATATAAAAATACTTAACAATCTCAACTGATATGGCATGAGATTTTAATCGTGTCTTTTCGTTAATTAATTTGATTTCATAGAACATCTTCATGTATGTAAATTTTATCTACATACATTTTCATAATGAACCGGTTCGCCTGAACCGGTGCTGGCCCACCGCTCATCGAAGACAAATTTCAAATCGTACACGAGCCTCTATCTCGATTAACACCATTTAGGAATACTTCAGCGTTAATTGTGGAATTTTCAAACTTCAAGCGCTCCAATTGAAGCTCAACCATTCCGAAATCTATTCGGAGGCAATTATTGATGGAATTTTAAATCATCGATACCGATGTGTCGATTTCGTGGGTGGTCACCGTTCGTATCTCGTTAAATAATTGATCGAAAAAGTTTCGGTCGCGCCACCAAACTATGCAACGATCGTAAATCTTGTCTGAAAAATTCGCCGGGCGTATTTTCAGACGATGTTGACGAGTGCCAAACAAGTCGTCAACGGGTCAAACTGTACGCGTGTCTTTCAGATATGCCAACGATTCGACTTTACAACGCACTGTACATCAGTTTCTATTTCCGGTTTGCCATTTCAACAATTTAACGGGTGTGCGCTGGTTTTTATTATTTTTTTTATATAAAGCTAAACGGAAGGGCGAACGCGTTAAATTGACATTGACGTAAGCTTACTATAAAACTGCTCGAATTTTAAAACTTTTATTTTCATTTAAATTGATTACACTGAGCAACTACAAAAAAATTACTGAAGCGGATAATAACCAATCTCTACTAAATTTGACCCGCTAAATTCGAATATGATAATCTTGGCTTCTTATTATTTATGAGATATAAGCGTTTAAGCGATGCGCAATTTTTACAGACTTTTAATATTTGTAGTCTTTAATTCAAAAGCTAGTATTACTGTGCCAAAAGAAAGTATTGGAAAAGAATTACTAAAAATTATCGAAAGTATTACTGTGCCAAAAGAAAGTTTTTTCCTGTAATATGATAAGATTATTTTGCTAATTTGTCACTTTACCACGTTTATAAGGATTGGTTTTTTATCTCAATACTTTTTTTTAACTATCCAAACACTTTTTGATATAATCATATAAATGGAATAATTATACATTAAAAAAACTCCATATGGGATATTTCTTGACATTACTAAGGTAAGAAAAAAATCTGAAAATTGTTCAAAATATATGATGAGGCGAATTGAAATAAAAATTACTAAAACCAACCAAGCTTAAATAAAAAAAAAACCTTCGAAAATCGGTAAAATTTTCCACAAACTTGTTTTATTGTTTTATTTTTTACAGATTCCCCATGATACAGAATATCTTTTCCAGCTGGAGGGGTTTCTAATGTACATACATACATATGTACATACATACATATATCAAATTAACTAAAACAACAATGTTGAGGTTTCCTTTATCTGCAACTTCTTCTCCTCTCTCATAATCAGATTCCCATATTCACCACCTACATACATATGTACTTATAATTTGGAAAGATTCAAACTTTTCGTACGGTCAGAATCGATCGATTTATGTAATATATATGTATATTCGGAAAAAAATCTATATATAATTTATGTATAGTATAAACATTTTGCGTTTATTAAGCGGCGACCGTTTTCCGCATTCAGAATAAAACCAGTCTAATTTTTCCGGGTCGTTCAGTGCGGTAAAATGGGAAAACGACCGATGGGGTGGGGCTGTATAAATTTATACGGAACGAGGAAGTGCCCTGGCCACTTACAAAGGAGGATACCATAAAATCCATTAAAAAGTATTATTCATTTTCCTAATTCTAGTACTTTGGTAAATCCGAGGGCTTGGATCTCGTCCACACTTTGCGTACTGACTCAAAGGAGAGGGGTGGGGGGGGGCTGGGTGCTGTGGCTGAATCTTTATTAATAAAATTGCAACGAAATAAGCCCGTACCCCCTAAAACGGGATGAACCGCAGTATAAGAAGTGGTTGGGGTGTAGTATTATAGGTGGCGGTTTCGGGTAATAAGGAGCTCCTTACAAATTCCCGCTTTCTCGCCGAAATCGCCTTGGAATATATCCCTTTTTTACTGTTTATTATTGCTCGACGATAAGCGATGAGTGGGGATGGGGGCGTTTTCCTGTAAATCCCAAATTTTATTTTATTTTTTCGACCGCAGAACCTCAAATGGGGATAATACAGCACCGAAAGAAATACTCTCGCTAGACTAATTTATATATTTGCATTAATTGTGGATTTAAAACTTGAATAAAAAACACAACGACATGTTATAAATTCGTACATACATACATACATACTTTTGCATTACACAAATAAAATAAATTTCACATAAAAATGGAAGGGCGTCATGCATTTTATTATATAACGTTTCAATAATTGAAAAAAAAATTATATAAAAATTTAGTCCGAAATCCGGCAGCTCAAGTCGGCAATTGCACGTAAACAGCAGTACGAAAAATATTATTCAGTACACTTTATATGGACACATTAATATCTCCCGTAATATTTATGTATGTATGTTCGTGATGTACAGAAACAGCAGTAGCCGACAGGATCTATTCATCAGCAGTACATATTGTTTTATTTTATGCACACTATCAGATTGCTCCAACGTGACATATTAAGTTATTAAACAAAAAATAAAAAAATATACGTCATGAGTTAGATCCCCCACGCGGTCCAATTTTTTTCAAATACCTTTTAAATATATTCAATTTAATATTTATATTTAACTAGCTGAACCCGTACATTCGTACGTCGTTTTGTTGTAAGCGGTCTAGCTTACGTACACATGTACATATGTCGAATCGAAATTATATAGTACGGCGAGCATTATCTCAGACAGAAAGACGGAATATCGAAAATATATAAGATATATGTATTTACGTTTAAACACGACATCTATGGTCAAAAATTGTACAGAAGTATTGTAAGTATTATACAAGGCAAATACAAATATCGATTAAACGTTGATACACAGAGACATCTATGGACAAATTTGCAGCATTTATACAAATTAGTGCAAATCGAGATGCTGAACTACTCGAATTTTTTGGGAGAGAGTTAAGACATAGACGCCAATGTTTTGAAAACGTTTCAATGAAATCAGATAAATTGGCAAACTCTGATAGGAAACGATAAACCTTGGAGTCACATTACCAAGGTCTGGCCAGCAGCACACACTATGGATAGAACCCGTGACCACACAATCGAAAGCATTACATGCTAACCATTGATCTATGCTACATGTACCAAACAAACCGGTTTTATTTGGCCACTGTGGAAATACTCACGCATGACATGATGTTTTAGTGGCGAATGCGCCCGCACTAATGAGAGTGTTCTAATGTACATATGAATATTTTCAGAAAGCCAAATTGTGGCAATATTGACTCGATGATATGACGAAAGCAATATTGCCCCATATCGTAATGTATGTATATGTAAGCCGATTTGCCATACACTCCTCCAAAACAAGCATGATGAAGTGAGTATACGTAGATGTATTCTTTTTCCGTGCACTGTTGTGCCTAGCTGTTGACGTGCAGTGCTGGATAGTATAAGCGGACCTCAATGGAGAGTACCATTTGGAAATGAATTCTAATATGTAAACATCAATTTTCTGTGTTGACGAGTTGTCGTGATCATAAACTAATATCGAACAACCGACAATTAACAAGTGACATTGATATAACATTTTCTGAAAAAGTTTTCATCTGTCCGAGCAATGCCGGGCAATTTGACTATATTATTCGACAGTACAATCTTGAGAGTAGTCACCAATCTATCCGACTGAAATTCGGTTTAATTTTTGCGCATCACCATTTCCGCCGGAAAAATCCGGAAAATTCGTCCCCTCCCCCTCCAGCGTTTTATCCAGCCACCTCGTCGTTCTTTCTGTGCGGGAAAACTCTATAAAAATTAAGCCTTACGCCGTCTCGGCGCGTTTCATTACTGGTTTTCTTTTAGTGCACGTAAAATTCGCAAAGCAGGGTAAGACTGAGGAGAGGGGATGTGGAGGATGGGCACACACCATGCCTGGCATTAAGTTTTTGTAGGGCCCTTCCTTTTATTTGCCCGCTTAAACCTTATAATGCCATTACAAAGATTTTCGCTGCGCATTTCATCTCTGTTCTGATCCCGGTCCCTCTTCCCCTCGATAATGCGATTTTAACTTACACACTTACATTTAATATACAACACTCGTTTTTCTCGCTTTTTTCTACGGTTATATTTATCCGTTTATCCCCCTCTTCGCTTTATTGTGTTATTGTTTGAGAGTGCTCTGAGGATCGCCTCTCACCGTAATGAGGATAATTTGTAGAGAGTAAGTGTTGCATCGTATCGTTAAACAAATTCCTTCATTGATTACACACACACTTCGATTTCTGAATTAATGTGATTAAAACAATATTTAAATTTACTGAAAAATTACCTATTACATACATACATATAATCTATCTGACTTAGCCCTGTCGTATACCTTAGCATGTGTAGAGGATCAGATACAATTTTTGATTACTGATTTACTGAATTTTTAAGCTGTTTAAATAATTAATTATAATTTTCAAAACGTTCTATCGTCTTTAGGCAGAGGACCACTGATATAATTAGTACAATAAAAAAGAAGACTTTAAAATAATGATTTTTATCGCCGATTTCAGAATCCAAATTAAATGGTACCTCCCCTTACCGGTGCCCCTTTTTTTAAAGTCTTTATGTTCAATTAGATTCGACTGAACTTTTTTACATACATATATAATAATAATTATAAATTTTATACAATAATATTTTTTAAATATTTTTACCTCAGCCGGAAGTAGTACTTTTAATCTAGAGAATCGAGGTTTTTCTCAGAAATCCTTGGGTGTATTAAACTAAAATTTCATATCTAGAAATTTAAGCTTAATACCAAGTTATATATAAAATTTAATGAACACCCGTCAACCAAACCTTTAACAAACAAAAAAAAATCTTTAAAGTTAGTAAACCGGAAGTGGGATTTTTTCAGAAAAGTCAAAAATGCTATGACACGATTTCATTCACACCACTAAACGTATCACCCTGAAAATTTATATTTTTATTCTTAATGTACAAACTTAGAGTTGATAAGATTTTGGCCCAGAACTCGTAAACCGGTAGTAGTAATTATTTTTAAAACAACATTTAATTATTTTATTTTGACCATTTCAATCATTTCTTTCCTTTTGATGTTTTATTTTTATAATATTTCTAGTAATGTTAAGTTATCAAATTTGAACAAAATCTGACAACCGGAAGTAGATCTTTTGTCTTGTGTATATTTCCCTACATTTGCGCTCACTTCGTATCGAAAATGCTCTCATAACCAGTATTTATGAACGTATATAAATGTTTCACTATCGAATTTTGTCTTTTATACTTCTTATATTCCTCAAATACATTGATAAAGTCATTGATTGGTAACATCCATATATTTTTTAATATAATCATATAAATCATAATTATCACATAGACGATTATTTTAGCATTCAATGCTAACCCCGTGTCCTTAGACCATCCTGTGTGAATGGTTTCATTTTTTTATTAATTTTATTATTAATTTTATTAAACAAACACATGTACATATGTAGATTCATTCATGCATTACTACTTTATGTGTTGTTTCTTTGTTCGATTTCTATATTATTTTAACTTTATTTATGTACGTAGTTAGCAATAGATAGTACATACTATGATCATGCCAAAATTCGAACTCGAGATTTTTACTGATTCGAACCCAAAATCGATCACTGATCACGTTTTCATGATCTAGTTTTATTATCTTAGAACTTCTTTACCGACTGCTTTTCCCAGATTAATTGATATTTGAAAAGTCATAAATTCATTATAAATCATTTTTATTACTATTAATATTTAATTAAAAATATATTATACTATACGTAGTTATTTCCATCAAAGTTTTGATAAAATATAACAAACAAATTCAGAATCCAATCCAACCGCAGACTCGCATCAAATCCGGGAAATGCCTGGTAAATATTTTCAACAGTAAACAATCGTTATAATAAAATTTGATTGCGTACAAAATTCTCCAATGTAAAGCCCCACTTTACACGCACCCACCGCCTCCTCATCCATCCTCCTCCACCCCCGTCACATCCCTCTCTCCACTGCCAAAATATTGTATATTTAAATGAATTAATTTGAAGCGACGCTCGAAATCGGCGACCGGAGATGAGAAGAGAACCTCCAGTGGGGGAGGGGAAAAGCCTCAAGATTGAAGGGGTGAGGTGAGCCACGGGGGATGGGAAAGCATGGAGACCTACGTAGGAAGACGATGAGGGGGTGGAAGAGCGCGGTCTGGGTGGAAACATGGCGGTCGCTCTTTTTACAGTCCCCAACGTGTTACAACAAAAATGTTCCTCGGAGTGCTGTCACGGGGTGTGTTCCGGGGTCCCCCAGACCCCATTTTCTCCCCCTCCCTGATCTCCCAGACCCTCCGCCGTTCCGCCGCGTCTCCGGCTACACACTTATTATATAAAGAAGAACCACCTTCTTTTGCTTAATGCCTCGAGTATTAAGCGGCGCGGCTGTGAAACCCCCCCCCCTCCTTCACCCCTCGCCCAGCCGCGAGGGCGGATTCCCCGAGCCCCCATTCTCCCATCCCGAGATGGGGGCCCGCCCAAGAACTTATTATCCCCTCTCACTCCCACTCCCACGGCCGCAAACCCTATTATACTTTCCGCTCGCTGTTAATCTTGAAAACTTTAACTTGAATTCAGGGATGGGGGTGGGGGTGCCGAGGGGTGTGGGAGGATCGCGGGAGGGAAAAATGGGGGGTAAAGGACGCGCCGCACTTTTTTTCCACTTCAGCAATTTTTATATTCACCAGGTGAATGCGTATATGTATGAGCGTACATTATGTAGATGTGTATGTATTTTTTAAATAAAAAAATCTCTCAACATATGCCTAGTTCAGATATTTCATTATATGTATGTACATATGTAGCAACGGTCTATAACGCCAAACACTTTTTAAATTCTCACAAAGTAAAATCTGTCTGCGTTTCAAAGTAACACCAAAAAATAATTCGAATATACATACATACATATGTGTGTAATATGACGATACCATTCATCATCATGGCTTTCATAAATTCGATATAGAGACGAAACGTCAGAGGCCAAGCGCAAGTTTTCCTAAACAACTACATATGTACATACGTTGGCTAAAGCGTTTCGCATCAGATTTAGTCCACTGGCTAAAAAAGTTTTAAAATCTTATTCTAAAATTTAATTTTCGAATATGGTTTAAATGCTCAAGCATCGTGTAAACAATTCCATCTCAGAATCAATCATGACCATTTTAACACCTAGTTTTATACGAAGCGCTACACAAAAACTATACACTACACCAGTGCTACTCAAACTTTTTCAGCTGGCGGACCAGTATATATTTTTCAGTAATTTTCACGGACCAGCATCATATTTTAAAATAAAAAAAGGTTATATACTCGTATGTATGTGGTTGAAAACTCGTAAACAAATAAAAATAAAATAAAATCTAATTAGTAAAATTTATTTTATTGAATTCAAAGAAGTACAGTATGTACATATACATATACTTAAGGGTGCCACAGACGCTCTGGAATATCGGAGCGGTATGTCTTGCGGCGACCGATGTTGACGCAGACCGTAACGTGTGTAGGAACATTCACCGCCAGGTCGAAGCGCATTCAGTACGCCGCACGTCGAACCAAATTCTGTTCGTTCACCGCACGGTCTACCAAAAGACATACCGCTCCGATATTCCAGAGCGTCTATAGTTCCCTTTAGACAAAGATAAAACATGAAAATAAAAAAAAAACTAATGAGACATATGTACATATGAGCTTGTTTGTTATTAGATAACTTATCCAGTCATGATTTAATCGAAGACAATGCCACATGCAATGGATCATAAATATCCACACTATGACGATGTTTTGTTTTAATTATACTCATTGTTGAGAAACCAGTCTCGCAAAGGTAAATTGATGCAAATGGTTAAAAAGTTTTCACTGCAAGTTCATAAATACATATATGGGAAGTTGTGGTTTCAAAACATTTTTTTTAATTCTTGATTTGCAGTCAGATCAATTAGTTTATCTTCCAAATTAGGTGATATATCATCATTCCATGGCAAAAATGGATTTCATATCCATCCTTTTCCCTTTCGTGGATCGTCATTTGGTGGAAAATAGAAATCGAATCACTCTGATAAATTTGTCAAATGACAACTGATTATATCGCGCAAAAACGTCATATTAAGCTCCTCTCCTCCTTCGTAAATAATATCAGCCAAATTGTGAAACATGTCATAGCAATCTTTTGAAACACGAATCTTCCATGTTTTTAGTTTTCGTTTCAACCCATCTGTATTGTCTGTCATTGTGAAACAAGATGACATTCTTCCTTGCATGGATAACTTAAGGTCATTCAAAATGCAAAAAATATCTGTCAAATAAGCTAGCTTGGCTATCCAGACTATATTTTGATATAGTCCTGACATAAGCTATTGTTTTATTTTTTTAATTACGTCTTTCTTCGCGGACCGGCTACCTTCGGTCCACGAACCAGTAATGGGCCGCGGACCGTAGCACTGCACTACACTGTAGGTCAGTGGTTGCCACGCGGGCTATTTTCGGGCGTAGTTTATATTTTGAACCTCTTTTTTGACCAGTCAAGATATTGATATTATTCTCGCATCTTTTGTAAATAAATAACTGCTATGAATACTTATGGTATACTATGTAGAACCTGCTATGCCCGTTCATTGAGACTATTTTTGTATGAAATTACTGTTAACTATTTAAATACTTTTATCTGTAGGCAAGACATTATTTAGCTGTCAGCAAGGATGTTCATTTTATTTAAAAATAATACTCTCAAAGGAGCCAAATAGTTTAAAACTGGAAATGATGCGTAATATATTGCATAAATATTTACATTAATTTTGATTTATTTTATTACAATAAACCCCTGTCAACTGCATATATATAAAAAATTAACCGTAAGGATAATGCTGGAAAAATGAACTACGCACAAAAATAGTTAGTATGGCCACCTCTCCTGTAGATAGACTCCAAAAATACCGACATATATCACTACCGGTACTGCCGAAAAAAAACCGCTACCGGTATCTACCAGTGTTGATTTATTTAAGTAATTTGTGCAATAATTAATCAATAATCAAATCGTTTACTATTTTCGTAATTATAAAATAATACATATATCAAGTCTAAGCCGCATTAATTATCGATCAGCGAGTGTCAAAAAATTAGTAAATACATTTTTGCGTGCTCCTTGCTTAGATTTTTTTTTGTGTGGAAGGAATGGTTTAGTGAAAAAAATCGACGAGGCTTCTCATCGTTAACAGTCAGTTATACATGTGTGTTTGGAAATAGTCTCAGGCATAAGTACGATATTTTTGGCATACTTGACATATCTTTGATTTTAAATTTTCGATACACTCAGCAGCTCCTTTGAATGGCAGGTCAAAAGGATACTGAATTTTAACTCATTTTTCTACTAATCCGTAGAAACCAACCGATACAGCGTTTTCTTCTTAAGTCAAAACAATCCAACTAGCACCTAATTAAAAAAAAATCGGTACTACCGGTAGTCTATTTTGTAACGATAGTACTAAATGTTGAATTTTGAGTAGATCGGTTTCGGTAGTAGCGGACTGATGAGAGTTGTATGAACTACACATTGTATGAACGGGCTTTCGGTGGGTATTGGAAAATCAAACTGACAAGTAAACTCATATAGCCGTGTCAGCATTTCTAAATCCGACTCCACTCTGTACCAAAGTCCTACGACGACATAATAAAAACAAGCATGAGAAACAAAACATAAAAAAATCATCTTCATCCATGAAGACGACGACCTTCCTCCCACCACCCCTTGTCTTAAATCCCCTCCCACCCTTCCCATCCCCTACTTTGGAATAGCACAATGGCGCCTGCCCTGTTTCGAAGCAAAGTACTACGACACGGCAAGCGTAATTTCGAATTCGCGCCTGGCAAAGTGGTGTCACTCGCGGCCCTTTGTGAGGCCCGTCAAAAGGGCCCGCGATCCCTTTCATAGATTCAAATGTGCGGCAAAAATCCTTTGTACCTATGGTAAGTAGCAACAAATCGAGTCGAATCAAATTGAAATCGTTGAAAATTGAATAAAAATCACCTGTCGTCCGATAGCGATCTGTCGATACATGTTGGTTAATTATGATGGAAATTGCGGCAATTAAAATAGTTAAAGGTCGAACATGACACAAATAAAATATATGGATAATAAACGAACGATATCATTTCAACGTGAAACGAATTACAGTGGGTAATAACGATAATTCAATTATCATGCTAAATTAAAACTTATATTATTATATTTATAAACACGTGGGCGTATCAACATCATACATCGTGACAAATACGGAACGAATATTAAGTTAATTCATTATATTACCAGCATTATATGATTATTTACATTATAAGATTTTTTATCAAAATAATGATGGGGTAAAATGCTGTATTGTTTCCAGTAATAAATATTCCAAGATTTTATAGATATGGTATATCTTCACAATACGTATGCAGATACTTAAATATACTCATATGAATATTCATATCAAAATTTAATTGAATAATAAACTATTTATGTAGTTGTGTAACATTCTAATATATTACTATACATACATACAATATATACATAATTTTATGAATTTTTGAACACATTTCATAAAACAATATTTTATTTTATCATATACATATCTATGTATAATATAAGTATGAATTTTTTATTCAAAATACGGCAATTTTGAATATATATTTAGTAATCAATAGTAAATGTATATATGTACATATATGTATAGATATATACAATTATATATGGCTGATTGTATACATAATTTTATTTACCATTGAGACAGGTGGATAAAAAAATTACTTTCGCGATTTTTTTTTTATAGATATGTGAAACTATGATGTTGAATTATGTACTACATTCATACATATGTTGTAGCTGAAAAAGACAATAAAAATCAAGAACAATAAGATGTCGAAATCAAATTAGAAATTAGTGATAACGTTTGTTCTTTTACGCAATTTATCCCAAAAACAAAAAGACACAGAAGTTATCAAAGAAGCCCGATGGATGCTGGTTGGATGAAAAAATAAAAAGGAGAAAATGTATAGAATACATTGGGATAGGATTTGCATAACTATATTTTATACTGAGATGGCTTTTATTCGCCAATCGATGTTGATAGTCCAATTGTGATGACGTGAAAGATAAATCAATAATAATTGAATTATAATCGAAGAGGTTGCAAAACATATGAGAGAATATGTTTGAAGAACGAATATAATTAAAAATTAATATTTGTAATATATGTATACTGACCATAGATGTCAGATATTGTATCTATGTAATAATTATGTGGACCAGGAAGGCGCATTTGGGGTTTACTTGTTAAGCCTTCCTATATATATATATATATATATATATATATATATATATATATATATATATATATATATATATATATATATATATATATATATATATATTGTTGCTCAGATTCAGGATGTAAATTAACAATAACAGCATTGATTTCTAAGAAAATTTTTAAGGTAAAGGAAGGAGGCTTCTAAGATACATTTGTAGCCAGTAAGTATTCTTAACAAAAACATATTTTGACGCAAAATGCCATGAATTACATCAAAACAAGTCATTTTGAACTCCTTACATTTCATAAAATTCGTAAATTTTTGCGGCATTTTTTATATTTAAATTGAAGTCATATACACAAGTAAGCTATCGTTAACACTTACATTAAAAATAATCACGGGAACATAAAAAAATACGATTTTATAAAAACAGTGCTTTCCCCATACAAGCAACTATTGCAAGCGCGGCACGCTTTGTATGGGAACTACCGGGCGAAAAGACGACTTTAAATTCTCGTTAATCAGCCAAAACTTATCATAACCGACTCTTTTAAACTGAAATAAATTATTGTTATTTTGTTTAAATCGGCACACATACAGAATATTATATAAACAAGAAAGCAGTATAGTGAGACAAAAAAAATAATAAATACAAATAAAAATATAATATTCCATGTGCAATGAGCACCACAATGTTTGTTTATTTTTTTATAAATTACTTAAAAAATCGAAAGTATTCTAGAAAAAAATAAATATATGAAAAAACATTTCCAAATTTGTGTAAAGATAAATCGATTGGTAGGAGGCGTCCAAAATTCCAAATCCAAATCCAAAATTCGCGTTTTCCGCTCCGGCCTAATATATTATATAATATATTATATACATATTATATTATATTAAATTTAATTTAATATATTATATTACATATATTAAAAAAAAACGAAACAAATTCAAGTACAAGTCTTAATAAGTTTTAACAGAACAGTTCAAAATTGATTGACGAACCAATTGTTCTGAAATTTACGGCCCACCATACACAATCCACCACTTAAACATAAAATAATATAATATACCTACATATTATTATATTATATGTAGGTACATAGTATGCGACAAAAATAAAACCGAGCGGTTCGGTTGCGGCGAGGGTGGGCTGGTTTCCCGCCGCTAAGAAACCATTGTAATTATTATTTTGAACGGTACAGATTACCGGCAGCCGAGTTGCCACCTTGAAATAAGCCTCATTTTAAGCTAATGGCGAATTGAAAGCCGGGGACGGTCTTAAAGGCCTCTCCTTACACCCTCACCACCCCTCCCTATAAAGTCGACCACCCAACATTCACCCCCCCCCCTCTCCTTTACGTACACCGCCACCGTAAAATATACAACTTATAATGGCAATAAGAAAATCGGAGGGGGCGAAACTTGGGCCGTCGGAGAGCCCGAGATGACATTATTATGTAAAAAAGTTAACAAAGTAAAGCTTTGTATATGAAAATTTATGTAATAATATACCGGAGGGGGGCGGGGGGCGCAGAGCAGTAGAGCTTTTCCCTCCTCCCTCTGCGTCCCTTCCATCGTGGACTACCCTTGTTTTAGCACATTTTATATTAAACATAAAGGAGATAAATATTTTATGCGCGATGGCGGCGGTGCGGCAACTTTCTTCGTTAACTTGCCGACATTAAAATCCGGTACAATAGTAATAAAACAAAAGATTTATTATTACCGGCGAAATTATGATGTATAACGGCCGCCCCGGGGATGGAGTGGAAAAAAAACACCGGGCGAACGCTCCAAGCGCGTTTTTCATTATTATTGTATTAATAATAATTTTAATATTAATAATAATGACGACGCGTTGTTTATGCGCGTGGGGGGAGGGGGGAGTGAGAGCTTTTACGCCCTGCATAAATTACCTAAGACGAACATCCATCGGAAAAAGTATCATCCATCGCCCGCGTTATCCATTCACTTCGGTTAGTTCTATCAAATTAATATTTCCGAACCGTTGACATACATTATGTAATACATAATGTATATGTATATAATGTATATGTATATAATGGGCCAAATGTCATTAGTCAATACTGTAACTATGTAATATCTGATAATATATGATTTCCCACGACCTATCGTGGGCTTGCGTCATATCAACAAAACGTCAAATAAAATATTTCATTGATTTTTAATCTGGTCATCCAACAAATCGATTTATCATATATGTATGTATCTTTTTTTAGATTAGATTTTGATTTAAAAAAAATCAGGGCTGTGGAGTCGGCGTCGGAGTTGCGGATTCGTAGTATTTCAAGCGGAGTTGGAGTCGTAAAAAATCAACCGAATCCGTCTCATTTTTTTTATTATTTTTATCTTTAATAATACATACATATGTGTACGGTATGTGTCAACTATAGTCTCCAATTTTATTAAATTAAATCCACTAATAAATTAAAATTTAGCAATTTATTTATAAAAACATTACAAATAAAATCGCTGCATATTTTGATGTTTTGTGGTCATAATTTAATAAATTGGGTTATATGTAACTTTTTAGTGATTGTTTTTAATTCCTTTAATTTTTTTTATTTTAAAAATCACTATTATTTCAACTACTAACAATTTTATACTTTGGTAAGATAAAGTCTATCTTACTAAAATTGTTCAAGTTGGAGTCGAAGTCGTATCATAAAATAAAGTCGGAGTCAGAGTCAGTAAATTTTGAACCCACTAGCTCTGAAAAAAATAGTAAGTTTAATTCGGTCGATTGTGATTAGTTTTGACTGATTAATCAGAATTCATTAATCGTTTTCGCCAGAAGCTCTTATATAAAACGCGCCACTTTTTCGAAAATCATTTTAACTTCAAGATGATATGGTTAGTAGTGCGAGACCTCTTGAAAAATTCCCAGATTGATTTCCAACTACATTTACTCAACCTTACAGCTTTTGTTTTGTTCCTGTGGGGATATCTGAAGGAGCAGGTACATATACATACATATGAATTGAAGAGCTTAATTAAATTAGCTAATGGTTCATTTGTGTCCATTTTATTTAAATTGTTTATCATTATCAACAGTACTATCTTTAATTCTATGATTATTAGTTATTTAATTTTTCATCAGTACTACGAAACTTTTAAATCATGTCTTAGCTGTTTTGATTGGTTTAATAATTATTTTGCCGAAAATGAATCGGTAAGTTCTTAATTTCTGAGATACATGTATTGTGGTTTATGTACCTATATACATAGATATGACATGAGTTCATTTACGACGATCAACTAATTTCGCAAATGAATTATTTTCTGAAAACCTGCCGTTGAATTTCAATTGGTATAGAATAAATAAGAATGTATGCAACTCGCACCGATCGTTTTCCGAATTTTTATTCCCGATATCGACGTCACCACATCGGACGTAACAAAGCGCTATATAGGCGGAGATTTAGTGGAGGACACCGGCGCTAATGGGGGCCCCCGGGTCCCAGCGGCCCATCAAAAGAAATTATAAATTAAACAAACACCGGGGACCATGGGACTCCAACCCGTTTGTCTCACCGTAATTTATGGTCAACACAAACACTCACACTGACGCCGTACGACTGAATCCCATTCATGAATACGACCTTCGGATACTATTCAACACACACACACTCGAAGTTTTATTGAAAAATACTTGGTCTCGGTCACTTTTATTTTCTTATTATTTTCCATAAGTTGGAAGTATCCTCAAAAGAAACATAAAAGATAGTCACAGTGCTATCCATTGTTCGGCAAACCTTTAACAATGCATTTACAACCTTTGAACAATACACGGCCCCCTCAGGCTCCGGTGACTAGTGATGACTAGTCACCGGACCCAGAAGGTGCCGCGTATTGTTCAAAGGTTGTAAATGCATTAAAGGTTTGCCGAACCTTTTTTACAAAGGATTTACAACAATGGAACAATGGATAGCACTGTGACTATCCTACCTCTAGTGATGACATATGGTTGCGAAACTTGAATATTGAACGCTGAATGCTGGATAAGGTCCAGTGCATTTAAAGAAGTATGGAACGCTGTTTGCTCGGCATAACGAGCAGATATAGATAATGGAATACGTGGATTAAAAGTATGACAAAATTGGTTAATGTATGTAATGGTTAGGGTTAGGGTTAAGAGATTGAAGTGGAAATGGGCTGGTAATATAGCTAGAAGAACAGACAATAGATGGACGAAATAAAATTCATTCTGTGATAAAATAATATACTATATATTATTCTGTCATATTATTGTGAGTCTTTTTTTGTTTTATTTATTACTTACACATGAAAAATACATTTTCAAAGCTACAAAAATATTGTTGAGGAGATCTTCTATTTTTTGCATTTGGTTAATTAATTTTCAATAGTCATTTAAATTTCAAATCAATAATGAACCCTTATAGATGTAGACTCAAATACGATACACATGTTTAATGGTTTTTCGTACGTGTGTTAATTATTATGAATCGATAAGCTGCGTTCGCCCTACTGATCTACAAGGTCTAATAAAAGTCTCCAAAATGATGTACTGTGGGATTTTTTTCCCGACGTCGTTATAATTATGCCAAGATCGGATCATCCCTTTTTTGTCTCCCATGTATCCTTTTTATTTCTGTCAGCGTCTCAATTTTTTTCCCTCCTCGTCGAGATATTGTCCTTTATGGACGGGATCGAAAAAAAATTGTCGCCAGCAGTACGTAACATTATATGCCTCCGAATCAAAGGTATTTGTCATTGTAAGACGATTCGAAGCAAAAAATAAATAAAACATTGGTATTTATTATATAAATATATGTATACTACCTTATATAATATTATATGAAATATAATTATACATTATTTTGTTATAAATATATTTCAAATGCTTACAAGCTTTTGCACTTTACATCATTAAAATATGTACATATATGAAACATAAAATAGATACCTAAGAGATTTTAAGATTTTATTCAAATGTTAGATAAAAGTTATGGGCAATCTTATAAGGTAATAATGGTTTTAAATTACAATATGCTAGCTTTGGCATTAACTGCTTTTAAATGCCAAATAAATATCTTAGTTATTAATTTTTAAGAAATTTCTTATTATTATTTATATATGTTCATGTGATCATTTCAATACTAGTTTGTTCATACACGAACTAATCTGGCCAGTAATATTGTACAAAATTAACAAATGAAATACATAGTTCGTTTATACACAAACTACATGTTAGGCATACGGTATTCTCAATTGTTTATCCCATTCTTTATGCTTCGTCTGGGTTTGCAATATTTTTGATATGAGTGGAAACGGGTATTATAGCTACGTTGAAATGAGATTTCCATAGGATTTCCCTTTTAAATACTTGGCGTTTTGACATCTTAAAGGTTTTGACAGCTCAAAATTTTTGACAGCTAAAAGTTTCATGCAATACCTGATTTGAAGATAGCTTTTGACTGTTAGCATTTAATCTAAAACCAATATTCGTGTATAAACAAACTAGTATGTTCATGAACGAACCGTAGTGAACACCTGGACTGTAACATACATATGTACATACATACATATAAAATATTTTGCACTAGAACATACTTACATACATAAATACAATTATTTTTCATTTCAACATATGAAATTTTAAAATCATTACAAAACGGCCTTCATATAATTTTATTTAATCTACATATGTGTTTGTATGTGTATGAACATACATATGTAATCGTTATTAATTTTTTTTTAATTTATTGACGAACCAATGTAAATACATGCATACACACAAGACTCTTTACAAAAATTATACAAGTATATTATAATATAAATAATCATATACAACATGCAACATGTCTACATTTCAAAGTACAACTAATTTGCTTATTGAGCGCTTAACAGACAACAAAAAAATTCACACCCATAGATAAATCGTCAATTGAGTGACAAATTTGCATGTGAAAAGCAGCACATGTACCCATAAAAAATAAATATATTAACAATAAAAATATCGTCTTACCGACACAAATGTGAACCTGTCGTTGGGTGTGCCTACTTTTCATTTTTTGTGCCACCATTTAATCCTTTTGACGATATTTCAACAGGTGAAATCCTCCGAATTATATTTTTACTACAACGATCTTATTAAATGATACAAAGGATGCGGGGCTCGTTTCACTTGTCCCTCTATATATACACATATATATAAGCTTGTATATAATATAAGCATACACACCTATACAAATTCATAGTACATTTGCTCTTTTTGTGCCCGCATTAGTCTCGGGTTATTTGAGAAAAATCTGTCCTCAAGGTCCCCCGGACACCTAATATGTTACCCAATCCCAATGTACTTTTCATGTTCTCCGTTATCTTATATTGATAATCACCAGAACGAGATCTGTTAGACCTGTACCCATATCTAACGAACACATACACATGTGTATATGTATACATGCATACATATATACCGAAGTGAATTTATGTTTGTAAAGCGATACTGCTTCGAGCCCGGAGCTTGTTACCGCTGTGTTTTACTAGCAACGTTGAATAGAAATAAAAATTTACGACGAATTTGAACCCCTAAACTCATATTCGCCCATTCGTTATCTCAAAGTGCTTACAAGGTTAATTTTATCTTTTATTAAATGTATTTTTTTAATATAAAAACAACTGTCAGGGTGAAAATCGACAGTTGGACAACATTCGGTAGCATGATTCTACCATTGCCTTTTATTATAATATTTATTAGTATGAATATCATACGTTTATAGACAATGATTGTAAAATTACGTTATAAAAATCTAATTGAATTCCTATGTGTGCATTTAATGTTGTAGCAAAATTACCAAGCTCTGCTTGGAATCAATATAATATATTATAATATAATGGATATTTTTTATAATCGACACAAATGAATTGGATCCACAATGTAAGCTAAATTTTGTCTAGTGCGTTGTTTATTTGTTCCGATATATGGAACATACAGCAGAGCATGATAATAACAACCGGAAGTGGCAGTTTACTCTTGTTCGATTTTTCTTCCAATATTTTTTTCGACCCCTTATACATGTCTGCTCTTCACGACAAATTCAAGTATAATTCTTGTATCAATCTGACGAAAATAAAAAAAATCACTAAATTTAATAAACTGGAAGTGGGATTTTTTCCTATTAGAAAAGTCAAAAATGTTGTGACCACAATTCTTTCCACACCCCTGAACGTATCACGCTGAAAATTTATATTTGTATTCTTTGTGTTCTAACTAAGAACTGATAAGGTTTTGGTCAGAATTCGTAAACCGGAAGTAGTATTTTTTTTTAAAACGATGTTTCATTATTTTACTTTGACCTTTTAAATTATTTTTATTTTCTTGATATTTAATGTGTATAATAATTATACTGGTTTTAAGTAATAAAAACATTCGAACAAAATCTGACAACCGAAATTTTGTATTGTGTAAGTTTTCCCTTAATTTGCGCCCAATTTGTATCGAAAACGCTCTCATAGCCGATATATGTGAACGTGTATGTATGTTTCATCGTCGAATTTGGTATTTTATCCTTATTATATTCCTCAAATACATAGATAAAGTCACGGGTTGGTCACACCCGAATTTTTTTTAAACAATACAAATCGCAACGAAAAACACGACACATTCATCGTTTTCATATATATATATATATTTTGTAAATAGGTTTTTGAGGTCTTTTTCTTATTTAGCTGTACATTAACATTAGAATAATATAATACTATACTAACAGAATTAAATTAAAATTGTAAAATAGAAAATGATCAGTAGATCAGTAGCTATTAAAATAGATATAAGATGTATTGTAAACATAATTTCATAATAATAAAAAGCATTAAAAAATCAAAAAATATGTTTTTTTTTAAATTCAATAATATTGCTTAAAGAAAATAATAAAAAAAATGCCTATGATTATTAATCATAAATTTGAAAATAAAGAATCATTATCATCCGAAAATTTTTTTTTTTTCCACTTTTCATTTATTTTGTAGATAAATCCATACTCGCATATACATACATATACACATATATGTATGTATGTATGTACATATGTGCGTGGGTGTCGAACCTTGTGCTTTTGGCAGTTGGCCGGTCGCGTTATCGGCCCGCTTGTCAGTAGCTTTGTATTCTTTTGAGTCCAACCTTCGTTAACACTAATGGATATTAGTGAGCAGCACAAAACCTGTATACGAAATAAACGATAATAAAACTGACTGACATTAATTTAAATTATCAGCTAATGTATGTTTATACTTATTTATATAAATGCCCCGAGTTGTCCCCGATAGTTGTACACTGACCATTTATATACAAGCTTATAATATATAATATATCTCCATACCTGTCTACATACATACGAGTGTATACCTACCTGTGTTTAATGCGTACGCTTCCGACTGGCGTTTTATAATGTGAAATGACTCAGATGTAAAATCCTATACGTAATCATCGTCGACATTCACACCGCTCACTGGATGAAGGCCCGTTCAACATGCTCCATGTACATCTATATGTACCTACATATATGTACATACATATTAACATAAATATATATTCTATATTCAGGATAAAATAATAATTCTGGAAATTTGGGAGGGGGGGGGGGGTTTGTTTGAAAACTTCGAAATAACATATGTATTATAAAATAAAATATAATGTCTTAAATATGTATGTAAAAAATAGTATACACCGCAGCCAATTTTTTTTTTAATAAAACAGCTTTTCTTAGATTATATGGATTTTAATGTAAGATATTCAGCGAATTTCCGGTCGAACTTAATTGTTTTTTTATATAAAAATTATTATTATGACTACCTTTAGAATCAGGGCCCTTCAAATAACACGGGTCTTGGGAATGTGCCCCCCTCCCCCCTCATCAGTCCTATCTATACGTCTACTCCATTTGACTCCAGAAATCAGCACATTGACCTCTCTTATTTATATTATTAATAATATATTATATTTACATACAATAATTAAAAAGAAAAACATTTTCCCATCCATATTCATACCCAGTTTTTTCTCTCCTGCCATTTATGCTCTACCAGAGCTATGGAATTGCTTCAAAATTTACTGATTCCGACTCCGACTCTAACTTTATCGATTTCAGTATTCTTGTCAACGTTTAAAATTGTTAGTAATAAAAATAATAGCGATTTTCAAGATAAGATAAAAAAATTCTGGAAAAAAAAGGAAAAAAACACTAAGAATTGACATGTAACCCAATTATTGAATTATTGGTAATGAAATAAGTATAAATAAAAATTCAGTACATTTATGATGTATAAATTTCATACACAAACAAATCAATTTAATAAAAAATATTTTATGGATAAATTATTAAATTCTAATGTATTAGTGGATTTACTTTAAAAAAATTGGAGACTAGTTGACACATACAGTAATTCTACAGAGTTGGAGTCGGATTCCGACTGCACTTGAAGGCTCCGAATCCGCGACTCCGACTCCGACTCTACAGTCCTGGTTTTAGCTTACATACACATATACGTGTATTACTATGTGCCCTCGTTTTACATAGCATATGCAGAATGCAATATTCATCTTTCATAAAATAAAATAAAAATAGTGAAGAATAGACGAAGCCATAGTAGATTGAAATATTTTTATTCTGAAGAATTCAATGGCTTTCATCGGAAGACATTGAAAATAAAATATTAATAAAAATATATCATCTATGGGTTTTGATATATAAATTTGAGTGAGTATATTTGTATTTTTATAATATATCATATATTTGGGAAGATACACAGTCTATGTATTCCAAGCTTTAATCACTTATTTTATTTTTTAATTTAAATGCCAATTGAAATTGATTAATTTCACGGTTCTGAATGTCTAAATATAAAAATTTTCGTTCGAATCTAAATAAAGCACGATATTTTCATCAATCATTATTTAAAATAAAGTAATAAGCATTAAGGCAAGCAATGCAAATCGACACACAGTGCATTGATGTATTTAAAAATAAATGGCTCATACATAATACATACATATCTATAATACACATTATCTATAGACAAACGTATGCGTACATAGATATGTACACATATAAATATCAAATCATCTACATTTTCATACTGCGCGCAAAAGTCGTGAGAATGAACCTAAAAACAATATTTTAAATGTGCAATGCGATTATATTTCAGTACAATCGCTCTGCTTTACTGGAAAAAATGTTCGTTGATCATATACAATTAGGGGAAACGAATAATATGTACGTATATTTTAGACTAGATTATGTACACGCGTGGGAATTGACCACGGGAAATATATAATAAATATATGTATGTATACGTAATGTATACAGTAAAATTTGCACGCAACACTTGTACAAGAAAAACATTATCACTTTGAACTCGGTTTATTATCAAGGCAATTTATTTCATGAAAATCTTCTCAATCTAAGATGTGACTTTTTTGGCGCAACAGTTTCTATCAATCACATTTGCACTGTCATTTTTAAAAGTCCCGTATTTGAACGGTTGTTAAATTTTCGCCATTTTCCGCACTGATTTACTTATAATCTGGTAAAATTCGCTGCTGAATAATATCAGCTACTTACACGTGTCGGCCGTATGAGTGTTAACGTAATGCGGCTTAATATTTTAGAAGCGAACGAGATATCCGTACTAAAAAAAACTAATTTGAATAAGTTTTCAATAGCGATGCGTATGTTTTCTATTTTTTGTTGCCTTTTCATTTCTCGGTCATGTGTTATCGTTGAATTAATTATTTATTGACTGTATCAGTACGGCCGTTACGCCTAAAAGCTGATCCATTATTGCTAAACGCCATAATTGACTACTACCGAAATCATTTAAACGGTGTGTTCGTCGATATACGCTATGTGAATAATTACCTCATCTATAACTAAATTCTCTATTGAACTTACACATACATATGTACAATATTTTATTTTATATATATATTTTATATTTTAAACAATTACAAATCTGTTTGCGCGTATAGTTTTTACACACATGAAAAAATACTTAAAAATAAAATAAAAAGGAAGCCATAAAATTTCAATTAATTATTTTTCCAATAATAACAATCTGTACGTACATACATATGTATTATATACGAAAAAAAATTTTTTGAGAGTTTACTAATTATATCGTACTTAAATGAGATAGTTCTATATACACAGTTACATATTGTCCCAACGCTGATGGGCATTTGTTAATTTAATTGTCAACAAAATATTTTTTTTGAGTTTTAAATACTTTTTATTATTACTAAATTATGTTCAAAATACATCTTATATCTATTTTAATAGCTACTGATCTACTGATCATTTTCTATTTTACAATTTTAATTTTATTTTATTAATCATAGTATTATATTATTCTAATATTAATGTACAGCATAATAGGAAAAAGAGCTTAAAAAACTATTTACAATAAGTCAATAAAATAAGAATTTTGTATGTGATATACATATGTACATATGTAAAGTTGAATTTGATTATTACGAAATTTAACGTGTGGATATTTCCTCACAATAGCCATTATTTTACTTACAATAAATCATCATCATTTACAGCCATTCGCCATCCACTGCTGGATGAAGACCTCTGCAACACGCTTCCACTCGTCTCTATTTTGGCCAACTCTCATCCATATCATCCCACAACCATTGCCCATGTGGCTTTCATTGCACCATTTCACATTATTTTGGGTACCACTCGTCAGTCAGACTCTATCGGACAGTCGATCATTTCCTATTAGAGTTTGCCAATTTATCTGATTTCATTGTTGAAGCCTTTAAACGAACCCCTAACATTTGCCACACTGTGATGGATAGCGAGTGACCAGGACTTATATTTTATTTTTATCTCCAAATATACTGAGCACTGGGTTTTCATATTTTATGTATTCCTCATCAAAACCTCTATGATTCGAATTATGTCATTTCAAAATAAAAACTTTTATAAATATCAACAGAAATAATTATTTTTGCGGGAGGCTCTTTGTAAATGCGCCTCACAGATGTAAGGGAGAGGAGGAATTCAGTACACTGCACTCAACGGTCAGTGTGAGGATGACATCCGCCTTAAAATGACGGATCTGTTTCAATCAAAATAATTTTTACTTACCTCTTATTAAGTTCACATGGTTTTCGTGTTAGTGGTCATTTTTTATATCTCTTATCTCTTATCCGATCGTTTTCATACTTTGCCATATTGCTCATTTTGGTCATCAATATACGTTAATGTATCGTCTGCCATTACGTTGGAGATAAAATATCGTATACAATGCGTATCAAATATCAAGAATCTCGGGTACGGTGACGTCTATGACGGTACGGCAAGCTACCATTATCTATCTTCAACCTTTTCGCCTTGATATGGCGATATCAGATTTTTATAACTAATAACAGTAATTAGCCTCGCAGATTTTTCATTATTTTAACTTAAAACACACATTTTCAACTGGACGCTTGGCGTCCAGCACAGTAGCTACTTTTTTTTTTGCACAGTAAGGCAACTAAAAATGATATATTTATTTTAAGTAAACCTTTTTATTCGTAAAAATATCGACTCTCCTCAGAAAACACAAATTGTAAAAATCAAAATTAATATTTATCATCCCTTTCCCCCCACCCTCGTTTATCCAGGCTTTGCACTCTGAAATTCACCATTTTCACGGAAACTCAAACTTGATATGTATGTATGTATACATATGTAGATATGTAACTACCTACGTTCATTTGTACGAATTTTCATTATAAGGGCATCGCAGTGGTATGATTATAATTTTCTCGACCAAACAAAATCTGACCATAATACCTTTGTTTTGTAAACACACACACACACATACACCGTACGTACGTATTTAATTTCGATTTGCGGCCGTACAGCAATAACGACCCTAGCCCGGTTACATTCTTCATAATAACCCTTTCTATCCTTTAAATTAAACAACACAAATGAACCCGACGACCCGAAAACACAACCCATCCCCCACCCAACCTCCACGGGTCCTCGTCTCCCAGAAATCCTACCCCTTTCCGTGGGTTCCGGGAGATATTCTAGTTTAATATGTAGCGTCAATTTGTTATTGTAGGACAATATGAGCACTGGAGGGCCACCTTTGCGAAATCCTCAAATGTAGAGACGATCCTCTCGGGTCGACGGTTGGGTGGGTGGGGTTTTGGGGTGGTTTTGAGGGGGCTGGATGGTGGTCGTGGCTAAGTCGGTTGTATGTTGGGCTTAAGCGGACACACGTAACATGGTATTGTCGAACCGCATACACACTCACGTAATAAAGTAACGGCTTATAACTTTGTACCGTGAGAGAGTGAGAGGAGAGTGAAAGAGAGATGAAGAGGCTGGGTACACTTGAATCGTATCATCATCCATTCTGGAACAAAAATTATGTCAAACCTCGTAACTTTGCAAATTTTAAAACGAAAACACCATTTTACGATGTTAAATTATGTCTACATACTCATTTATACAGATGTTCTAAATTTGGTTATCCCCAAATCAATAACTGTAGTTTTAGTTAATAAAAAACAAAACAGTTTTTGCATAATGAAATTCGATAGTTTCATTTTGTACATGCATAGTCACATCAAAGGCCAAATTTATTCCGCGATATATCCTTTCACTCGAATAGAATGATAAATTATTTTTTTTTTTTGTTGTTCAATTTTCGTATCTTTGATTCTTAATTAATGTATATTTTAAGCGATGGTGGCCTTTCTACGCACTTTAACCTATCGGCTTCGAAGTTGATTAATCAATGCGAATTTAAGCGATAAGTATTTTTAATTAATGTAATTGGATCGTGTTTAATCCAATAAAGTGGAATAAAGTTTGATTTGATTTGCCGTTTCTTTTAATTAAATCGAATCTAATTATAATTTAATTCGCAATAGATTAGCTATCGAGTTTAGAATGTAAGAACATTTATGGTGCATATATTTTGTTATCTGGAATAAGCTAGTATTCATTATCTTACATTAGAGTAAGAATAACTTAAATTTAACAATTATTGCCCAATTCTAATATTATTTTAGCTTATATGTTGGATATTTTTGATTTCCACAGCATTCTTCTTTTTCTTCAATTCTTCTTAAATAACATTCTATTTATTATTTCTTAAATATGCATATGTCCACCATCTTGTCATATTAACTTACATATGTTCTTCTTTCTATTTCTTCTCTCTATTACGAACCATACACATTTCCATAGTTTCTTATGGAGAACCATTATAATGCGGCTGTCTTGAAACTCTACTTTAGGCGAATCTAAATTGTTCAAATTTTCTAATTTACATTATCTAATACTTCAATATTTTTAATTTATATCTATAGAAAATTAAATACTGACTAATAAAAATTTAAAACGACATCTCCGCAAACACAAACGTTCCAACTATAATTTGCTGACCAGTCAGTTATCTCACCACTTTCCATCGAGAAAAATTTCGTTCCAAGTCAATCCTCACACTCAAAACTATAAAATCTAAATCGTTTATTAATTTGATAATCGAAAAGAACAGAAATTAAATTAAAATTCAGGAAATAATGGAGGAAAAAACCATAATTAATTAAATGAATTATTTTATATTTTAATATAAAAAATATAACAAAAATAACATTTAAGAAATAAAAAAGAAAACATAAATTTAAACCAAATCTTCATATTACTCAAGACATCTTCCGAATCAAGTCGGTACCCGAATCATCAGCAGGGTTTATTATTATTATAGTATCGAAATAGTAACCGAACCATTTAAAACTCATTTCTGCCGGTATACACAATCGCCACGCTACAAAATACATTCAATTATCTTCTATAGATTAGACTGAAAGTTTTTTTAAGATACTCAAATAAAATTGATGGAACTTTCCGCAATAATTTGAATCCTAGCCTAGAAACTTATCAGCAACCGAACTTTTGAATCTGAATGACACCTACATACAAATGTATTATATATTATGCAAAGAATCATAACACTCGAGTCGTAATAATTACAAACTATTGCGTTAACCCGTCGCACATGGTGTCGCAGAGCGATAAATCCAAAGCGAGGGTGTCCACGCGTACTTATGTTCGCAGCGGTACAAATCCGGGACAGGGCCGTCCCCGGACCTCAGGTACGGAGGAAAGGGCGCAAGGGGCGCCAGCTCAGACCGCCCCGGGATACGGGCTTATAATTCTAAGTAGGCAGCGAGACAGTGGCGGCGGGGTATTAAAAGGGATGTTACAGTTAGTTAACGCGCCGCGTCGGGGCCAACTAAACACGAAGGGCATAACACCACCCCCACCCACCCCAAAGACGTACCTACACTATTTAAATAAGCCGCCCACTTACACGTACACGATTGCCTTCACCCATGCGGCCGATGCTTGCCCTTAAAGTTGCTCTCCTCAGATTTAATATGTATGTTTTGATACGTTCGAAGACATCATTTATGTATACCTATACATACATATGTATGTGCGGGTAGTTTCTGTGATGAAACCGATTAGGAAAGTTTAGTTTGCGAAGATGCAAATGTGAACACAGAAAAATCGGTAACGTTAAAATAATAAAATCGAAAGCAATGTACAAGACAAAATATGATATTATAGACCTTTAGATACATTCTAGAATTTGTTGACTAGCCTTTACAGCTATTTGTATCAAAATTTTGATCAACTTTGATATATTTCCATGTGCAGTTTTTTTTTGTGCGTAATTTTCTACTTTGGTATTTTTTATGTCTGTATTTTGTAAAAATTATATTACGATGCCTAATAAAGATTCAAAATATTTTCACTTTCAAACCAAATTACACGATAACTTCCGACATGTAATATTGAGTAAAATACAGTTTGAATTCATCATTACTTCATTATAAATCATCACCATCCACTGCAGTATGAAGGCCGCCTCTCCAACGCAATTCCGGTCATCTCTGATTTGCACAACTCTCAACCCGGTGGGCCTGGTTTTACCGATTCTCGTTTAATGAACTAAATATAGTTTGTCATCAATTTTGATGTCAAATTATAGGTTAAGGTTAATAATCTCATGTTTATTACAATCACATGCATATGTATGTATGCATGTAATGAAACCAAGACCATTTAAATTGAAAATTCCAGGATAATAATTTAATTTAAAATAATTAATTTGCATTTAATAAATATTGAATTGAGAGTTGAGATCAGTCATAACATAGTAGAGATATTGGAAAATGTTTGAAAAGAAAAAGTACCAAGCCGACGAGACAAGTATAGAAATAGAGAATTCATTTAACGAGAATTGAGGTCATCTTTCAATCAAAAAATGAGATTTTTGTGTGTTATGCAGTGTTCATAAGATAATTCTTATATCAAGTTCTTTATTTTTACAAACTTAAAAAAAAATCATAAAAATTAATTATAAGAGGGCGGGGGGGGGGGGGGGGGAAGGAAGAAGTGGAATACTTCAAATACTATCCCAACTCGACTGCTATTCTAAGCAGAATTTTCAAAATATAATACACAATGCATTTATAATATTAATTTGGCTGCCCATGGGCACTCGCCTTATTAACGACCACTCGTGTCCACTGTCTTCGGGACAGATCTGGTACATAAGCTCCGGCCAAAGCCTCACTAAAGCCGTATATTAATTTGGAAACCTCACGGGATCGGTCCCCGTGTTTCCGCCATTGTAATAACTCCGAGACCCGAACTACGCGACCCGCTCTCTAACACACTCTTAAACCCGTAAATAACCGGCCCGACGAATAAAACTTCAACACTATTACACCATTGAAATGTGTATTTAACCGCTTGTCGAAATTATTGTCGTATTTTCTCCGCCTGTGCGTATATGTTATATTATATGTGTTAACCTGCCGCTCAAAGCTAAGTAATCTGCGTACTAGCTCGGTGGTGTGATTTGATTCAATTAGTTCAGATCGCTTGTTGCAGGGCTGTTCAACTGATTTGTCTGAGCCGTAACTAGACGCCGTGACACGGGTAGATAGGTAGGTATATAATAATACGGTAAATCTCTCGTTCTATAGGCCCGTCATCTGTCACTTGGCATTACGGTGTCCCATCGTCGACCCTTCAACACAAGAATTCGTAATATTGTAAGATTAAGATAATCGTAATAACACTCGTATACTATGCATATATTTAAAATTAAATCTTTAAAATTGAGTTTCTTGTCACTTCAAGGTCATATTTTCATAATATCGTGGACGTTTTACATACATACATATATATTTTTTGTAAATATGTAGATAAAATATACTAATGATCACATCCAGCTTTGTCTAGATTCACTTTAAAGTAAATTAGTTTCCATTCAAATTATCCAGATGTATTATTTATGTAGTTTGAAACCACTAAACGTGTCAAGCTAAAAATTTGATAAGGTTTTACTTAGAAACTTTCATCCAGACATGATAGTTTTATTTTAAATAAATATTTTTTTTATTTCGATTTATTTGTATCTTCTTGATATTTTATGATAATTCTTAAAGAAATATTGAATTAAAAATTACCAGAGTTAGAACGTTCTATTTAGCGCTCACACGCGTGCCTTTATGTGTAAAACGATTGTTGTTTTTGATACTCCTTAATGAGGAGTATCAAAAACAGGAGTATAAAAGGAGTCCTTTTATTCCTCAATATATAGATATAGATTAAGTCACGGGTTGGATACTACTGGTTTTTTCTTAACTTTCCTTTAAAAAAAATGCTCTGCTAAAAAAAATAGTAAATAATAATAAAAAAAAAATTTTTAAATGCTCTAACTCGTTAGGCATTTATGTATCTTATATGTCCTGTCTTTTTCATTTCAAGTTTAGTAAATCTTTACGCTTTTATTCGTTGCTTTCTCTCTTTATTAAGCCTCAATATGATGCCTTAAAACTTTACAAAAATTGTCAATACGAAGCCTTCATGGATCATTTCTAGTGCAACGTTCTTTGGAATATACTCGTAAAATCACTTTTTGATCACAATTGGAAAATTATATACCACTTCCACAAAAAATTACATACATTATGTAGATACATACTGCACTCAACAATTTGTTGATATGCACATTTCAAAATCACGTTCCGGTAATACAGTACATGAAAAAAAAAACTGAACAGTGAATCACCTTATAAGTCTTAACCATATAGTCAAAATTAATTCTCCGCGAATTAAGTAAGCACACATTGGAAGTCGAATTATATATAATACATTCATACCTATACATAAAATGTATATAATTCGTGTCCGTGTTTCGTTTTATGCATGTGTATGAGAGACAAAGAAACGCTATGGTACATTTTAATTAATAGCCCGACACCTGAGTACACGGTACACTTCACGTATCAAAATAAATAAACGAATGCAAAAACTAGTTTAACATTCGTACTCATGCAAGCCTAATTAATTATGATTGAACACATTGAGAAGCGTTGTAAGCCGTTTGCCAGTGGTTTTGCACGTTTATTTTCGGAATTAAATTAATTTAATTGGATCGAATTCGTCCGTTATCTTACTTTTAGAGCGCTGGCAATTCGTGCAATATATATGTGCTTTTTTTTCATCGTATTATCTAATTCTAATATACATTTCGAACAAATTTATGCCAAAGAAATCTTACATTACAAAAAATACTAAGATAAACTAATCCCCTGTTTAATCCTCCGTTTCAAACATTTGTTTCGCAATGAGGTATAATTTTTCATATTTGTGTGTCTTTTTAAAGTTTACATGCAAAATAGTGCACAAAATATTTTAGTTGGGTTCTTATCTTTTTATACTGACCTTGTCAGTGAATTAATTTTTCGCGTTAGTGAATATCTTAATACAAAACAAAAGTATTTTCTAGATGCTGTTGTCCACTATTACGAATTTTATGATTTAGCATTTATAGCCAGTTATTAAACGGTATCAGATAAGGCATTAAACTAAAATTCTAAAGTCTTAAATGCAATATCTGACGGCGCATCAAGTAGGTGCAATTCAATTTTGTCTGAAGAAATAAGTTTTTGATCAACATATTTTGTCAGTAATGACATATTATATGCCATAATTCAATGAGTTTTGTACAAAAAGTATGAAATCGTATAGAGTAGAAAAAAAACGCATGGGTGAGAGATGTGGCCAGAAGATCTGACATGCAATGAATAAACATATTGAAATGGGAATGAAATCAAAAGAATAAACAAAATGATTTCTCGAATGGTATCCAAAAAAGTGTAAAAATATTGCAAAGAAGGTCAAAAGTGAAATTTTATTTTATTTCATATTTATTTCAATCAATCGATTGAAATAAATATGAAATAAACAGATGCTCCAAAGCAACTAGTCTGGTATAAATATTAAGAATAATTAATTATATATACAGGTATAAACCCATATATTTACATTAAAAACGACATCTATGGTCAATAAGTGTAACTATTATACTAGGGAAATACAAACATCGATTTAGCATTTAACATTGATACATAAAGATATATATGGACAAATTTGCAGCATTTATATAAATCAGCGAAATTTGAGATGCTGAAAAACTCAAAATTTTGCTAGAAAATGGCTGAAGGTTACCAATTTGTTGGAACCATTTCAATGAAAATCAGATAAATCGACCTGGAGTCTCATATCCAAGGTCTGGCCATCAGCAACCGGTGGGATTGAGCCCATGACCACTTTGTTCAATAGCACTACATATGTTAAACACTAGTCTATGCTTTTGGCATTAGGTGCATGAATACTTCTCAAAATGAACAAAGACATCTTCATGCAACAGTGAATGACAAACGGCTGCAAATTAAGATGGTATCAAAAATCCAGTAGCGTAAACTGGTTTCATTGCGCAAAACTATTATATATCAGATCGAATTAATCAATTTTTAAAGAACATGTTTTGCAAGAACCATAAATGATCCAAAAACACTTCATTCTTTCACCCAACAATTATTTACGTGAGTAATATTCTGCAGAATTCAATTAATATGTGCAGCAATTTTTTCTTGTATTTGAAGAGTTTTCTTTATTAAATATTAAAATATGATCTGATTTTTGATCTCAAAAACATTTGCCAAAAACAATGAGAGCCAAACCACGAAACATCAGCAGTTTGAAAACGTCTTACAGAATATAATCTTTCTTGCGTAGCACACCGTATATTCGAGTGGGTAATTTAATTATTGCGCACATTGCGATCGCCCAAAAGACAATTTTTGCCAAGAAAATCGCGAATACGGAATATTTGGCACTCGTTAGTATGATGGACTTTTCGGCTGTCAGATGTTCCGTTATAGAGATTTTAGTGACTTTTGGGCGAGCGCTTTGTGGGCAATAGACATCGAATCATTCGAGTGTGGAAAATATTAGGTATTATAATAATTAATATTTAAATTTCTTTCGTTCATTCACACAGATATAATATTATTATCATCGAACAATTACCTGGTTTCGGTTGCATTTTGAGCGGTACACCTTGTACGAAATTACGCAGTGTGTTTGTGTGCGTCTTGTTAACGCTAATATGACGTGAGCGCAAGAGATGTTATAATTTTCTGTTGCTACTAACAAAACAAAGATACATTAATTTAAAGCAGCATTAAGCGTTATCCAATTAAAGGCATACCTAAACGTCACGTTTATGACCCTGTAATTAGTTGCGCGCTTAATTTATTTGGACCGTTCACAAGGAGGCGCTTTCGCTATTAATTTTAACGCTTCTGTATTATCTTTGTCTGTATTTTATATTATCGAATATGCGTGTGCGAACTTATTACAGTAAATTGTTTAAAAAAAATTGTAGAATTATCAGTCGTCAGCATTGTACCCAATTATTGGGTAATTGGGTACAATGTTTATAATTACGAATCACGTTGTTGGCTTTTTTTATAACCATGTTTTTCAGTTTTTTTTATATAGTTATAATTTTTTCAAATCAACTAGAAAAACACGACAGAGGTGAATGTTTTCGTGAACAATATGTTTCAAATTTTTAAGTTGACCGGAAATGATACTACCCCTTATGGGTGTACTCTTTTTTCAAGTTTTTGAATTCAATTATCTCCCAAATCACTATCCGAATGAGACTGAAAATTTTATAGAAATTATAGAAATAATAAATTTTATATCGTTATTCTTCTTCTTGTTAATGCCTTGTTCGCATCTGGACGTTGGCGACCACCTCGTCGATTATTTGAAGATATCCGCATCGGTCTTCAGCGGCTCGGAACACATCTTCGGCGCTCATATCGGTCCACATGCGCATGTTTCGAAGCCAAGATAACTTTTTCCTGCCAATCCATTTTTTTTTCTTCTATTTTCCCCATGGTTATCAAACGGAGAAATTCGTATTTTGGACTCCATCTTTCTCCGCTTGATGACAGAAACAAGTTCCCTGCCTCTCCCCATCATGCCGAGGACAGCTTCGTTTGATATCTTTTTGGTCCACGGAATCATCAGCATACGCCTGTAGACCCACATCTCAAAAGCTTCGATGCGGCTGATCATCTTGGTCTTCAGAGTCCACGTCTCACATCCGTGTAGTAATACTGTCCAGACTCTTGGCGAATCTCAACCGCGTATTAAGATTGAGATGCTTGTTTGTAAGCGCCGCTTTCATTTTTACAAATGCTGTTCTAGCCATCTCGATGCAGATTCTTAGATCTTCATCTGGGTCCATCTCTTCATTCAGCCAGGTACCCAGGTATTTGAATCTTTTTACTCTTTCTATCACCTCTCCATCCAACGTTAGATCACCTGTGTCTGTGCATTCTATCATAAATTTTGTCTTCTTTAGGTTTATGCGCAGACCTCTTTGATTGCTTTCTTGATGTACATGGTCTAGAGATCTTTGCAGATCTGCTAAATTTTCAGTGACTAGTGCTGTGTCATCAGCATATCGTATTTTGGTGATCGTCTCGCCGCCCACCTTGATGCCCTCCGCCTTTTGGAGAGCATCCTGGAAGATGGATTCGGTGTAGGTGTTAAAAAGAGTAGGTGATAGGATGCATCCTTGCCTGACGCCCCGTTCTATAGGAATCTCATCAGTTAATTGATCATCGACACGTACTTCTGCAGTCTGATTCCAATAAATATTTCGTAGCAATCTGACATCTCTGTCATCCAGGCCAATATTTTTTAATGTTTCCATCAGGCGAGCGTGTTGGACACGGTCAAAGGCCTTTTCAAAGTCTATAAGGCAGATGTACACAGGTTTACGGACTACTCTGCATCTTTGGAGTAGTGTTTTCATACAGAAAAGGGCCTCTCGGGTACCCAAGCCTTGTCTGAACCCAAACTGCTCTCTGCTAATCACCTCTTTACACCGTGAGTAAATTCTGCCCTGTATTATCCTTAGTAGGATCTTCAATGTGTGACTTCAATCCTTATATTTTTACCTAAACCGGAAGTTGACTTGAGTATCGAGGTTTTTTTGTTTTTCTCTGAAAACTTTTGGTTTATTGAACTGAAATTTCATATCTATAAGTTTAAGTTTAATACCAAGTTATATATAAAATTTGGTGAGCACTCATCAACCGAAAATGGCAGTTTACTCTTGTTCGATGTTTCTTCCACTATTTCTTCGACATATTAAACATGTGAGCTGTTTACGAGAAAATTCAAGTTTAATTTTTTCTTCGGAATACTTTAATCAGTTAAAAAAAACAACAAAATGTTTTACAATTTTTTTTACTTTTAGGGTTAGACTTGAATTTCTAACAAAAATGATTATTCTACACCCGCAATAGAATAGAATATGCGGCTTTTACTGTAGCTCTTACATACATACACATATTTATATATCAAAAAACTTTTTATTTCAGCAAAATGAGAATCATTCTGATTTATACACACAATATTACATTAAATTACGATTTTTCGTGAAATATTTCACATTATACCGACTACCACTGTTTCGCAGAAAAAGTTTATGAAACACCAATATACTGCCTGTTAAGATCATTCTTCATTAACTATATTGTACTATAAACTAAATATGCATATCATTTATGATATAAATATACTGTAGACTTTTATACATAGAAGTCATCTAAAATGATTCTATAAACAACCACTGTCGAATTTTTAATAGAAAAAGCATTTATTTTATATTATCTGATTCGTAAATTTGTTTAATAAACGCTGAAAAATCAATTTTAAGGGTAAGCTAATAGGGGTAGATCGTGTTAATTAGGGATCCACGATGACACAATTAAATCTGACGGTTAGTCGACCCGGATGACGGGACGGTCGTTGCGAGCCAACCCCGTTATCAATGCCTAACAGGCTGCCATTACACACGTACAAATTCAACGGTTTAAAGGTGAGGGGGAGGGGAGGGGAAGGTGGCCTAAATGTGGGGGATGATGGGTGAAAAGGGGTAAATATAGCTATCAACCGCGGAAAAGCGGGAAAGCGACGACGATGAACAATCTCGTTGATATTAAATTCATGTCGATCGTTGTTGCGTTTTAACGCTTTATCTAACCGAGTAATCGTACGGATGTGATTCGGTATTAATTATAATGAATGGGTTTATCGTTTGGTGTTTGATCGTTGTCAGTGACGAATGAATATTATCGCGGTTTCCAGCTCGTGTATATGTACATACATACATAGGTATACATAATCCAGAACTGTACATATACATACATATGAAGTGAATAGTCGATAAGCAAAAAATAATAGTTTTCTCCGCTAATATTTAATGTAACCACCATTGAAGAGCAAAAAAGTTTAAAAAGAAAAAAAAAAGAGATTTGTCGACAGAAAAGTTTCTCCGACTACAACAAATGTCGTAGTCAAAGACTCTACGAGAGATAAATCTTTTGAACCGTTTTTGTTCGTTTATCAAATGCGATATTAAGATCATATTCACATACATAAATACATAAAGCAAAAAAAGCTAAAAATCGCATGAGTACATATGTATGTATGTATGTATATACAGCCGTGACCAAAGAATGTGGCTACAGTATCGACGAATTATTGGCTATTTGTACATACAGTATCGACGAATTATTGGCTATTTGTACATACAGTATCGATGAATTATTGACTATCAGTACATACAGTATCGACGAATTATTGGCAATTTTTACACACAGTAATGACGAATAATTAGCTATTTGTACATACAGTATCGACGAATTATTGATTTTTTTAAATTAAATCAAGGCTTGAAATGAACGGGAGCGCATAAGAATGCCGCTCCCTTTCGTGAAATCCAGAAACGTAGCGCTCCCTCTCTTGAAAAATCTAATATTTCGATACTATTTTGTAAATTTAAAAAATGTTGAGTCTTGCATGTTTCTCTGATGAGAAAATTAAAATTAAGTCAACGTGTCAAATTAACTAATTAATTTGAGAAAAACTGATTCATACACAAATATGTCAATCTATTATGAATACACATAATATATATTATATACATACACATGAAGACTAAAATAGTAAAATAGAAAATGATCAGTAGATCAGTAGCAACATATATAAAATGTATTGTGAACATAATTTAGTAATAATAAAAAGCATTTAAAAAAAAAAAAAATGAAGACTTTTGACGATACTCTTCTTCGAACAGTGACCCATTAAGCTCATATGCTAAACCAGGCTTTTTCAAACATCCGAAAAAATGTTTCGCCTTATTTTTAAATTGAACATATTGAATAAGAATAATATTTTATTTCTGATGTTTTAATAAGTATAACTGGTCTCTAAACTGATACGACAGACAAAATACCAGATATAGTTAGTGTATTTAAATGTATGTAGAAATTCTCTACATGCATTTAAGTAAAGTCATTAAAAAAAAATTAAAAAAAACCACAGTAAGAATTCAATCTAATTTTTGAAAATTCTTCCCTGAACCATTAAATTTATTAACAACTTCTTTGTCTTTGCAACTTTTTGGATTCTAAAAAGATTTAATATTGCCAATGTGCATAAGCATTCTTACAATAGTCTCCAATAAAAAGTTTGTAAAAAATTATATGAATCTTTAATAGATTTTGTCGTGGTCATTGCACAGTAGGTTTTCTATTATTTTTCGCCACATAACGAAAATGCTAATGTAGGTTTTAATCAATAAAAACATTTTTCAGTTTTATTATACAATATACATATACAAATTTATGTAGATATGTATATGAAATATTGACCACGTAACCTTGGTTACATTTCCAAACAAACTAGATAAAAATGCATGTGATTTTTAATAAAATTTTCCGTCCGTTTCCAACAGATAGATTTTTCGTTTACAGGCTAACATCACACTTAGCAAAATTTTACGTATTCCGTATGCATTTGTATTTCATATGAAATATTCATGTAGCGTTCTGTCCACTAGAAACCCTGTTGTCTCACCTTTGAGACGAACGATTTGTCAAAAAGACCAGTGGTAGTTTCTCACAAGCCCCCTTTTTCAACACGAAGCTACTCCATATTACACAATTACGGGAATACACGGCTATGTATATATATAATATGATTTTTAATCCATTGAAAAAACAATGCAAAAGAACATCATTAAATTCATTACGTTCAACGTCATTAATTTTTAGACATTCTATTACATACGTAGATACATATACTAATTATCAACCGCTGAATTCGCCGTTCATGTTTTGCATCTATAAATTACCCACCGAATATTACGCTCGAAATGATAATAACTAGGATTTTATACAAATCAAAATATAAATTCATATAAAATTATAGGTCTAAAGCTTTACTAGTGGTCGTGACCAACGCAATGGCGGGTAAAAGATTTCCTTCGGGAGTCAAATACATACCCTAACCATACTATATTTGTTTTAAGACATGTACTTTATTTTGTAATATAATATTTGTATGTACATATGTATGTACCTATGTATATTTACTAACGTGATATTTTTACTTTATCTATGTATGTACATATGTGCATAGTAACAATAAATGAAAATTGTGTGTGTGTCTGTGTATTTTGCGGATTTTTTGAACACCGTTCGTCCTATCAAACTGCAACATCGATTTCTGAAATTCTTATCGATACGATGAATAATTTTTGTCTGGAAGTCTGGAAGTCGTACTTTTAGTAGAAACATTGAACGTGATTAAAATTTGTCAAATTGAGTTATTTAGTAGTACCCGAACTTCCAATCGAATTACATACATGTATAAATACATTTTTTTTTAATTAGTAACGCGGATTTTATTTTTTTATATGGATATGTATGTACATATGTACATACATTTAGAATAAAAGCATTCGCTAATTTCGGTCGAATGCAAGATTGACGTCCGATAAATAAATGCCTACTGTACATTGGAACATAAATCGGATAATGCATTGTAAATCAAGTAAAATAACAATTAGCTCCATTATTACATATTAATAAGAGCTTTTAAAAAGACACATTTTACTGACACAGATATATCATAAACAGATTTTCATATGTACATATTTCCCAGTAATTAGCTTTGCACACATCATTATTATATATATATATATATATATATATATATATATATATATATATATATATATATATATATATATATATATATATATATATATATATATATATATATACATATATATATATACAAATGTATATAAGCAATATTATGATAGGAAAATTCTGATTCCGTTCCATAAAAAAGATTAGCGTATGTATATGTATGTACATACATATGAACGTGATAAATATTTTAAATTTAATTTTAAAACCAAAAAAATTATTGATTTCAACCGTAGAAAGATGTTTTTGTGGCTTGCATCACAGAGAGCAATAAAAAATAAGTGCGAAAAAGGATATTTTTAGAATCAACTTGGAGACGTGTAACGTCATAACCAGTCCCATTGTAACCTGCTCGCACACACGTAAGTAAGACTGTGCGACAAAGACAGTAAGAAGACATTGGACCCCCTACCTTTTCAAAAATGAAAAAAAATATATATATATTTTGTTTCTAAGAAAAAATATTTCATTAAATATGTATAGATACATACATATTTACAACAATTAAATATTATTTTCTTTAAATAACTTCGTTTTGCTTCTCAGATAGTGATGTATTATATTCACATACATATGTACATATGTACAATAGGCCGGAGCAAAAAATGTGGATTTTGGATTTTCATGGAAGGACCTAGCGGAAAATTATCATCGTATCGAGGGAACGTTAAATAAAAAAACTTGTGCCTCGAACCAATCGATTTATATGTATGTTCTTATAGAACATTTTCGATTTAAAAAAAAATAAAAAATCAACATATTTTACACATTTTAGTTTAAATGAGTCATTTATGATTAGTTTAGGCTTATTACTTTATTTATGTACGTAGTAACAATAGATGAAGTTTTGTGATCATTTTTTTCATGTTTCTGTGATTATTTTGAAAATAGAAGTCGTCGACACATTTATTTAATTTAAATACAAAAAAAATGTGTTAAAAGAATTTTATGAAATATAAGGAGGCCAAATTACCTATTTTGTCGCAAAAATGTCGTGTATGAAAAAAATACTACTTTTTCAAAATTTTTGTCAAGATAAATCGATTGGTTCGAGGCACATTGCACATTGTTTAAAATCGATGATTTATTTTTTTCATTTAAAATTCTCTTAAATTAAAAAGTTTTCCACTAGGTCCATCGATTAAAATCCAAAATTCACGTTATTCACTCCCTGCTAATATATATGTATGTACATATGTAATAGTCGCAGAAACAGATATTATTTAAACATTTTCGACAATATCATATCTTTTTTTCATCAGTGCAAATAAATCCAATGACTTAACATGTACCGCTCAAATCAGTACATACATACATATATTATAGTTGATCCGATGTAGCGTGAGACTTACGAGAACCGAGCATGCTGTCGCATTCGCGCAATGTGTTTAGCATTGTAACAAGGACGTAAAATAATTTCTTATTTTTTTTTTAATTATTTATTATTTAACTATATAATATTATTACAATATAAATATAAGTAATGTCTTTGATAATATTACTGTAAGTTTTGCTGTCCATAACATGACGTTGATAATTACTTTTATCGTCTAAAAAATGTATTGATATAATATAATTTTGATATATTATAATTTTTTTTATACCTATCTCTGTACATCCTGTCTGTTGATTTTTCAATTAATAAAATAAAAAAAATAAAATATATGTATGTATAAAACGTATTCCGCAAATCAATTAATAATATCAACAACTTTATATTCTTTATATTAAAATTTTATTAATTTAAATATTTCAAAACATGAAACAAGAACTCAAAACTGACAAAAAATAAAAGTCAAATTCTACCGACCGCTATACGCACGACCAAAATGCAATGCGAAGCTGAAACGAAATGTAATTGGCCAAAGGAGTCGAGTGGGGATATCATTGTACATTTTAACTACATAAGTCCATGCTTAGATCAGTTCGACTATAGTATATCAGACAGACCAAAGGTTCTGAAGTCCAAAATTGAAACATTGCAAGGGGCTATGAAAAATAGTTACTTCAATGCTGTACCAATTATAAAATGTAAAAATTGACTATAATGAATAAATAATAAAAGGTCGTGCGTCACTGCTCTAAAATCAACACATAGCTTCCGTTATTTATGAAAACGACTTTCGTACGACAATTTTCATTTTAAAACCTTTCATAAAGCGAAATCATTACGCATATCACATATAAAATTGCCGTTTTATCGAAACATTAATGATTTAGTTTATATATTTTATTACAGCGGGCGCCGAGTCGACTTCCAACGGAGACAGTTTGAGAACCAGTTAGTTGGTGTGGACCGAGAACAAGGTGGATGTGTACCCCGGGTCCGTTTTATGCATCCCCTTATCTTTACTGCTGCATAGACGTAATTATGTGTATTTTTATACAAGGCCTAAAACATGGCATCATTAATCGGGGAGATAATGTAACAAAGGCGCCACGTCCTGGCCGATGAGAAGTTTGCCTTTTTATTTTGTCTCCTTCTTTTTCTTCTATTTATTTTTTTCGTATTCGCCTTTTCCGAATCCTTTTGATTTTATTTTTAAACCTACATACGTACGTGCGTGTGTGTGAGCGTGCGTGTTTGTTTGTTCAGTTTTCGTTGGCAACATTTGCTCATCATTAACCCTAAAGCTATGTGTTCGGTTACGACGTTTTGTTTCGTCGTGTATGTTTTATCATTTTTTCGTTCTTTTTTGAAGTTCTTTCGTATGTGTGTTTGTCGGGTCTCTGAGAGTGGTCGTTGTTGGTTAGAGCAAAAAAGTCGAAAATGAAAAAGCTGGAAAAATAAAATGGAACAAAAATGCGATGACACGTCGTCCAGCCGGGGATACGATAAAATTTACGCAGGTATTTTATATTTTCAGAGATAAGTGGTTAATAAAGTTCGAATCGTGTAAAAAAGCGACCGAACGATTGGCACAAAAGTGAACCATGTCTTTGATCCCTTTAATAGAGTGAGTGTTAACGCTGACAAAGGTAAATAATCTTTTATGACAACCAATGCCTATAATTTAAATAGCTATTCAATCATTACCCGCAATCACTACGATACAGGTATTCTTTATCGTTAAAAATCGACCAACGTTAAACCACTAATTAAATTATGCATCAGAAATAGAGATCGGTTTTATATACATACACACATAATTAACATTAAATCGAAATGATTTTAGATCGGCTAATAAGCGATGTTAGTGCAGAACGTAATGATACAGGGCGACATACGTGATTATTATCATGATATTGTGACTATGATCCCATTAAGTTTCATCTATAAAATTTTATTTCATGGTTGGATGGACTTGGGATGCGATAATTTTATTTTTTCACTTTTGTATACCAATTTAATAATTTTATGAGTTTACTTTGTGGAAGCAATTTTAATAGAGAAATGATTCATTCCTCTATTTTGTGCTGTTATGAATCTAATGTGATATATTTAAAATTGCTATGGCACTATTGTTTCTATATACAATTTCTAAATATTGCGAGCTATTTCTAAATATTGCGTCTTTCTTATTCTATATCTTTCTAGAGTAGCGTGCTATCATTATACTGTCTCTGGATGCTGCAAATGATATCAATCATTACAAGTTAGTATTGTACCCATTGAAATTTCGGGAGTTTTTTTTTTTATAAAAATTGGATTTGAATTTCATCTCCATCCCCCTATTCCCCCTTTAGGGGTGAAGAAAATTAAAAATTTCTTGTCTTTACCCATAGAGCAGAGTGGCGCAGCGGAAGCGTGCTGGGCCCATAACCCAGAGGTCCGTGGATCGAAACCACGCTCTGCTAGTTTCTTTTTTCCTTATTATTTTTTTTATATTTTCTATTAAAATCATCGTCAAAAGTATTTTTACAAAGGAATGCAAAAACTTGGGTGCTAATTTAAAATATCAGAAAATAAATGCATTTGTACCATACCAACGTAAACAAAATTTATTTTATACCTACATCGCAGACAAAATGAATTGAAAGTGAGAAATGCATGATTTTATTATTAATAAACTCGAATAAAAATGTGATTTATAAAGTAGCATTTAATACATTATTGAATATAAGGATATACATAACGTACATATACATACATATCTATAATAATCTAAAGGTTGCAAACAAATAAATTAATGAATATACTGAATTTGAAAACATTATTTAATAAAATTTTATATGACCATGGCCTCCCCCTCCCCCCTTTAACCCATTATGAAAATTTATTTATATATAATTAAATAATTAATAATGAAAAATTTTGTAGACAGACATGAATTCGTCTCCGAATCGGTTATCAAAAAAGTTCAAAACTTTAAAAAAAATTTGCAATACTAAAAAACTTTTTTTTTATACTTAGCTGCAAATCACCCATCTAACTAATTATTATTATTTCAAATCCATCAACATTTGTTAAGACCGATATATTTCGGATTTAAACGTTTTTTTTTGACACTTATGCTCTGTTCTACATAATTTGTAATGCAGTTTTTAATCGATTTTGGAGTAAAAATTGTTTCAAAATTCGCTCATCTCGAAAAGTTCCATTTTTTTAATTAAACTTCTTATTGTAGAATGGTTATATCCCATTCATCGAGAAATTTATCTGGCCAGGAATGGTTTTCCTCCCATAGAGCTACGCTTTTTTGCCTTTTGGACGATCGACAAAAACTCCATCCATTCACTAATTAACGCAAACACTTGATTAAGACACGCACTGCTCAAAGATCAGATAGAAACTGACTTCAAAAATTTTAGGAATTAAAGGTTGGACTGTGGTGTAAGCAATTGTAAAAAAATTAAAAGATAATTATAATAAAATAGTACACAATCGGGCAAACAGTGGAGAGTTTCGATCAAGTTGATTACTGATGCGCTTCGTGTTTGTTAAATTGGAAAGACTTTTTTGTAAAAAAAACGATTTCTTCCAAAAAATTTACCTGCGGTGAAACTCAGAATTACATATATTGATAATGCTTTTGACATTTAAATAATATCTAAAATGTACGTTAAAGATATTAAAAAAAAAAATTTTGCCCGAGGCGCATGCTTTTTCTTTAATAATTACTTACCACAAGATTTTTTTTATATCAATTATGTTATTCAATAAAATTGGCATCTGGTAAAATACATTTATATGTATGTATGAATGAACTTACATTGAAATCGAAATTCATGAGTAAAATACCAAAAATCACTATCAGTTGACACTAAATAGAACTCTCGAATTTTGATCAGCACTTTCAAATGACAGCTAAATTCTTTAAAAAAATTTAAAAACTGAAATGAAAAAGGGAACATTTTACTTTCAAAATCCTAAAATAAATTTCCCACCCTACAAAAAAAGGCCAAAATTAATATTTTATTAGAGCCCGGGTTTCCAAGTATATAAAACTAGTAAATTTACCCGGCTTCGCTCGGTATTTGTAATATAAACCGCTTAAACATGACTAATCTAATAGTAAACATTTTATTAAATATATTTGAATAGTTTTATTTTATATAAATTTATTTGAATACTCATTTGTTTTTTTTTATTAAATTGACTGTCACGAACAAACATATATACTGTCTCTTTCGAAATTATATGTATACCAGAATCCGGCGCCTGCGTCCCCGAAGTCTGCGCCCCCGGAGCCTTCGCCCCCAGTGGCGCCTGCGACCCTTAGGGCTTCGTACCCGGCAGCTGTGCCCCCGGGGACTTCAAATCCTTTGAATCGAAAAAAATCAAATCGGCACCTATGAATCGAATAAAAAAAAATCGAATTTGTCTACGAACTACGAACAACGAACGAAGGTCACATACATACAAAGTCTCTTTCCAAATTATATATTAGATATATGTAATAGGCAATGAGCGGTTCACATAGTTAAAAAAAAATGGACAAAATAAGTGTTCGAATGGTACCCTAACTCGATAGAATGTAAAAGGATGCAAGGAAGGCTGGATGAAATTAGAAAAATGTTTGATATGAGATGGATGAAAATCGCTTAAAACAGAGATGAATAGAAGCGTCTCGTAAAGGCCTTCATCCAGCAGTGGAAGGTGAGGGGCTTTAGATGATTATGATGATGACATAGAGTTCATTCAGCGTTGAACGTACGAATAGATGTAGCTTTACGTGAAAGGTGAAGAGCCACTGCTCTGTCGGGAAATAGCGATTCACCTGTCCGTTGGTTTTATGAACGCGTCGTATTTGCGGTCCAGAGCGGGGCAAGGGTTGGCCCCCGTCTTGCGAGACGTTCGGGGGTAAGACCGGTGGTCAGTCCGGTGGGTCAGATCGGGGGGCCAGCGTGTCAGGCCCAATTAGCGGGGCGGGCCCCTCGCTAAGTGCAGAACCGTGTCGCGATAGCCGCTGACTGATGGCCCCCCGCTGACAGCTGACCAATCCGGGGGCCAACCGCTCGCACGCACCTTGCACGCGACATACACATACACCCACACACCCCTAGAAACCACCCCTGGATAAAAAAAAATCACCCCCCCCCCCACCTTGCTCCGGCCCACCATCCCTTACGATGAGAGCTGAGCCAAGACTTGGTTGATGATTAGACGACTTGCACACAATCCGATTGCATATTCAAAGTGTCAGCTATTTAAAGATCTACCATTAGTCCATTACGTCTATGTATGTATGTATCTACATAAGTGGCCTATCCGTGAAATAATTTTTATTGTTACCGAATTGCACCAATGATATTTATTCATTGTTACCAAATTTTCAGAGATCTGGAGCAACCACTTTTTACATACCTCCTTTACGTTTCACATGGCTTTCGTGTTAGTGGTCATTTTTATCTCTTATCCGATCGTTTTCATACTTTGCCATATTGCTCATTTTGGTCATCAATACACGTTAATGTATCGTCTGCCATTACGTTGGAGATAAAATATCGTATACAACGCGTTTTAAAAACGGGGCCCGTAAACCTTCCTGACGTTTAATAAGCGTTCGTCCCGTGTCTTCCAACCTGTTCGCCTTGATATGGCCATATAAGATTTTAATTGTTTAAACGCCTATAATTCACTCTATATTTTATAAAATTTGCTGTATAGGTTCTCGTTATCTCTAATATTTAAATATTTATAGTTTTAACTCTCATATGTATATATGAATTTCAAATTTGGCGTCTAGCTTCATGTAATGTAATACACGATATATATTGATTTTTGGCCAAATATGTCAAATCTGACATTTCACTGTATATCTCCTCAGTCGGTTTTATCTGCGAGATAAGTATTCAATAAGAAGTTATGTTGTGTTACGAGATAAGTATTCATTAAGAAGTTGTTAATATGATTTACAGTAAGCTTACATACATTTAGTTTTTTACAATAAGCTTAAATACATACATCACATACACTTATTTTTAGTTATCAGCTGATTTATTGGAGTTGCTCCGCCCCAACAACTAAATACTTGATCCAACTCCGCTCCGTGCTCCGAATAGTTTTAAAAAGAATCATATTATTTATCATCTTTATTATTTTTATTTATATACATATGATAAAAAAAATATTTATAGACAATGTATGTAGGTATTATTACATATTGAATATTTTATATATATCATGAAAACTAGCTGAATCCGGCATGCGTTGCAATGCCACAATAGCGCGTGCAATTCCCGTTCCCATTCTCGTTCCCGTTCCACAGACATTCAATTTTATATATTATAGGTAAAGATATATTTGTTGACGTGGGCCATTCGTTGTGTGTTTGTGGTACAGCCCTGAATGGTCAGTACATTCAAGTGCGAGGTAGGCGCGGCGCGATTATTGTCACACTCGCAGCGTTGATGCGTTGAAGGCGGTAGGATAGTTTACTTTCGCGTTAGTAAAATCGTAATTACGAATATTATTATTAAGAGGTGTTTTCCCGTTTTTTTTCACAGTAATCTTCCCGGACATGCATACAACAAATCCTGAAATTTCCATCGTAATCGGTTCAGTGGTTTAGGAGCCTATTCGAGACACACAGACAGATATTCAATTTTATATGTATAGATATGTACATACATAGGTAAATACATATTAAATACAAATAGTATAACTACATATACTACACGGTGCGCACATGGTTGTCCCAAACTACGATAGTAACAAGAATAGAGAAAATAATCAAAAATCTAATTTGATCACGATGGAAAAATAAAAAATAAAGCTCACCCATTCATTTGTACAAAACAACAATAAGTGAAAAAAGTATTATATACATATAAAACAAAATAGTTCATTCTAAAAATACATTTCCTCCCGTATTAATGTGCGCGCGCAGAATACGGGAGGAAAAGCATGTTCCTCTTGTTCCTGTTGTATCCTGCTTGCGCAAATTAAGTGAGTATGTACCGTTTATCATGCACCATTTTTTTTTGATCTTTCGACTTAAGATCTGTCGATTTTCGATGTTTGCCTTCCGATATTTGCGTTTTCTGTCGTTTAACATTCTGTCTCGTCACGGAGACCGACTTCGAATAGATACAATACTAGTTGGATTGCCCGGCGTTGCTTAAATGGCTAAAATTGAAATATATTTGTAATTTTATTTTACATATACCAGGAAGGCCTAACAGGTAGACCCCAATATGTCTTCCTAGACAATTAATTACAAACATTGTAGCATTTTTATTACATAAATTGCTGTATTTCGAGAGGCTGTAGACGACAAATTTAACAATTAATTAATTAATTAATTAATCCATAGAGACATCAATGGATTTAGACTTGTACATAAATCAAATTCAGATATTTTTGACAGTGAGTAGAATGATTTTTGCCAATTTGATGGAGGAACAAATAAAGATGTTTCAACAATAAAATCAGATAAATTGGCAAACCCTGATAAGAAACGTTCGACTTGGAGTCACAAATATCCAAGTCTGACCAGCCGTATACTAGCAAGATATAGACCAGAAAGATACTAGCACGATATCAAACCCACCCTTTTATGTTTAGCAACTCCTTGGTGCTAAACATAAACGCAACCACCGAGCCATACTGCTGACTTCCAACTGGCGCTTTAGTTCATTCATATTCGAATACAATTCAAATAGTAAATTAAATCTCTACAAGTGTAAATACACTTTCAACAATATGCGCCATTTGTAATATAACAGTTGAGTTTTGACAACTCTGATATTTTTACGAATTCAATAATACGTTAATATTTGCTAGATAATACGAATTAAGGTAATGAGTATCGTATTACGATAACACAAAGAATGTGTTTAAAATAAAAATGTGACTTTCAAACTCAATTTACAAGTCGAGTGACGTTTTCACGAAAACCTAACCCTCCATATAACCTGGTATCAACTTATAGTTGAACTTTATTTTCAGTTTTAGTATATTTTGACCAGTTGAAATGTAATTCGCCATATGAATCAACTTGCGTCGGTTAGACAGAATATATTCCAAACAGTCAAAATAACTGAAAATACACTTCAACTATACATATGTAACGTTAGTCGGAACCACGTTCGATGGAATATATTCCAAATGGTCAAAACATATTACAAGTGCAATATACACTTTAACTGTAACATATATAGCATAATAGGAAAAAACCTATTTACAATTCTTATAAATGTTCATAGCACCCTTTAGACATATGTATGTATGTACATATACATATATTATTTTAAACTAAAAAGTCGACGATATGAAGAAAATTGTGTTTAGGCGCCTTTTTAAATTGTCTACGATTTAAGATAGTGTAAGATAGTATATGTATACTAAAACTTATGGTTCTCACTTGAAAACTGGGAATTTATATAACTCGTCAAATGTTTCTCGGTCATTTTTACTAACCTCTTCTTACATATATGGGGTACAGACTCCGAGCCATTGCAAAAACCGCTTATGTATAGTATATGTAAGAATGCAATTATGTATATGTTTAGTGGTTGTATGTACATATATTGAAATCTATGCAGTTGCAAAGCAGACAAGGAATTCCAAAATTCGTCTACAGTCTAAATTAAAGTATCGTTTGATTGGATTTTAAACGATCTATTAACACATTTAAAATGTAAATTAGTCACTTATAACTGTAAATATCTTAAACATATGTATATCGAATAATTTTAGTACAAATTGTAATATACATACATATATTAAAATAAGGTTTCGTAAGATGGTAAAAAACAGTGTTTAGTGTGCATATTTTTCTCTAAAGAAAAATGAAAAAATAAAAGTAACAAAACATATAAAATATAACAAAGGGAAACAAAAGTATATTATTATAAAAATCAGACTTCGTTATATTTTGGTAATGATTTGTTTAATAAAGACGATTTCATTGGTAGCCAAATATTATACTCTGTTGGTAGCAGGTACACGAGATAATAACGACAAAGAGAATATTATTATACATACAAAGTGTACGCATTATTATTATCATTTTATATACAATGTGTATTTATAAATACATATATACGTACAGACTCGCACAGTGTATATAAAATATATTTTGGCTTTTGCATAATCCTGGGGCGGCTAATCCGGGGCTCGCGGCCGTTCCGGGGTCCCGCTCTCGCTAACTGCTATAAGATTCATGAGGGATAAGTTCTCCTTAGTTATACAAACCATTTTACATTGGCATTTCACACCGAAGTAATTATTGTTCTCGGCCAACCCCAGTTTAGTTTGGCCACCCCTCTTGGGGAGGGTTAACGGCGACGGGGACGGACGACGCCTGTTAATAATGTCGGATTAAAGGGGCCCGAATGTTTACTCTATACAAATATAATGCTGATTGAATTCGACACATTTGCGTTACAAGCTAACTACATATATGTATGTACCTACCCATTCGTCGATTGAAACTCAGCTAGACCTACTCGTATGTACTATTACCGTCATCTAAATATCGCTACAAGTATACACTCTAGATTACATTGTTAAATGAACAATGGGACAAAAAACATTGAGTTTTCAGATTGTTCATCAAATATGATGTTAACTGTATATACACAAATATATTTTATCAGAATTCAACAGATTTATATAAACGATTCGTATATTGATTTTTTGATCATCGCTGAACAATGATCGTATTTGATCGTTGTTTCTTTTTGAGGACAACTTTAAGCTGTTCAAGAATTCCCTTAACAGAGATTATACCTTTCAAAAATCTGTGAATTAACGTATGTGTAATAACAAAATTTTGGAAAAAGACAGTAAATATTTACAATTTCGAAATAAATCTACATATAGAATATAATGGTATACCGACTTTAGCGCGAGAGACAAAAGCGCGCCACGTAACCACCCCAACATTGGTAAGTAGTTGTACCATTATATATAGATTTATTTTGAAATTGTAAATATGTACCTACTATCCTTTTCTAAAATTTTGTTATTATATGATAATTCACAGATTATTTTGTACCGAGCGCCTTTGACTGGATATACATACATATATGTACATCATAGGGGAGTGAAGTAATCAACCCTTTCACCAATCCCAACAATTATCGAATTGGCCATGAAACTGTGTCGAATATATATTTTCCAACTTCCGACACATTTACCTGATTTTGATAGCTTAAAATCGACATAATTTTTCTCTTCCTTATCCTTTCTATATTGATATTACAAATTCAAGCAAATAAATCTTCTTCTACCATTGAACAAGCGCATACTTGATTTTTTGATTTTACAACCTGCAACACATATAATTATGTATTCTGATTGTCAAAGATCTTCCATCGTAAGAATTCAGATTTTTTTTCTTATTATAGGAATTTAGATTAACTTTGGTGTGCGATGTGCGATTGAGTGTAAAATTCTAGAGAGCAAAGTCTCCCACAATTTGGTGAGAACAAATTAAAGAACCGATGAGATCGTTCCTAAACACAGCATGTAACTTAGCACAGGACTAAAAGGAGTACAGGTGATTCATCCTCCGGATCTCAAATGACATAAAATGACTACGACACGACACTCAGCAGTGAACAAGACGAAAAAGAAAAGTGCGCGATTCGAAAATTTTCATCAGTCAAATACAGATCTTGAACTTGCCAATAACACTAAGCAACAAAAAAACACGTTTTTTACTTACCGGAGCGTAGATAATAATAATCCTTGTTGTTAAATAATATTTGAGAGATAATGTATGTTTAAAAAATGTGCAATTTTTACAGATTTTTCGGTTTTGCAGTCTTTAATGCAAAATATCGTATTGCTGTGCCAAAAGTAAGTATTGGAATCAATAGTCAGATATTCTTTAAATTGATTGAACTAAAGTAAAGATTGATTAGTTTTATTTGGTAGCTCAGTAGGTAGGCTCAATTTGACAACATCATTACTTGCATCTGAAACAATTGTGACAACCTATGTATATATACATACATAGTGTGTCTTCGTCGAGAGATCGAAGATCGTATGGCTACCCCCCCCCCCCCCTTTAGAATACATTTTTTAATTATGATATAAAGCCTTGTCGGACACTTGTGTGAGTAAAGATTGAGTGTTTCGGACGAACACACATACACAAACACCAAAGTCCCGCAGCAAAGTGTCAATGAAACGCTAAGATCGAAATGCTGAACACGTAAAGCAAATAAGGCCGTCCCATTTGGAGTCTCGGCTTAATTAATATTGCCGGCATGGAAGGTGGAAGGAGGAGGTGTGAGAGGAGAGAGGGAGTTTGATGAGTGGCGAGGGGTGGGAAGTGGGTGGCTGGGTGGGTGAGTGGGTGGGTAGAGAGGCCAGCGGCTACCAGCGAGTATAACCGGTGTAAGTGAATACACGACGTTTACGTGTTTCGACTAGGGTGACCAACCGTGGTGAATTTGTCGAAACACTTTTTGATTACTTATTCCATTCCCCCCCCCCCCTCCCATCTCTCCCTATATTCCCGTGTTGGTCTTTTATTTCATCGCGTTATGGACGTTGATACGTTGTGTTGTCGAAATGTTGAAAATTTTGTATGACGCGATGTGATGACAAAAGCGATTAATGTAAAATTTTCAAATTAAATTTTATATTTACTGAACAAATGAATGAAACAGTAAAAATTGATTCATAGTAATTTTAAAAAAGTACTACATATTTTCCAGATAATTTTCGACCATAATTATTTGACTGGCATACATACATATATAAAATATTAATTCCTAATCACGTTTATATATTTTAAAGATTGCTCAAATGTTGCTTAACCAGCAACATAGATCAGTGGTTAGCGTGTAATGCTTTAAATTGTTGTGGTCAAGGAATCTACCCATGGCTTTGTTGCTCAGCAAACCTTGGATATGTGACTCCAGTTTAGAGTTTGCCAATTTATCTGATTTTAATGGAAGTGGTTTCAAAAAATTGGCAATCCTGTTATTAACTTTCTTATTATTACAGATTACAAATTTCTGGTTAATATTAAATAATATGGGGTTGACACTATACGAGTACACTCAGACCGAGTCGCTCGGATGAATCATTTAGACGTATCTCGTAACATGGCAACGTCCAAGCAATGTCCGAATGACTAAATTATCGGACTCAGTCTGAGTGCAAATAGTGTTTTTTGAACTGAAAATTATACTTCCACCCCTTAAAAATATAAATAAGTTATTATGTAAGTTTCTTCATCATTCATTGTAAAATTACGCCTGTTGATACTAGAAACGTAGTTTTGGGAAAAGGATTAAGGTGCAGACACAGAGTGGCATCCTTGGCAAAGTTCATCCCCTGTAGTCTTCGGCATTTTATCCTTGTTTGGACACAGTGGTCGATAGCAGTGATTCCCACATTTGAGTGATGAGAATTTGTTAATATGACAATAAGAATGATGACTTATTGTCATCGTTCTTAGTCAAATAAACAGAACTGAAATGTTTTTGGAACTGATAATTGGACTTCCGTCACTTTGAAATATAACGGCTCATATTCTTAATTAAATTTTAACCTTTCACTATCAAATTTGATTATGTTAATATTTAAAACTAGTGGTTTTAGCCGGCTTCGCTCGGTATTTTTAATGTAAGCCGCTTAAACATGGCTAATCTAATAGTAAACACTCATTTGTTTTTTTTTATAAAATTTATTTGAATCGAACAAAAAAATAACATACATACAACGATATCAATATCGTCGTCGACAAAAATACCAAACTACCTAATTCTCATCATCAAATCATCAAAACTCGTAGAAAGCATAAATAATGAATTATCGCCTCCGAAAATAATCGCAGCTGGCGTTCCGCAGGGGAGCTTGCTTGGCCCACTATTGTTCTCCATATATATAAATGACATACCTATTCCAAAAAACTTTCACATAGCCCTATATGCAAATGATACCGCTTGCTTCATAAGTAGCAAAAAACCAGACATTATTGGTAAAAATCTTGAATTTGCAATTAAAACATGACGGAAAACTTCACCAAGTGGAAAATTCAAATTAATCAAACATGTCATCATGGAAATTTTGACCCATCCATTTTCCAACCAACAATATTTACATACAAAGTCTCTTTCGAAATTATATATTAGATTAAAAATCCGTCAACCAGAAATATTATAGTAAGTAATCTTCCTTCCTTTGAACATTAATTTTTACTTTTCAAATGTTTAATATATTAAATTCAAAATATTCATTTCGTATTAAATATTTTTATTCAAACAAAAACGTAAACATTAAACAGTTAAAAACGTGACATTAAGCATTATACCTATTACTTTAAAAATACACAATTTAAATCGACTTCTGTAACTAACACAAACAATACATTAAACACGTCACGCAAAGATATATGATAAATAAACAATATTAAATTAAACACGTGCATACGTGGCTTTATATGTACATAAACGAAGACATGAGTAATGATTACACACACACACACATACACTCGGTTTGTTTGACAGTATAATGGAGGCGAGCATTTAAGTCTCGGATACCGTGAGATTGTCACGACTGACTTGGCGACGTGTGTTTGCCGTGCAACATCCAAACCGGTCCAATCCCAAACGTTATACCATTTCAAGCCGCACAAGATGAGACACCGAGAGAAAACGCCGTGGATGTTCCGCGTTCAAATTTCGAATCGGTTATCAGACATGAGGCTTAGGATCCGAACCGGTTCGCGCGTCGTGGCCGAACCGTGCGCGAAAACGTGATCAATTCGCGCGGTGATTCCTTTTAATTCCGCACAGGGTGTTCCGACGATCATGATCGCGACCGGTTCATTCCTCGCTGACGTGTACAATGCCTGGACTTTATTCGGAATGCGACAGAATGGAATAGGCGGTCTACGTATGCGTATAGTCAATAATGCATGTTCGGAATGGCACAATGCGATTTTAATTTGGCTGCTGCGGCGTTGACATAGTCAACAGTGCTTTGAACTCGGTATTGAATTTGATTCAAATTTACGCTTAAGAAAAATTTTGATCCATAAAATAGTTCTTTGACTATTTTTAACGCTTGCGTAAAACCCAACAACGGAGACAATTTAAATGCGCATTTTATAAAACAAATGTGCATTTATCGTAAGCATTTTAAAAATTTTGTTTGAATTAAAAAAAAATATTGTATCATTTAAAATAAAAATACATGTAGATACAATTTAAAAATATTTTCTAATATGTTAAAAAAACAGCAATATAAAAAAATTATAATTAGATTATAAAACAAAAGAACACAAAGTCTTATATTTTTTAGTAAAATATTTAAACACTTAAAAGAATAAAATACGAAAAAAACCTATAATAAATAAATAAAATAAAAAATACTTAATCATTTGAAAAATTACAAATCCATTGTTTTTAATTAGGTCAGCATTTTAATATCAAATGTGGGCATTCAGTAAGTTACTTTATGTTACTATATAAAGCAACCTAAAATGAATGAAATTCGCATTAAAGCTGAGCATCAAAGATCTCACATAGACCCGAGCCACACTGAGCCACTTGCGAGTGACTTGGTTGAAGTCAATCAGACCAATGCATGCAGGTGGTTCCCGGAAATATGCACTAAATTGCACTGAATAGTAGCGCATTTTCAAGAAGTCGTAATTTTCAAAGGCGCTCGAAAAGAACTTACGCAATAGAATTTCACAAAAAAAAGGTTAGCACCCTCGGATAAAATACAACTACCCCTTGACGCTTTTTTGTGGAATTCTATTGCGTTAGTTCCCCTTGAGCATCTTTGAAAGTTTGGATGTCTCGAGAGTGCAACTATCTCGAGTGCATTTTTCCGGTCACCCATGCAGTTAGATGGGGCGTGCCACACCCGTCAACTTCTTGGTCGCTCACATTTCCATACATTTTTTCTGAAAAACTGTCGGCCGACAGTTTCTCGGTGTGGCCCGACTCATTTAGGATCAACCGGCAACCGTTCAAGTTGGGCCACTCTGTATAATGGGTGCTAAATCTTAATAACTTGCGAGCTAAGAATTTGTAAATTAATCTACAAAATTTATAGTAGTTAAAATCATATAAATCTTTCAATTCTACCTTTAACTGCGCGCACTTTTTAGTTGTTAAATGATCGAAACATTTTTTTTATTTCATATTAGAGATAAAATATTGTTCAATGTAACATTTTTAATTAACACAAATATATTTTTTATAATGCACAAATGATTCGTTCTAAGGAGCAAAACTATGTATATTTTTTTATAAATGCATCGTTAAATCGTACTCAAACCCGATAAGTAAATGATTATTTCATCATGATTGATCGTACAGACGTTACACCGACATTACGTCTGTCAACTGACACCACTAGACATCGGATAGTTATCGAGACAGTAACAAATAGCAATACGTGCACCGTTCAGTATACCTCGATGGTTGCATTAATGCTAACCACTGATAAGTTGCCGGGTTCGACCCTTGGTTAACCTCAATTTAAAAAAATTCATTCCGAATATTTATGTAGTGCTGATGGTCATACTTGGATATGTGTGACTGTAAGTCGATCATTTCCTATCAGAATTTACTAATTTATCTGACTTCATTGTTGAAACGGTTCTTCGTCAAATTAGCAAAACTACTACTATTTGAACATGATTTCAAAATTCATAATTTATATATGTACAAGTTTTATACCATAAGCGCCACTCAGGGGCAGCCCGTAATGGAAAAAAATGGTGCACTATTGTCATTTTTTTTGGAAAAACCATGATTTTTTATTCTCTTGCATTGGACACTAATGGTACGGTCTATTATTATTTGAAAAGCATACTTCTAACTTCTAAACCGATCTTTGATTATGATGACCAAAAATTTTCAATATAAGCAATTTTTTGTTAAATACTGCCATCTTTTGACATTTCTGGAAAAAAAGTTTTCCTCTAATAGCTGTATTTAATTTTTATATATGTAGTTGCAAAATCTTATGGAGTTCATTTTGCCAGAAACTTTCCCACACAATCCCATAAAATTATGACCAAAATCATGGTATAATGAAAATCCACATTCATTCTTTGCTCTTGAAACTTCACCTTCATGATGTCATCGTCATTGGTTCATGTGTAATGATGGATGAGAGCCTCTATAATACACTTCCACTCTTATTCACAGCAAAACCATCTTGTATATGATTACATGAACATTTTTATATTTCGTCCATCTATCGTCCTTGCGGCCTGATTTGCATTAAATAGATATATGACTATTAAATTCTTATACTCAGTTATAAGTTCCGTTTTTGATTGTTATATTAGATACAAAAAAATTTATTTTAAGCGAGCTTCTCGTTTTATTTAATGGACTATTCCGTTCTACGAACTCGGCTTTAAACTTATGTATGTACGTCGTTCCAATTCCTAGAAATCCCACTAACGGATTGATTTGTGTATTATAAGTGGGCGTGTGTGTGTGTGTGTGCATTCGCAAGTCAATTTAAATGGAAATGCATTAAGTTCAAAAGAGTGATCCACCCCAACTAGCTATACAGCATACACTTTGCAAATGTAAACTAATATTGCAGTATCAAATCCTCAGTCGGTGTGTTTGTGTACGTGTGTGAATGAGTCTTTAATGTCCGTGGGTTGAGTGCATAAGGTTGGGGGCTCCAAGTGTAATTTAATTAAAACCTAATGAGTCATATAATATTATCAAATCAATTTATTTATCGAGTAAACACTCCTCACTTACAGAACGAAACACATGTGAAGTCCCTCTGTCTGCATGCACCGTACAGTCCGTCGATGGGAAAGCACATGAGGCGTGCAATGTAAGATATCAAACGAGTTGAAGGGTTAGTTTTGCTACAAAATGTTAAATGCAACCCATCGTAAATTCATAAAATCAATTTACAATAATAAATAATTTATTTTGAATTAATCTATAAATCGTCCCATTTTATATTTATATTATTTTATTTTTTGCCAATAAAAACATTAATTTTAGTTTAGATTTTCAATTTGGTTCGATGATTCGAAATCAATGCACAAGTAAATTTAAAAATTCTTAATTAAAATATTTTGACACTATTAAATTTAAAAAAAAAAATACGTAAACCGTATTAAATTTCAGCTAATAATAACCAAATTCAATATCAAAATATTGTTCATGTCTCCATTCCTTTGGATATGTCGTCTCCATTTATTATTCGAATTTAAAGTTTTGTTTGAAATGGGTCTACTCCATTCGACCGATTCTCGTTTTCTCGACTCTCGAAATTTATAAATTTCTCCTCTCCTTGAATAGGAATTTTTAAGAAATATACGGATAATAAGTAATTCAAAGGATTTTTTTGCTTAATATAAAATATATAATTTACGTTTTATATAATTTATATATTTTAATTATAATATATCTAATATATAATTTCGAAAGAGACTTTGTATGTAAGGTTTAATGTAACTATGTATGTAAGGTTTGACTGGGAGCATCGAAAACAAATCAAAGTTTCTATGACGATGATATCGATATCTTTGAATATTTTTTTTTTTCAATTCAAATAAATTTAATAAAAAACCAAATAAATGTTTACTATTAGATTAGCCATGTTTAAGGTGTTTAAATCACAAGTACCGAGCGAAGCCGAGTAAAACCACTAGTAATACATATATATAAGGGATTGTTTAGTTTGGGATCGTAGCATGGTAAAATTTTTATATTTATCCTTATTTGTTTTTATTTATGGTTGTTTTATTTTTTTCATCTTATTGTACATTTTTTCTTTTTGTGTAGCCATTAGTGACGTCTTGGAGCTAATCTGTAATTCACACTACGGCGAAATTGTAAATAAATATATAAATAAATAGCGTCGACTTTAAAGAGTCTTTAGTTAAAATTATTATACAAATATAATATGTTTTATTTTTTTAAATAGGCTTTTGAGCTATTTTATTATATTATGCTTTATACACTAACATTAAAATAAGATAATACTATAATACTAACAAAAAAATTGTGTGTAAAATAGAAAATGGTCACTGGATTAGTTGCAATTAAAATATACCTTAGATGTATTATAAACCTGTTTTTATAATACATCTAATACATATTTATGAACAGTAAAAAGCATTTAAAAATAATAAAAAAATATTTTAATTTATCTAAAACCCTTTTTTTCATATACCAAAATCATTTTCTTCGCATGCTTTATTTCACTCATCTACAGAACATACCTCTGTTACGGCCGGGCCGCACTGTGCGACTTGCGAGCGACTTGGTTGAAGGCGACTAGACTAATGCATGCAGGTAGATGGGACATGCCACATCCGTCAACATGTTTGTCGCACACATTTCCATACATTTTTTCGTGTCGCGCAACTAGTTGGCCGACAAAGTTGCACGGTGCAGCCCGGTCCTTAGCTTAATCAAAACCTCTCAATGAATAAACAACTTGAAAATAACAATTAATCGTAGAGTATATTGTTTTGAATACATTTTTTACTATTTCCTACAGTCTCGACTCATCTCCGTAGTTTTTGACGGCTTTGCTTTTGATTATCTGCGTTGTACAATAGAGTCAACTCGAGATAATATACAGAGGGTCGCATACACGAGCCACATATATGGTCAGCGGTCGTCAAATGGTGGGGTCGCATTTCACAAACCAGACATGTTCAATGTATGTATTTTGCGAATCACGCATTAATGTCACGCTTCACTAATCGATCAATAGTGTTTTCTAATCTGTGCTCAGCAGACAGAACGGATTAGGTAGTCAATTAACAATTCCATCACGTTTGACTTATTACAATGGGAGTAAGTAAAGCATTCAACTGAAAACTGATAATTTGGAAGTTAGCAGAAATCGAAATATTAGTCAAATTCAAAAAGAAGAATCACATTTGAAAAATCTAATATATAATTTCAAAAGAGACTGTGTAAGTATGCAATGTTGGTTGGTGACACCGAAAACAAATCAAAGTTTCTTTATCGACGATTCGATACGGTTCCGATTAGATATATATTTTTTTTTCGATTCAAATAAATGTAATAAAAAAACAAATGAAGATTTACTATTAGATTCGTCAAGTTTAAGCTGTTCATATTACAAATACTGAGCGAAGCTGGGTAAAACAACTAGTCTATATATATATAAAAATCAATGTTTGTCTGTCTGTCTGTCTGTCTCGAATAGGCTCCTAAACCACTGAACTGATTACGATGGAACTTTCAGGATTTGTTGTATGCATATCCAGGAAGATTACTGTGAAAATAACGGGATAAACCTCTTAATAATAATATTCGTAATTACGATTTTATCAACGAGAAAGTATGAAGCACCAGTGTGTAGTTAAGGAAATGTTTACGTTGGTAACCAACTTGCGCGCACGCATGCCAACGTACAAATACATTACGTACCACTCATACCAACCTGACATTACGTACCACTCATAACAGTCCTACATATGTTTATAAATCAATGTTTGTCTGTCTGTCACGTATGCGTTCCTATACTTTACTATAATTTAATTTGATTATTAAGTATTAATTTGAAACTGAAACATTCACTTATCGAAACGCATCGAGAAACGGGAACAGGAACGGGAATATATTCCATCTAACCTGATACCAACTTCCATTATAGTTCAAATGTTTTTTCAGTTGTAATATATGTTGACTAGTTGGAATATATTCTGTCTAACCCACGTAAGTGGATTCAAATGGCGAATTACATTTCAATTGGTCAAAATATATAACAACTGAAAATACAGTTCAGCTTTAATTCGGTACCAGGTTAGATGGGGAGGTTAGGTTTTCGTGAAAACGTCACTCGACTAGTAAATTGAGTTGGAAATTCACATTTTCGTTTTGAACACATTCTTAGAGCTATCATAATACGATAATCAACGCATTATTGAATTCTAAAGCCTTCGTAAAAACATCAGAGCTGTCAAAACTAAACTGTTATATTACAACTAGCGCACATCGTTGAAAGTGTATTCGCGTTTGTAAAGATACAATTTACTATTTGAATTGTATTCCAACATGAATGACTTAAAACGCCAGGTGGAATATATCACAACTGAAAATATACTTCGACTGTAACACATATATAAAATTAGTGCGAAAATCATATCCAAATGTCTATATTTCAATAGTAAACAAATTGTTTATAAATATTTTTTCGCCAGAAAAAATTGAGTTGTGTGATTTATAATTTTAGAAACTTTTATAGTCGTAGATATATACGTGCTATTGTTAATAACTCAAGTACTAAGGCCCATATGAGTGAGCACACTGCACAATGTGCACAGTTTACATATGCACTACGCATGTACATATATTGCGCAGTGCATTCATAAAGTGTACTTCTCATTGTTTATTACTGTTTAAATGATACTTCATTACAAATACAAAAAAGTGTGGAGTTTTTAGTATTTGTATTAGTATTTGTATTGTATTAGTACTTTTAGAAACTTCAATTATGCGTGCTACTATTTCAGATTGAACAGAAATTACATATGTACATCGGTACATATGTTCTGTTCAATAAAAGTCGAAATCCACATTTCGCTATGTCTCTAACTGAAAAGGAAATAACTTTTTTTCATTCCGTGTGTGTGTTATGGGATTTATTTTATCAATAATAAAAGTTCTTTTAATGATATAATGCTGGTTTGATTATTTTCAGGTCATTCTGTACACGCGTAGGTACGAGCATATGAGAGAGAAAGAGAGAGCGTTAAGTGGCGTAGTGATACACGCCCGTCGGGGAGGAAGAAGCTTGATAAGCACTTTGACTACTGGATGTGATATCGGTGCTTGTGGGGGTAAACATCCCACGGTGACCCTTGGAGAAAAGGAAGGGTGGGTCGGTGGGTGGGATCCGATGGTAGAAACTCACCCACCCCCCCACACCCTTCGTTCCAACCACCCCTTACCACCCTCTCACTCTTCTCTCACTCACCCCACCCCCCCACATCCTCCACCTTCCACCCCTCCGACTCTCGTACCCCGCTGCGCAGTCGACCAGATTGTATTTTTACATTTTGCCAAACCGATGTACGGATGTAGCAAAACACCCGTCGCTGTTGATTTAACTTCGGACCAGCGATTCCCAAACTTGAGTAATTTATTCAAGAAAAAATAACATATTAAACACCACTTGGCATACTGATTTTATTAAACACTGAGAGTGCTCAAAAATTTTTAAATTAAATAAAGATCTGCGGTACAAAGATGCAAATCAAATCTTATATCTACATATATGTACATAGTATACAAAAATACAAAACATTAATTTTTACTCATTCTGCATTCCAAATGCAAACTAAAAGATGCGAGGGTAGAAATGTAAATAATGGTATTTTATGCAGAAAAATAAAAAGTAGATTTTTACAGCTCCCCGATGTCAAAACATAGATGCTACGAAAATTAGACTTTTACATAAATTAAAGCAAGTAAAAGTTTTTGCTTTGATAGCGCGTACTAGAAGAAATGAAAAGATAACGTGTGTGTGAAAAAAAATTGGCAAAACTTTGGTTATGGTTGTCAATTTCTTAGAAAAGATATGTTTTTACAAGCTTTTTTGCCCTTTTGCATTACAATTTGCGATCTTTCAAGATTTTTGACCATTTCTAAGAATACTGTACCTACGTGAATCCAATATCTATATTGTTGACTAGTCTTCGGCGGGAGAGCGTGCTTTTTCCAGGAAAGAGGGCGCTTTGGGGCAATTTTCCAGGAAACAGGGCAAACTACAAAGCTAGAGAGCAAAAAAAAAGTTCACCATAAAAATGAACAATGGTACGCAGGGTCACGCCGGCCTATGGTTATAACCAGACATCGGCAGCCGAGGATGCTTATATGCACAAAAAAGGATTCACTATTGTCAACTATTTTTTTTTACTCTCTTGCTTTGTAGGGTAATGGATAGGTCTATTGTTATTTCATGGTGGCATCCTCAGCCGCCGAAATCTGGTTATGACCCAAAGATCGGCGTTAAACGAATACTTTTGCAAATAATAATAGACCGCTCCATCAGTATTCAAAGCAAGGAAGTAAAAAAGCATGGTTTTTCTAATAATTTGATAATAGAGATCCATTTTTGTGCGAAAAACCATGTTTGTTTGCGTCTTAGCTTTGAACACTAATGAAGAGGTCTATTGTTATTTGCAAAATCATCCTCAAATAGCCGCTCTTTATTTATAACATAACAAAGCAAATGACGGTGAAACTGGTGGGTAAGAATAGATGGTATGTAAAGTGTTTGAATAGTGTACAAAATAAAAACAAGAAATAATTCGTTTCAATCTATTTTTAACAGTAATGACGTATGGATCCAAAACATTTATGTTTGGATGCCAAAATATGCAGCACAATATGCTTCAAAAACAAAAGTAGAGAAATAAACACAAAATAAACAGTATGTAAACGGTATGTAAAGTGTTTGAATAGTGTACAAAATAAAAACAAGAAATAATTCGTTTCAATCTATTTTCAACGATAATGACGTATGGATGCAAAACATTCATGTTTGGATGCCAAAATATGCAGCACAAAATGCTTCACAAACAAAAGTAGAGAAATAAGCACAAAATAAAATAAATTACAACGGGGATAAACTGATGGATAAAAATTAAAAACCATAAAGGTAATGGAGGCTCAAACCTGCGATATATAATTCATATTTTTGTAACAATAGCTTTATAGTAAAAATAAATAAATATTAATCAATAAAAATAAGTTATAATAATATTGTGAAATACACAGAATTTCGGAAATAAGTCTCACTTCATATCAATCCGAGAATCATATCAGTGCAATAAAAAATTACGAGACTCCCGGTTTAGAAGTATATTCGTAGAAACGGCTAAAATAGCAATGTATTAAATGAGATGATTTATTTAATTTAAAAAAAAGAATATTTTTTGAAATAATTTTAAAAGAGTTTACTTATAACTAAGAAATCGCTTGAGTCTAAGCTTTGATCATTATAAACAACGATATTCACATATCTGAAGAGTATTTTCATGGCTTTTAATATTGTCAATGAGATCGGCGATAGTTTGAGAGCCGCTGGCGCCTAGTGGCGATCTCCTAGGTGCGATCGGCTCGATAATGAGACGGTCATTTGGACTAAAATAAGAGAAGAAGTCCCAGTCTCTGTCATTATCCGATAGCACTCGCGCCGCCTATTGATTTTGCTATTAAGATACAGCCGGACCCGATAACCAAAAGTAATGCCGATCCGATACGAGCCTACTGTATAGTATATGTACGTATTATATATGTACATGTGCATATGTATAGAAGCTCATCCCGTCGTATTTTGACTTTGAAAACGAAACTTCTTTAGATGGGTGGGTATATTCAGTGGTTGAAAGTTTCGTGGAATTGAATGCGAATAGATTAGTATACATAATCCCAACTCACAGTAATGAATGGTGAATATAATTTGAATTGACAATAAGCAGTTTTAGTATTTCAATTGAAATTTGTCTACTGAGAATCGTTTCTTCTGTGAAATGCACATTGTACTTTCTCCATACGAGCATACATACATACATAGATACATTATATTATTTTATGAATTAAAATTTGTTTTAATATACGACATTGTTATTTCGGCGACCGGTATAAGTCTAACAATACATAATTCGTTACGTTCAAGTTTCACATATTATACTTATACGCGATAAAAGCGTGAATCGAGATTCTAGAAAATTAATTACGGAATTTTTCAGTCGGTAGGCGTGTTTGTGTACAAGAAAAAAACCAACAACAACCGGAAACCGAGTATATTTAATTAAAATAAAACAAATAGTACGAACTTTTGTAATCTTAGCATACATTATTCGGGGCAATCGTCGATATTTACATAACTTTGCCGGTCTTTTAACCGATTAATTCGCCAGATAACGGACGAACTATCTAATTATTTTGATCGATTTACGGTTATTAAGACGTACATTATAATAATAATGGTAGATACGAATGCGGCACCACGCAATCGAATAATATAGCAATTTATTGTATCATTGCGAGGAGTGTTATTGCCGACGTGTCCGAGGCGATTTTCGCGAAAATGCGATAAAAACTATACAAGAGGATCGTTTATAACGAACGTTTTCGAAATTTATGAGATCGGCCGGGGGTATTCATTTCATCGAAATTAAAAAAAAAATAAACAAAAACGGCGGCCGCGAATCAAAGGAATTGAAAAATCGCACGTATTCACTGACAGTCAATGTGAATTTTAATTTATTTTAAATTCTCCACGAGTCAGTGCGACTATTCCGATCGATGTTTTATTATTTTGAAACAAAATGTTGAAAACTTTAAATGTTCTTTTCAGAACCTCTTTAATTCAACATTGGTTGTTAGACTTGTGTTTTTAAAGTACACGAAAGCAAAAATCTAGAAGACGGGGGAGCGAGAAAACCATTCTTGAAAGTCCTCCCCTTTCGAAACAACGCTTTAGAAAAGGTTCAGCAGATAAATGTTCCCTATTTAAGCGAGAGCATAAAAAAAGTAGCGGGATGATGAAACTTTACATTGAATTTACTGCGTTATGCGTTTTTATTATGCACTCACTCATATGAGAATTTTCAGCGCTAAATTGAACCGAGTCAACCTTTAAATAAGAGTGTCAACTATTTGAAATTTTCGCAATATAATTTGTATTTATTATTGCAAAATTGGCTCACTGTTAAGCACGAATACGTATAATCATTTTTCACGGGCACTTTTCTTTGAAATAACGTCGGGGACATTTCGTCGGAGTTAAACAAACACGAAACTGTGTTTATTTTCATTTCACATAAAATTGCATTAAAACGTATGTTGTTTTCGTGTATTTTTAAAAACAATATTTACTTTGGAAAGGCACTGTAAAAAATCTTATTTTTAAATTCGTGTTCGTTTCAACGACGGAGAGGTCGTTATCGGTGATTTGTATAAATTCAAATTAGCCGTGTGCATAAAATAATATATTCAAATAAAACATTGATATACATATTTATAAAAGAGATGCATTAAATAAAAGATGGCTAACTTCATATAATGTAATAAATAAGTCGGTGATAATCTTTGCATTTTTAATTTGAAGTATGATGTTGCCAAAGCTTACACGAGATACCCCACATATCGTAAAAATGAATTCTCATTTCAAAACAAATTATGTATTCATTTGATATTACACGTCAAAAATGGCGGAGATTGATCGTACCAGTAACAACTCTCTCTGATGAAACGAAATGGATCATTCTTATTTTGGTCATTTTATTATGATATATTTCTTATTTGACGTAAGTATGTACGTATAATAGATATCATACTATTAAATAATTATATTACATGACGAGAGTAGAATGAAATATTCAATGATTACATATAATTTTATTCATTGTTTTCCAGACGTATCACTATGGCTATGGTATTAGATTTTCAATGTACATATGTACATATGTATGTAAAATTTAACTTAAATTATCTTAAGAAAGTGTAAACATGATGTAAGACAATCAATAAAATAGGTTTAACTGCTGACATTTCAGTGAATTCATATATCCAATTATACATTCATTGGGTATAGTTATATTTTCACTACGGAAATTACATATTCACTGGCCCCTATTAGTGAAATTATATTTTTTCACAGTTTGTGATAGTGAAATACCAACTAAAGATTTTTTTATAGGATGATTTACGATTTAATAATTAATTGATATTATGTATGTACTATGAAAATAAAGTTTTAATGTAAACCCGAATGACGCTTTTTACATTCACCCCAAACTGAATGAAACACACATATTATCGTCGAAATAGAAGAAGACTTTTCATTTAACATTTTGAGTTAACTTATTTCAAAATTTTCTAAAAACTAGTTTCAATAAAGTTTAAGTTATTAAAAAAATCAAAAAATAATTCAGTAAGTTGTAAATACTTTTCAACTTACTGAATTAATTTTTTATAATTTTACAATTTCACTGAAACATATTTATCTTTGGCAAATTCGAGTTTATAAGCATCTCGAATTTTCTGATAGTGTATACAATGTACCCACTCTCTCTATTTGATTCTGTATAATTGTTTGTAATTGGCCAGGAAACCACATTGAGGTTTACCTGTTACCTGTTACCTTACCTTTCCTGGCATATATGTATATGAATAAAATAAATAAAATAATATATACATATGTACATTGTTATAAGGCTTCATGATCAAAGATATAAGTTGCACTTTAATACAATATACTACATTCAAAAAACAAATATATAAAGCTTGTTACACATAAACAAGTATTGTTCTATTTATTTAGAAAGAAACAAAACAGACACTATTTTTCATTGATTTTATTTGAGAAGATTAAAAAAACAGACAATCATTCATTAAAATTTTCTCATTCTATCAAACGAAAAAAACAAACAAAATGTAATATGTATGTAGTAGATACTTTAATTTGATGGTAAAGTATTGCATTTATGCTTTTTTTGGGCTAATAAACTTTTTTGACCCTATCTATGGACATATCTATATGAAAATGAAAATCGATCTTCAAAGTCTAAATCTAGAATAGGTCATTTTGACTCTGCAAATTACAAATAAATGTACCTATTCACTAAGCGACATGTATGTAATGTATGTAAGTACACATGTATACATGTATGAAATATAAAATCCACATACAACATGCCATAATTTAATTTGAATGCAACATAAATTTTAACAGTTTTCTAGACTACAAACGAAATTGTAAAATTGTCGTTCGTAGTGGGGTAGTACTTATCTAGCCAAATCGCTCCACGAGACGCGGTTGCATTTGCACTTTGCGGGGAAAAGACCAACGTGCACGTTTATTACCCAGCTACTCTTACATGCATATGCATAGATATGCACTCGCGAAATTTGCACATGCACACATGCAATCGTAGAAATTAATTCGGTTCGAATCGCGCATGCAACGTGCGGCTTATCCCGGGTCGCATTCAAATTGTTACCCTTAAAAATGTGTACACATTAGCCGGCATACATCTGCCAGGGGTACTTAATAAGATCTCCCCTCCGTTTAGGCGTCTCGGGGGGCCGAAATGGAGCCCATTATCGCGCCTCCGCACCCCTGGCCCGCGGGGGAACCCTCCCACGGCCCCCCTCTTCGCCCCCAGAAGGGCCCCCGGGGGCTCCGCTGACAAAACTTACTTACACTCGAGACTGGCGGCTTGCATTACGGGGGCTAAACTGCACATACACACATTAAGCTCGAGTGCAACGAGTTTCGAGGTGTAGGTACTGCACGAAGTACGTGTTCTAGGATTAAGGTGGGTGCCGACAGATTTGACGATTCGATTCGATCTTATTGGGTTCGATTAAAGGCGTTGTTAGCCTAAGTCTAAGCTTTTAATCTTATTCAAATAAGGTATTTTTCTAAATCTGAAGCCAATTATGATCTGCTACTCGAATGTGCCGCTAAGCCTACTCACAAAGAATAGCCAATACATAAGTAAAAATCTTTGTTATGAAAATTAAATTGATAATGGTCCTTTTCCCATTAAATTTTTATGATTTAATTTTGAGAAATTATTAACTTATTTATTTATGCAGGTTTACTAACAAGACATCTATTTTCATCATTGTACATATGTACATTCAAGTCCAATTATTAACATCGATCGTCAAACACTACAATCATCACAGATATGTATGTGGTGTTTAATGATCGACTCATAGCAGGTACTAATATACCACTCATTGCAGCTCTTTCTATTCAAAATATGCAAAAACAATATCGATTTCTTGACTGGTATTCGTCCTGTATTAGTTAAAAAAGGGTTTACGCCCAAAAGATAAACTACGCCAAAAAATAGCCTGCGTGGAAACAACTAATGTATGTAGTAGGTAAGTAAGAGTACATCCGACATACATACATACATATGTGACAGTCGAAGTGTATTTTCAGTTGTAATATATTGCAACTGGCGTTTTAGGTCATTCATATTCGAATACAGTTCAACTAATAAACTATGGGTATCTCTACAAGCACAAATACACTTTCAAAAACGTGTGTCAATCACAGTTGAGTTTTGACAGCTCTGATGTTTTTACGAATACTTTAGAATTCAATCATGCGTTGAGTATTGTATTATGATAGCTCTAAGAATGTGTTCAAATCGAAAATGTGAATTTTCAACTCAATTTACTAGTCGAGTGACGTTTTCACGAAAACTTAAAGCTTAAAGCTGAACTGTATTTTCAGTTGTAATATATTTTGACCAATTGGAATGTAATTCGCCATATGAATCCACTACGTGGGTTACACAGAATATATTCCAACTAGTCAAAATATATTACAACTGAAAAAACACTTGAACTGTAACGGTAGTCGGTATCAGGTTAGATGGAATATATTCCAACTAGTCAAAATGTACAACTGGAAGATACACTTCAACTGTAACATACATATGTATAGCGCAATATCCATACTGTGTGCACAGCAATTATACACACATATGTACACAATTTTTTTTTTAAATACCACATATAAATAAACTTTTTAATTAAAAAGGCCAAAAGCTTTACTATAAACACGGCTCATTGTATTCTATAACTACATATGTATGTATGGCGGCTCTGTTCTAAATGTAATGACCAATAGTATGAATCATTTCTTTCATAACTAAAACATATTTTTCACAATGTGATTCTTATTCTTGAAATTGAATAATATTTAGATTTGTATTAACTTCCAAATTATCAGTTTTCAGTTGAATGCTCTACTTACTCTCATTGCAATAAGTCAAACGTGAAGTTTCACTATAAATACGGCTCGTTGTATTTTATAACTACATATGTGTGGCATGTTTGTTCTAAATGTAATGACGTAGATATAGTTTGAAACATTTTTTTCCCAATTAAAACATACTTTTCACAATGTGTTTCTTTTTCATGAAATTAGATTTTTTGATTTTTAAATTTTTTTTATTAAATTCAAATTGAAATTAAATTTTAGATTTTTTTATTACTAAATTATTTTCACAATACATCTTATATCTATTTTAATAGCTACTGATCTTCTGATCATTTTCCATTTTACGATTTTTATTTTATTTTATTAGTAATCATAGTTTTATATTATTCTAATGTTAATGTACAGCATAATAGGAAAAAGAGCTCAAAAACCTATTTATAATTCTTATAAATGCTCATAATACATCTAATACATAATATTAATTAAAGACCCTCTAAAGTCGATGACCTAAAGCAGATTGTGTTTAGGTAATCTGTGTATATACCTGAAGGGTATAGACATTTTATTATACTCACCGAGACTCTTCACAAGTGTGTTAGTATGGTTATTAGTGATTCTGTCATAGAATCTACACGTTAGTTTGTTAGTAATATTTGTAACAAACGGAATATTATATATGGCATGCAGTTTTTTCAAGTTAATATATATGGGTGTATTATAAATTATTTTTAGGCATTTATTTTGTATTACTTGGAGTTTGGAAAGGTTAGTATTCGAGGCGTTATTCCATACAGGTGAAGCATAGGTTAATAATGGTAATATGAGCGCGCGATATAATTTTATTTTATTTTGAGTTGATAAAGAACCATGGCGATTAAACATTGGGTATATTGAGGATATACCCTACACCTTCTTGAAATTAAATCTCATTATCCTATTATGCTGTATATTAACATTAGAATAATATAATACTATGATTACTAACAAAATTAAATAAAAATTGTAAAATAGAAAATGATCAGTAGATCAGAAGCTATTAAAATAAATATAAGATGTACACATTGTGAACATAATTTAGTAATAAAAAAGCATTTAAAAATTAAAATCAAATCTTGAAATTGAATAATGTTTCGATATCTATTAACTTTCAAACTTCAACCTTCAGTTGAATGCTCAATGCAAACTGAAAATACCCTTCAACTATAACGGTATATGGTATCAGGCTCGATGGAATATATTCCAAATAGTCAAAAATATATTACAACTGGAAAGTATAGTTCAACTGTAGCATATATGTAGATCAGTGGTTCTCGAGTGCGGCCACGGTGGCCGCATGCGGCCACTAGTGGATTTTACTGCGGCCACCAGCGACTTAATAATATTAATATTTAAAAAAATATATATGTATTTTAAAAACTACAAAAAAGTAACTTAACAATAATAGAAACCATGCTCATCATTGACTAAAACTAAAAAATATAGCGAAAAGCCTTGTGACAGAAGTTGAAAATGGCAATTTTTAAATTTTATCTTCTGTTAGTGATTTGATAGATAAGATGATCAAAATTAAAATTAAAACTTAAAATAATATAGTGTCTTAAATCTCTGAATCTGGAACTTGATAAAAGGTTCGAAGAATTGAATTTTTTTAAAACTGTTTCTTTTGTATCTTCCTCTTTTATTTTGATGACAAATGAAAATTTCATAGTACTACAAAATAGATTAAAATCATTTTCAGTATTGAGATTAATTAACTGGGCTAACGTAAAATATTTATTATTAGAAATAAGTCATGATCAAATACTTAATAACCATTTTAATAATATTTCGGTTCAAAAACTTCGATCGGAAATATACGTTGACAATGAAACAAACCAATATAAAGATTTGGCAACAATTGCTTTATTAATATTGTCTATTTTTCCCACTACCGTATATTGCGACAGATCATTCAGTGTAACAAATTTAGAAACGAGCTGACAGACGCAAACTTAGAAGCAGCAATGCGACTTGTATTGGAAGAAAGGAGTATTGAGCAATTTCCATTTGCATTATTATTAAATAAATAGATACCAAAATGTTAAAATTTCTTTTATTTTATGAATAAATTGATCCACTTTTTTTGTAACTTTAATTTATTTGATTAAATTTGGCGCGGCCACCAGACATTACCATGGGACCAATATTATCACCTGTGCGGCCACGGTCAAATTTCGCCTGATACATACAATATATGGCAATCGATTCGCATACAACGCAACGTAAACAAACAATGCGACCGGAACGAAGCAAAGCTATATGTTATTAAAATTCAGAGTATGCATGTATGTATGTATGTACATATACATATGTGGGGAGACAAAGGATATAATCGCAAAACCAAGGTGTGTAATGGTAAAATGTATGAAATAGAATGTGGTAGTGGTAGAAGAAATATGATGTATGTATGTACATATGATAGATAAATGAGGTTAGAGATAGAGAGATGGAGATGTAGAGTGTGTGTGTGGTGTGTGGTGTGTGGTGTGTGGTGTGTGGTGTGTGGTGTGCGTAGTCGCCGGCGGCGGAATGGTGCTGCGTGTTGAAGCAGTGCGCATGCGCGAAAGGCGGGGTTTAGCTCCGCCTTTGCCAACACGTGGTGGGGGATAGAAGGCCGAACCACCCCCTTCTCCCCGCTCTCCCCATTCGAGAGCCTCCCGTCTCGCTCCGCGCACTCCACCCCTCCCCCAGCCCTGGCACATGTTCTGATCAATCGCACGACCACCGTGGCGACACCTGTTGGCTCACGGACGAAACAATCCAACATTCGAATACAATTTATATGTACACTCTATTCTATTGTTTTTTGAAAACTTTTTTTTTTGCTTAAGAGGGCTGGACAGCAGCACCTTGTCCATACAAACGTACTATACTTCTCCCTTCCTCAATTATGGCACTAGACAAATTATTTTTTAATATGCTATGGATATCCACCATTGGGGTGCATCTATCGTTTTATTTTTTTTGATTAATTATTTTTTAAAGGAGCTAGGAGCCGCCAAAAATCTATAAAATCGCCTCTTTTTTACACCCACGAAACGAGTCCAGCGTGCTTATTTAACGGTCGATTTTTAAAAAAATACGCCGATAGATGCACAGAAAGTATCTTTCTCATACTGATGATGAAATTTTTTTAGAAATTGGTCCAGTTTTGGAGGAGAAAATAGTAGAATACGAAACCTCGATTTTGTCAATTTAAAATACGTTTTATCTGGTCGAAGCGCAACTGTCGCATTCACTCAATATATATATATATATATTGATATATATTGTCGCATTCACTCAATATATACATACACTCAATATATATATCGAAGAAAGGAACGGTAACAAAATTAAGGTTTCGGGTGTACAGCCCTCTTAAGAGGGCTGAGCACCAGCGCCTTGTCCATACAAACGTATTAGACTTCTCCCCTCCTCAATTATGGCACTAGACAAATTATTTTTTAATATGCTATGGATTGCACGATGCATTCAAAACACACAATAAACAACATGGGATACATTTTTATACAAGTAAATTGATCATTTAAGTAACATATTAGGTAAAAGTTGGAGTTCTCGACAGGGTGGACCCTCTAGACTCGGAAGCGAGGCTCGGTCGACCCACTCCTTCCTATGATGGGCTACTCTTTGTATATTGTATATTGAGTGAATACTGACAGTTACGACCAGATAAAACGTATTTAAAATTGACAAAATTGAGGTTTCGTATTGTCTTATTTTCTCCTCCGAAACTGGACCAATTTTTAAAAAAAATTCATCGTCGCTATGAGAAAGATATTTTCTGTGCAACTGTGCGTGTATTTTTTTTTAAATCGACCGTTAAATAAGCACGCTGGACTCTTTTCGTGGGTGTAAAAAAGAGGTGATTTTATAGATGTTTGGCGGCTCCTAGCTCCTATAAATAGCTAATCAAAAAAAATAAAACTATAGATGCAACCCAATGGTGGATATCCATAGCATATTAAAAAATAATTTCTCTAGTGCCATAATTGAGAAATGTTATTAAAATAATAGAAGTGGCTATAGGCGCTATATGTTGTCAAGTGACAATTGTCCTCAGACATTCCTATATAATTTTAGCATCAGTCGTATTTGATGCTTGGTGGTCGACGTATGTCCGATAAAAACTTCTCTGGGCGAGGGCAATATGGACAAAATAATGGAGAATATGATAAAATTTGCCAACCAGGTTCAGGTCACTCACAAGAGCAAATATGTCGGAGAATATGATCAAATTTGCCAACCAGGTTCAGGTCACTCACAAGAGCAAATATGTCGGAGTATTTCATCATGTAAAAGTCGAGTTAATTCAAGGCACGGCAATACTATTGGCATCGCAAAGAGTAGCCCATCACAGGAAGGAGTGGGTCGACCGAGCCTCGCTTCCGAGCCTAGAGGGTCCACCCTGTCGAGAACTCCAACTTTTACCTAATATGTTACTTAAATGATCAATTTACTTGTATAAAAATGTATCCCATGTTGTTTATTGTGTGTGTTTTGAATGCATCGTGCAATTTTTAACGATGCACTTGCCCGTTGCCCTTTCCCAGAGAAGTTTTTATCGGACATACGTCGACCACTAAGCACCAAATACGACTGATGCTAAAATTGGTAAAAGTCGGAATTCTAGGCTGGGAAGCGAGGCTTGGTCGACCCGCTCCTTCCTGTCATTGGTAGTTATGTATATTAAAAAAAATTAATTTAATAAATCTTATAAACTTTATTTGTTTCACATATCTATGTATAATTGTATTTAAATCAGAGTCGTAAATAAAATATTTGATTGCTATTGTAAAGTATGTGCCCCACATTTTATTCCGATGGGATGAGGGAAAGAATAGTTCTCAATGAAAGGTAGCATATTTACTTCACAATCTCTTTCATAATTAATATTCTGGTCTTCTTCGTCTATTTCGGTTTCCATTAGCTCCATTATCTGTTTTAACAAAGTAGATTTGTTTGATATCGATATTATATTTTTCTAATAGTTTGAAAAACATATTTTTATTTTAATATACATTTCTATATGTTTGTCCATTAATTCTGTCATTCACAAAGTTAATATATACATATATTAATTTTACCGAACCGAAAAATTATATCGGTTTCGTTTTCGTTCCGGCAAAAATTACGATTATTCCGGTTTTCGGTTCGGTTCCGGTTCGGTTCCGGTTCGGGTCCGTGATAGAAACGATGTCCGCATCACTCTGAATTGAAATCCACTATCATTTGGATCGCGATCAAACCACTAGATGATTTCCCGATCTAGAATTGCCAGAATTCCAAAATCACAGATAGGGACCATTCACTATTTCGAACGATCAAAAAAAAAAGTTAAAGAATTAACCAAAAACCCAAAATTTTGTTTTTTTTTTTTATTTTTAAATGCTTTTATTAATTCTAAATTTTGTTCACAATACATCTTATATCTATTTTAATAGCTACTGATCATTTTTTATCATACAATTTTATTTTTGCTCGTAGTATTATAGTCGAACTGTTCTAGCATGAAACTTACGTAAAATGTACATGCTATCGCATTCACCCCCCACTCGACATTTCATTTCACATTACATTTCGTTTCAGTTTCGCATTGCATTTTGGTTAAGAAATACAACATTGTTCGTGCGTATAGCTGTCGGTAGAATTTGACTTTTATCATAAGACCGTTATTTGTTTTAATATACATATGCATGTATGTACATAGTTTCATTCAGATTAAATGTAGCATTATCTATTAAACTTTACTTCTTAAAAAAGCTCTCACTTCAGAAACCGATTTAGTCTTAAACCAATCTTCGAAGATCTTTCTATCCATCCTTGCTCTTTTTTGGTTATAATATAATCAACAGGAAGATTTTTTATTTCAGTTTCCTTAATACATCTAGGTTTTTTTGCTTTTCTAAATCATATGATGACATTTTCATACTCTTTTGTTTGGAAAGACATACATTACTATCACAATCTATTGTGAACGCCTCCAACTTATTTCTTTGTTTTACTATATCTCGAACAGTTTGATATTCCATATTCTTCGGCAATTACTAAAGAAAAAGAACAAATAAAATAATACGTCTGTCAAAAAAACTCAAAAATTATTATTTAATTGCAAATTTCCTCGAACCTCGTGATATTAGCTATTATAGAACAATGCATTGAGTAAAACTTCGCATATTCACTTATTTGTATTTGAAGAAATGAAATTATTAATATCCGTAGTTATTCAGTTGAGCCATTTTTATAAGTATGAGTGTTTGTACCTATTGTGATATACCCAATTGCTTAGTAACCGAATTTCAAAAGATTAAGCGATTAGGTCTTTTGTCAATTTTAAGTACATATAAAAAAAAATGGTTCCGCTCTTAAACACTCATATTAGCGAAAGTGATTCGGTTGAGCAACTACATACATACATACATACAAATATTACAAAATATTTTTACCGTTGAAAGTGTCATAGAACTGTTTTGGAAAACTCATCACAACAATGAACTTTGTCTGTATGAAATTATAAGGAAAATACCAATAAAGGAAATTTTATACTTTATTTGTCTCTTAATTATCAATTATCTTGAACACAATATACATAGCTGAACTACATCAAAAAGAAAGTGTTTTTAAAAATAAATTTCAATCAGTAAAAAATAGACAAACGTGAACTTCAATCCCTCGCTTATGTAAATGTAAATAATTTTACTCTTATAGCGGAAAGCAGTTATTTGTATCTTCTTTGCTCATCTTTTTCTTTTACTGGAATGTCTGATACTATGTACTATATATTTACATACACACATTAGCGTTAGACACTCTACAAAGTTATACATAGTTGATGTCGTTGTCCTTGATGAGTTGAATGTTTCTAAGATACATATAACTATTGATTCAAATTTTGCTTAAAACTCCACCATTTTTATGTTACTTTTCTTTTACATAGACACAACTTATATACATACATACATACAATGAAAATACAAGTGCGATAAAATAATCCAAAATGTATTGTTAGGCGTTTATCTTTTTAACGCTAATAAACTAATAAATCCTTATATTAAATATTGATAAACTTTTGGAGTGGCAATAAAAGATATGATACCTAAATTAATAATTCAACGATAGATAAACATTAACTAACCAACTCACTTATCGAATATTATATTAGGTATTATGATACATTGCGTGAACACAAATAAGATCCACTCGAATCGTGTTTTTAATATTGTGCGATAGCGGAAATTGTTTGGATTATTCCGAATCCAATTATAAAATCAATATGATTAAAATTGAGGCGACTCATTTCATATTTTATTTCCATCATAAGAAATTCATTTATGTATATTTGCACACAACAAACTTTCGTCAAAACCAAACAATGTTTTAATATTCAACATTTCTCCATGCATTCAGATTGCCTGTTATTTTATTTCCAATTATAACTACCCACACCTATTTTTTTTTATTACTTTACATTTCCTATATACGAATATCAAATAGTGAGTAACTTGTAAATTTTTAATGCGCAAATCGCTAGCGGTAATAGGCGGGTCGTTTACACCCCAAACCCTCCTTCCATTCTCCCTTTCACTTTCACCCACACCCCTCGTATTCCTCAAATTCGTTTAATAGGTTATTATGCAAATGAGATTTAAATCCAGTACGACGACGTGCAATTGCTTTTAACGACTTTTAACCCTTATCAATACGAAAATCGTATTTTTTTCATACACTTAAGTACTTACATTTTATTAAATAATTCAGAGAATTACACATGTGCGTACAAAATTTAAATTATTATACACTACATTAAAATTTAAAAAAAAAACGCACACTAGCTAGATGGCCAAAGTTGTGCCAGGTTTAATTTAATTTATGTCGACTTGTGTGTGGTCTGGTTTGAGGTTTTCTTTTTTCGTCGAAAAATGGGCCAAATTATACGTAATAGCCGCAATAAAGTGCACTATAGCCGAATATACATACAGTCGTGGACATACAAAAGCAGGATGACTGCATATTACATTCAATTTGGGTTTATTCCCAGAATTATGTCTCGATTGTTTTCATTTTTTTTGGGGTATGTCACACTTTTGGTGCCTGATATTTGAGACAATGCAAGTTTTAAAAGTTCGGCAGTTTTAGAGCTACACACCGCGCAAACATCTCGCAAGAAAATGGATAACTCGAAGTAGATGTCGATTGTTGTAAAATCAAAAATTATTAACATATTCCAAGAAAATCTTTCTATGCGTGAAATATCTCGTCGAGTGGGATTTGGAGAGAGCTCTGCTCGTCGATTTTTGAAAAAAAATATCGAGAAACTGTTACACTGGGGAGGAAACCTGGGAACTAAAGAGTACGTGTGACCAGTGTTCGCAAGTATCGTCATATCAAGCACATGATGCTAGAAAATCAAAACAACGGAAGCAATTCCGGCAGAGCTTCAAGCATCAGATCATATGACATTTTCGGAAAAAACATTGAGGAAGTGACTTTAGGAGCATGAATATCGGCCACACCGCCCTGCCAAAAAGCCGTTTTTTACGCTTAAAATGTGAAAAAAATCATCTAAATTGGGCTAAGAACCATAGGCATTAGACTGTCGATGATTGGAAAAGATTTGTATTCTCTCAAAAATCGAAGTTTAATTTCTTTAGGCAGGATGGGATGCGCATGGTTCGTCGGAAAGTTGTCGAAAGATACCGCACGGAATGCATTTCTCCGGTCGTTGCGCATTCACCCTATTTAATGGTTTGAGATTGTATGACCGCATATGGTGTAGGATCCCTGACCATTATTGGGGGAATAATGAATGCAGAAAAGTACAAAAATATACTTTTAAATTTTGAAATTCCAACGATCAAAAATCGGATTTATCAAGAGGATTCTACACCATGCCATCGCGCTCGAGCCTCGAGTACAATTTAGATTTTCTGTGTCTAAATCTTTTACTAAATGATTCATAATGTCCCTTTTCACTTACATATCACAGAATTTAAGAATATACTAGGCATAAAATCACCAGAATGGCCTGGAAACAATCCAGATCTGAATCCGATCTAAAACCTATGGGCGTTTTAAAGAGAAAATTGGCATTAAAAATATAACCGAAACTTGGGAGAATGATATTACGATGGAATGTTTAAATTCACTGTACGAAATCAGCGCATATTGGCGATTATTCAAAATCGAGGCGGCAGTACGAAATATTAAAATATAATATAATCCAAAAAAAAAAGTATAATATAATCCAAAAGTTGTTTTATTCACAAAATATCTTTTCGATACCTCATAAGGAATATTAACTTTAGAAATCTAACAATAAAAAAGGTGCAAGGATAGTCTGATTCAAAGTCGGCGCAAGTACCGTTAATAAACGCTTTTCATTTCTGCATCCATTCCAAAAATATCCTGTTAACTATTTCCATTTTTTTTTTGCTAAAATTGAATTTTACTGATAAATACTCAAACCCCCATTCAAAAATTCATTGAAAATTACAATACCGAACAGGATTAAAAAAAAAAGTTAAAAATATAGAGTGCGGCATTTTCTATGTCTACGACTGTACATACATAGCATCCGAGATAACAAAAAAAAACTGAACCATTTGTAGGCTTTTTACTGCCCCCCCCCCCCCCACCCTTCGTATACAATTTAATTTTTTCGTATTAGCATCGAACAAGCGCACGCCATAAATGTTTTGGAAACCTTCATCGACAAACTCGTTTATAGCGTACAAGCGAAACGTGCACTTTAGTTATTATTATTTTTATTATTTAAAATATTGTACATACGTAGGTACATACGTAAGTTCTGAAGTACTCGGATTTAATTTTTCGTCCGTTTCGTGTACATAAATTCGACGTAAAGTGTGGGTCAGATTACGACTACATCGAACATTATCGGAAAGAAGCAACGTGCGCTCGCCGCGAGTCGTTAGTGTCGTGTCGCGTTTGCGGCTACATAAATCGTACACATTTTAAGGTGTTTTGTAATGAATCGGCGTTTCTCAGTGTGTTCTTTGTATTTTTTTTTTAATTTTTGCACATCCTGATCTTGTCCAACTTTTGTGAACAAATAAATTTTGACGGCTAGATCTTGACATATGTGCATATGTGTATCATTAATAATGTGTATTTCAGAAGGCGACTTTGTCACTGAAAATCTATAGATACATACATACATATATACATTCCAGCTATAAATTTATCAATAAAAATGAATCTCTCAAACACTAAATCAGTGCATCGTCAAAAATGACATGTTCCTATTAGTTTTTATGTACATATCATCCCTATCGACCACGATATTATACATACATGTACCATATGTATGTCAGGATAAATTTTAATCATGAATCTTCCTTTTGTTCTCACTAACTAAAATTTTTGCATGTAAAAGAGTTGAACAATTCTGCTATATAATACATACATATACATATTTTCGAATATATATTTTATCGTATGGCTCCTATTCCAAGAGTTGTTCGACTTTTGAATGAAATCGTTGCTGTTGAGGCTGAATGTAATATTTTCCACCTCAGTGAGCGTAGATTATTTTAACCTATCTGTCTGGTAGCCTGCCCTCATCCTTATTTTTATAATTGTGTGTGATGTATGAGTTGAGTTTGATCTTCTCTCTTCCATTGGGGCCTCGCAGAGATGTTTTGTATTTATAGCTGGTTCTTATACATATATTGGTGCTTGCTGTAAATGCAAGACATTTTATTTTATGCATTCTGTTTTTTTTTTTGATATTTTTATTGAATCTACCATTATTAATGTATTTTTTTTCTCTTCTCTATTATATTTTCCACCATTGTGGCGCATTACGGATTCCTGTATTGGCACAATGGTCCAAACTTAAATAAGCAAATAAATTATATAGCAGTATTGTTTAAATTCTTTGAGCGTATTAATGTATATGAAATATATATATGTATTTTCATACGATATATTAGTTACAAAATTAAATTTAAATATATGTATATGTCTCTAAATAAGCGCGCCTTCATGTACCCAATTACAAACAAAAAAATTGAATATTAAATATGTAGATGAAAAAAAAACATTAAAACAAATTCATTCTGCAATAATAAAAAAATTCAATCCAATCGCTGGTTTTAAAAGATTCAGAAAAAGATACTACAATTACATGCATACGTATTACTTATATATGTATTTTGAAATCAGCTTAGGGAAATAAAAATACTTGATAATCAACACAACAAAAAAAAAGTAAAGAATGAGAGTTGTGTTTGAAAATAGTTTGAATCATTAAATTCGTCAAATTTTTCAAAGACTAATTCGGAACGAAACTTCTGATATTTAAATTTAGATTTTAAATTTTGTCAAAAGCTAAGAGCGTAATACATATAAATCACTGATAAAATCAATGATATGATTCATTCTACATATTAAATAAATACTATTGTGGAATATTATTTTTTCAGTTTTCAGTCAGACATTTGAGAAAATTTATGTTATCTTTAAAATAATAATAGTTAAATAAATTCTCTAAATTTCTACAAACAAATAATTTTAAGCATATGTTTGAATTACAGAATAAAACTTTTATGTAACGAAAATTCAAATAAAATATGTTACTACTAACATACATATATGTACATAGATACATACATACATGTTACGCTTTACATCTATGTAGTCAAGGAAAATAAATAAACACACTAATGCTAAAATTGACTTGCTATTTTACCATGCATATATTTATACTCTTCGATAGTTCGGGTTCCATTAATTCACTCTCACTGTATTCCTTATTAGTATTCATAAATGCGTTTAGTTCTCTGGTATGTACATAGTATAATACTTGTGTAGAGAACATATAAACCGCACATACACACTATATTCTTAGAGGTACATACATATATATGTAGGTATATGCTCAGTAAATGAGTGATAAAAACCAGTATACTCATTGTAAACACACGTATTATCATACATACGTACATGTACGGTGATTTTCATTAGAGATGTGAGGCTTTGTTCTCGCACCGACGTTCTTGTATGTATTTATTTATAGGTACATAATATGTAAATACATATGTATATTATATAAAAAAAATACTACTCATATTTATGTATTTGAATTTCTTTCTACATTTTGCTGTTTTATTTTTTTGAATATACATACGTACATACATATGTATTCAAGTTGGCCGATAAGTCGTAAGCTGTAAGTTTACCGACACTTTAAAGAGGTACAAGTCGTCCCGATTTTCGGGCTAAAGTGATAACATTATAAGACGCTCCCAATCTCGAGGCGTTTCACTATTGTTTTACAGTTTATCGGTTTTGCTAAAATGATATAGCTAATTTTATCACACCATAAAAATCAATATTTCATTAAAAATAAATAGACATATAGATATATGCAAATAAATATGCATAGATGTATGTATATGAAAGTTCCGTATAAATTTCTGTTTCAAACTGAAACTTGATCTTATGAAACTGTAGATGTGTTATGTATAGGTATACAAATGAAAAGTTTCAAAAATTCATATTCCATTTAAAATAAACAAAAATTCCGATCGAAATGTCTGCCACAACTTTCTGAACGACCTATGCTGAGATGAACGTTAAGGGTCTTCTTAAGTGGTCTCGATGAGCTCAAACATCCTCAGGTTTCTTTGAGATTTCAACCTGAGGCCGTCATAATATATGTATATTTAAAAATACAGGGCTATACTAAAGACAAATTTTCTCATTTTATGATGGAAAATTGTTACATGGAGTCGAAATTTTAGACTACTTCAATATTATTCCAATTTCTTACATCTAAGATAATAGAAAATTTTGTAATTTAAAATCGCCCATAAATACTAAGTAATTCATCATCTTCATCACTATGTACAATCACTCACCATCCACTGCTGGATGAAGGTCACTCCAACACTCTCCACTTAGCCCTTCACATTTTCCTAATTTCATCTACTCATCTTCCCTACGGTCTTCCTTTTACCCTTTTGCATTATTTTGGGTACCATTCTAGCACTTATTTTGTCCAACTTTCGTCCATTCTTCTAGCCACGTGGCCCACCCATTGCCATTTCAATCTCTTTACTCTATCCACTATGTCCACTACCCTTGTCTTACTTCTCACCCACGTATTCCGCTTCCTGTCTATCCTCGTTATGCCAAGCATACAGCGTTCCATAATTCTTTGAGTGCATTAGACTGTGTAGCATCTTGGCGTTCAATATTCATGTTTCACATTCACACGTCATCACTGGCAAAACGCATTTATTTCTTCTACTAAGTAATTATGTATTTACATATTTTTTGTTTTTTTTTTATTTCTTAAGTTTTTAATTTTGTTATGTTTTATTTTATTTTCATCTACTTCAGTATACTTTTTCTTTTTTTACTTAGCCATTATGCCAACTTGTAAGTACTTTGTAATGTTATTATGGCAAAATTGTAATACATAAATAAAGAAATAAAATAAACGTGTCGGATATTATGAAAGTGTAGTGTAATATATCATTTTGGTGAATAATATTATTTTTTAATTTTTGTATTTTTTCGTTGCCATTTTTATCACTTGACTACATATACAATATCTTTCATATCAGCCATTCGGACTCTGTTTGGTAGTCATGGTATTTGTTTAATGGTCTTTAATATGTTTCAAAATAAACAGAAATATAATACATTCAAATCATGAAAAGTGCATTGAATCATACAACAGATATTTGCCATAAAAACATATGACTAGTCAGGTATTTAATATTAGAAAATAATAATGAACAGAAGTCGGTAACCCTGTAAGTGCGGTGTCGTACTATTGATCTTAAACCGACACAGGTACAGATTTTGATTTTCATAAACACTGTACAGTGCAAACACACCTTTCTCATGCTGGAATACAAAAACAAAACCAAGTATAAAACAAAAAAAGAAAATAATTGAGACTCGCTTTGTGGTACATACACTCGAATCGCGCATACAAACAAAGTTCGTCGGTTACGTGTTAACGAAACTGAGGTATGTATTGTAGGTCGAAAAATATGCAAAAAAAATTTTTCAACCTTTGAAATTAACCCTCGTTCTTCAAATATATTTGTTTATCGCTTTTTTTTTGTAAATCACGAGTTCCACGTCGACAGGATGGTTGTTAATATTTACGCATTCACGTGGCTCGCGACAATAAAAGAAAGCTATAAAATTTAAATATAACGTTCGATACTGGCAGTGTGTGTGTTCCTATCGTTATTTTTATTGAAGGGGGTACATTTCCACTACCCCTCAACCCCTTCCCTTTTATATCAATTTGCTAGCGAGTCCAATTTTTTATTGCCTCTAGTCACTACATTTTCCATTTATGTGCATATTTTTTCATGTTGTCCACTTTCTTTTCCCTAAATAACAAATAATTCGTTTATCTACATCTCTGAAAATTTGAAAGTTACTAAGAAAGTGAACCCTGCTCTCCCCGTCCTCACTCTTTTTCTACGAAGGTTAATTGTACACATAAAATTTATTGAAAAGTGGCCACCGTAAAAATAACATAAGCCTAAGCCAATTAATTATTCATGAAGCAAATATGCCAATTTTTTAATGTAAAAGCAAATTTCCCATTTTCAAAGCTAGTACCTCATACACGCGGAACGAAAAATACTTTTAAATGAAGGTAAAAAATATTTTAATTCAAAATTTGAACACACATGATTTTTTTAAATAAAGATAGATATAATATAATAAATAGTCATAATATAATATAGACCTATAATATAATAAATGTTTATTACATTATTTCAATAATATACATAAGTCACCACTTTTAATATTATGTACATGCACAATGAACACATGATCTGTTATATTTGATAGTCAAAAAATATTTTGCAAAACATTAAATATAATGTTTTGCGTTTAGCAATGTTTGAAAATACTGGTAGCCTGTAATACATTTATTCTGCTTTTCTGAACATATTAATACAAGTGAATACAATTTGTGAATTAAGTCAAACAGAAATAGTGGTTTTGGGACTGAAAATTAAAAATAACGGCTCATATCTATTTAATTTATATATACACATGTAGCTACAAGTAACGTGCCGTAACTTTTAAAACAGGGGATGGACAAATTTTTTTTTTTTAATTATAATAATGAATTATATCTGTCTTGTAGTAATGAGTATAATTTTTAATTTTTGTGCTCACAGAAATATTCTCAGTAGCCTACCTTTCTTAATAACATCTAGTTTGTCTTAAAATGTTAATCTTCTGAAAGATTTTTCGAACAATCGATCGGGAATGCGACATTCCAGGCCTTGTAATTTTTTCTCGCGTGCTTCGCACTGTTTTGTTCTGAGGGAATCATTTTGTGAGCCAAATCCCTTACCATATGTGTAAGTTTTGTGTAAATTTGTGCTATTTTAAAAAAAAAATAGTTCAGAATGATGTTTGATAGACTCAAATCAGAACATTTTTAGTATAATGACCATACCATAACCATCCACTACCACTACCACTGCCTCAGGTAGCGCCGATTCCGGTTTCTGAAATTCGCTAATCCGAGTGAACAATATCAATATGATCAACGATTTGAATTTATTGTAAATGAATTAATGATGTTTTTAATTTTTAGTTAAAAGATTTTAGGGGACTAGCCTAGTCCCTGTAGTCCAATAACGGCACACCACTGGTACCTACATATGTTTATTACATCAACTTTTCAAACAAATAAAAATTCCATTTTCAAAAAGTATATACACACAAACATAGCTTGTTACTAAAGTCATGAAATAGGCATATCACTTTTCTAGGTTTGTACATACATAGATAGTACATTGTACATAAATACGAAATTTAATCAGCACGAAAATTGAAAATAAAAAATAGCTTCTAGATTCAAAAACGATTTCTAAACATGAAATTATAAAACTATAGTTGTATATTATATGTACGTACATACGATATAACATTAAAAATATGGTAATTGCGTGTCGTCGCGCAATATAAGTGATGCACACTAACACACGAGTTTCAACATGACGAATTTCAACCGGCACTTTCTCGGACGTATTTTTATTTACCCCGAGATGGCCGTTTCGTGCTCGAAAAAGCGTGTCCTGTGAAAATTTAGGACCTACTTCCGGATTCCGAGCCCCCGGAAGCATTCTTGTATTGCACGTTAACGCAATAACTCAATCTAAAATCGAACCAGAGACTAGGGGAGAACGACAATTTATAACGTCGACATTCTTTTTTACCAATTGATTCACTTTTTAAAAACAGGAAATCCAAATCTTTAACGTCAATTGTTAATCACAGTTTCTAAATCTGTATCACTACACAAGTATTGATTTCAAGTATCGCTTATTCACTTTCGACTAATACCTACCACATTGACGTCCTGTTACAACCGCAGCAAATATGTACATATGTATGTATGTATATGTATATATATATATATATATATATATATATATATATATATATATATATATATATATATATATATATATATATATATATTTAATATATATATATATATATATATATATATATATATATATATATATATATATATATATATATATATATATATATATATTTAATATATATATATATATATATATATATACATATATATATATATATATATATATATATATATATATATATATATATATATATATATATATATATAATAGTTTATTATATTGGGTTGTACTTTTTTAATATATAGGGAGTATTGGTAAGAGCCACTGCTACCAAACTATCAAATGTTTTACTAGGGGATAGCCAGTTCCTTGTGAAGGAACTTTCCGAAACAAGCTCAGCACGATTTTATTTTATTTTTAAATTGGGTCAAATGTAACGACATTACAGGTATATGTGATGCCCAATGCATCGCTGTAATTAATTTTATGTAGATGCAAAATGAGCTACACACAATTAGGATTTACATAATTTCAATTATATCTGAATGTGGAATTTCGTTTTATTTATACGAAATGAGTTCTGATTTTAGCCCACTGCATTTAGCCTAACGTTGAAAATTCTATTCATTTTTCAACTTTTAAAGATAATTAAACCTATCGTTGCAAATTCTTTATGATTTGGCACAGTAATAGAAAACCGCTAAATTTAAATATGAAACCTAATCAGTCAATAATATGGTTATAACATGGTTATCAATAATATGGTTATAGTTATATATATAACAGTCAATAATATGGTTATAGTTATAACTAGTCACCGGAGCCTGAGGGGGCCGTGTATTGTTCAAAGGTTGTAAATGCATTGTTAAAGGTTTGCCGAACAATGGATAGCACTGTGACTATCCTACCTCTAGTTATAACATTACGTTTGAAAAGACTTTCTTGTCAAATTGATAGATATTTTACGAATTAAATTTTATGACTTATCCCTTATGATCATATTTCCCAGGTTATGAAATGGAACGCTCCGAAAAAAAATTGTGAAAATCTTATAATTTTTCCCTCAAATAACCATTAATATTGTCAAGGAATTATAATTTTTCTTCGAATAATTATTATGTAACAATAATTATTGTGTAAAAAGAAAATAGAAGAAAAATTAAAAATCAATCATACGCCACAGGCAGATTTTTTTCTGAAACGTGTAAAATTAACAAATAAAATAATTTTTTATAATGTTTTCTAAACAGATGTTCTCGGTTTCTTTTAATTTCAAAAATTTATGTTAAGCAATATATTTTCTACCAGAACTTATGTACATATGTACATACATATATGTCTTTAAAAGAAGAAAATGAAACAAGATAAAAAGTTAAATATAATATAACTTTTCCGGGAACCAAAATTGTATATTACAGTTATGATGAAAACAATAGCTAAGAAAATTAAAATTATGATGAAAATTATAAATTGATTTCTTTTTCAAAAAAATTGTATATAACGGTTATAGGTAGATATCACAAAAAACTATTTTAGTTCAAAAAATAAAAACATGCTTAAAAATATATTGACGACTTCGTGTGGTATAGTGATTTTGAAATGTAAATAAATTATTTTCAGTGATAATAATTTTTCTCTTTTGCAATATACATATGTATTTGTTGACTGTTGGAATAATTTATTTAATGTTGAATACAGTGTCCAGTGTGATTGCTAAGCCTCATTATATACATGACACCCAATTAGTATTATCGGCTTGGAATAAAAAAGTTGAACATATACTTTAAGTTGACCAATTATTTTTGACCCACAAACTATAACCATAAGCATACATAAGCATACACTACGAAAGCTCAAAATATATGCTATAATCAAAGACATTATGATATTCAATTGACAACATATTTGTTTGATTTCACAGCTATGCAAAATTACAGTATTTATTGGCCATATAGAAAAAATGGGTCTACCTCACGGGACCGAAAGTGAAAAGCCCGAAAAAGCAAATATCGGACGGTAAAGATCGAAAATCGAAAGATCTTATGTCGAAAGATAAAAAAAGGGTGCATGGTAAACGGTACTATGTATATACATATATAACATATGTATATGAGTGGCATGCGGTGAAATTATCTCTCTTTTTGTCATAAAGCCTTGTTTAATGTGCGCGCGCAGGATACGGGAGGAAAAGCCTGTTCCTCTTATTCCTGTTGTATCCTGCTCGCGCAAATTAAGTGAGGATGTACGACGGGGAGAGAGAGACTTTTACCGCACACCACTGATATATATATATATATATATATATATATATATATATATATATATATATATATATACTAACCGTTTTTCATATGTATGCCTGGCAAACGAACATTTTCGACTTTTTAACATTCGGTGCGGTGACGGTCAAAAAATATTCCTAAATACGTACATACAAATGTACATCTATTGAAAAGGTGATTAGTCAAACTGAAGGTTAAGCTTTAAACCATCAAAAAATAATGCAAAGAAAGGATTAATCCGATTTGCAACACTGGAAAAATAACTGTGATATACATATTTGTTATGATTGTATGTGAGTCTACTCACGGCTACATCAAAAAAAAAATGGTGCATGGTAAATGGTACTATGTATATATAATATATATCAGTGGCATTTTTGATTTTATAACATTCGGTGTATGTACATACATATATCATTTTTATCAAATTGAATATGATCAAGTTCAATTAATTGTATACAGGTATTAATTAAATACAGGTATTGTAAAAAAGTGAAAGTATCGTCAAAATACAACTGCTATCAATGCACTTTCGACGTGGGAAGCCGTCAAATCTGACGGGCCGTGGGGAGAGGCGGCGATGAGCTGGCAGTGGCGCAGTCAAATTAACACGTCGCAGTCCGTTAAATAAATAAATAAAAGTGTAACGAAGCCGTACCGGCAAATAACGAAGAAATCATGTCCGCCTGCGTGTTATTCGGCTGACAGTGTAATTGGGGGTGTTTTCGGTGCCCAGTGCGGCCCCCGCGGGTTGATTTATTCGGTCCAGGGTCGTAGCAGGAACCGAGGAACGGGGATATGGGGGCTCGGAGATGAGTTATGGGCCGCGGCGAATTTTCCTCCATGAATTATTATCGTTTTTGCGGGCGAATATCAGCCGCGCGCCGCAATTAACCCGGCACACCCGTTCGAAATTAAGCGATAAATTTGTTTCGCAAATCGGACACGATCGGCGGCAATAGCGTTTATATTGTTATTACAGGTGTATGTGTTTGTGTTTGCCGGTTCGAATAGAAGTTGTGGAAAAACCGATTTGATAAAATTTGGATGATCGATTCGTTTGCTATTGAATAAGTGTCTAGCAAATAAGTAAGTCGCGAAGAGCTAAGTCTGGTCAGCGCTACTATACATACATATATATGTAGATGCAAAACGTGAACTCTGAAGACTAGGATGATCGGCCGCATCGAAGCTTTTGAGATGTGGTATGCTACAAGCGTATGCTAAAGATCTCGTGGACCAAAAAAGTCACAAATGAAGATGTCCTCAGCATAATAGGGAGAGGCAGAGAACTTGTTTCCGTCCAACATACGAATTTTATAAAGAAGGTCTTGAAAATCCAAATGAATCAATGATTAGACGTTCGATTAGTCGTTTTGAGACCCAGGGTTCAGTTAGTGATGTATTTGCAGACCTCGTTCCGTTAGGAACGGAGCCACATTGGACTGTGGTAAGGGAAAGCTATGCTGACAAGCCTCAAACACTTCAGCAGTTGGACAGCATTTTGACAACAAAAGTTCTACTTCCGGTTTTGTTCAAATTTTTTTAATTACTTAAAATCACTAACAGTAGTATACAAATTAAATATCAAGAAAATAAAAATAATTTAAAAGGTCAAAATAAAATAATGAAATATTGTTTTAAAAAAATAGACTACTTCCGGTTCATTAAATTTAGATATTTTTTTTTATTTTTACTTAAAATCAATATCTTTATTATACACAATAAATATCAAGTAGCTTAAAATAATTTAAAAGGTCAAAATAAAATAATGAAATATTGTTTTAATAAAAAATTCTACTTCCAGTTTACGAATTCTGACCAAAACCTTAGCAGCTCTAAGTTAGTACATAAAGAATAGAGATATAAATTTTCAGCTTAATACGTTCAGGGGTGTGGACAGAGTAGTGGGCACAACATTTTTGACCTTTCTAAGAGGAAAAAATTTCACTTCCGATTTATTAAATTTAGTGATTTATATTTTCATCACATTGATGCAAGAATTATACTTGAATTTTTTCGTGAAGAACACAAATGTTTAAGGGGTCGAAAAAAATAGTGGAAGAAAAATCGGACAACAGTAAACTGCCAACTGAGGGATGCTTACCAAATTTTATACATAACTTTGTATTAAGCTTAAACTTGTAGATATGAAATTTCAGTAAAATAAACCAAAAGGTTTCTGAGAAAAACTTCCGGTTCAGATAAAAATATAAGGTTATAAAGATTATTATTTACATGTAAAAAAATTTCAGTCCGATTCAGTTAGCGGTTTGGGAGATAATTGAATTCAAAAACTTAAAAAAAAGGGGACTCCTATGTACATATAAGGGGAGGTGCCATTTCCGGTCAACTTAAAAATTTGAAAACCATTTACGTCATGTCGATAATAATTTTTTTAACCGATACTATGTAAGTTTCAGTTCGATAGGACTAACCGTGTTCAAAAAATCCCACAAAATCCACAGACAGACACACAGACACACACATATTTTCTAGATCATGAAAACGTGATCAGTGATCGATTCTGAGTTCGAGTCAGTCAAAATCTCTAGTTCGAATTTTCGCATGATCACAAAACTTCATTTATTGTTACTACGTACATAGATAAAGTAAAAATCGGCTAATTGGAGTCCCCGCTAAATTTTCCATTAAACTTGCGTAATATTTAAACTTTTAGACTTGTTGAAATATAATAGGGCACATTATAGCAATAAAATTTGTATTCATGTGAACTCAAACAAACAAACATATGGAGAATTGGAATATTACATATGTACTATATGCATATGTGCACATATGATGTTAATTGATTAAAAATATAATTATAAATTGTAAAAATTGAAAATCACAAGTGCGAACTTCCATTTAAAATACATATATGTATGTATATGAATATGTGTGTGTACATGCTTATTACTACTATATTTAACATCGTGATTGCGGCTCTGGTCTCTCGCAATTATCCGACACCGTTTGATACCGATGCGGCACCCGAAACGACCGGTTTGGCTATCAAACTGCTAACCAGACGTCTCAATCCCTGGCTCTGGACTCATTAGGTCTGTGTTAACACGCTCGGCCAACACCACCAATTAGCAACGCCCGCACCTGTCATTTATTTAGACTACGCCGGCACGCAGAGTGTTAACACTGCAACACGTACGGACGTTTTCGCGTAAATGCTCCCCCACACTCTACATATGTACATTATTATTCCTGTATTTTTTTGCACGTTGTAAAATACTTCAGTGGGTGACATTGTGTCCACCCTTTACCAAAGACATTGCTCTGAATAATAGTGAGTCTTAGTGAATCATAAAGATTCTTATGAGTTTGTTCCTTAAAGTATTGCAGTTAATAAGTACTCGATTTCAATAGTCATTTTATGCATTTTTGCATTTAGTCAATTTAGAATTATATTTTTTTATGATTTCTTCAGATAAAAATTGGAGGAAGAAGTTTCTAAGGATGAGAATTCGTATTACATATCATATTAACATATTTCATAGTTATTAAGTACATATATTGTATTATTTCATAGTTATTAAGTATATTGTTTAATTTCGACTGCCATTTATTCATAAATTTGTTAAAATTTATGGTAATTTAGGTCTGTTTGTTTATATGTGTTTTATTAAATAATTGTAATATGACTGTTTTTACCTAAATAAATAAATTTAAAAAAAAGAATATATACCCAATTTAATTTGGAAATACAATCGGAAAATTATAGCATGATATGATAACAGATTTGGATTTAGAGATATTCAAATTTTGATAGCAGCTACATATAAAAACTATCCAAGAAAAAAATGATTGACTTTTTAATTTCAAATCTCATCTCTTTTCATTCATCAAAAAAGAAGAAATTTGTAACGTTTTTACGTCTGTTATAAAATTAACTGTAAAACTTTATTGTTACATTGTTTATTTGCATTCATAATAAACATATTTTTAAATATCAGAATCAATTTCTACTAGGAAATAGATACATATTTATATACACAAAGTATATGTTTATTTTTCTAATAGCGATTTCCCAATAAGCCCAATTCTAGTCGAATTTTCAACCGTTCGTATGAGGATACGCAATAAAGATGTACGTACATATGCAAAAGAATCGAAATGTACACATTTGTGTTGAATTCGAGTTAGAGATTTGGTTCATTTTTTTATAGAGATTTTGCGGGTGCGTTCAGCAAACGTCGACGGTCCAATAGACATATTTTCAGCACACACACATACTTTTATATCTTTCATATCAAATATTGAAATCGGGGTTTGACATAGTGCTGGGTATGCGAAATCGCCTCTAATATCGGCCCATCGTGTTACTTTTCCACATTTGATATCCTTTTACCCCTAAAGTATACGGAAAGGAAGGAATGAGAATACGAAAAGGTACTTACACATATGTAGCTAGCATTTGAGGGGAACTGGTTGAATCTTAATATCTTTGGCCGTTGACCATGTGCAACGGTGGCACTTTTTACAAACGATTTATTACTCTGGCGTACAATTTTTAATATCGTATAATACTATCGTTCGATCATTCATATGAATGTATATATTATATTAATATTGTATCGATTGTCTCGATATTATATTTGTAACGAAAAATACGAAGTTTGGGTTTTGAACAATGGACCAAGTGGAAAACATACATCGTTTCAAGAGAAAATTTTGAAAAAAATGGGCTATTTTCATTTTAGAATAGTTTCTTCGTTTTTGAAAAAAATTACGCTTAATGTCACCTATTGCAGTTTAATTGAGTTGATTGTGATAATTTTTGACCGATAAACGAAAATTCAAAGTCACCATTTTGTCAGAAACTTTGATATAAAACGCACCTCGCTCACATCGGCTATTGTAAAAGCGGTTTTTTCAGAAAATCGAAATATTTTACGTGTTTCTGTCATTATTTTTTGAAAATAAAAGTAATTGAAAGATTCCTTGAGAATCTATCTTTATTTAAACACAAAAAATATACGAACTTTATATTTATACAAACAAGTCAAAATAACATGTATTTATATCAAAATAATTCGTACAACAAACTAGCCTAGAGCATACAGATTTTTTTTTGGATTGTGTCTTAATTATTTCTTTTGAAACACATACATAGTTTGTGTTTCAAAATAATATTTCAAAATAAAAACCATATTTCAAAATTTGGACCAGAATGTTGAATCATCTCATCTAAATTCAGACTATAGTGATCATCTCCAAGCATAAGATAAGATTTGATTCAACTAAATATTTTGTCTAAGACCTTAATTTATCAATAATTGACAGATCCCTGATAGAAGTTGAAAAATATAATCCGATTATTATCACTATATACATATGTACGTTGTTTAAAAATTGTCAGTCGCCTGTAATATGTACTCGACAACCATTAAAAATTAGTTAAAAAAAAATAGCGTGTGTTTTATCGTTGTGTAGGTATAATATAAATCGCTTAAATTTACGTCCAATTCGGCATATTAAACTAAAACTCTTAAACTCAAGGCGTCCGATTCCGTTCGCAGATTGTAGTTTTATTGCGTGTTTTAAATGTTATAAACAAAACAAACTAGATTATCACTCATGGAACTACCACCCTCCCTCTTCGAAGAAAACAGCATTTCGCATATCATTACTAAATATTATATTAGGGGTAGTACAAATGTTAAAAATATTATACACGTCATACCTGTTCGAAATCACACAATAGAACTCACATGTTAATATCAAAAGTCACATCAAAGTATATGTTAATCCCTGAATAAAAATAATAATCATAATACCTTAAACGACGTTTGAAACGGAGTAAGTATGTATGTATGTACATACGTTCATATTTCGGCTAAAAGTCGCGTGTGTCATTTCAAGTGTCAAAAAATTTAAATTTCACTGTTCATACATATGTAAAATAAAAGGGGGGGGGGGGTTAAACAGGGATTTTATAGGAGGTATATAACTTGGACAAAACTTTCCCGAATCGTAGAAAAGCGGAATAAATACATACATACATACGTACATACGTATGCATATTAATCAGAAGCAAAACGTTTTTATCTAGATTTTCAGTCCATTTTCTCGATGCAATGTGTCATAATTTATGACTCAATGTGTATATTCTATAGCAATCTCTCTCACTACCTCAAATAATATTATATGTATATGTATATCACCATTTTGGTACCATCCTAGCACTTTCCCTGTCCATCTGTCGTCCATGTACTTACAGAACTGACTTACAATTTCTATGACAGATGTCAAAATTCTGCCCTCAATCCCAAAAAATTCAGATATGACCAACCCACGACTATATCTATGTATTTGAGGAATATAAGAAATATTAAAAAAAATTGATAGTGAAAAATACATATGTATGTACATACATACTCGATCGATACAAATTGAGCGCAAATTTAGGGATATTTACACAAGACAAAAGTTCTACCTCCGGTTGTCGGATTTTGTTCATTTTAATTTAATTACTTAACATACATTATTATAAATATTTTACACATAAAATACCAAGAATATAGAAATAATTTAAAAATACTACTCCCGGTTTACGGATTCTAACCAAAACCTTATCAACTCTAATTTTGTACATGAAAATACAAATATAAATTTTCATACGTTTAGTGGTGTGGAAAAAAATAGTGTGGTCACAACATTTTTTAATTTTCTTAGAGGAAAAAATCCCATTCCGGTTTATTAACTATATTGACTTTTTTATTTTCATCACATTGATAAAAGGATTATTGTTGAATTTTCTCGTGAAGAGCACACATAATTAAAGGGTTGAAAAAATAGTTGAAATCGAACAAGAGGTTGGGGTTTTCATGAAATTTATATATAACTTAGTATTAAACGTAGACTTCTAGATAAGAAATTTCAGTTCAATACATTAAAAGATTTATGAGAAAAACATTAAAAACCTCGATTCTCAAGAGTAAAAATACTTCCGGTTGAGGTAAAAATATGAGTGTATAAAATTTATAATTTCTATTGCATCTAAAAAATTCAGCATGAATTTTTCAGCGGTTTGGGAGATTAAAGAAAAACTATGGGGGAAAAAATAGGGTACACCTGTAAGGGGAGATACCATTTATAGTCAACTAAAAAATTTACGTCGCATTGACAAACATTTTAGCTACCGATACTAAGTTTAAGTTCGATAGGACTAACTGTGTTCTAAAAATAATTTTTCTATATCATGAAAACGTAATCGGTGATCGATTCCGAGTTCGAATCAGTCAAAATCTCGAGTTAGAATTTTCGCATGATCACAAAACTTCATTTATTGTTACTACATACATATGTACATAAATAAAGTAAAAATGTCTCAGAAAAAAATAGAATCAGAACACACACCATACTTACATAATAAATATATATATATATATATATATATATATATATATATATATATATATATATATATATATATATATATATATATATACATATATATATATATATATATATATATATATATATATATATATATATATACATATACATATATACCTATATATATATAAAATGTACACGCGTCAAAATCAATTAATAGAGCTCACGCCCCGCACTATCAGGAGGCCAATCGTACTGGGGACCCGAATATATAAGAGGGGCCTAAAACTCCTAACTCTACATAAATGACTATCGTACTTGCGATCTTCTTACATTGAAATTATTAAGGTGGGGTGGTTGGGTGGGTCCCAAAAGTATCCGGGGGTCCCCTTTCCTCCTTTTCTTCCGCCGAAATCTCACCACCGATCTACACCCGTTGTGGCTTTGTACGGCATCGTTTGCAAAATATCTCGCTGTTTTATTATTTTTCATTGTTGCGTGCCATACGATAGCGCAAATTAAACTAGTCCACTTCCGGTGGTGATTTTTCGAAGCGGTGACAGCGACTAGTGTTCCGGTTTGCATCGATTTGATATTGCTGACCTTTTAGTTTGAATCAAAATAAATATAACCAGAAGCCTTCAAACGTTATGAAATTATTACATATCAGAGTTTAGTATCTGTATTTTTCGAAGTATGAATAGGAAAAGTATTGTGTTTGTAAAAAACTTCCATTTCGATATTTGGTACTAAGAATCGATATCTGATCCTCTTTAATGGTTTTTACAAGCGTGTCTGTGTATTTTGAAGTAGCTCAAACACCACTAATCATTTTGTGAAACTTCGTGCTGAAATGTGAATTGCTAACCACTGTGTTGCAATTTTTTTTCAAAAATGTATATTATTCAGTACTGTACGTCACAGCAGTGCACGGGAAAGACAACTTCTATTCATACTACACAGCAGCGCACGTTTCAGGCTTATTTTGGCCAAGTGTAGGGAAAAATAGGCTTACTTATATATTAGGGAGGGCGACGATACGCCGCAATATTGCTTGGGTCATTCTTTCGAGTTAATATTGTCACAATATGACATTTCCGAAAATATTCATATGCCCATGATAGCACTTTCGTTAGTACAGGTGCACTCGCCACTATTTAATGTATGATACTGTATAATTGTTTGTAATTGGCCAGGAAATCGTATCGAGGCTTACCTGTTTTCTAGCATATATGTATATGAATAAAATAAAATAAAATTTGTATCATATTTTTAGAAGAAGCGTTTATTTTTTTTAAAGTTATAAATTTTTATTTATTTATAGTTTTGGACCACTGTGGCATTACAGGAAGAACCTAATGCGCCAAAATGGCATATATTAAGTGGTCCGCACTTAACAATTTTATTCTGAACACTTTTGACCACGCATAATATAATTTTAACTAATTTCTATTTTTTGTTTTCTCCCTCTCTTATTTTATTATGTAGCCCATTGAGGCGCATTAGGTTCTTCCTTAATGCCACAATGGTCCAAAATGTTAAATAAATAAATAAATAATTCTGACCAAAATGGTAATAATATTCTCACAAATATTCGAAGTTTATTCTGACCAAAAGGTGGTTTAAATTCTGACCATTTAATTTGTTGCCTTTCGTACATACATACATATATAGAAAACGAAGAAATGCTTTTTGCACTTTCTCAATCATTAGAGAGTTATTTACTTCATGCGGATTCCACACAATCGCATTATAATCTAGCTTTCATCTCACAAGCGTGTTGAAAAGCAAGCGAGAAGACAAAGGGTTGGTGAATAATCTAGCTTTTATTTTGAACTTTTCCTAAGGACGGCACATAATATAAGGGCGTCACTGACGTTTCGTTGCGCATTCTCTATTAGTATACCAAAATATACCAAATTATTTAATCCTACACATTGATCGAGTGCGTTTACAATACTCAAAAGTGCCACAATAAAAGACAAAAGACAAAAAAGGATGTGATAAATCACCAATAGACGATCGATTAATCAATCCTCAAAGTGTCCAGACAAATACCATTTGAGCCGTTATTTTTAACGAGCCCTTATGACACGTGCGCACATGTAGAGGGCGCTTCTATCGCCCGACTCAAACGACCTGTTCGTGCGCGGATCAAAGCGAACTTTTCATCACGACCGACGAGAGACGAAAGGGAAGGGATTTAAGGGGGGGGGGGAGGGTCCTGGAATATTATTCAATGTTTTCACGGGTTGTAAATCACAGGTTTTATTCCCGCCGTCGCGCGTGAGATTGTTCCCGTTACATTATTTACCCAACGAAAACGACTACCGTGTTAGCGAGTGCGCGTTTCGGTACCTATATTTATTTTTCTCGGGAACGAATGTCAGGTATTGTCAACTGCCGGCTCACGATTACGGCTTTACGCCATTCTGTCAACTCCTCTCCCTGTTCGCGGACGATCATCAGCTTTCGTATCGTATGAATAATGTACAACGAAGCTTTCCGCTAAAATTCGCATGTCAATTTAGTCAACGCGATTTTAGATTTTTTTTACACATATACATATCGTATATAATAATTGTCTAATGCGCACAATAACGCACGTGCCTGTGTACGAAGTACTCGCTGCTAACACCATGCTCCGTCTCTCTTTCTCCCCTTGGAATCGTATATCGTGGAAAGAGACGCGGTAGAGAGTGGGCTTTGCGCATGTAACTTCATTCACATATTTATATAATTATTTTTTTTGAAAATAAAATTGCACAAGTATGTGAACACAAGCCGATAGTATGTACATATATAAAAACATAGGGAAAATAAGACACATCTACTAGATATGATATGTGATAAGAATCTGCATAATAAATGGTTAATGACGGCTCAAACCAAGGATGCCAACAAGTGTACCTTTTACTCGGGTAATCAAAATTTTGGACTGCTTTCAATATATCAACTATGTATTTTAATATTTTCATCTGGTACTCGGACAGAAAAATTTACATTTAAAGTAAATATTTTTGCCTAAAATATCATCCGATTAAAGGTACCTATGTATATATTGGAAGTTGTACATACATAAAATTGAATTGTTAATAGGCTATTGAGCTCTTTTTCCTATTATGCTGTATATTAATAATAAAATAATATAATACTATAATTATTAACAAATAAAAATTGTTAAATAGAAAATGATCAGTAGCTATTAAAATAGATATAAGATGTATTGTGAACATATTTTGCACATTTAACCAGCGGCATGGACTAGTGATTAGCATATCTTGCTATGGTCAGTGTGGTAATGAGTTCGAGTCACACTGGTTGCTGCTGGCCAGACCTTGGTTTGTGACCAGGTCGGTCGTTTCCTATCAGAGTTAGTTGTCTCTGTGGATGATTGTTATATAAAAGTTCGTATTGTTGTATAAATGTTTGTTGATCGTATTGTATACTATGTTCGAAATGCACTTTGCTGTTTGACCACATATGTCATGTATAATTTCGAATTATGTAATAATTTGTATAAATATATAATTTGGTGTGTTTCTTGATCTGTTTAATACACTCGTCCCATTGGAGCGATCTGTAATGACGAGTTTACATATGTAGATTGGTTGATTGATTGAATAATAAAAAAAAATAATAAAAAGCATTTAAAAATCAAAATCAATTACATAAAATAAGTATATACCTACATACTTATGTAAAGAAATAAAAAAAATATAAGATTTTCAACATACATACAAATATCTGCAACATATTTTTATTATTACTCGTAATTTCAAAATAAAACTCCTCTCTCATTTACCGACACACGTGACGCCCAAAAGAAACTATTTTATTTCATTTTGGTTGAGACTCTCAACCATGACAAGTTTTTATTTTTATTATTACCTTAGGCAGATCCATAATGAATAGTCCTTTGTTCAATGCTTAAAAACATATGAATATAGTTTGGATCGTTGAATTAGGAAGAGGAACATCTACATATGTACATATGATGAAGCAGCTATAGCAGCTTCCGTAGTGGAAGAGTCGAATGGCAAGGGTTGTCGCACAGTGTTTTCAACTCATAAATAATTTGTTTAATTATGTTTAATGATGGTATTTGATACTTATGTACAAAAGTTTGATTATAGGTGTCGCCTTGGGCAACCTGTCGTGGCACCTATGATCGTGGTTTATATATTACTGGTTACTTTACTGTTGACGTATTTGGTCAACAAATACGAATTAAATTAATTACTTTTTACGATATCGCATCCTTCGTATGGCGCACTTTCTATGTGTCATAAATGATACTGAAAGTGTCCAACTCGCTTTATGTATATATGGACGTATAATATATAAATGAAATAAAACTTTAAAGCAATTCGATTTGCCTGCATTTTGTCATCAATTCCTTTTTTATGGTGATTGGCCTTGGATCATGGTATAAAAAATCGTTTTACCATTTGTCATACAAAATGGATTGGATTAATATAACTTTATTACTTATACATACATACATATAATACATATACAAAGGTAATAATTCTAATTAATTTTTTTTATAAAGAAAATATCTTTTAAATATGGAATAGAAATAATGAAACACATATTGACCTACAGTGTATTATAAATTAGTTACATAGTTACAATTATACAAGTTGACTTTTACTAATTATTTCATTCGTTAGAATAATATTTAAATAAAAAAGCAAATGAAATAAATTACTGTTTATATGTATGTACATGTATAATATATGTGTGCATGTACGTATGTTACACACATTTGCTTCGAACGCTCACTAATTATATTTCAACACTTAGATAAGCTTACTATAAAAGCAAAATATATAAATTTATATATATTTATAAATACAAAAATACACACCGTGTGCGCTTTTACAATGAGGAAGTCAGTGGCGTTCGATTATAATAATACGATTGCAATTATTAATTCGATCGCAATTAAAATACGACACTCGGAAATTAAAATAATGTATACACACAATGCACCTGTCAGCGAAAACATCCAGCACGAAAATATCATCGTGCGTTACGGAATGACCCAAAAATATGCACTTCTATAAAAATATTTACCTGAAATTATTGTATTTATCTTTTAGTTACATATTTATGTATATATGTATGTATCATCAAAATGTAATATATTTTGACTAATTGGAATATATTCCATCTAACCTGCTACCAACCAACTAAAATATATTACAACTGAGAATACAATGCAACTATACATATAATAAGATATAAGATTTAGAAGACATAGAAATAAGATTTTCGTGAAAACGTCACTCGACTAGTAAATTGAATTGGGAATTGACATTTTTGTTTTGAACATATTCTTAGAGTCGTCGTAATACGATACTCATTACCATAATTCGTAATACCTAACAAATATTAACGCATTATTGAATTCTAAAGCATTCGTAAAATCTGTCAAAACTCAACTGTTATATTGAAACTGGCGCACATTGTTGAAAGTGTATTTTTTGCTTTTTGAGTTATAATTTACTAGTTGAATTGTATCTAAATACTAATGACCTAAAGCGCTAGTTGGAATATTTTACAATTGAAAATACACCTCGCCTGTAACATATGTATATACACATTAAGAGAAATTATCATATTGAAGGTTTTTTTTCAACTTGACATCTACAAATGTCATGATAAGAACATGAGAATTTTAATTATTGAAATAAAAAATATGTACATAAACTATTAATGTACAACTATTATCCATTTGGGCCTTACAGGGATGTTTTGTATTTGTAGTTGTTTCTTACATATTTATTGAAACTGGCTGTAGGTGCAAGGCATTCCTCATGCTATATTTTTTATTTGATATTTTTACTTTATCTGTTATTATTAAATGCTATTTTTTATGTTTATGTATGGATGTATTTATGTTTATGTTCAAATGTATTTTTTTTATGTATAATTGATGAGTATATTATTTTCGTTATGTATTAATTTACGTTTAATTGTTATTTTGTTTTTTTTGTGTTATATTTTTTGACCATTGTGGCGCTTTAGGAATTCCTGTTATGCCACAATGGTCTGTTTAGAATAAAATAAATAAATAAATTGCTGAATTTATAAACAAGGAAAAATCATAAATTTAAAAATTGAAAGAAATCTAATAAATATCACGATACCGTATTTAATTGAATCAATATGAATGTATATATATTCAATATCTGCATACATATGTACATACATATATGAGATAACAAATGAATTCAATTAGTTGATCGAGACTATTTATAAACAAGAAAAAAAAATCGAGCCTTTATATCAGTGACATTTTACAGCCTTCCATCGTTGATAATAATGTACATACATACATATATGTGAAAAATGCGTCGTACATAAAGACAGACACTTCATTTTTTTTATGTTTGATACTTTCAGTCTACTTTTATTACACCTGTTTATTATCTGACCACTTGAATTAGTTTATATACGAGTATTCCATTTGATAACACATAATACCTTTATGTAAATATTGAACCCCGTGAGTTTAACGACAAATAAACGTAAACGAGCAATTTTGTGCAATTTTATTTTTCCGTTGGTTAACCCATTCTCGTCCGACGACATTGATAATTACGCGCCCACTCGGTGCTATCAGATAAGCGACAATGGTTCTTTCACATGCTTGACCAACATTGTAAATTGAAAATGGAGGGGTGGTGCGGGTCGTGTAGGGTCAAAATTGGACTGTCGTCCGCCTTCCAAAGAGAAAAAACGGTTTGGGCGTGGTCGAATTCGATCTCATTCGCCATGGAGAAAAATTGGGGGAGGGGGGGGGGGGGGGAACTCACCTGAAGGTCCTCAAGGTGTTCGCCCTGTGAGCAAATTGATTAATTGATTGACGAGCTCTGAATAGCCCGGAGCCCACACTCGCGAGTCGATAATTGATTGGATGATTACACTCTTGTATGCCTGGACACGTTCCAAATTGATAACCCATAAACTGTACGTTGCTACTTAATTTTTTGGGGAGGCCAGATGTTCCACTTTTGAACAGTGACGAAATCGACACTCATGTAAGTCGACTAATCGAAGTGTTCCTATACATGTATGTGTCAAATAATGTGAGCTTGGTAAGAAATATTCAATTTAATTTTGACGTTGAACTACATACATATGTAGGTACGTATAATATTGGCGGAAGTGGTGACACGAAGTGCCCGTTTTAAAATTGCGATAAATGTGGCTAACGAAGAGATTTGTAAGCAGGTGTTTTTCGAGGCGTCTCTGACATGAAATTTGCAAACGCTATTATTAAACATATAGTGGGGTGCCGTCATTGAACTAGAGGGACGAGGCTAGTCCTCTAAAATCTTTTCACTTAAATTTAAAAATATCAACAATGCAATTACAATAAATTCAAAGCGTTGTCCATATTGATATTGTTTACTTAGATTAACGAAGTTCAGAAGCAGGAATCGGACCTAACTGAGGTAGAAGTAGTGGTAGATCGTTACGGGGTGACCGTGAAAAAGTCGAAGTGAAAAAGTCGAAAATATTCGTTTATCATGCATACATATGAAAAACGGTTAGTAAATATATGTATATCAGTGGCGTGCGGTAAAACTCTCTCCCTCCCCCCCTCGTCGTACATCCTCACATAATTTGCGCGAGCAGGATACAAGAGGAACAAGAGGAACAGGCTTTTCCTCCAGTATCCTGCGCGCACACATTAAACAAGGCTGTATAGCCAAAAGAGAGATAATTTCACCGCATGCCACTGATATATATTATACATATATACATAGTACCGTTTACCATGCACCCTTTTTTTTGATCTTTCAACTTAAGATCTTTCTATTTTCGATCTTTGCCTTCCGATATTTGCTTGTTCGACCTTTTCACTTTCGGTCCCGTGAGGTAGACCCATCGTTACGGTACGGTCCGCCGCGTCGATAAGTTGAGAAACAGCCACAACAAAAAATTGCTAGAAACTGCAGACAAATCCCACCTACAATCAAAATTCATCTGTCGATTCAGTCAGTCCGTTGTTTTGGCTGAAATGAATTTTTAAAAGGCTTCAACGATTATTTAACTAAAGCTTTATTAAACTTTAGCAATTTCGTGGAATTTCAACTGACAGAAGTACCGATCATTCTTACTGGCGATCGTAACATTGACTGATTCGTTTATTGACTTCCAAGATCCAAGTATAATGGTGTTACTTTATTGTTCGCTTGTCCGGAGCATATTGGAGTTTGGGTCTGTAATTTGGAGTCCCACTGAAATTAAATTCTCTCTCTTAATTGAAAGAGTTCAAAAAAAATTTCTTAGATGCCTTTATATGAATAAATATAAATATTACCCCTATTTATTTCCCACTGCCCTTTTACAAGGTATGCTAGGCTTTGACTCACTATCTTCGAGAAGAATTATTGCCATTTCAAAATATTTCTTTGGAGTATTAAAGGGAAGAATTGACATCCCTTCAATTTTATTGGAATTTAAATTTTCGGCGCCTGAAAGCGGTAGAACTTTGCGTCATCATTTTCTTTTAGTCTGCTTTCAATAACTCGTCTCTTGTAAAGGCTATCCGGTTCCTTAATGTGATTGATGGGCATTTGGACCTGTTCAATTGTCATGTTGATGAGCTGGTTAGTTTCTTGAGACTCAACACGAGACTATTTGAATGTATGAATGATAGAAATTTTTATTGTTTTTATTTTGTTATGTAAAACTGGTGTGACGCTTTGGGGCAACCTTTCAGGTCACACTGGTCATTTCATTGTATGACAGTTCAAATATGAAAATATAATTTAATCTTCATCTCGCGACGTGTTTACCTTTACTAAACCTTCAACTGAAGTAAAAAAAAATATTTGTAGAACAGCAACTCTATTAAAAAAAAACACAAAGACTGTCCAAAGCCAATTCATTTTGATCAAAGTAATTTTTAAAAAAAAAAATAAATTACTTACATACAAGTCACAATTAAATTAAAAAAAAATCCATTGGCAAATGATGATATTCACGTTATGGAATATGGGCGGGTGAACGGTCTCGCGTGCTTGACGCGAAACCCCATAATAATAAACGCCATTGCTATGTGGGAACACCGGCAATTCTAACGGGGCGAATGCAAATAAGCGCATGCTAATGCACCGTTGAGTTTCCCAACTTTCAGCATGGTGAGGTGAAAATTCACCGGAAAAAGAACACCGTGCACCAGTAATAAGAAGGAGTAGACGTAGAAGAAGAACGTCGAGAGACACTCGGCACTTCCTTCGCGCTCAAATTGGCACCACTTCAGTCATAAACCGAGACCAATATCTCTCTCTGCCTCTCTTTCAAGTTCGAATAAAGCCTCGTTTATACTATTTATGTACATGTGTACATATGCATATGCATATGGCCTGTACTGTTTTATTACGGCAAGTTGTGTACTTTGAACGTCATGAAAACTATGCAGTGGAATTTTCAATTGGGCTCATTGTAGACAATTTACAAATGATTTCAATTAAATGTATTTAAGAACCAAAGATATGTGTAATTTACATTTCTATTTTTAGTCATTTATTTTTGTTTTGTATTGATTGAAGTAGAATTATTGATAATATTTATTAAATTAATTAATTACACGAATAGACCAAGTTTTTATAAAAGTGAAACATTTCCATGAAATATGTATGTAATTGCTATTTTAGTTTAAAGCTAAATATTTTAGTAGATGTTACAAAATATGATTTATTATTATTAATAATTATTATTAATTTTAATAAAACCTTGCCTAATCTCACATTAAATAACCTAATTAATTTTCTACTTTCATATGTTATTTTTAATCATATTTTTCCGCTTATTATTGCCTATAGTATAATATAATTTTTATTTAATTTTAAGTTCGGACTATTATGGCATTACAGGAGTCAAAAAATACGCCACAGTGGTCAAACAAATATAGAGAGATGAGAAAAATAAAAATATATACACACAAAAATACATTTAAACATAATCATAAAGAACAATAAATAGCATTATAATAATAGCAGATAAAGTAAAAATATCAAATAATAAAATACAAAGCAGGAAACGTCTTGCATCTACAGCCAGCACCAATATACATATGTACTTATATAATATAATATAAGAACGAGCTGCAAATGCAAAACATCCAAATGGAAAAGAGAAGATCAAAATTCTACTCATACACATTCAATTATGAAAATAATGATGAGCACAGGCTACCAGACAAACAGGTTAAAAAATCTGCAATAGGCTACGCTCACTGAGGTGGAAAATATCCCATTCTGACTTAGCAACTCAATATATATTGAAATATGGGAATTCTAGATTTCCCACAATGGACCTTGGTGGAACGTTAAATAAAAAGTTTCATCGATTTAAGATATTATCCTGTGCCTCCAAAAAATTGCTAAAAGTGGGTTTTTTCATAAATCTCTTTTTTACGAAAGTTTCGATTTAAAAATAATGAATGCTCCATAGTCACGTATTGTAGTTTTTTTGAGTTGATAATGATTAATTTTGACTGATTAACGATAATTCACCGTTTTATCCGAAACTCCTATGTAAAGTGCGTCACACTCACAACGGCTATTTGTATGGTGGAAGCGGTTTTTTTTTTAAAAAATGACATTTATTTCATACATATTTCCGCTATTCTTTGAAGATAAAAGTTGCTAAAAGCTTCCTTGGATATCTATGTTTATTTTAAATACTAAAAAAATCACGAATATTATGAAAAATAAACCAAAATGACCTTAAAAAATTGTAAAAGTAGCCTTAAAAAGCCACTACCATATCATTGAATTTTTCATTGTAAATATATTATAATATGATGAAAACGACCAAACGTGCTAAACCGATGTATCATACATACGTAAACACGTAGATTCGTAGATTTTTCCACAAAGTTTTCCACTGCCCCGAAGCTTTTTAATCGCCAAACGATGTTCAAGATCCCGCACCACAGTTTAAGAGCCATTTCGCACCGACGAGAACGTGTTCGACACGTCGATTTACAGTTTTACATGTTGCAAGCGCGGAACACGAACGCGCGCTCAATTTGCACGTCGCGCACGTGAACCGCATTTCGCACATGTACAGACAACACGCCACTTCCGAATCGGGCAATTTTTAATTTTGAGACTTGGTTCACTTTAGCCCCGACTCGTGTTTTATCGAAAACAATTCACGGGTCAATAACGATCCCCACAATTGAAACTCGTAATTGGTCGCGAATTGCACCACTAATTGATATCGAATTTTACAAGCGCGGCCATTATTTTTCATTCGTGACAATAATACAATAGACAATAATGAACAATTACTATTGAACAGTCGATAAATGGCGAATCATCCTATTAATTTTTAATAAACATCCAAGAATTATACATAATATACGTATATATGTATGTACATACTCGTATGTAGTAGACAACGTATATACTCGTATAGACATACTCGTATAGGGTACTTACTCGTATATACATAGTAGACAAAAAACCAGGCCTGTGGAATCAGGGTCGAGTCAGATCATTCCAATGGGAGTCGGAGTCGTGAAAATGCAACTGACTCCGACCCCTTTAATTAATGGTATTACGGTATGTGTCAACTAGAATCTGCAATATTACTGAAATACATCCACTAATAAATTTAAATTTAATAATTTCTACATAAGAATCATGAAATAAATTATAAATAAAATCGTCGAGTTGCACGTATTTTCACGTGCTGTGGCTAAAACCGATTGTTTTCTCCGTCTCATACATTTTTTATTCTCATTTTTCATTATTAAACTGATTTGTTTGTGTTTAAATTTAAATAAATACACTATTTCAATAATATACAATACATCAAGCAATAATACTCATAATATATATCATACATATATGTACGTAAATATTAAACCAGCGAGCTCATTAAGATGATCAAAACAACTAATCACCTTCGAACCGAAAACTAGCTGTATTGATCAGTGAAATGTTCAGAACCGAGACGCAGATTTAATTCGACTTGTGTAAAATGCCATCACACTACAATTGAACATTACTTTGAATCACACTTCATTTTAAACGAGGGGTTGACGATACCCCATTCACTTTAAAACGCGATATTGCAGCCTTCGAATGCATCTTTCACTCGCACCCTGTGTGTAAACGAGTATGTGACAATAAAAGACCAATTGAATTGAATTTTTTTTAAAGGGTGCAGTGGGTGGCAGCACGCGTCGCAATGTCCAACCCCATCCAATATGGAGACATCGTCCATTCAGTGGCCACTTCCTCCTCACATTATCATCATAGTCAGCATCGTCGCAACATCACATCTGTCAACGGCGTGGGAAGGAAGAAATGCGGCGATTCGGTCGGCCGACTTCCATTAAAACCATTAAATGCCCACTCGTACTACTATAATAGCATACATGTGTTCTTAGTGAAAATATGCGTTATTATGATATGGGGAAAATGGTGGGTGGGTGGGTGGACTGGCGCGTTATAGAGGCAGCCGCAGCGACGGGGTTAAGCCGAATGGGCTTACTATGAGAGGAAAGTGATCGCAGTAAGTCAATAAGCTCGTACACGCTCCGCAGCGATGAGGTTAAGCGATGGGGAGGCTCCAGCGACGACCATGACGTTTGTAATCATATCATATTCAAACATTATTGAAAAAGTGAGTCAAGTCTATCAAAAAAACAAAACAAAACTACATACATATGTAAGTATCTATGTATGTAAATATAATTGTAAATAGATTTTTGAGCTCTTTTTCCTATTACGCTGTACATATTAACATTATAATAATATAATACTATGATTACTAACAAAATTAAATTAAAATTAAATACTCTCTAAAGTCGACGATCTAAGGCAGATTGTGTTTAGGTAATCTACTGTTAAGTTCTACTTTTGGCAACCAGAAACGTGATGTTTTGCTTTTCCATTTTTTTCAACCTCTTCCATTTTTTTTGCACTGCGACCAATTTTTTATTATATAATATGTATGTACATACATCCATATGCAGATATTTAGGAGTTACGACAGTAATATTGACCTGAAATTCCTGATATTATATCCTTCAAATTCATTTCCAAAAAAAAAATATTTTAATCACAAAATATTATATAACATGTAATTATAATACGAATGAACATCTTGAGTGAATGTCATATTTTGTGCTATTGGACTAAGTCACGTTAATCAATTAGCCAACATCAAGAAATTAAATTGAAAACCCGGCGCACTGTTTTTTTTCAAAAGCATAAAAAAACTCTCCTGAATGAAGCAAATTTTCCTACTATGTATAATATAATATTACTAGGGTTGTGTCCGTTGATACATGAATTAAATTGATACATGCATTAAAATAAAGTTAGATGTATAATAATAATTAAAAACAACAACAATTGTCATCATAACTGAAGTCAGAACCAAAATCGTAACCTGAACTGTAAGAATCCGGAATCGGATCCGAAAAAGAATCGAAATCAGAACCGGAATGGGAATAGAAATCAATATAATACAATATAATATAATATAATATAATATAATCCTTTATAATCTCCATATTTGTCGATGCACTCGCGAATACATACATCCCGTCCGTTCGTATATATATTATTCATACACGCTGAATATTTTAAACATATTTTTCAATACTAAAATAAAAAAAACATAATAACAGCTATAGGTATACATACATAATACCATCCAAATAGAAAGCATACAATAAACAGATCATCAGTTCGCACGGGAATTAACCAATTTTTTAATGTGATTAAAAAAAGAAAACGGTTTACATATGTATGTATGTAGGTACATACATGTGTAAGTGCAACACCTGTTTTGTCCGAATTCGACTTTCAAAAGTGGCACGCGTCCGTTTTTGTCATTGATGTATGTCAAGTGGCGACACAAGGGATGGAGTAGTTGGGTGGGTGGATGGGGGGTGGGAAGGATTTACAAGGGTACAATAGTACGCAAAGGGGTGGTGAGGGTGTGGGGGTGAGATGTCCTTTTGGCAAGGGAGGTGTGTATAAGCGTAAAACGTCAGCCGACCCTGGCTAATAAACATTCACAACACATAAATTAAATAAAAATACAATCCGCAGCACGTGACTTGCTTTTATTAATCCATAATCGAAATATGAGGGAACCCTCCCGACACTCCCTAGCTGTTTGCAGGAGTCGCGTGCCGCCAAGGGGGAGGGGTGTTGGGAGGGTGGAGGTGGCATGGAAAGGGGGAAGGATCTTATTGAAAGTCAGCCGATGTTTATCCTCTTAACACTATAAACAATCTATATATGTGTCGCTCTTTATATCACCACACTACATTCTAGGAGCTTGGTGGAAGGACACAATACTTATTAAAATATGCCTATCACATACATTTATTTATTTGGGGTAATTGGAATAGTTTTTTGTTTCATTGCAAAGTTGAAGGTGTAAATATGCACATATGTAAAATGTATGTATGTATATTGTCACATTGATTCCCCTCTAAAGGCATGTCCATCAAAACTTGTCAATCTTCATACATATTTATCTTCCAAATCAATCATTTTCTTCTTCCATTTCATCCCAATACGAATTTAATAAAATAATTGTTAAAAGAGAGCTTAATTTATTAATACTACATTTCTTATTAGGTTTTAACTAAAAGTGCTTGCGCAAAGATTTATTGGCAGATTATTATCATAGGTAAAGCATCCAATCTCGGAATCCCGGACTTTTCTAGCACCGTATTCCCGGTGCCGAGTTTTCCGGGATTACCGTGCTGGTTGATTTTAGTGTAATACGCTTTTGTCTTTATACAGTCTTCGAAGATTATCTATTTTCTCGTAAATATACATTATTATAATCGTTCAGGGCTATGGAGTCGGATCAAAATTTTCCGACTCCAACTCCGACTTTTTCGACTCTGAATCCAACTTGAATCGCCTTTTTTTCCAACGTATAAAATTATTAGTAATGAAAATTATAACGATATTCAAAATATAAAAAATAAAGGAAATTAAAAAGTCACTACAGATAGACATGTTATGCAATTAATTGAATTAATTGTATTAAAAAAGGTATAAATAAAAAGTAAGTACATTGAAAGTGTATGTGTATGGCTACGTGCGAATTCAATGATTTTATTTAAAACTAGCTGAACCCGTCATGCGTTGCAATGCCACAATAACGCATGCAATTCCCGTTCCCGTTCACGTTCCCGTTTCAAGTGATGGTTGGAGATCAAATAACGTCTCTTCAAAGACATGTCGTCGTAAACCAACTGGTATCGTGGTTACCAAGGAACACATTTCTTTGACTACACAATGGCGTTTCAAACTTTCGCGTCGGTAAAATCTTAATTACGTATATTATTATTAAGAGGTTTTTTTTCACAGTAAGCTTCCCGGACATGCATTCAACAAATCCTGAAAGTTTCATCGTAATCGATTGTGTAGTTTAGGAGCCTATACGAGACAGACAGACAAAGAGACATTCAATTTTATATACATATAATACATAGATATAATTTAAATTCATGATTTTTACCAAGAAATTATTAAATTTAAATTTATTAGTGGATTAACCTTAATATACAATAATATGTATTTGGAGACTCTAGTTGATACATACTGTAATAAAGAAAATAATAAAAAGGAGTCCGAGTCGGTTGCTTTTTTACGACTCCGACTCCGCTTGAAATGCTCCGACTCCACGACTCCAACTCCGACTCTGACTCTGACCCCAACTCCGAATCTAACTCCATAGCCCTGTTATTTATTGAATACACAAGTGTCCTCACAGATCACCCCAATAATGACACTGTGGCCAGTTTTTTTAATTGAATTTTTTTTTCTGAATGAATAAAGGGCATTACAACATGTTCAAACCTTGACATTATATTTATTATTAAATATTAAATATGTCACTAAAACCTATGTATATTTATTAAAAAAAAACATCACAAGTGGGAAATTCGTGATTTCATAAGTTTAACAGACTGAAATTTTTTTTTAAATTTTGATTATGTCATATTAATATTATTATGTTTGATTATGTTAGATTAAATATGTCACTAAAATATATTATGTACTAGTAGGTACATTAGGTACATATTCGTTTAAAATTTAATCATCATTCGTCCAAAAGAAAAGTGAAATTAAGTTGAAAAAATAAAAGCAATTGACATTGTTGAATATTGTAATGAGAGCTTTGTAACGTTTGAAGTGCAATAACAATTGTTTGCAATGAGGGTGGAATGGGAAAACTATACGGGATGTACAACTCCCTCGCAGTGCATATTGGCCATCGCCAAATAAACAAAGGCTGCAATACGCCCAGAGGCAGCCCTGGATACGTGCGAATGTTAACGCGAAATGTAACACCTCAACAACCATACGATGCAATCGCAATACTTGAAACCAAATTATCAATTAAAGCCTGGTAATTATAAATTGAAACCTTTAGATATATTATATATGGCATACAAACAAACATTCATCTTCATACATGTATACACCTGAATATATGTACATAAATAAATAAAAACGGCGATCTCATGACAATTTTCAATCAAACCAATACCAATTTAAATGTCAAAAAATTCAAAATCATCTTGCGCCCATGCCGAAATTCAATTTTGTCGAGTCTCTCCGCGTGGCGAGTATTTTCAACCCCTTTTCCTGCACCAAGGCGTGCACGCATTAAACAGTGAGCGTGTTTTCAATTTATCAATGGCCGGCGGGGGTTGGTGGTGGCTTCCAGAAAGAAACAGGTTTAAAATTAATGGCGTGTGTGCGCCACAAAACAACGCGCACCGTGCAGAGCAAAAAAAAAGTGCGGTTGTGTGCGGGTTGAAAAAAGAGCTCGCAGCGGATTCGGAACGGCGAAATGCAGACAGGAGATGGATGTAGGAGGAGCAGCAGGAGGCGGTGGATGAAAGCGGAATGGGGTGGTTGAATGGGGGTGTTTTTCAACCGATCGATAAGTCCTGGCTGGAAAATCCTGACGATGGACAAACAAACGCCCTCCACCCTCAAAACTCATTATCATAGCCGGTGATGGACTTGTCGTCTACTGCCAAAATACAACAGTTGAAAACACCTACATATTGATCCGTGCAATTTTCATCCCATTTATCCGTGAGATTTTTCAATATGTTCTTAATTTGTTTTCGATACATCGTCCATGCAAAAATTGAAAATTAAACAATATAAGTACATATATGCATATATGTACATATGTACATAAATACAAATAGGAATGTAATACACATTTTTTCTTATGTAAAGTTTTGAACAGAGACCCGAATCGTCATTTTTTTGTTCCGGTTTTCGGTAGCTTATTATGATCGTATACATATGTACATAGTTAAAATGTCAAAAGAGATTATTTCCTAGCATGTGCTACTTGCCGCTGGTGCACTGCGAAATAGAGCTAAAATGCTGACAATATACATTTTTTTTATTCATACTTAATTGACTTTTTTCTAAACTCGCAAGCTTAGAAAAAGTCAATTAGGCACATATAAGTGTATTTAAATCGGAATCAATAATAAAAATTTGTATTGCTAATTGTAAATGATGTGTTCATTGACAGCTCGCGAGCTTCACATACATATAATTGTATTTAAATCAGAATCGTAAATAGAATCTTTGATTGCTATTGTAAAGTATATGCCATACATTTTATTCCGATGAGATGAGGGAAAGCAAAGTTCTCAATAGAAGGTAGCATATTTGTTTCATAATCTCTTTGATAATTAATCTTCTGGTTTTCTTCGTCTATTTCGGTTTCTAACCAGTTGACAAATTTGATCATATTAGCTCCATTATCTGTTGTAACAAAAACATATTTTAATATACATTCCTGTATTAATGCTGTCCATTAATGCTATAATTCTCAAAGTATATGTATATATGTATATTATTTTTACCGAACCGAAAAAAATATTGGTTCAATTTCGGTTTTTCGTTTTGGCAAAAATTACGGTCTATTCGATTTTCGGTTCGGTTCCGGTTCGTGATCGTGATCTTCAAGTCCTATCTTAGTACTGATAAGTTAAAAATCTACCTATATATATACATACATATGTACATATGTACATATGTATGTATAGGTAGTAGGTAGTAGCAAATAATTTTTGATGTTTCATAATACATATACATATATGCATATATAAAAACATTTCAACTAAAGAAAACGATCATTTCAATAATCATGAATATGTGTAAACTTTGTTATCAACACGCAACTTTGCCTACATATAATATTCATGAATGCGTTGCGATTAACTTCAAAAGCGTCAAATCTAATCTCAAAAATACATATCTTCACGAAGCCAACGACCATTTCTACAAATAAGTTTTCTTTGAAGATTTATATTCGAAGATTTCCTTTACTTCTTTTAACAGTTGGCCTAAAAGACTTAACCTCGAAGCGCGAAAAAAATTCAACTAACAATTTTTGAATTTTACACAAACATTATTCACTGAAAAAGCTACATAATAATATATGAGCAGCTATAATTTAAGGTGGCATAAGTCCATTAGTTTCTTCATTTTGAGAAATATTTCGCAAAACATTAAACATAAGGTTTTGCGTTTAACAATATTTAAAAATACTGGTGGCCTGTAATACGTTTATTCTGATTTTCCGAGAATCTGGACAAATAGAATTAAAAGAAATTATAACAATTTGTGAATCAAACTAAACAGAAATAGTGTTTTTGGAACTAAAAATTGTTGACACATACTGTAATAAACAAAATAATAAAAAGGAGTCTGAATCGGTTGCTTTTTTATTAAGAGATAGAGAGGAATATTATTATTAAGATGTTTGTTCCCGTTTTTTTTCACAGTAGTCTTTCCGGACATGTATACAACAAATCCTGAAAGTTCCATCGTAATCGGTTGAGTGGCTTAGGAGCCTATACGAGACAGACAGACAAACAGACAAACATTGATTTTTATATATACATACATATATAGATGTATGTTATATATCGATATAATAATAATCAAGAATTTGTTTTTCAATTAAATCGTTTGCATCCAATTATGGCAATTAGAAAATGAAACACAACACAACCCCAACCCATCATCGGTCCAGGTCCGAGGATGTCAAACTCTCGCCATAATGTTAACTTATTAATGGTCAAACACAAACAATGTCAATTTCTCACGTTGACTTGTATATGTATGTAGGTGTATGTATGTATGTGCACCCTCGTTACCGAAATCGGAACTCGAGGGTAGCCACTGTCAGTCAAAGTCGTCCTGGACGATGTTCTCCTAATTTCCTGAGCTGCACAACTTCTGACCGACCACCCACCCCCTCCTTCGCCCCCCCCCCCCCCCAGTGGTGTTGTTTGCAAAAGGACAAAGGGTATACCTATGGTCCAGTCTGTGGGATGAGATGGTGGGGATTCGGCATAACAATGCGGACGATGGCGTTCATTATACGGTCGTTTGACCGTTACCCATGAATTAACCGACCGGTAATGCACTGACCGGCCGCAAATAATAACATTAACTGTCGGCTAATTTATGGTCCCGCCGGTGAGGGAGAGTTCAAGGGTGGGTGGGATGGGTGGTCAGAGGGATGCAGCCGGTGTCCAGGGTGGCCACAGTTGCGACCCGTGGACCACCTCGTGCCCCCTCTCGGTCTGATAAAGGTCTGAACGAGCACCCCTGACCGAACCGCAATCTGACATCCATATAAAACATGTTGAAAAATTGACCGAAATTTTGGTTACTCCACAAGGCGATTAATTTTTTTTTTTTGCTCAAATTCATACAGAGTGAATTTGCAGGGTGCGGTTTGTATTATTGGGGCTGTTTTTTGAAGGGAATAAAGCTATGTAGCGTAGATTTGGTTCGGCCACTTTCCTTTTACCCACCTAAACTGAAGACATTTTCTTAAAATTTTGCAAACATAGATAAGTGTTTCTGGTGGCAAACTCAAAGAAGTATTTTTCGTTCAAATCTTTACTTATTTAAAAAAAAATATTAAATAAACCATATAAAAAATACTTTGTACAACTATGTACCTCCCAAATTAATTAATCCGAATTAATTAGTAGGAAATTATATTTATTTTTATAAATACTAACTGACGAATATTTGTACTAAAGAATTCATCGTGCGTAAATTATGAATAATATGCTTAAATTATGAATTAGAAAATTTCAAAACTATCATTAGTGCCTGTGCATAATCAAGAATTAAACTTATAAAATAACTTCACACAACATTCCGTTGATGAAAATTCACGAAAATCTCATAAATTTTGGTCACAACTATCAAATTCGAAAATACAAAGTATGTAGAGCACCGTTATATGTAGATACATACTTATGACAAGATATTACGAATCATAATATTTTACATTTATTTTCACACATTTAAAATACACCCGCTATTTATATACATACATCATATATATAAAGACGGTAATCTGTGTGTGTGTGGGTGTGTGGGTGTGTGTGTGTGTGTGTGTGTGTGTGTGTGTGTGTGTGTGTGTGGGTGTGTGTGTGTGTGTGTGTGTGTGTGTGTGTGTGTCCTAACTCTCGCCGAACATAATGAATGAATCAATAAAAATCGATAAATTAATTTTTCGAAGAGACGACTTTGTCGCGAACCGATCACCCCAAATAGCCTGAATATGGTCTAAATTGAGCTAATGGTCACGTGCATCACGCCAAATCCAACTCTTCATTTCGCCTTTTTTTTTTAAACATTAATTGAAATATTCGTTCTCGCCATATAAAAATACGTAATTATAATAATTTTATTTAGCGAGGTTTTGAACCATTTTTTTTCTTTTCATATAAAACAATTAAATATATATTTTTAATTGAAATTATTGAAAGTGAAATTAATTTATATTTTAGCGATATTTGAAAAATAAAATTAATTCCGGATCGCGGGGTCGAGCTGGGGTCCCTGGGCTCAGAACATTCACGCTAACCATTAGACTACGGTCTCGATAGAAAAAATGCTCTAAATTTCTTCTTGTTAATGCCTTGTCCGCATCCGGACGTTGGCGACCACCTCGTCGATTATTTGAATATATCCGCATCGGTCTTCAGCGGCTCGGAACAGATCTTCGGCGCTCATATCGGTCCACATGCGCATGTTTCGAAGCCAAGATAACTTTTTCCTGCCAATCCATTTTTTTCCTTCTATTTTCCCCATGGTTATCAAACGGAGAGATTCGTATTTTGGACCCCGTATCATGTGTCCGAGGTACTCCATCTTTCTCCGCTTGATGACCGAAACAAGTTCCCTGCCTCTCCCCATCATGCCGAGGACAGCTTCGTTTGATATCTTTTTGGTCCACGGAATCTTCAGCATACGCCTATAGACCCACATCTCAAAAGCTTCAATGCGGCTGATCATCTTGGTTTTCAGAGTCCACGTCTCACATCCGTGTAGTAATACTGTCCAGACGTAGCTCTTCGCGAATCTCAACCGCGTATGAAGATTGAGATGCTTGTTTGTAAGCGCCGCCTTCATTTTTACAAATGCTGTTCTAGCCATCTCGATGCGGATTCTTAAATCTTCATCTGGGCTCTAAATTACGTACATAATATTCGATTACCCTTTACAAGTATGGGGAACCAATCATTCGCGTATCTTCGGCTTTCGTCGACAATCGACAATCGAAAAAAAATTTTTTTTTCATTTTTTTCATATTTTTCATTTTTTTCATATTTTTCATTATTTTCAGTTTTTTCAGTTTTTTTCAGTTTTTTTCATTTTTTTTCATTATTTTCAGTTTTTTCATTTTTTTCATATTTTTCATTTTTTTCATTTTTTTTCAAATTTTTCATTATTTTCAAATTTTTCATTTTTTTCATAATTTTCATTTTTTTGTGCATTTGTCTTTCCGAAACCAGTCGATTCCATATCTTTAACTTTATTTTTATTCGAGTTTCAATTTCTTTTCGAAACCACCCGTTGAAATCAACGGGCCCTACACTAGTATATTATGTTTACGAAGTTGCTTCATTATAAGTAAACTTAGTGAAAAAACGTCCATGAATTACATATACGACCCGTCATATAATAATTGAAAGTGGCTCACTCCAATTTTCAGTTTCAAAAACACTATTTCTGTTTAACTTATTCACAATTGTTATCATTTATTTTAATTTGATATGTCCAAAATCTCGAAAAATCAGAATAAGCCTATTACATTCCGTCAGCAGTTTCAAATATTGCTAAACGCAAAACATTATATTTAATGTTTTGCGAAATATTTCTCGAAATTAAGAAAATTGGACGTATGCCACTTTCAATTATAACGGCTCATATACATGTGTACAAATGTACGATTTGATTTTGTAAGGGCTCCCGAAAAATTGCCACCGTCACAACTACCGGGCGTTCCCCGTGTCAATTGATTGGTGCCGATGCGACGCGCGCAGGTGCAAACCGATATCCCTAAACCGAATAATTGAGCGAAAAGGTTCCTTTTTACAACACCGACTATATCAGATCAGAGAGATTCGAAAAGGCAAATAGCAGTGTCGGCAACCTGTTGTGAGATTGACACTATCGAAGGTTGACCTTTCGATCGGGAGTCGAGCGATGACAACTTTTCGAGGCCATTAGCACTAATGGGGACTCTCGTTATGCCATTTTTGAGACTCTCCCGGTCAGGAGGTGTCTTCCGATAAATTGCTAAACATTTCATAATTTATTGCCCCGTTGGAATTTCCAATAAAACGATAAGGAGAATCGAGTCGCATACGTTTGATACATACCTACCCAGACGCGAACTATTCAACATCTGCCGAAAAATTCCAGTAGTTCAATGCAGGTATGTGTTGTGACCGTACAAATAAATTGTTTCCGCGTTTCAAACCCTTCCGATGGATAAATATCGTTAATCCTTCTCCGTAAATACACACACGTATACATATGTATTATATAAACAGGATGTACATAAACTGACGAAAATACATACTTATGTATGTATTTACATACATAATTTGTGTTATAACGTGTCATATACTGTTTATTACATACTATTTGTGTGCATTTGATTAATCAAATATTACGGGAGGTATCAATAGAATCCAACGTCCGCTACATACAGTCTTAAAAAGCATACTTCAAATATCTATCATACAACATCATATTATGCTACATACAAATTTAGCCGATATTGTGTAGCTTAGCAACAAATCAAGCACTTCCACTTTTTGAGAAGAGTTTCATCTAGTTATTTATTTATTTAAGATACAGAAACAAACAGTATTACAACGTATGTAACATTATCTCAAAAAAGTTTCTAAAGATAAATAATAAACAACAATGAAAAAATAAATAAAAACAAAGAATAAAAGCATTGAATAATGGTAGATATGGGATATACATAAATACATATGTATTACTACGAAATTTGATCAAACAATAGATATTTAAAGCAATAAAAGGAACAACAAAAAGGATGAATATGGGGGGGGGGGGGGGGAACTTTGTTAAAAGAAGAGCAATATCTATGTATGTACATATTTGCCCATAATTACGGAAGTGGTCTAAGTCAAGAAAAAATTTTTTTTTAATCATTTACATATAATATAACCGATATTAAACGATAAAATCGACTTTCAAAAAAATAAAATTTTTCTTGACTTGGACCACTTTCATAATTATGGGCACATATATAAAAATGAATTACAGGAATAGTTGATAGAACGGGGATTAATGTGAAATAATGAAGAATTGTTGAGAGATCTGATTGAACATTGGAATAGAATCTTACTGAATAAATATGGACTATCAATTATATAATTGAAAAGCTTAAACAAAAAACAAAAATCATAAATTTCCCTCCTAGATAGTAAGGAAACAAAACGATCATTGTGAAAAAATTAGAAAGGAATTGGATAGAATTTTTATTTATGTGTTCTAAATTATTAATATGTACTCGAAAGAGAGGATTCCAAACAATACTAGCAAATTCCAGATGACAATTCTTACAAATGAATTGAAAAACGAGGCAAAGATAACTCTATAATATATCAAAGATAACGAAATAATTTCAGTATGTCTTTTCCCCATCATATGTTTTTAATTCCAAGTTTTTAATAAATGCTAATATGATTTGAAAAAGAAAAAATGGACAAAAAAAGTTCAAGATTCAAATTGTATTTAAAATATTTATTATTAATTGTTTTACCCGGCTTTGCTCAGTGTTTGTAATATACATAGCTTAAACATGGCAAATCTAATAGTAAATATTCATTTGCATTTTTTTTTAATTTATTTGAATCGAAAAAAAATTCAAATTCAGCCATATTGAATCGTCGTCATAGAAACATTGATTTGTTTTTCGATTACCAACAAACCTTACATACATACATACATACAAAATCTCTTTCGAAATTATATATTAGAAAATTTATATACACATTAAGGTCGACCGTCTCATTTGTCGACTTTTTCAGAAAGTGGAATGCAATAGTTTTTGAAATTGCTTTATATAAAAATATCACCGCATATACTTATGTATGTACATACAGTAACGTGCAGAGAAATCGCATCACTTTCAAATGTTCGATGTTTTCGATTTTTTTTAATTACATGAAGCTACACACAAGTTTTTTTGGTTTTATTATTTGACTTCAACTATTTAACATGTTTTACGATTAAAAAAGATTATTTATATTTTTAAATTAAGGCGAGATACGAATGTTAAAAAAACATGCAAAATAGGGCATTTTTCTTATATGTATTTCAAATGTTATATGTTACCATCTTATAATGACAGACTTTCTTTTTTCCATATTGCAAGTTTGTCTCAGCGTAGAAGGGTTTCTGATTTGTTAATTTTATATAAGATTGCTAATGGTATTCTTGACACATCTGTTTTAAGCGAGATTAATTTTAACGTTAATGCCCGATTCACCAGATGCACATATCTTTTTTATCCACCAAATTGTCAAAGCAACACCTCTTTCAATAGTGCAATCGTTCGTATATGCCGTATTTACGATAGCTTAGATGATTGTCCTGACCTATTTAGTGACTCTTTTAGTATTTTTAGGACAAAGGTGAAGAAAATAATATGTGGTTGATTTGCTTCTTCACCCTTATAGTCTTTCTTTTTCTTTTTTTACTTTATCTGTATCTTTTTCTTTATCTGTTTCTTTTCTTTTTTTTTAAATCTTGATGTTTTTGTAATTTTACTTTTTTATATCACCATGTGGTGCTCACTGTAAATGGAATATTATATTTTTATTTATGTTTATTATTATTTTTTGTCTCATTATACAACTTTCTTTTTATATTTTATTCTGTATGTGTGCCTATTTAAATAAAATAAAAATGTCTCTAGCTAAAATAATATGACAGTATATATTTTTCTATGAATTAAAATACATAGACAATGGACATATGACAAAAATAAATAGTAATATAATAATTACTAGACAATCGGCTTGCTTCTATGACGGGATGGATACCTGCCGGCAGGGACAATAAGAGTTTTTTTAGTATGTCGTCCGAAATTTCTGCAAACCATACATTTTCAACAGTTTTTTTAACTCATTATTTGCCCCAGGGTGTTGTTTTTATTCCCTTTGCTTTATAATAGCCCATAAATATTCGATAAGTATCAAACTATCAAATGTAAACTATCAAACACTATCCCTTCTTATTATTCGTTTCTATCCCCCAGAGAAAATCAACGAGAAACCACTCGAGGAATACCCCTCCACAAACAATTTCATATCCCATGATTAGCCGTATAAATATTTATTGTAATGAAACAAGATATAAAGTATTGAAACTGTATCACATTTTTATTTGCATTCAAAAGATTGTTTATGAGAATATCATACAATACCAATAACAGGGAAGTATGAATTCTATTATTTTATTTATTTCCAGTAGTCTTATTGAATCATCATCCTATTAAAAAGTGAGAAAATAAATAAAAAATAGGAGTTGTCAATTACAAAAAAAGTTGCTTACTCCCGTCTTTGCTATGTAAAATGTACACGTGAAAGTGACGATGTGTGTGCGTTTTATCACGAGTTAACTTAATCAATTTACTTTTTGACCTTTACGACGCGAGTGTGTGCAGTTAATATCACTTAACCCGCTTTATCTTAACCTCGTTAACCTCCCCCTGACCACGCTGCAACTATTGGGGCACCCGACATCTGTTTTTCGTAAGACGAACCTTATGGCCCGAGAGTAACGACGTTAAACGCTTTAAGCCATCGATATACGATGTCATAAATTGGATCTCCCCAGATACTAGATATAATACCTACATCGTATATTGTTACGCGAATAATGACCACTCGGGACATAATTAAACACACACGATCCTATTTTGTACTTATCTACATATGTATGTATACATACATACTAATAATTTATATTGTTAAGGTTGTAATAATTTATATTGAATGGTCAGAATTAAAACTGAATTGGTATAACTGAATTCACAAAAAATGGTAAGAATTATTACGAGAGAAGTCAGAATATTTTTTTTCAGTTGCAATAGTTTTGTTACTGCTGCAACATTGAAAATTAGTACAACTGGTCGTTCTGTTAGCAGTTAGCATTATCATTATATCCATTAAATACTTATTTATTTAAAGTTCAGACCATTGTAGAATTACATGAATTCCCAATGTGCCACAATGGTCAAAAATATAACAGAAAAGGAAAGAAACAAAATAATAACTAAAGAAATTAGACATAACAATTAGACATATCATGTTTCAACGTAACCCAACCTTACATAAACTAATTTAAAATACATTTTTTTTACTTATAGAACTTTTTTACTTATTAAATACAATTTTTTTTACTTATTAATCAAGTTAGAATCCAGTCTATGTCAAAAAAGATTTAATGCCAATTGCTCATTATTTTTGACCGTTCTGGAAATTTATTATTTTTCTTATGACAATTAATTATTTTTATTATAACCATTCATTATTTTTATTACGAACATTCATTACTTTTATACTGACCATATGCTATTTTTATTCTAACCATTTGATTTTTATTCTGACATTGAATAATAAAATTCGATTTTCATTCTATTAAAAGTTGATTTAATTATACATATGTATATGTATATGGATAAGTATGTATTATTGATGTATTAGTTTTTTTTATTACATTATTGTTGTTATATATTAACTATTGATCTATTTGTTAAAATAAATAAATTCTGACCATTTATTATTAGGTTTTTTTAACGATTTTTTTCGAGTTCTGGTTTGAGTTAAAGCAACAAATATGTATATATATATATATATATATATATATATATATATATATATATATATATATATATATAACTGAGAAGATGTTATTATTATATATTATAGATGTTGTTATTATTATGATATACATACATATATAGTTATTATTTTGTTTCTTTTCTATTCTGTTATATTTTTGACCATTGTGGCGCATTAGGAATTCCTGTGATGCTACAATGGTCTAAACTTAAAATAAATAAATAAATGTATATAAGGTAAATCTGTGTGTAAAAAAGTACGTTAAAGATCATAAAATTATAAAGTCGTCTTAAAATTGAAACAAAAATTATAATTCCCTAAATATGTATGATCTTTTGAAATACAAAAAGTTTTGATGTGAAAATATTTATCTCTATTTATAAACATTTTAATATAAATTTTATTTTAAATTTAATATAGTATTATCAAAAAAAAAAACACGATTGAACTGAAAAATTACAAGCATAATCTAAATTTCATTTCAGTGGTTGTTACAATTAAAATTAAAATTGATGAACGATAATAATTCAATAAAAAATCTTGTAAACAAATGAATTACTATCATATGTATGTATGTACATATGTAGATGGGAATTTATTTAATAAATTCAATTTTTAACCCAAATTTTCAATTTATCATTTAAAAAGTCCTATAGAACAACATCTGTATTTTTGAATGTACATACAAATATTGCACATACTACATACATATACAATATACATATAACATTGTTTGAAACGAAATGATCCCCAATAGACAAATCAGCTATACATAATGAATCATTGCAATGACACACACACACAGTTAGTCGACAAATAGACGAGTGCCGATTCCGTCAGGTAATGAACTGTTTGAACAACTAACAAAATATGATAGCGCAATCGTTCGACGGGCTAGTCAAATTAATCGGAACGAAGTATGACAGACAGGGCTGCACCACCATCTGGTTCATTCATATTCATAGCCCGGGCTACGTACGCTTCACAGATTTGGCTATTTAATGAGCGTTTTCGCTATCGGTTGTTTGCCTTTCCCATGGATAGTGCTCGTCTCCCCCCCCCCTCCCCCTCCTCCCACCCTGCGTCCATTATTATCCCGACAGAAGCGGCCCTTCGCCTTCGGCTGCCAAAACGGCAAACAAACTAGACGAAGGGGTCGATTTAGGGTGGCGGCTGGCGGTCCAGAGTGGAGACCCTTAATCCGCGACCGAGCTCGATTGCATCAATCACTCTAATGCGCACGCGTCAAAGCAAAACCTTTTAATGAATTCGCAAATATCATAATATAACCCACGGGAGCGTGTTAAATATCAACCGAGCGTCTTCCCACAATTCCCCCCCCCCCCCCCCATTTCATTCTATTGTTTTCATCTTAAATTTGTACCAATGCATTTGAAAAGTAACATTTGGATTTGGACAATACTATTTTTCATTTAACTAAGCAAAGGTAGAAAAATATGCGATTGCTATACTATGTATGTAGGTCGGAAAGGGTTCTAGGCTCGTTTCACCGACTTGAAATATCTCGAGACTCGTATTCCCGACTTTTTCGGTGTATCTCATCGTCTAGTTTTTGTTAAACACGGCACATATACGAAAATGTTTTTTCGTATATGTGTTTTATAAATTAAATATTCAAAATGTATAAAAATAATTAATTTTAAGCGTTTTTTCAAATATTTTAAATGTGTATTAATAGTTTAAAAATCTATGAATGATCACAATTTGTCTCGTTTAAAGATATTACATTTTTTTTTTGTAAAAAAAAATCAATATACAAGCTCCTGTTCAAGCAGACAAAAAGTCGAGTAAACGAATATCGGGATATTTCAAGTCGGTCGAACAGAGCACACCGGTCAGGAAGACGCCTGGGATATAATAGACCAGTGACTCAAGGGATCCTCATACTCTCTGAATCTAAAGAAAAAATAGAAAATATTTATCCAAGAAATCGCAATTGAAAAGCTTCGTAATAAAAAAGAAAGATGGGTTTTATAATTTAAATATGTTTTATAAACATTAACATAGTAGATAAATTTGATTTAAATTGCAAACAAAGTCCCCCACCCCCAACTGGCAGATACAATGTTTTCTCCTGAATTCAAAACAATTCAACTAACATATAAAATCGAAATTAATATACATATATTTCGGTAGTACTGGCAGTCTATTTTGTAATATCTAGAATAACGAATGTCAATTTTTGATTAAAATACCAGTGGTACCGGTTTCAGTATTGGAATCGCTAGTCATTTCAGGTGCACATCCAAAAATTTTTCTAAGAAGATAATTTTATATTATCAAAAAATAATAATTAATAATTTTAATTTTATAAAAGTGCACTACGCGTATACATACCTACATAATTTATAATGATCGTGGATCTACACAATCCGATATTATAAAAAATGTATCAAAAATTTTCCGTTAACCGTTTTCAATCTGCACTTTTAGATACGCGTCGTTGTTTACCCTCCCACGGCTCCGCCCAGTGACATTTATATTTTCCGAACGGTCGCATAAATCCTTTAATAAATCCATATCTGGGCTATAAAATTATTTTATCAATAAATGGAAAGTGAATTGCCCAATAAATCATTGGGGTGTGGGTGATGGGTGGGGAAGGGGCGGAAATTGAGCGTCGACTTCCATTGTATTCGATAGGGGAGTCGAACATTTGGCTTACTACCTATAATAGGTCGTTCTACACGCTCACACTACATACGTATGTATGTATGTACATACCATAGGTACTCTGTGACCTATCAGTGTGCCCTTAAAATTCGCGATAGCTCAAATCGGCCCATATTAGCTTTTTCTCGAATAATTTAGTCAAAGCTGTATACAATTAGTCTCAACCCAAATTTCTTGATACGTACAAAAAAGGTTGATAAACACTGAATAAAGACGAAATAAATCACAGCTACGCATAATTTATAGGGATAATTGTTCGATTGTCATATATGGCTAAAAGATTTTTGCCTGTATCCTTTAAGATATGTACCTACATATGTATGTAGGTACGTGTATGAATATGCTTTAAATCAAATTTAATTTATTTTATATAAAATTAAAACTATAATTATTATAATAAAATTAAAACTAAATATTGAAAGGTCGTAAGTGCGTATCGTCGTAAGTCAAAACATCGCAAGTCGAGGGCTGCCTATATATGATTGTTGATTATATAATTTTAAGTCGATCTCGAAAATTTATTTAAATTGTGTATGTTCTGTTTTAACTTTCGATATTTAATTTTAATTTTAATATAATAATTATAGTTTTTATTTTGATATTTAATTTTTATTTTTATTTTGATATTTTGTACGCTACTGGTCCCAACTAAGTTTGCCTTCGTTGGCTTAGTGCATACGCAACATAATATAAAGGCAAATAAACTTTTGGTCAGTTATCTAAGATATTCATACTCATGTACATATTTACATATAATCAAAAGAACATATATATTTTCATCATCATTTTACATTATTTTATTAAAACTGTAAATATATATTTTTTGTTCTATGTATAAATGAAATACATATATGTATATATGAACATATATAAATAAAATATGCTTACAGTTAATTTTTTCCCGCCCGTTAAGCCAAATGTCTTACCTTCACTGTAACCTGAAAATTTATAATATTTAGAATCAACATACAAAAAAAATTTAATAAAGTCAAATAGCAATATAAAATAGCATGAAAATTCACCAGCTATATGTTGTCTCCATAGCAATACTTCGAGCTTCTTTGCCATTCGTCTTCTTCAATATAAATTTAAAAAGATTGCACATACAATTTAACAAACACTAATATATATTTTGAGATCCAATTTAGAATTATTATATTAATTAACTTTTTAAATTTAAATTCACTTTATACGAAAACAAATGAATTTATTTTTCACACGCTAATGGAAATTTCAACAAAATTAAATAGTTAAAATTATTAAGCACTCAAATCACTTTAAATCACGGTATCACACTTTATAATCACAAGTAACCCGGTGCGAATGATGATTTGTTTGAACAAAAAAGGCGGATGCTGCGTTCGAAGTACAGATTCGCATCAATATTAAAGTTAACAAAAACGACAGCCAACACTTGAATTGCGATCAATTTTCTTGAAAACTTTCAGCTTCATTCGCGGACAATATCATTGTATCGATTAATATTTCTGATAATAAATTGAAACGTTTAATATTCGCGTACAAGTGTGAGGCTCAACCGTTATTCGTCGACTGAAATTGAATAAAATTAAACAACTGAATTAAATCTATTAGATTCAAATGCACGTACAAACATATAATGTATGTGTATGCATTTGAAATGTTGCAATTTTTAAACAAAACATAATAACTATAGTTCCACCACTCCAAGGTATATTTATTATATTTAAACTATAAAATTTATTCAATTTTCGCCTTCGGAACTACTAATTGCAATTTTTGGCCTTTATAACTTTTCTTGCGCTCGAACAAATCAACAAACGACTGGCTTATTTTTGAAAATTTGATTCGGTAATGGCAGCGATTAAATTATTAATAAATTTACTTTATATTCGAGCAACAGCAGGCATATTTTTTAGTAAAAAAATAAAATAAATTACAATTAACAATTTTATCTTATGTTTAAACAAAACATTTTAAACATACATATACAGGTTGTACTTCAATACGTCGATCCAAAGTGTACCATGTACATAAAAGTTCGAATGTAGATTAATCTTATTAAAGAACACACTAGTTTTTTCATACACAAATGAATCTGGCCAGATCATAGATCTAGAATATTATACATCAATGGGCCAGATATATTGTACACAAAAGAACACAATCGAATAGTTTGTTCATGCACAGACTATTATGCATAAGCTTAAGTATTCTCAAACGTTTGTCCCATCCTCTATGTACATATTTGTATGTATGTATGTATGCTTATCCCGAGTTGTAATATTTGTGGAAACGAGAATTATAGCAACGTTATAATGTGATTTCCATAGTATTTCTCTTTCAAATACTTGTCGTTTTGACATCTCAAAGGCTTTGACAGCTAAACGTTGCATGCCATACCTGGTGTGTCTATTTGAAGATAGATTTTGTTTGTTAGTACTTAAACTTAAACAATAGTTCATTTATGAACAAATTAGTATGTTCATGAACGAACCGGAGTAAACACTTGAACTACAATCAGTGGTGTAGTCGGGCGTGTAGACTCTCGTTTTAAAATTTGGTGACAACAACCGTATCCTCACAGAAAATATTTTAAAAACAGCCTAACAACCCTTTGAAAAAATTATAGACACTTTGAATGATGCCGAAATCGAATCATCTAACAAAATTTTCCGAACTAAATATTATATTATATTGCAAAAAATAATAAGCCTTATTCAGACCATTTTGATTGACTTTTCAAGTTAATTAGCATTTGATTGTTTATAAATATTTGTACTACCAATATTAGGATACATATTTTTTAAGTAACGAAAAAAGCGGGGTCGTAAAAATTAAACACCGACCTGGTACTTTTTTATTTAGCACTACACCAATGAATACAACATATACACTTGCCATTAAAAAAACCCCAGTATATGTTCAACAAAAAAGTTCACAAACAAATCTACCAAGGTAATCGCTAGGCAATAATCGGATAGTATCGAACGTCCTTAATGTCAATAATACACTTATCTGCATTTCAAACTGCCAGAAAGGTTACGCACACGCTCGATACAAATCTATCGATATTATTACTGATATTATCCGATACGCTGCTTTGTATAATGTGCCCTTTTATTCGAATTCAGCGACGATACACAGTTTGTTGTTTGTTTTCCGAGATACGAGTCCCCCTTGCCTGTCCTCGGTGATTTCCCTCGACCCACACTTAACGCTTCCGTTACCGAAGGCAAAAATTGCATCCGAAAGGTGGACATCAGAGGACACACGCGAAAAGTACGAGCGAAACATTCGTGCAACATCTTTCCACAGGGGGGGCAGCTGCTAATCCGAAAATCCGCACATTGGCATACGCAATTATGTTAATGCAAACGCAATTAACGTAATTGGACGAAATTGGTCCTGTGGTGGTTGCATTGTCGGAACGGTGGACACTGATAACGAAACGGATACATATTTACGCGCAAAACGGTCGAATTTCACTCCAATTATGCATTATATATGTATATATGTATATATGTATATTCAAAGTTTATAATACCACGAAGTAAGTAGACTTGCTAAAGATACTTGTCTAAACTTTTTTTTTTAGATTATCCGGTTTGACTTCTTCGTGTTATTTTTGTCAAAATCATCTTTTTGTTTCAGATCTTGGATGAAGGATATATTTCATCATGGTTACTGTACTGGTCTTCTTAAAACTCTCAAGTATTGTACTGTATGGAATAACTCAATATCTAGCTCAAAGTAACGTAATTATATTGTGCAAGAATTTTTTTTTCAAGGGATATGTTGGATTCTAACGAACCTAAAGCAAGTGAAACATTTGAAAAATGTGAATTAACAATAACAAATTAAGGCTTTTCAAATTTCGATCAATAAATCATCGAGAAGTGGTTAATACTAGTAAAACTAGTAGTTTTTAATTGCATTAATCGCATTCGTCACAATTCGACGTTAATTTATGATTACAATTTATTCGAGAAATTTGGCCAAAGAGAGGATTCTATTTTAACAGTATTATAGCAAATTCGTTTTGATGAAATTAAATAAAAAAATTCTTAGAAATACAAAAATTACAGATTTTTTAAAATAAAAATAACGCAATTTTTTGTTGAAATGCTGCTGTTGTTAAAAGTTTAAATAATTCGTGTTTTGCAGTTATCTGTATCCTGCTTCGGGTAATTTAAAGTATACTATTTCTGAATTGAGAATGTGGAAATGGCAAAGATAGCAAAATAAAAAAAAAATCATTGCATAAACTTCGGAACGTAAAAAGGTGCCGATTATTTGAAAATAGATGAATGGAGTATAGAAAAGTGTTTCTATACAGATTTCATAGTATGATATGCACATACATATATGACCTAGTGCTTCACTATAAAATTATCTAAGCCATAGGTCATGAAGCAGAGTGGCGCAGCGGAAGCGTGCTGGGCCCATAACCCAGAGGTCCGTGGATCGAAACCACGTTCTGCTAGTTTTTTTTCATAAATTATTATTAATATTATTAATTATTATTTGATGAAGAGATCTTATAATAAAAACAAAAATATAATTTATATAGATTTCCCAAAACGAATGTAATTACTTTCACCATTGAAGTTAATAAAGAACATACATACATACATATGCATGTATGTACATATGTATACAAAATGCTATTTTATTTATTTTATTCTTAGGAAGGTGGCAAAGTTGATGGACCCAAATTTGAGTTGATAAAACAAAATATATGTGTAGCTACATATGTTCTAAATCAATGTTTCCAAACTGGGGTACGTGAAATTGTAAAAAGTACGCGGCAATTTTATCGTATCTGCAAGATGCTTGTTGCTTCTGCTTAAAAAATCATATTAAAATTTATTATTTTAAGTATTTGTGATTAAATAACAAATCGACTACCAAACTGCTATTGATAATGGAGTGTTGAAAACTATAAAAAAATCACTCGAAAATTTTTTAAAAGACATTTTCTTGAACTCAAATAACCCTTTAAAAGTTTAGAATTTTGACGCCATTGTGAATTCTTTACGGACTGGTTAAAAAGTCCATAAGGGGTATGTTAGTTCATATTTACATATGTGTATCCTCTTAAAAAAGACTGAAACTCAGTTATAGCTTAAGTTTCAGTGAATATACCCATACCTACATATTTACAGTTAAAATATTAACAAAAAAAAATCTTATACATATATCTCCATCCCTTCTTTGAGATTTCAACACAACCATAATCCGGGCGATGCGTGCGTGTCTAGTCTTCAGCGTTAATTTAAATTTGGAAAAGTTGCAGCGGTTGCAAATACGACGTTGTTTCTCTCCCCTAGTCTTTTTTCCCGTCGATGAAGACGGGGGGGAGTGCTTTCTTTCCATTCTTTCTTTCATTTTTTCTCCGCCAAACTGAAAACTTTTTAATTGAATTTAAATGAAAAGGGGTGGGACGAGATGGGAGGAGGGGCAAAGCTCGCTATCTAGCGCGCGATTTAATTTGGAAGGGTTGATTTTCGCCATAATTTAATTTAAATAAGTGCGAATAGCAGGGGAAGATTGGAAACGAAGCGCGTCTGGTCGAATTCACATACATTAACGCCCTCTAGTCAACAAATGAAAATCTTACATAGAAATTATATGCTGAATATAATAAAGTTTGAAACGATTTTTGTAGTTTTCTTATAACAAGTTGCCGTTCACTCATTTTACTATATCAGAGATTATATTCCAATATTACAGAAATCAAAATATGTATATATGTTTACAGTAGGTACACCACTCTCTCTGTAATGAGTAGGAGAATTTATCTACTAATGAATTGTCATTGTATAAAGGCAATTCATCCGAAAAATAATTAGCTTTGATAATCCAACTTTCAATTTCAGGGGAATTTGAAGAAGACAATGTGTAGACTTAGCGTAATTAAAAATCGGAAAATTTTTCATGGATTTTCGAAGGATTTGGAGGTGATGAAAAAACAGACTAGACGGTTAATCTACGAATTTCCCAATTTTATTCAACGCATATAATTGTAGAGATGGTTCAATAAAAAATTTATACCATTTTTTTACTATCTTTCCCTCCAAAGTAATATTTCAAGGAGAGTATTTTAGAAAAATTTTACTTTACTTACATACATACATACATATATCGTGTTTTTAAAGCAAATTGTTATTAACAAGACAGTGTTTTAAGATTGAGATAAATCAGTTGAATCATGAATATAAAAAGTTTTTAAAAGGCTCTTGTTTTCGGGTCAGAATGCATCAATAAAGTCAAAATTTGATCAAAGACTGCAAGTAACAGAAAACAACTGCAACGAACTCCGATCCGCGGGTTACAAAGACAAAACTTATCCCAATCCGAGCCCCTATTGCAAGATGCACCTTCTCATGTGAACCAACCGCTAGAGTTTGTCTCTGAAAACTCTATACCTACAGATTGCTTACGTAGAAACGAATTGTTCGAAATGCAACAGCTGTGTGTGCAAGTTTGTTGCTTTCCCTACCATCTCTCTATGCTCGTTACATTCACAGCGAGTCTTTCACTACTTTCTTTGTCTCTACATGCGATCGCTTTTTTATATTTCCAAAATCATATACACACGTATGTACTATTAGGGTATAAACATACACAGGCAGGTAGGTATGCATAATATAAAGTTGAAACATGCAAATGTATTAATATTCTCGTGAACAAAATAGTCGTAGTAACTCACTACTACCTAATACTAGTGAGTAATTTATGGATATTAAGTATACGCTCGAATAACACGTTTCTCATATACCATTCACATCGGATTAGCATGAATATATATTCCTTAGTGGTGTTACAATCAAAATCTGACCCCTCCAAACCCCCCTCTATCGTTCCGTAAGCAGATTCTCAAAATGTTTTTATAGCAATATTGCTAACAAATATTTCTATACGAATCAACAAATTAATTTTTATCAAAATCATTATATTTGCAATAAAATAGTAATATGAAGTACATAAATATTGTACATGAACTGTGGTGGCTACCCATTTCTATCCAATGATATCTAATATTTAGGCACCATAAAATATTACCGTTTCTTTATTAATTTCACGGTGAAATAATCAGCATTTGAAAATTAAGAATGCATCAATAATTATTTTTATAACTTCAAATGCCGATTGTTCCCACTACCTACAGATTCAATGAGACTAGTTTATGATTAACGACAAAAACTCGTTAATATTTGAAATACTGCCCAATTGATATACCACATATTTCTATCATATGTCAGTGAATAGAGGTGAGTAATCACCACAATTAGAAGACGATGTCAAATACATGTGTATATATTTGTAAAATATGAGTAAACATGTTGTTAAGATTATGCTCAATAAAATAGCATGCACCTCAGGTGATTTTTTTTTGTGTCTTTGAAAAAGCCTTGTGTAGAATATGATCTCAATGGACCATTGTTCGAAGAAGAGTATCTTCAAAAGTATTCATACATATCTATAAATTTTGTATGCAGTCATAATGGATTGACATCTTCGTGCGTGTTGAATCAGGGTTTTTCAAAGTAATCATTTGATTGTAATCACTGATTTATATGATTGATATTTACTCAGAACTAACATTTTAAAAAAAAAACAAGTTTTATAGAACTTGAATGATAAACAGCTAATACATACATTGGGCCGCATGCGTACAACTTTGAAAGACCTTCTTGTAATTTTTGTTGCAGAAGTGAAATTGATTAACTTACACATTTCAAATGTCCTTTTTTTCATGAAATTTTTAATTTTGAAGTATTTAAAGTCATTGACTTTACCAATTAGACACCATCTTCATCGTTCACCCGAGGCAAGTGCCTCATTCGATTTATCCTCGAACCGGTCTTGATTTCAATTTAAAATTACAAATATTTTCAGTAGAGTATTGTATCATGACGTTGAATAGTATCGCTAACTATAACACATTTAAATTAAATGTGTAGAGCTAATTCACAGCAGTAATCAATACTACATACATAATAGACGAAAACATTTATTTTAATGAATCAAATCCATCCAAAATACTTTAAGCTAAAGATTTTTTGTTATTCTGGCTAAAAGTGGTCAGTGGATTTTAGCCCGCATAACTTCGACCCTCTTTTCAGGACAAAAATCTTATTTCCTCTTATCTGGTGCCATTTTATCAATCTTCGACAAACCAGCACCAATGATATCCTTCTGGTCATGTACCGGCACTACGAAATCAACACTCCGTCCCCCCAAGATTGTGAGTTGGTCCTTTGAATATCTCACAACTAAACTAAAGAACTAAAACCAATATAAAAAAATGAATTTTGAGAAGCACAGTATATCCGAACTTTCCACATCTCGGACGAATTACAATATTTCCGTGTGGCTGGCAAACAAGAAGCGACAAGAGTCGGAATAACGATTCTACAAAAAAAATAGTATAATGTACACGGGTACACAGAAGAGAGCTACATAGCACGTGTGAACGACTTTATTTTTTGAGAAAAGCCATCTATTATATGCTAATTTTATGACTTTATAATTATTGGCATTACAAAATGTTAACACGTCTCCGGGACACACCGTTCGAATTTCACAATTCGAAGCAACAGCGGCGAGCGTAATAATTTATGCCTTTGTTTCCACAAAGTAATAATAAGCGGCCGCGTTTTCGATAACGATCCCCAAACACTTAACTTTAATTAACATATCACCTACCTATATCTAGAGTTTAAGTGACCGAATTACCACATATTTTGAAATCGCGTTTGTCTTTTTTTTCTATACTGACATGCGTGCCAAAATTTTAAGCAATCGACAGCCGAATTTACACATTAAGTTGTTTTTTTTATATATAGTGATTATATTCGACGTACATACTTCAATTTAAATATAAAGCATTTACATACATACATACATATATGTATAAAGATTTATCGACAGACTTGCCTATGGGAAAATCTTTGTCTACGAAATTTGTCAAAGCGAAAGACGACACCGACTAGTACTACTACATTGCCTTATGAGAGACATTGAGGCATATGTATATTATTTCTAGTAATATTTTTTCAAATATAATTTTGGGTTCACAAAAAAACTTTAAGCAACCGTAATAAAGCTGAAACATTCGGTTCATTATTTAATAACATTTTGAGTCCTTGAAATATTGTGCATATATTTTTTTGTGAATATATTCCGATCACTCAAAAGATTGAAGAAAAGTCTCATCATTATCAGGAGATGGTTTGGGATTTTTTTTTTGTTCCAATCTCTTCCACAAACCATCTACGGCAGTGTTTCCCAACTTTTATTGTGCCACGCCCACTTCAATGCCTCAAAAATATCCATGCCCTATCGTATATAATTATATATGTTGCTCACCAAAATTAAGTCTGTTTAAAATAAACAATGCACATAATGAAAAATCTGTTTAATTTATTTTTAGTAAATTTGCATGTTAAACTGTCGTTCAAAAAATCTTTAAATCACTAAAAAAATGATATTTCAGAAGTAAAATGAAGCTAAATATGTATTTTGGATTAATCACTGTCTTTTATAATTTTCCGAGAATTTTCTTGTTCTCAATTTTTCAATAAGGGGTATTTCTACATCCTTAGCTATCTTATAACTTGTTATAGTAAATTATCCGCTGTAGTATGATTTCCCCCAGACTTTGCTGTGAGGATAGAAATATTATAATTGGCTTAAATTATAATTATACATATTAGCTATTTAATATAATAATGAGCTTCAAGACTACGATTGTTTTTAGCATTTCGTGCAAAGAACAATGAATATATTGTTGACCGTTTTTAAACTTTTAAATTCTTATCTTGATTCAGAGTAAAGACCACAAAAGTACTATGTATCTTCTTAAAATGCGTTTCAAAACGTGTGGGGGTGCACCTCCTGTTGAAAATACTGATCTAAGATCTACATAAATTAAAGTACCCACCATGAGATTTTATTCTAAATTCAATGATTCTAAATAAATTGATAAATTTTAGCTTTGCATAACAAAATATCATTCATAAAATATATATTATGATTATTATCAAATACATCGTCACATAAATATGTATATTGATTTAATACTTGCCGCACTGTGATGGATAGCGACTGAGCGGGGTATATATTTTATTTTATTTCTCCAAATATACAAATATGTCTTCATATTTTATTTATTACTCATCAAAACCGCTATGATTCGAATTATGCCATTACGAAATAAAAAAATTGAATAATATCAACAGAAATAATAATTTTCGCGGGAAGCCTGCACACGTGCCTCATATATGCGAGAGAGAAAGGAGAAATTCAGTACGCGCCGCGCTCAACGACCACTGTGAGAATGATATCCGCCTTGGAATGACGCTCTGCTTCAGCCGCCATTTTTTTCATCTATTGCAATTATTTTATATTTTTAACTAAATACAATAATAAGCACAATGCCTACCGGATTTTTTTTAGCACAGTAAGGCAAGTGTTAAGAAAGAAATTAATGATAGATGAGGAAATCTTATCCTTTTATGCTATATTGTAATAATCGAGTACTATATTTACAACTTTTCAATATGATGTCGTCAGAGCTGACCACCTATCTGTGATTATGGTGGGTTTTATCGCATTTTCATAGTTTGAACATACTAAAAATTCGATAATATTAATCGGCGAACATAATAACCGGCGACTAATGTGTCGTATTAATTACGTATAGTACGCGCGTATATACATACATACAAGTGGATGTTGCAGCGTGTAGGTGACATCTGGCGAGGCAAATAATCAAGCGAGTTTTCCCCGAAGGAAACGAGAGATGAGGGGGATCAGAGGGGGTGGCGGAAAACCGACAATGGGGTGGGGGAAACTCCACACTTTCCCGGCGCGACCGAATCTTAAAAGCAAATCAGAAATGTGTTCAAGTTTAATAAGTCGGAATATTCTTGCCGATGTTTGAAATTATTGTTTATTTATGAGCCGAGTTTGTAGCCCCGGCAGCAGAACCGACCCCAAAAGATCCCCCGAACCTTCCCAACCCCACTCGGGGGGTGGGTGGGTGGAATGAAGGGGAAGGAGGTGGTTTGAGAATTTGTCGTCGGCCAACTAGAACGAGCTTTGTTCTCTCGTATTCGATTCAACGAATATTATTGGGAGAGATTACTAACCGCGATAAGAAGCGAGGGAACCACTTTCAACGAGGTAGGTACATTCTATTATAACAAGCACGCATATACACACACACATACACACAGCACGTAGGGAATTTCTTATTATTGTACGCATTTTATTAAAATGGTAATCTAAATGGAAGTCGACTGTGCTGTACCTGACTAACTTCGTTTCGTTGCCGAATTAAAAGTGGAATTCCTAAGCCGAATATATACGGCCAGGCATCAACACATACCTATGTACACATTTATACTATTTTTAAAATTGAATTATCCAACTTGGCCATGGTCGGATCGTTCATTAACTACTCTACTAAATCGGGCTTATATGTATGTATGTGTACAATAGTAGTTGATATATATTTCTCACCTATCAATATTAATTTTTCAGGAAATAGTGAATCAAAATCAGTCAATATTTACATAATTTTAAATGAAAAATATTGAATTTGAAGGGGAATCAATATGCATTAGAAAGAAACAGCGCTTGACTTTGCTACCATTTCCGTAACGGTTTTACACCACGAGCATAGAAGTTTGCACTTCAAAAAATATGTCCATTTCATTATCATCATCATCTACAGCCATTCACCATCCACTGCTGGATAGACAGCTCCAACACACTTCCACTAGCTTTTGTTTTTCGCAACTTTCATCCATCTCACCCCACACATTTTCCTAATTTCGTATACCCATCATTCCCTGCGGTCTTCCTTTTATCCTTTTGCATTCTCTCGGGTACCATTCAAGCACTTCTTTTGTCCAGCTTTCATCCATTCTTCTAGCCACGTGACTAGCTCAATGTTATTTCAATCTCTCTACTCTATCCACTATGTTCACTACCCTTGTCATACATACTTCTCAACCACGTATTCCACTTCCTATCTTTTCTCATTGTGCCGAGCATACAGCGTTCCATACTTCTTTGAGTGCATTGAACTGTGTAGCATATTAACGTTCAATATCCATGTTTCACATCCATACGTCATCACTGGCAAAAAAAATCATTGCTCGAGGATCTTTTTCTTCAGACAAAGTGGCATTTTTGATTTAAAAACGACATTCATTCGTCCAAATGCGTCCTCCATCCTAATTTAATACGTCTCTTTATTTCTTCTTCTTTACTACCAGACATGTATATTATTTTTTTTCAATATATCTATTTGTCTACATATGTATGTATATGTATACATATTTCATTTTATTTATTACATCAATTAATCATGTACACTCGCCTAACAGATTGCTCCAAAGCGATGAGTGTGCTAAACAGATTAAGACACAAAAAATTACATAAATTTGTTATAAATATAAATATTAATTGACTACTTCTAATATTTTAATCTAATGAGATGCTATCAGGCATGCAATAGCTATTGAATTGGTTTTGTCTTATCTACGTTAATTTTTAATCTTACTCTCCTACTTTCCCTGTCATTTGTATAAATTCCTTCAATGGAATAAAATGATTCATAATGTAATGAATAATTCATCAAAATCACAGATTGAGTGATTTTTAATTCTCACGTTTTAAACAAAATCAATTTTGAAGTTTTGGAAAAATTCATGAAAAAATTATCCGTTTTGTGTTTTTTGAAATGGTGACAAATTCCGCAATCGACAGCGGACAGACGTAGCATAGGAAAAAATGTCGCAATTCTATTTTTGCCGTCTTTTTTTATTTTTTGCATAGACACACATGTATGGGAACGAAATTCGTATGGATCGTCTGCTTTCAGACGCATTGAAACGTGGTCTTTCAGGATTTTTGAATGCGAAATGAAATGTGCCATTGTACACACTGTTACATTCCTACTACACAAAAGCGGAGACACAATTCAAATATTTCCTTTTATTGACGACGAGACTGACGTAAATATTTTTCAGCGATGTGTTTTTTGCTTACAGCGGATACTCGGCATCGGCTTCAGGCGTAAATTTGCATTTGACACGCAAAAAAATTCAGTTCAATGAAAAATCAAAGAGCATCATCGTGTTTCTGAATATGATAGTTGGAGGCGAATTTCAAATTGTGATTTTGGGTTACAATTTACAAAGCGCTGTCAAACGGTTCTCGAAAAGCGTGCGATACGATAAGCTTGTTGCCCCAAATGTACATAGATAGTTTCCACACCACTATTATTAAAGATTAAACACCGTATAATCCAATTAATTTTATCCTTCACCAGACTATTATTGTGAAATACTTTCATAAAAAACTCAATTTTATGTAAGATGCACTGAAAAAATCTTAGCTTCAACTAATATATCTACATATATATATTTTTACTTTATCTATGTACGTAGTAACAATAGATGAAGTTTTGTGATCATGCGAAAATTCGAACTCGAGATTTTGACTGATTCGAACTCAGAATCGATCACTGATCACGTTTTCATGATCTAGAAAAAATGTGTGTGTGTCTGTGTGTGTGTGTGTGTATTTTGGGGATATTTTTAACACCGTTAGTCCTATCGAACTGAAACTTAGTATCCGTTACTAAAATTCTTATCGACACGACGTAATTTTTTAATATAAGATAAAAATCTCGTTATTTTTAGAAAATATTTCCGGAATATATAAATCCAGAATTTTTTTAGAAAATATTCTTATGGCAACATCTATTGTGCGATTTAAATTTTTTGAGATCGATTCAAAGTATTTTATTTTGATTTTTCATTAAAAAATCACTTGCATTACCGCTCCAATATACCATTCAACATATGTAAATAATCCCAAAATACTGAAATATTAAACTATAAATTTTTTTCGGAAATTCCCATACTTCAAATGCCGATTTCTCTCATTTCCCACTACTTTCAGCAATTTCTTTAGCTTAAAAGTCAAAGTTTGATATTTGAATAATTTAAAATAAAATCAATTCAATCAAAATTTGCATTTGAAATAAAAAGTAATGAAGACTGACTCATTAACTTAGTTACGAATTGATGTAATAAATTATTTGGCTAAGATTCGCAATAGAAAAGCTCGCAAATGGGCAACCGTAAGTAGCATCAATATCAGAATATATTATTTTTGGAAATTTTGACGCTTCAAATGATTACTGCCACTACTTGCAGACTATGCCAACTATGCGCAGAAGTTGAAGATTTCATTATTTTTACTTTTACTATTTTTCAGCAGTATAGTTCAACCTCTAAATTGAACCACCGAGTACATAGTTCCCGGGTTGAAGCCCCGAGTTGACCTCGATTGAAAAGAATTTATTCGGAAGTATTTCTGTAGTGCTTCTGGTCTGACTTGGACATTCGTGACTCCAAATCGATCGCTTTCTATCAAATATCGTCAATTGAAACGGTTCCTCATCAAATTGGCAAAATCATCCTACCCACTATGCCACCACTATTTGAATATGATTTCAAAAATTTATAATCTATATACATATGTACACCCGCAATGGTATCATGGGAAATATATCATTTAAAAATAAATAAAACTTAAAAACAAATAACTTTATCGCCTTTGAAAGAAAAAATGACTGAGGTGCACTAAACTTTCTATGGAAAAAACAATTTTTTTTCACATAGCGAACCGGTGTTAAAATATTGCAGTCCAGTCGCGATCGTTGTTTTGAAACTAGGCTCTGTCTGCAAGGCAAGATTGCGCTCCACGGACCAAATTGAAATTTCTCCTGTCTATCCAGTGAAATAGGGGGGGGGGGGGGGGTTGAAAGAGCAGGCGAGAAGAGGTTAAAAGGCCGGTCCCTCGCGGCCCTGCCCTGATTAATGCCTTTTTCGGCCTTTCGACCCGTGCACGCGCAATCGCTACACACACACATGATTGCGCAATCGCGATCACAAAAAACCAAAAAATAAAAAAAAACAAAACAAACCGCCCAGAAAAAAAGTTATTCAATCCACCCCGCTTGTTTAACAATGAACGGATTAAATATGTTAATTTACACGTACATACGTGTGTATGTGTGCGTGTTTTGGCACTAGAGTACATTTGGCATTACAACTACAAATCCAATATAAATCTTTGTGTCGCAATAACGGCGACCGAGAGCGGATTATCGCCGATGGACAAACACATTTCATCATATTAGACACACAGTTGTCATACCGAAAGCTCGCCTGATTTCATTCATGGGGGCTCGCAAACGTGCATTCATGCAGTGATCCTCAAACGCATTTGTATATACGTATATGTAGTACTACATATGTACATACATGTGTAAATGACATGCATATGTCACAAGTCTGACCCTGGCAATTTTTTGGTAAAAAAATAATGCATGTATAATACATACATACATATGAGCCGTTATATTTAAAAGTAGGGAAAGTCCAATTTTCAGTTCCAAAACCACTCTTTCTGTTTGATTTCATTCACAAATTGTTATCACTTATTTTAATTCGATATGTCCAGAATCTCAGAAAAGCAGTATAAACGTAGTACAGGCCAACGGTATTTTTACAAGGTTTATATTAGTTTCACTTCGTCCGTTAGTACGGAAAAACTTCCTAAAGTCTTCCGATCGCCTTGAAACTTTGCCATTTTGCGAGATTTGGCCCACAATAGAGATTTCAATTAAATAAACACGTCAAATAATTAAAAAATTGTTGAGTTTTTGAATTCGTTGACAGCTCTCATCTATGTATGTACGTTCGGGTGATTGCCCATGCATGTTTGATTTTCCGCCCCCCCCACTTGCTTAATCAGATTTTCATTTTTTAAAAGCATATAACTTTATCATTTTCATACTTTATATTATATTATATATAAAAACGGACGTGATGTATGTACATATATTTGTGAGTATGTGGGTATGTTTGTAGGTATGTGGCCGACGCGTCGAGCAGTCGTGTCAAGGAGACGCGGGGAAGCGGGTTATCGGGGAAGGAGGGGTGGAACATCTGGTATGTGCCTTTAATATTGAGCACCTGACTTGGAACGGGTAACGTCAGTGTCAACGAGCACAACACTAGTATCTTATAAAATTTGCATTATAGATTCGAATTATCTCTCATATATATTTATACTTCACTAATAGATTATTAAATGTTGTTAAACGCAACATATATTTAATTTTTTGCGAAATATTTCTCTAAATGAATAAAAGTGGACTATTGTCTGCCAAAAAATACTTACAATAACAATAAGCGGCTTGCTGACCGTTCATTTGTATCTACATACATACATATATAGTACAATATTATGAATAAATTTTCACAGAAGCTTTTGGTCATTTATTGAATAAACTGGCAATTTATTTTGATGCCCTAATAAAATTCGCAATATATCTATACCCATTAATTTGATCGTCACATGATAAGAACACAATCAGCGTATAATATCCTGATTTAGAATTCTTGTATATATGTATGTAGTTCTTAAATAACATATTTCCTCATAATATTTTACAAAAAGATCAAAAAAACTTTCTAACTAATATTTTTTTTACTGAGCTCTCGTGTATGAGAGTTGAGTCTCTCTAGAGAGGTGTTTCAAATGGTTTGGGAATCTTCGGCGACAGATGTTGCGTTTGACGGGTCCCTCTCCTCTGTCTATCTGCTGTTTTGATTGACGTGTTATTTTCGGGCTTTACGCCACTTTGCACAAGTTTCACTAGGATTAGTACGTCGGCGATTTTGTACACCCCAATATGTCGCGAAACCGGTGATCGTTGTGCGTCGAACGACCACTCTTGACTTTTACCATGTTTATTATTTATTTTATATTTACGAAATATATACTGAGAAAAGATAAGACCGATTCAATTAACGAGCAAGAAATCAAACTCAAAAATAACAAATCAAAATCTCTCACAAAAACGAGTAAATATACCAAAAAAAAAAACACAAATCTCACAACCAAATTGAAGTTTTCAACAAATCATTGTCTTTCTTAAATGAAGATTTTTTAATTTATCCGATATTATACTTACCATTAGCATTATTAGACATTAGCCTATAAATGCTATAGGTTAATGTCCGATTCCACTTCGTTCACTCCACGAATGCATAATCAAAAATTGAAGTAAGATGTTTGAAGTATGAAGTGGAATAAATACCTTTTAATAAGCTTTAAAAAATTGTTATTTTTTTTATTTAAATTACATTGATGCAATAACTATATTGGATTTTTTTCGTGAAGAGCACATTTATTTGAAGAATCAAAAAAATAGTAAAAGAAAAATGTAATCTGCCATTCCTTGTTGACGGATCTTTACTAAGTTTATTATATGTATATATATTACTCGATATTAAACTGAAACTTATAGATTTGAAATTTCAGTTCAATAACGCTGAAAGCTTTCAGAGAAGAAAATAAAATACTTCAATTATCTAAAGAAACTACTACTACAGGTTGAGATAACAATATGTAAAAGAAAATAATCAGTCCAATCTGTTGAGTGATTTAGTAGATAATTGATTCCAAAAGCTTAAATAAAATAAAGCAAAAAGAGACCTTTTAAGTTGAGATACCACTTCCAATCAACTTAATTAGTATTTAATTAATTACTACAACGTAATTATAAAACGATTATAAATAAAAATCATCATATACTCATCCCATATATTCATTAATAGAATTCCTACATTTATAACAGAGAGAAAAAACTTAAAATCTGAAAAAAAAAATTGTAGGTATACAATAGTCAATATTATATAAATCACATATTAAATATATAAGAACCTAAATATAATACAATTTTTCATGTAAAACTAAAATTTAAATTTAAATACAGAGTTATAATACGTATGTATATATGTAATATCTATCGTTGTGGCAGGCAACTTGCCCTACAATAATATACCGATGTCAATGGATGTCACCGGCAAAGTGTTAATTCCAAACATTGTTGTATGTGCAATGTGCACATTTCCCGTCCAGGATAAGCTGATTTGACACGTCACACACGAAACGCAACCTTTCCCTCTATATGGCGATGGTTCGCGAAACACATCGACAATTGCGTCAACAATCGTCATGGGAAACAAAAAAATCCTCACAACAGACACGTAGACATGCTATGTAGCTTACCAGGAGCTTATTAGATACCCACTACATACATATATATATATGGACATATTAATAATATAATATATAATACCCACTATTCCCTGTCCCGTGACTATTGTACACTGTACAATTGCACTTGTATACTTAAATTTCTACACATTCTTAAATGCATATTCGTCCTATTCTGAATGTATCAACTTAACTGATTCAAACCCCGAATTAAAGTATCTCATTCAAAAAGTTAAATCCGGTAGAAAATTACAGCGATGGGGGGAGGTAAATGTAGCATAGCGAGATTTACGGAAGAGAATATACTAGGACAATCGAAACTGACAAAAAAAATTATTAGTAAAATTTTATTTTCAACAATTTTTTTTACGTTATATGGTTTTATTAAGTTTCATTTTTATTCCATCAACTATCAGAAAACTTAAGTTTATAATGCAAAGAATAAATTTTGATTAATTGATATGGTGACTAAATAAAAAGATATCATTGACGCAAGATTATAAATTGGTATTATTTAAATTTTAATAGAATAAATTATAATATAAATGCAAGATATAAAAAAAATTATATCTCAGTAGAAATGGATTGAAAATTGATTATAAAATTTAATCCAGACAATCTGTAACTCCGTTATAATAATAATAATAATCTGTAACTCAATTAATACAGATTATTACTCCGTAATAATCTGTAACTCCGTAATAATAATCTGTTTAATCTGTAACTCCGTAAATTTTTTTTGTAGACTAAAAACCTCAATATAATATATTATGTATACATTTTTATTTATTTTATTTTATTAATTGAAAAATCAACAGACAGGATGTACATAGATATGTATAAAAAAATAAATAGTAAATAAATAATATATGTAACATCCGAGTCCAATAATAGATTTTTACAAAAATGAAAAAGATAAATATAAGGAAAACAAATTAAAAAGTTATTGTTATTATATAGGTTTTTTTTAAATGCTTTTTATTTAAAATTAGTATATGTACACATTTGGATTTACATACAAAAACTAGAAATATTGTGCCAAATACACTCTCCATATTCTTAAATTACTTCACAATCCCTGTATTCGTGTGCTATTAAATTTACATACATACATGTATGTAATAGAATTGATGGGGCAAATTTGAATTCTAGTTCATTAATCAAAACGCTTCGAGACGAAGACGGGATGGACAGCCTTTTGTCACATATGGCTGCAGCTTTTTCGTATTAAAATGGGATCAGCTCGGATATTCCCTCAAGGACCGGCTGCAGGGACTTAACTGGGGATCAACTCCCTTTTTTGACACCCGAACAGGACAGACTTTAACGGGGATGTTATAATAGCGTTATCGTGTCGCTACACGACTCCAAAGGGGTGGATTTCAATGGGGTGGTGGGGGGAGGAATTTTAGGGAGTACGAGGGGGTAGGTGTTACAAAACGCATTATTGCCTGCACTCGACTCGTCTTAATTAATTCGAACGCGCGTGCATACACACCGTATACATACATGATAATGCTCGTGGTTGACTTTCCATTTTTAAAACCATTCCGAGGGTTTAAAATGTACGAAGGTACGAAATGCACGGTCATATTCGAATGAGTGTGCTACTAATTAATATCGAGGCTGACACAATTTGTCAGGTGTTAAATTAAAATAAAAGCTAAATTTACCAATGATCGTTACCATGCCCGTTAACTGACTATGGAAATAAAATATGTAGCGTATTTTTTTTCTTTTTCTTAAATCGTATCTTAATTATTTCAATAGACACTAAAAGTCAAAAGTTGCTAAACAAATACTTCCAAAAAATGTATTATCAGTATTATACTATAAAAATACGCAAATGCTGTATTTTTTTCAGAATATTTCTAATATATTTTTAAATATAGGTTATTTTATTTAGTTGTATAAGAAACTTCGCGTTTTGGCAACCCTGATGTTTTTTTTCTATAAGACCTTAGAATTTTCAAATAAAAACTGAAAATACGCAATACCACCTACTAATGAAAATAATTTTTAATTCATAATTAATTTTCCATTTCCATTTTATCTGTTCCCAAAAACACGCTGTACCTGACCAATAGTTCTAATCTGCGGTGTCCAAGTGGTCAAATTAGTAGTATACATATTTAAAGTATTTGCATATGTACATTTTCTTTCCGATTTAAAAGTTCTGGGTTTCATAGATAGGAGATAGTTTCATAGGAGATAGTTTCTAATTTCAGCTGCTTTATACCGACTTGACATTCAAACGTTACTCGTTACCTGGAAACGTCCGAGTTACTGAATTCCTTGACTCGATGTTACTGAATTCCTTGACGATGTCAACCCGGTATTAATTAAAAAAAAAATCCTTAAATATGTTTTTTATTCTTGTTTTACGTTAGAGCTTCTCAAGAAAATTTTGAAAAACTATATAGAAGAAACCGTTCACAATTATGCTTGAATAGAAATGTTTTCAATGTGAATGACTACTCATAAAATCGCTTATGTAATGAGGAAACTAGATTTTTGAAAAATAATATCACATTTACATTTTGCTCTTTGACTAAAAAAGTATGATTAAGTTTGATAGAAGACTCCGCAAGTTTCTACCGATACTCAAAGGGGTTCCTGAACTACTAAAGGGCCAAAAATCACCGGAATAGAACATAAAAATTTCGAAATCAGCTTTAATAATAAAATAAAGTAAAAAACTTCCAAATGACTCCAACGAAACGGACGCACTCCGAATTTGACGACATTATTAAAATCGAAATTTTTAATTTTTCTGATTTTACAACCGACCCCAGAGGCAAAAAGCGGACGAGAGAGAAAGAGAGAGCAACCGATGCGTAATTAGCAAGAGAGTAAATTACCCGGTTGATAAGAGACCAATAAAAAGCGCGAAGGGGTTGAAAATCGACGTCGACACATCTCAGTCGGCGAGGGGGTGGCATTTATTAAAATTTTACGATAAGCTATTAGCGCTCAAGGGGTTGAGAGTGTGTTCATAAACAAGTAGTGGGCGCCACCCCATCCACCCCCAAGTTCCCGGCGCGAATGCTCCTAATGTTCACGAAAATCGCATCAACCCTAATTTTGAGGGGTAAACAAGGGTGGATTGACTTCGACTTCGGGTTATACGAAATTAAGAGAGAGGGAAATATTGCGGCGAGGGGACCGAACGAGCCCTCCCCCATCCCTCTCTCCCGATGAGAGCCCCCCATTCGACTCGAGTAATTAATTTACTTTAAGTCACCTTTTAATTATGATTTGATAATCGCATTACGAGCTGTTACGTTTATTCAATGTGTATCATACGCTAGCTCAACTTGTATAATACTATCTAATCATTTTCGTTTCCTTCTGCATTTTTGCACTTTTGACATACATATACTGTTTATAAATACATCTATACATCTCTCATATACCAATAATACTTATGTACATATATCATTGAATTAGAACTAGAATTACCTACTCTTTGTAACAATGATACAGTCAGTATGCAGTATTACATTAAAGCTACATTGTATGTGAAAATATATGAAACTATTGTTTGTGAAGTTAAAAAAATAAATATACATATGTATGTAAAAAACAACGGTGTCAACGATTAATTAAATGAATTTTTATAAAACACTAAATATAGTATTTTCATTTTAACGAGACATCCTAATGCTGCTTTTAAATAAGATGTATCTACCTACCAGTGGCGTCCCATCATTTGTAGGTAGATACATCTAGTAGAGGGACTGGGCTAGTCCTCTAAAATTAAAAAAAAATATCAACAATTCAATGACAAAAAATTTAAATCGTTGTCCATATTGATATTGTTCACTCGGATTAACGAAGGTTGGAAACAAGAATCAGCCCTACCTGAGGTAGTGGTAGTGGTAGTTGATTGTTACTGTATGGTCCGCCGCGTCGTTCGCTTGCACTCGCTTGCACGGACTCGCCGTCTCAATTCTGTTCCCTTTGCGGTTCCGGCGAATTATATAAGCGTGTTGTCGAAGACAAAATTTTTTTTTAATTTACTCGTCTCTTCAAGCATCTATGGAATTTTCACTAAGAATATTCTGATCTGTGTCTATCGAACATCATTCTGGAAACTATTTTTTGTTTTTAAAATAATACATATTTACATAAAACTTCTTGAGTACAAATATGGCTAGGGACTCGACTCACGAAACGATTCCCTCAGAACAAATCAACGCAGCGCAAGCGGAAACAAATAACGAGGCCTTGGAATGTTGCAATCTCAATCGATTGTTCGACAAATCATTCAAAAGATTAAGTTTTGAAGAAAGACAATATGTTATTAGGAAAGGTAGACTACTTGGGATATTTCCGTTAGAACAAAAATGAAAAATTATACTCATCACTTCAAGGCAGATTATTTTAATTCAAAAATTATATAAAAGCCACAACACACCACTGCTACCTACATTGATCCAATATTTTTTTAATTTTTACATGCGTTTTACTGTTCATATGTACATACATACATATATTCATTACATTCATATGTATATGTATGTCTTATAACTTTTGATCAAATGATCATTGTCTATTTTGCATATTTTTTGTTTGTTTGTTGTTATAGTATTTTATTATTTTAATGTTAATTTTTACGGCATAATAAGGAAAAAAATTAAAACGAAAAGATCTTATTTTGTAGATAAATTTTTCAACTACAAAATAAAGTCATTGCTTGTCAGATTACAACATATTATATTACATACATATGTAGATATCTGTACGTAATATAAAATTATTAAAAACCAAAATCATACTATAAATATACGAATAGAATGTAGCATCACACTCATATCAATAACAATACACATGTATTTATATCACTTTTAAAATGTCCCTACCCATCTGTATCAAAGACTGCAACGAGCTGTCATTCTTTTTTATTAATTTTAAACTGCAACCGTAGTAGTGCAGTAGTTTAAATTTATTATTTTCAATTGAAGAAACAGCGCAAGCTGTGACCAGAGCAGAGCAGTCACCCCTCCAATTCGCAGTCAATCTCCGACAATCCCTAAAGGGACGATGATTGACAATTTTAAAATCATAAAATAAATATATATGTATGCATCTAGCGGTTCTATACTTCCATATATTATACGTATGTGTGACTAAATAACGATATAAATAATACGTGAATTCATCATTAGCCCCTATCGGTGAATAAATTGACCGTGAGCCATTAAATTCAATTACCACTTAATAATACACGAAACTAAAACAAGAACGATTGTATCGTTTCGGCTTCGCCCTATTGTTATTATGTAGATATTGTTATTATACGCGTTTTATCTGGTTGTTATTATACACATTTATAATATACATAGGTCTGTGTATATTTTTTCCGTTTCGTTTTTTTTCTTTTAATTTTTCGCCGTTGCTGTTGCTGTTATCCCTCGGCGTTCTGCTTATCGTTAATTTATTAGGAATCCTACTCATTGTTTTTGACGTTTCGCCGTTATTGGCCATCTGACAGGCGTGTTTAGACCACAACAAAACGGATCAAAAGAAAAAATAAAAATGTGCACACATCACTAACAGCATATGGATGCGTCAGGTATCATCAAAGTATGATATTATACCGTTAGAATTGAGTTATAAAATTACATATGTATATTGTACATGTACACATGTATGTACATACATACATACATACGTATAATTTTCCGTACTTCTTCAAATCTACACTGTATGAATAATTAAAGAGATTTAGAACCATGTGCATACTTTAAAGATTATAAAAAAATTGCGAATATTTTTGTACGACATACAATTTTGATAACAGCATGGCAACAATAATATATGATTTTGTTAAAATTTTGAAATAAGACGAAGTTGCGGATATCAAAAAAATTATTCCTATATTTAGATTTCTGTTAACTTGGATTTGTTTAATCTAAAATATGCTGATATCGCTGTGGGATTGTTTAATTTGAGGTCGTTACGTATTCTATTATTGTATTTCTTTTTGATTATTTGTTTTATATTTATGCTAATTTTGTTTTTTATTATGTTTTATTTTCTTCTCAGTGTATATATCCTTTTTTTATTTTTTTGTTAGGCTATAGTAACAACTTGGAACTACTCTGTAATGTTACTCTGACAAAATTGTAATTAATAAATAAGATAAATCTAATTTAAATGTGGTAAAAGTAGCCGGTTATCGCGACAATGTACTGCTTAATACTACCAAATTTTATAAGTTGATAAAAACACTCCAAAATAGAAAATGTCAAAATATTGAGAACTACAAACTATTTGAATTGAAATTATTTGAATATTTTTAATATATTTTCTTGTGAACGAAGTGTAGTCGTATTTTAAATCAAGAAAAAGATAGAATAATAGTTTACTCCGCCAAAATATTGGGCTAATTTTAATAAAAAAAATATTAAATCTAATTATAATAAAAAAAACCATTCCGTCCCCCAATGGTAAAATCCAAACAATTCCATCTTTTAAGTGAAAATACTTAACGAAACTCATCTAAATAAACTCTCGATGTTAATGTATATTTTCAAACAGCAAAACCTCAATTTAGCAGACCCCGTTGTATCGATTAAACAGATTGACCAAAGTCGAAGTGTGCCGGTCAACATCTGTGTACCGACATTTGCTCAGTTGAAAACCCCTGACCGCGCCTCTATTCAAAAGCTGATATAAGCTGTAGCTAAACAACTAAGTAATTGGCAGTAATGATTGTTATTTATGGCCAGTTCGAAGATAGCACTATCCGAAGCGCCCCAGAGAGGGACGGGGGATGGGTTGGGACCCCTTTTAGAAATGGTAACACATAACAAAAGCCCTCATCCTCCTCTTCACTCTCCTACCCCCATCAGTACGTCGCTAATCCACCTACGAACATCTCGTATTAACCGTTATGTTACATGTAGCTAATTCAGAGTTGGATTAAATTTTAATAAACCTTTATCATCACGCTTTGGTAACTTTAAATAGCTCATTTATCCATATCTTGGACTTATAACTACATATGCTCTAACTCCCTAAGGATGCGATTTATAATCTGAATCAGGTCGTATTCAAAATACGTGTATTGCGAGATCGTTTAAACACATTTGACAGATTGTCTCGAGAGAAATATGAGAAGATTTGACGTGTGATAATAATAATTCGCTTTCACAAAACGTGAAAAACCGGTCTTGTCCAATTTTGTGAAACATAATACGGATCGCATGCTCGTACTCGTTCATACGCGCGATTAAAGCTTGTAATACTACACGAGTATACATATGTATATTTTTAATATACTCGTTACTTCATTATGCAATACCTCATATGTGGACTTTCTGATCTTATTTTTATTCTTTACCGTTTTTAACGGTCACCGCTATTTAATCAACAAATAAAATGTAGCTTGTCAAGGTTCATCTATACTACTACAGCACAGACCAGCAATTGCTCCTAAACAGCAATACGAAAAATATTCTGAAGTACATTCTATATGGTCCACATTCATATGTTCCGTAATTTGTACGCAGCGTATACGTAGCAGCAGTAACCGACACGATCTAGTAATATTATACAGCAGGAAATATTCACGCATGACATGATATCATAGTTGCGAGTGCACCCGCACTAACAAAAGTGCTGTCATGTGTATATAATTATTTTCAGAAACGTCTTATTATGACAACATTGACTCGACAATACGACGCAAGCAATATTTAGCCGTATTTTCACGCTCTGTAATCTATATGTAAGCCGATTTTGCCTTGCTTTCATCCAAAACAAGTATGAACGTGTCGAAACTGGGCGGTGCTGTATATTATCAATAGAAGTAGTCTTTTTCATGCAGTGCTGTGCCAAGCAGTTGATGTGCAGTAATGAATAATATAAGCGGATCTAATACGTTTAGAGTTTAGACGATCATCCAAATCTTTGATGCTATATTTTAGTCTGTAATGTAACTCATAGCACTAACATACACTAATCCAAAAAAGTTGAGAAGATTACACTCTGTTATCACTTTTATATTCTAGATACGCTGCTGCATTTTTAAAAATATTTCTATAGTATTGTACACATAAAAATGTTTTGAACTATATATATTTTAAATAGTTAAGAAGCACTGCAAGCAATTTTTCCCATAAATGATTAAGATTACAAATAATTTTGCACGGAATTTTTGAATACGTAGTTAAATATATTACATGGACTCCAAGTCTGAATATTTCAATTTTACATAATTATTTCCCATGCGTTATACAAAGTGGGGAAAAAATTGAGATATAATTAATAGAGTCATAGCGAAACCGCACATAAATAATCTATTTTAATACACATTTAAATAATTGGATAATTTTCATATTAACAGCAGATACGTACTCTTATATAGTCATAAAATTTGACTAATGTCAGTTACGACCTTCTTCGCATGTACATAATTGAATTTAATCGCTATAATCGACCTAAATTCCAATAGATTATCGCATTTAGTACGCTGGCACACAAACGCATAATATGACATAGTCGAATTTAAATAACATTACATGGTATTAATTTTAATTTGTCGTTTATCTATGTATCTATTTTTTTTTTGTGAAATTTCGTCACGGATAAACATTACATACATATATGAATAAAAATCGATTCCGTATAATAATAATTATTATGGTTTACATAATTATATAATCGGCAATTAATTAGCATCTATCAAAAAAATGCGTAAAAATTTAACCAGGATATTTTTTTAACCCTTTAATTTCCGATATTAACTATGTTTTTTTAAGAATATGATTTGTTAAATTTAGAATAATTTTGTCTCTTTTTAGAATATCCTTTGTCACCAAATAATCGCTTCATCTCGAAAAAAATTTCAAAAATGTAGGTTTTTTTTTATATATCATTTTCGAGAGTTTTGATTTTATAACTATTGAAAAAAAATTAACACTTATATAAATACTCGTTTATTGAAGTATATTTGGATCGATTATGATAAGTTTTGACTGATTAAAGAGAATTCAAAGTCGCCGATTCTCTAGAAAAATTTAATAGGTTTTTGAGCTCTTTTTCCTATTATGCTGTAGATTAACATTAGAATAATATAATACTATGATTACTAACCAAATTAAATTAAACTGTAAAATAGAAAATGATCAGTAGATCAGAAGCTATTAAAATAGATATAAGATGTATTGTGAACATAATTTCGTAATAATAAAAAGCATTTAAAAATCAATTCTCTAGAAAGTCCCCATACAAGCCCGCCGCACTCGGAATAGGTGTTTGAATAGCTAAGCATTATTTTCAGAAAATCGTCATTTTTTTCACGTTCCCGTGATTATTTTGAAAATAAAACTTATTGAAAGCTTCCTCAAGTATATACCTTAAATCGAAAAAGTTAAGAATTTCTTGAAATGTGAGGTGACCAAAATGACCTGTTTCAATGTAAAACCTGACATTTTGCGTCAAAATAAGTCATTTTTGTCTATTGTGTATTTTACTACACTATTGTATATTTTTGTTTTAAAATTAAATATATACATATACATAATAAAGCTCTCAACGACTTTTATTTTCAAAATAGTCATAGAAACATGTAAAAATTGGTAGCTCTTTAGCGAAACGAGGACTTTAAATTCTCGTTAATCAGTCAAAAATGATCATAATTGACCCAAATATACTTCAATAAGTGAGTGATTATTTTATTAAGTGATTATTTTTATTATTTAACAGTAAAAAAATCAAAACTAGTAAAAAGATAAAAAAAAAACCTACTTTTTCGAAAATTTTGTCGACATAAATCTATTGGTTGGTGTCACAGGACATTATTTAAAATTAATGATTTTTTTATACGACGCAAGTTTTCCATTAGGTCCATCGATGAAAATCCGAAATTCTTGTTTTCCGCTCCGGACTAATATAGACGTACATATGCATATTGAGATACCGCATGTATAAATAAATAATTGAAATAAAATGACTCAATTTGAAAAATATATTCACTTAGCGGTTAATTGAAATACAGGTATGTTATTCGACAAGTATAATATTAACCAAATTAAAATCGGTGCTGGAGTACGAGGGGTACGAATCGAGAGCACCTATTAGGTACGACACGGCTAATTGGCGATCCGAATTTTCGTGCAGGTGCTCTAAACAAACAGGGCGGGGTCCCCACTTTCGAACCCTCTTCTCCTCCTTTTATCGTCCGAAATTCATTGCCGTCCCTGACTCCGAATAACTAACCGGTTAAATGATCCTTGCCTTAACGGGCCACCGGCATTAATTTAAAACACAAATTATCGGGAAGGGACGACCGGGATCTGATTTAACAACTTTTTACTTTGCGGAACTTCGAAACGGTTAATTTCTTCATCATGGCGCTATTTACGCCCATCCCACTGTCTATTTTCACAAGTGGGAGAAAGTATTAATCAATTTTGCCAATGGTATCATAAATATTGATATAATTTGTATACGTGGAAATAAATAATAAGTAAATTAAAAATCATATCGAGTCTGGAACGTTTGATAGAACTGTAAAACTTTATGAGCACCTTTCTAGCAAAGTTGCAGATTACTATCGAAAATATGTATACAATTTTCTAGATAATTTCGATTGCTAACAATAATAATTAGTTATATTTATGTAGACCTATTTGTTGTTCATTAAAATTTCTAAAGACTAATATTTCATAGTTCCAAAATAGTAAGGGACAAACTTTTTATGAATAAGTTTATAGCGAAACCTTTCATTTCATGGATCAACAAAATTTTGAGCAGATTTAAGACTATATTCCAACACTTTGATGCAAGTTTAAATATAACTGTGTCAACTATTCTTACAATCCTATAATATTAGCACAATTTAAAAAAAAATTAAAAAAATATTTTTGATTAACTTAATAAGTTTTACATATCATTTGCAAATATTCAACCCAAATAAAGGCCAAACATACTAATTTGTTCATAAAATAAAAAAAATGAGAGTGAAAATTGAATTTGATGGGGGAGGAAAAAAGCCGCGTATAGATAACTAGCTGTCATCCATTCGATCTCATACAATATTCCGATGTAAATTTTAATGGAGTTAGTTAATGATTAAACTCCTTTAGCTTCATGTTGGAAACATACTTCAATGTTAGCTAGCTTAATAATACTTACTTCAATGTTAACTAGCCCGTATGTCAGTAAAATATTAAAGTGACCTGAAGAATGGAAGTGGATCAAAATCAGATCACAAATTTTCGACGAGCTAATTGTGATGTCACTGAACTAGCAGAGTAAAAATCTTGTAAAAACAAGAAATTAAAAAAACGAGCTAGTTTGTTGATGAACAAACTATAAGGCATACATACGTTCAAATATTCTCAATCGTTAGTTCCACCCATATGCTAATCTTGGGTTGCAATATTTTAAATATTAGCTAAGAGGGTAATTATAGCAACGTTGTAATGTAGCTTTCATAAGATTTTCTTTTTAAATACTTGGCATTTTGGCATATCAAAGATTTTGACAGTTAAAAGTTTCATGCGAATCCCGGTGAGTCTATTTAAAGATAGCTTTTGACTGTTAGTACTTAAACTTAACAAATAGTTTGTGTATGAACAAACTAGTACGGCCATGAACGAACCGGTGTGAACAATTGAGCTGTAACATATGTACATACATATATAAAAATAAATATTTGTTTGCGTGTTCACCAAATTAGGTGTAATTTCTCTTAGTACCCCAATTAAAATCTTAAACGGGTTTTGTAAGAGCTCCCATATAAAAACGCCCGGAAGTATTCGGCTTTGCCCGCTAGTAGCCCATAAAAAAGTCGAGATGATACGAAAATATGAACACATTCTTTAGTGTCGTCAAAAAAAAAACACGGTTCGAGATGCTTCCATCCGGGGAGGACTGAGAGGAAGCTCAATTTGGGTTTCACGTAATTTGTAAGGTAGGTAGCGCACTATGCACATTATCAAGGACAACCCGTTTATTATCATTATTTATGAAGTTGATCGGAACAAATACAGAAACGGTGACTTTTTAAGCCGAGTCCTCGACCGAAGTTACAACAGCTCTAGCATAACAAAACTGCATTAATAAACGAAGGAAATACCTAATTGAAAGTAAAAGACGCATGTTAAATGCCTGCATGTTCCGTAATAATAATAAAAATTTAACTGGCCATCGAACGAATCGCAAAAAGTCGTGCAAGAGATGAGACTTCAATTTGTTCGGCTCCTCCAATTAACATTCTTCGGAGCAAAGCCCGAAAGGTCGTTGCAATAATAACATGGCCCAAAAGCCTCCCAGTCACCATCGTGTGAAGTTGGCAAACCACCTGGTTTGAGAAGAGCTGTTCATCACTTCAAGAAGACTAATTTGCCGACAAATAAGAGGCAGGTGAACATTTTACATTTTTACCTATTACTAAGTGTCCATTCGTAATGTCGGCCAATACCCAATGACAAATGCCTTTGCATTAAATATACTACATAGACCAGTGCTTTCCATTTTTTTTTCTTATTACAACTTACAGTCACAAGTGTTTCATATAAATTTAATTTAAAAATAAAGAAACAGAAATTAACCCTACATTATAAAACGAACAATTATTTTATATTTGTCAACTTCATAGTGAACACAGGCCCAAAAAACGAATACATCTCATTTTATTGAAATACTAGGGGTTTTACCCGGCTTCGTTCGGTATTTGTAATATAAACCGCTTAAACATGACTAATCTAATAGTAAGCATTTTATTACATTTATTTGAATAGTTTTATTTTATATAAATTTATTTGAATACTCATTTGCTTTTTTTATTAAATTGACTGTCACGAACAAACAAACATATATACTGTCACTTTCGAAATTATATGTATACCAGAATCCGGCACCTGCGCCCCCGAAGCCTTCGCTTCTAGAGGCTTCGCCCTCAGTGGCTGTGCCCCTCGCTCCGCCATTATCTCGATTGTATGTATTTTATTTCATTTTAAAGTTCCATACCTTAAAAAAACACCATTTATATAAAAGGTGGGCCTGTAGAAAAACATATTCGATCAATGTGTTTTGCCAATGAAACTAGGACATTGAACGCAAAGATGTTACACAAAGTTCAATGCACTCAAAGAAGTATGGAACGCTGCATGCTTGCCATAACGAGAAAATACAGAAAGGGGAATACGTGGGTGAGAAGTATGACAAGGGTAGTGGATATATATAGTATGTACATAGTGGTTAAAGTGAAGAGATTTAAATTGCAATGGGCGGATCACGTAGCTCGAAAAATGGCCAAAATAAGTGCTACAATTTTACCCGAGATATTGTAAAAGGGTGAAAGGAAGGCCGCTAGGAAGATGGAAAATAGACAAAATTAGAAAAATGTTTGGGGTGAGTTGAACAAAACAGACGAATGGAAGCGTATTGGAGAGGCCTTCATTCCGCAATGGATGGTGAATGGGTGTAAATTATGATGATGATGATACACAAGGCTAAGCGAACAAATGTCCCATTAAATATTTGTATATCCCAACGTAATATGTACATATATAGTAAAGAAGAAGGCAACTCCCCCTACCCTCTTCTGCCCAGTTTCTTACTAAGTATATGAATGCATCGACAAAATTGATATCCGTTTAATTTCAACAAATCGAATCTTCTACGCTTTCTCATGACACAATTACAGTCCCCGTCCACTTATTGAATTGTAAACATTTTTTTTTTCATTTTATTTTATTAACACTTATGCTAGTTTTACACGTCAAAAGTCAAAACGCACCGTTGCGCGTACGCATTCACACGTCAATCTGGACCCGAATAGACATTATTTGTCATCCGATGCGATGAAGAAATTTCACACAAAAGACATCTTTAAAAGAAGAAAAAAAAATCATGTTTCTAGCCGAAGACAAAACCTTACAAGCAGTGCACCCTTGTCGCGAACATCCCCCAGGTGACAAATAAATGAGTGACATGAGCGAATAGAGCACCTATGGCACATATGTCAATCGCCCAGAGGTACAATAGACCCCGAATCAATCACATTTCATCATCGTCACGTTACCGTGACGCAATCTGGCGAGATAGGTGGTCCTTCTGGCGAGTATACACCGGTGAACAAAACCGCGGGAATGTATAGGTATTATAAATAGTGCAGGTCATTATTTGGAGACATTAATGATTGTTCCTTTAGTCCGTTTTTGTGGTTTTACACATAAACCGTTTGAATTTTTTTTTTGATTTTTGATTTTTAAATGCTTTTTATTATTACTAAATTATGTTCACAATACATCTTATATCTATTTTAATAGCTACTGATCTACTGATCATTTTCTATTTCACAATTTTAATTCAATTTTTTTAATAATCATAGTATTATATTACTCTAATGTTAATGTACAGCATAATAGGAAAAAGATCTCAAAGATCTAATTACAATTCTTATAAATGCTCATAATACATCTAATACATAATATTAATTAAAGACTCTCTAAAGTCGATGACCTAAAGCAGATTGTGTTTAGGTAATCTGTGTTTATACCTAAAGGGTATAGACATTTTTGTTGAAATCACCAAAACTCTTCACAAGTGTGTTAGTGTGGTTATTAGTGATTCTGTCATAAAAAGCGTATTTTAAAAATCTCATATATAAATATCATATATAGAAAGGAAACAAATACATACATACATACGTTTACATTCAGACTGTATCAATTTTATTATATTACACACATCGTATGTATGTACCATGACTTGTTAGTACTTCTGTACGATTATTTTCGTACAGAAGTACTAACAAGGTTTCAAATATAGAACATAGAATACAATATGTATACGAGTATATAGACTTCTATAAACAAAAAATAGCGAAAATTAAGAAAAATAAAATTTAAAATTAAACCATAAGAATCGGTGAAAATATCAACACGAATCGTAAGTATATTAAGAAGATCAACTGCTTTAGATAGAGCCGAGTTGACCTTAAATAACCAGTAACTTTAAATAATTTGTAATACATTTACTAAAGTACCTTTATTGAGTGAAAGAAATACGCCACGTCTAATAACATAAATCGTGATATAAAATAGTTCGCCATTCACAAGTTGAAAACTGCTTACAAACATATGTACATATATCAAGTTTCGCAACTACACATCGTTAGCTTAACATTTTCACACAAAGAACAATCTCATATCGAATCTAAAATTTTCAACTAAAACGTATACAAATTATTATAACATTGATACATTATTTGTATTGACTTTTGGACGTGTTGTCGTGTTAAATTTAATTTATTGCTCAATTACCATCGAACGAGGCGCCTGCATGATGGACGAGTTGTTCATATACTTCAACAAAATATTTATCATATCATCGACAAATATATACATACATACATATAAAACATTAGTGAAAAAGCGGTGGTAGCAGTGGCGATATTTATGTATTAGTTTGACATTCACAAATTCTAAAATAGTTATAAAAAATTATAGTCATCGATCGCGATACGTGATTAGGAATGTTACTGTTTGCTTTAAGGTCGTTAATAAAGTAAAAATTGACCATCACATTCGTGATGCGGCTTCGAATCACCATTGGCAACCAATTAAGCGTTAACAACATCATCACGAGCCAATAACCCCTCTCACAATCTGTCTATGGTATGGGGTGATGTTGTTGAATATCTTTGCATTCAAATTAAATTTAATATGAGCTTTTTACAGTTGGAAATGATTGGTTTATTATGTTTAAGTATAGGAGAATAATATGCGATTGGTAATATCACTTCGTAGAACTTTATTCATTTTATAGATTAAACGACATGTCATACAAACACTTACGTATATTACTGAAACTGTTTTATTCGAATAAGAACAGGTAGTAAATTATTATATACTAGTTGATTTACCCGGCTTCGCTCAGTATTTGTAATATTAATAAACAGCTTAAACATTGCGAATATAATAGTAAATATTCATTTGTGTTTTCATTAAATTTATTTGAATCGAAAAAAATATAATATTCAACCAATTAAATTGTCATAGAAACTTTTTTGTTTTGTTTACGAAGTTCGCAACCAAAGATACTTACATACATATATACATACTTACATAAAAAGTCTCTTTCGAAATTATATATTAGATTAAATATATTTCATCTTCCCCGTAAACCAATGAAAACATTTAAAACATATATGTACCTATGTACATATGCGCCGTTATATTTGAAAGTGTCGGTAGTCCAATTTTCAGTTCCAAAAACACTATTTCTGTTTGACTTAATTCTCAAATTGCTGTCAGTTATTTTAATTCGATATATGCAGAATCTTGGTAAAGTAGAATAAGCGTATTAAGGTCTGTTCATACCTATCCAGCACGAACCGGCAGCAGCAGGTATCCTGCAATTACGGACAGTATTCTTTGATACATTCTATATGGACGCATTCATTCACGTCCATATATAATGAATCAAATAATACTGTCCGTACTTGCAGGATACCTGCTGCTGCCGGTTCGTGCTGGATAGGTATGAACAGACCTTTACATGCAAATATTTATACTATGCATCTAGCTGCAGTAGATATTATGCGGCACTCTACAATCCAACATCTAACGCCAACTCCGTATGGTAAAAACATACTCCAGCTGTGATAGGCGTATCTTCATGACAATGTTAATTCGTACGATATTTTTATTTCGTCAAGTTTCTCCTACATTTCTGCAAATATAGGAATCGTCGTCATTGATCAATGTCAAACCAAGGATAAAATATTACTGAAAACACTCTAGGGGGTAAGTAAAAATACGTGCCACGTACCATTCTGTGTGTTATAAACAGAGTAGATTTTTTTACACTGTATTTACTTAATTACATCATATAATCAAATATGTATATACATACATGATATCGTTTTTGATTTAGTTTTTATTCATTCTCATAAATGCTTTTTCAATGACTTTTTTATCATTATATATGTATGTACATTATTTCTATACTTTTTGATTGACAAAAGTAACCAATCGTATCAATTATTCAACTTAACACTTGCCGTACTGTGATGGATAGTGAGTGCCCAGAGCTATTTTATTTTGTTTCTCCAAATATACTGAATGCAAGGTCTTCAAATAAAAGCATTCATCAATACCAACAGAAATAATTATTTTTATGGGAAGCCTCTTATACATGTGCCTCACAGATGCGAGAGAGACGGGAATTCAGCACACGCCACCCTCGACGGTCCACGTAAGAATGATATCCGCCTTGGAATATGACGTTTAATACATAATGCAATGATTTTTATAGTTAATTAAAATAATTAACCTCACAGATTTTAAATTATTTTAACTTAAAACACACAGAGGCAAGCGGATTTTGTTAGCACAGTAAGACAATTGTTAACGTTAATTTTATGTTACATCCACCAGAAAAGTTTTTTTTTTATTATGAAAATGTATATTTTATAATTTTTTTTTACTAAAACCATTATTGTAGTAATTTATAATGTAACAAAATCTATAAATTAATTACATATGTTGAACTAATTGTTCCGTAAATACATATGTTCACAAATGATGACAATATATTACGAAACTAGTTTAATATTAATTTGATTTTAATAATATTAAATAAATACACCAATCGATATATGTACATATGTATATACTTACATATGTACTTATATGGAACGAATGTTCGCAGCTTACAATTAAAAAATAAAAACATTCGAACGAGTTACCACTCAAAACACAATTTTTATCTCATAATATGTATTATTATAATTGAGTACACGTATCCAAAATATTTCGCGCAAAAAAGCACACGTGATACGTGCATCCGATGATGATTTATTAAATGTCTATAATGAGGCGTCTCGTTCGATATTAAATTTAACGAGGAAATCGAAATTCCCATGATTTCGCCGCCCTTTTCAAGTATGTAAGTACGTACGCACTCGTACACACCTACTATATATATTTTTTTTGATTTTTTTTGTTTATTATATACATACATATATGTATATATATTTTCATTTTTCTTTTTGGTCGTCGTCGAAGGGACTGCTAATAAAGCGACTCGGATTACGGCCATTACCCGCGCGCGGTGGTCGACAGCAAAAAATGAAATTCGCCACTGAGTATACGCGGCACGCACGCGCATAATATAATACAAAAATTTATATGTCATATCACATCACCGCTTATTGTAAATTGTGTAAATGGCGGTCGGGGGGGCACGAAAAAAATATGACTTCGAAAATCGAATCCGAGATGCAGCGGTTGCCAACCCTAAAATTGTAAAATTTCACCAAAAGATAGCGTCCGCTTATTTTTTTTAATTTTCTCGTATTTTCTTGCATTCCTAATGCCTTTATACCAGTGGCTTCCAAACTTATTGCTTTTAGGTATCTCATTAGAATAAAATCTAATATTAGTGCCTCTTTCCCCGCCCCCCTCCTTTTTATTTCATAAAATAATATAAATATTTTTAAAAGACAAAATTTTATTAAAACAAAAAAAATACAAATATTTATTTATTTATTTATTTTAAACAGACCATTGTGGCATAACAGGAATTCCTAAAGCGCCACAATGGTCAAAAAATATAACACAAAAAAGAAAAAAAACAAAATAACAATTAACATAAACATAAATACATCCATACATACATAAAAAATAGCATTTATAATAACAGATAAAGTAAAAATATCAAATAAAATATAGCATAAGGAATGCCTTGCACCTACAGCCAGTTTCAATAAATATGTAAGAAACAACTACAAATACAAAACATCCCTGTAAGGCCCAAATGGAAGAGAGTTAATCAAAATTTCACTCATAAATCACAATCAATCATGAAAACAATGATGAGCGCAGACTACCAGATAAATGGGTTAGAGTAATTTCCGACAATTTACGCTCACTAAGGTGGAAAATATCACATTCAGTCTCGGCAGCAACGATTTCATTAAGAAGTCGGATAGCTCTTGGAATAGGAGCCATTCGAAAAAGGACTGTGCGGGCAGGAGGTACAGCCAAAATATAACTGATAGAACAATAAATTTATTTTTCCAACTGTGTTATCAGCAAGAGGTACATATTTGTTACAACTGTTTCGCATATGATTCGCCGAACATTATTTCAAGTTTGTTGTTTCTTACATTTTGCGATTTTGGAAGAAATTTTGTACGATGCTAGCAATGCATATGAAGGAACATATACTATTTTCTTAAACGTTTGCTTCTGTTTATTAAACTGAGCTAATTTTTAAGAAAATAACGACTGAGTTTAATAAACAGAAGCAAAAAAATTCCAAAAAACTTAATTCTATGGGTTTATCAACGTATTCAGAATGCATAATTTCAAAGTGCCGTTTTAACTTTCTTGGTCTCATCTACATTGTATGTACATATCTGCAGCCAAAACTTTCATACAGAGCAAATACATTAGTCTTTCCAAGCCATCTCTAATAGCAATTGTGAATCCCATTAATAAATAAGATGAATCGTATATTCTTCTCTTGATATTTCAACTTCCTTGATCGCCATCAATTAAATATTCATACTATCTTTACTTGAATTACCGTCAGTATCTTCATTATGAGTGGATTTTCTCTTGTAACAAGTCAAAATTACGTGCGTTTCACGAACAAATTTTAATGTTTTGTTTTCAAAGTTTATGTAGTAGACTGTTTTCAAAGTAATGATAATGATCCAATTCTCCACCAAGTTGAGGCAAATTTTCCTAGAAAATATCAGCTTATATTAATTCAAAAGATATTAAAGCAAATTGTTTATTAAAACATATTCCAGAGGCTCTGGTTGGCCCAAAGTCTTGACTGCTCGTGAGAGAATCTCTTTAAAGTTATGTTTCTGCGAATTCCTTCCGGAACCATTATGCATATTTACTCACCTTTTGAAAGGCTATTTGATTACTAAAAATGCAGACCGAGTACGATAATTTTGTCACTAGGTTATAACTCATACGTTAAAGCCGGGCTACACCGTGCGACTTGTGAGCGACTTGCTTGAGGGCGACCAGACCAATGGTTAGTCAGCCAGACCAAACCAAAGAGGGCGACCAGACCAGACCAATGGTTAGTCAGACCAAGTTAGATGGGGCACGCCACTCCCGTCAACTTCTCTGTCGCTCACATTTCCATACATTTTTTATGATCGCGCAACTTGTCGGCCAACAAAGTTGCACGGTGTGGCCCGGGTCTTATGGTATGAACACACTCAAAAGTGTGGTATGGGATGTGCTTGCGTTTTCCAGCTGTGATGGGGTATGTTATTGTAAATTCGTACGATCTTATTATTTCGATAAGTTTCGAGTCAATACAAACTTTTATCGTTAAATTAAATACGCTACTATGAAACAAAACGCCGCATTATAACAACTCATATGAATGTATATATGTAGTTTAGAAGCATCTTCAGAAATGCACACATGAAATTCAATTGAAACATTGACATTCAATAACGTTGCCGACCACTGAATATACATACTTATATTATATGGGTATAAAATGTCCAAGCAAATCAGTCCGTACCGTATACGTTGAAAGCACACGAGTGAGATTTGTCTGCAGACCGTTACACACGTGTTCACGTGCAACTTTCGGACACTTCGCGAGCACGACCCCTCTACTAAAGGGAACAAAGTAAAAGTGGATGAAAAAAGAAGAAAATAAAGTCGCACAACAACGACAAAGCTATTCTTCACGCCAATTTTCCTCCCCCTGCCACCCCATTCTGCCACATTATGATTAACTTCGAATTTCCTATACGAAGTCTCTTACTAATGGATTACCGCAACGCACGTACCGAGGGTTCCTTCCCGCTCCTCTGTCGCCCTCCTTTTGATATGGTGCTGTTTCGACTTTGGGCAATAAAACGGGGTGGTGATGGTGCAGAAAATCTCGACCCGAAGGTGAATTTTTCCAATTTTGTTTTCTCCCTCCCCTCCACCACATACATACATACGCAGCTCTAACCACCTCCTCCCCCTCTTCGAAGTTTCACTTCTTTTTATTTTCAATCAAGATTTATCTGGCGTCTAAAACGTGTTTTTAAAGAAGTAAATTTGTGAAGGAAAAACGACACAATGGCGGTTTTTATATGGTTTTGTTACAGTCAAACCGAATGCAAAAGACGTAATCAAATGTTTCTATTATTCAAATTAATTAACAATAATAAGAAACTATATTATTTCAGTCGTATTATGTTTTACTTTTTATTATTATTACCATTTTCCCACATCAATATTATTTTATTACATTTGTCTTGCTTTTTTTCAAATATAGGTATAATACCTTGGGTTCATCGTCTAAGCCACCTCTTCAAGTATTTAATAATAAATATGAATTAATTTATCGTTTATTTGGGGTGCCGTAAGAAATCTCTCTGATTTTTCGCACAGCTTTACTTACGTGTGCGCGAGTAGGATACAAGAGGACTCGGTATGGGGTCTACCCCACGGGGTGTGCGCGCGCAGAATACGGGAGGAAAAGCCTGTTCCTGTCTTGTTCCTGTTGTATCCTGCTCGCGCAAATTAAGTGAGTATGTACATGAGTATGTACCGTTTACCATGCACCCTTTTTTTTGATCTTTCGACTTAAGATCTTTCGATTTTCGATCTTTGCCTTCCGATATTTGGTTTTTCGTGCATTTCTAATTCGATCCCGTGAGGTGCACCCCTCGGTATGACGTCACTTGGTATCCTACTTTCACATATTTAAGTAAAGCTGTGCGATAAAACAAGGAAATTTCTACGGCACGCCACTAATACATATGTATATACATATATTATATATGTGTAATAATTCATCATAAAATGTTTTGTTAGCATTTACCTTACTACGCTACAGAAATCCACTAACTACTGTGATGGACTCCAAGCGTCCAGCTAAAAACTTGTGTTTCGAATTAATATAATTCTAAAACCTGCGAGATTAATTATTGTAATCAGCTATAAAGATCATTTTATCGTGCATTTTATATCGAATAATATAAAATTAGTGCAAGAAATGAAAAAAAATACGGCTGTAGCAGAGCCGTCATTCCAAGGCAGATATCATTCTTACACTGACGGTCGAGCGCGACGCGTACTGAATTTCCCTATCTCTCGCATCTGTGAGGCACGTGTACAAGAGTCTCCCAGCAGACATTTCGTAATGACATAATTCGAATGATATAGGTTTTGACGAGGAATACATACCTACATAAAGTTTGCAGACCCTACATTCAGTATATTTGGAGAAACAAAATAAAACATAAGTCTGGTTACTCGCTATCCATCACAGTGCAGCAAGTGTTTAGTTGAATAATTGATACGATTGATTACTTTTTTCAATAAAAAATTATAGTACTAATGTATCATCATCATCATCATTTACAGCCATTCGCCATCCACTGCTGGATGAAGGCCCCTCCAACACGCTTCCACTCGTCTCTGTTTTGCGCAACACTCATCCATCTCATTCCGCACATTTTCCTAATTTCGTTCACCCATCTTCCTTGCGGTCTTCCTTTTACTCTTTTGCCTTCTCTCGGGTACCATTCAAGCACTTCTTTTGTCCACCTTTCGTCCATCCTCCTAGCTACGTGACCCGCCCATTGCCATTTCAATCTCTTCACTCTATCCACTATGTCCACTACCCTTGTCATATTTCTCACCCACGTGTTCCGCTTTCTGTCTTTCCTCGTTATGCCAAGCATACAGCGTTCCATACTTCTTTGAGTGCATTGGATTTTATTTAGCATCTTGGCGTTCAGTGTCCAAGTTTCACATCCATACGTCATCACTGGCAAAACGCATTGATCAAAGATCCTTTTCTTCAGGCAGAGTGGCATTTTTGATTTAAAAACAGCATTCATCCGTCCAAATGCACTCCATCCTAATTTCATACGTCTCTTTATCTCTTCATTTTTACTACCAGACATGTCAATTATTTGACCTAAATATAAATAATTATTTACTACTTCTACTGGTTTATCATCTAAGGGGATGCTATCAGGCATGCAATAACTATTGAACATTAGTTTAGTCTTATCTACGTTAATTTTTAATCCTACTTTTCTACTCTCCTTGTCCAGCTGTGTTAGTCTGATAAGTAGGTCAGCTGAATCACGAGCTACTAAAACTATATCGTCTGCGAACCGAAGGTGACTCAAAAAGCGACCATTGATGCTTACTCCGGCTGTATCCCAATCCAAGTTCCTGAAAACTCCCTCAAGCACCGCATTGAATAACTTGGGCGAGATTGTATCTCCTTGTCTTACTCCTTTTCCTATGCTAAATCTATCTGTACCTGAGAAAATTTTAACCGAAGCTGTGGCATTCTTATATATTGCAGCTAACAGTCCCACATAGGGTTCCGGCACTCCCTGTGTTTGTAGAGCGTTAAGTACTGCATTATGACTAACTGTATCGAAGGCTTTCTCATAATCGACGAAACCTAGGCACAATGGCCGTTGATATTCGTTGGCGCGCTCGATTAGTTCGCCAACTACTTGGAGGTGGTCCATTGTGCTGAAATTTGCCCTAAACCCTGCCTGCTCTATAGGTTGGTTCTCGTCGAGGATATTCTTCAGCCTTTCTGTAATAACCTTCGTGAAGAGCTTGTAGACCGCTGAAAGTAAACTAATGGGTCGGTAGTTCTTGATATCGCTTTTGTCTCCTTTTTTGTGTATTAAAATGATAGTTGCGTTATTCCATCCTTCTGGTATAGCTTGGTTCTGGATGCATTTGCTGAAAAGCCTAGCTAAGATATTAATTAGGGGGGGGCCGCCACATTTTAGTAAGTCAATGGGAATATTATCTTCCCCTGGGGTTTTACCGTTTTTTGCAGTTTTTAGCGCGGCCTCTACTTCGCTAGGCAATACTGCAGGAACCCTTTGGCCGTGTGTCGATTCCGGAGCGGGAAATTGACCGTTGTTGTTCTCGTAAAGTTTTGCATAGAACGTATAAACTCTGTCTATGATCTCTTCTCTATTCCTAATTATTACTCCGCTCTCTGATCTGATTGCGATCATTTGGTTTTTATAATGATATAAATAAGTCATTGAAGCATTTATGAGAATTAATAAAAACTAAAAAAATTTAAAACAAAAACGATATCTTGATGGCGCTTACGTGGTTGAGAGTTCGAAGGTTATGTTCATATTTTTTTTTAATATAAAAATACACCAAGTTATATCCGGCATAGCTAAAATTTTTCGATTACATTAAAAAAAAACCATTGTTATGGAATTTCTCATTTCTCGTCAATCCTAATTTGCTTGCATTTTCAATGGAAATAAATCTGTATTCTGTATTACTATTGCATATTTTCGTCTTCCCAGCTCACATTTCATACATCCAACAAAGTTCGTTTACAATCCCTTTTATTGAGTGTTCCGGAATGTCTATCACTACTCTAAATAACAATCACACATATTGTATGTATGTACACAGCGGCTACACATTTCTCGCATCTTACTCAATTACTGAACAGCTCATTTTAATTAGATAATCACCACTACGTATTATTTCGTGCAACGTACATACATACACAACACCGAAAGATTTTTATCATCATTTCGCATCAGTTCATTATAACAATGGTAACAACGCACTCGTACACGAATTTCAATATTTAAAATAATATATACATTACAACGGCGCGAGCACAGAGAGCCACTTTTCGAAATGAGACCGGAGACGATATCTTTTTAAAGTCTTTTGTGTTTCCCGCTTCATTGATATTAAGCATAGTCGGTGGGTGTTCGGGTGCACGCATTTGTGTGAAACGACATTTTTCAATTCGAACACGACGACGAAACCCAAGACAGAGATGGCCAACATTTTTCCACGAGCCTGTCGATTCGAAACCCGAACAACTCCAAGAATTTCCGCATTATTTTAATGATTCGAAAAAAATATTTTTATTTTGTCGGTTTTTTTTTGGCAGGTTTACGGAAATGGTAATAATGATGGTAATCCGCGTGCTGTGTCCACTTCTGTTTGATCGACATGCACCTGTTCTCTTTTCGTGTCGCGACAGTTTCACCACCTTATGTGTGTAAATATAATATTATTATATAATACATTAAATATATACAACGGGTCTGCCAGTTGCGGACATCCGTATGAAATACCCACTCGAGTGTTGATATTACGTGCAATGACTGCGGCAAAGATACAAGCGATGTTATTGCACTTATCCGGATTTAAGTAATCATTTAAATTATATACAAAGCCAACGAAATATATACCATTTTACAATTGCTTAAATGACATATCGTTAAGTTGGTGTAATTCAATTCAATTGACTTATCTTATACGACGTAATTATTATGTAGGTACATAATAATTCACAAATGTATATCAACGCTTACAATCTGCAATCGAATCTCAAGTCACATACATACATACATATATGTTCAGTAAATTTCTTGAATGTACAAAAAAAAATGTAAACCTGACCCGGGTCTAGTCTTCATAGTCCTTTAAACATTTCAATTAGACTATCGTTTTGAAAACTTTGAAGATCTCTGACTTATAAAATGAAACTTAAATTAAATACGAGCTTTTTACTAAAGAAGCCATTTGCCAAATCAAAATATACCTCATCAGTGAAATGGAATGTATGAATGAATTCGAAAACTCACATTGAGAGTATTTCACCTATTTACTTATTGGACAGGTTCAAAAGTATAGGCAACAAAGACGTGTATATTGAAGCCAATAATTAGAAAAAAATATCAGTGAAAGCTTTTTTCAAATAAATAAAATTCTCGCCAGATAAAAACACTGCTTATTGCATATCACTTAATACGCAATGTATTCAAAGACTTACATAGATCATAAACCATACACCAATTTTTGATAAAGCAGTCGATTATGATCCGGGCCGATGAGAGGGGTAAACATAAAGGGCCGGGACTACTCGAGGGGCCCTAATGTTATATCATAATTTCTTATTCAATTATTTTAAAAAATAGTAACCAACATGAAGCTATTTTTCTTATAGTCCCGATACATTTTCGCATATTAAAAATATATTTATAAGATCTTTTTTTTTAATATCTCTATAACAAAGACCCGGGATTCCTCTCGGCGGCCCTGGCTATGATTCAAATTAAACTAATAAAATTAGATTCACATCAAACTTTCGACTATTTTTACAAACCGTCGATGGATAATTTAGTTTTTTTTTTAATATAAGTTCGTATACATACACATTTATATACATTATATCTACATATGTATATGTAATTAAGATATCACATATCTTCGACAAGAGTATCACATCTCAAATTTAGATAAAAAAAATTTATAATCACAGCTATCCGTAAACCATCCGATTGCATGTATTAATTCTATCAAATTATAAGAAGACGGTATTGCAAAGCTGACCTGACAATGCCGCGCAAGCCATTGCCGCTTCGTCAAGGCCGCGCCGATAAAACCGCGCATAACAACAAAAATGTCGCAACTACAAAATTTAGTTTAATTTGCTAAAACGAAATTAATTTTACAAGATAGGAAAATAGTAGAAAAAACTCGTAAAAAAGTCTATTCTATACTGGTACGGAGTAAGTTTCGTTGTCTTTAACTTGGTGCAAAAATGCACAAAATATTAAGGACACAAAATATTAAAAAATAAAGCATCGGACATACTATGCTAAAACTACAACAGTCATAAAGCTTTATAATTTATGACTGTTGTATAATTTTATATATTTGTAACTTAATAAGATTTTTGCCTTTTGTCGGCATTTCTTTTATATTTCGTTATAGTTCGGTGGTTTTGATACCTTTATTTTTTTTAATCTTTGCAATCAGAAACTCCCACAAAACATTATTATTTTATAGTTTTGTGAAAGTGTTAATTTTGGGAAGTATAAGGCCCCCAATTAAGCTCTTGCGAAAACTTTTTTTATTAATGTTGCAACCACGTGACTGTGATGTCTAATTATGAATATGTTTTAATTTTTATTGCGTGGCTATGTCAGCGCAGCATTGTCGTTCGCAGCATTTTCGACGCGGTATTGACGTGTGTGACTTTGTCGGTGTGCCATTATTCCTAATATTCACATTTTTTTAGTTATAGCATATATGTATATGTAATATATGTACAATCTACTATATTTGTTTTCATACGTTTCATGCATTTACATAGACTATTTTTTGTGGAGCATTTTTGCATACTTACCATAGAGTAGAAAAATGCACACAGACTTAAAAAACAACCGGTTGAAACTCCGAACGTTAGAACGACGAGTGTTTTTCAAAATGTCGATCTACGATACTATAAAAATTTTACAGATAAGTATATACCCATAGTACAATGCTCGGCATATTTTCCAAATAATAAAAATACCACAGGAAATACTTAGAGCGCAATACAAAATATTTATAACGTGCGAGAATAAAGGTGCGTCCACACACATACACATACCCATTTCTCGTTTCAAATTCGACCCACGTTCGAACAACAATGCGACTGATATACATATATTATATTTTGATGTTTTTTTTTTCATTTCTAATGTACACGATTTTTTTTTTGGAAAAATTTCATATTCGACGAACCCGATAGCATCAGGAATTTCTAATGAAATTATTTTATTCGAGAACTAAAAACCCGTCGGCTTCGGGTCCCCTATCCGCGAGATCGGACAATGATGGACATGACAGCCGAGGCGTTACATTACCGCGATAGAACCATTAATTATTCATTAAATATGTTTGTGCGATGGTCGGCGATAACGACACGTCGTTGACGAGCCGCCACTGGCCCGGTGTCAAAGATTAAAACATTAAAAACAATCACGATCCATCCCTCAATAGCGAACGGTAAATCGATACGAGCCGTGATTGACCCAATTAAGTTACATAACATATCGAATAAATGTGTATGATGCAGTGAATACATTACATTAAATTTGGCATGCATTGCACATTCTTATAAACATGAGATTTTGCATTGCGGGTGTTGGTGATTCAAAGTGAAACTGAATTGAAACATTCAAATCTAAATATTTTGGAGTTGAACTCTTTATTACAATCTTTTATATCTCTAAAAATTAATTATTATATACATATGATTTTTCCAATGACGGGGTGGAAAAAGTTTGAAAGAACCTTTCGAACAAGATCGATTTACGTTTTTAGACGAATTTCTAAGCGAATTCAGTTTAAGTTTTTAGACCAAATTTAGTTAAAGTTTTTAGAAGAATTTCTAATATTCTCATCTGCTTAGTATTGGGTATAAAAACATATGTATGTATATACAAAAATATTAAATATGTATTAAATATTAACAAAAATATACGTAGTAAGAATTGATTTTCAAACGTTTTTTAATTACTTTTGACACGTGTTAGATAGTAGCTTAAAAATCTATGAATTATCACAATATGTCTCGTATATTAAATATATTACGTACATACATACAAAAAAAAAACAAAAGTTTTTTTATATAATGATGTACATACACACACGTATACAAACTCTTGTTCAAGTAAATTTAAAAATTTGCCGAGTCGAATTGAGTTGAGAAAACGAGAGTCGGTCGAACGGAGTAGACCCGTATTTTTCATATCATTTAAATATTAAAAAACATTTGCGGAAATTTAAAATACATTTAAATATAATCGAGTGTATATAAAACATATTTTGTACATACAAATTTATATTGAATATAAAAAATAAAATAGTTTACAATATCGAATTATTTAGCTTAGACGACGCCTGGCATATATACATAGGTATATTATAAAATAATAAGTTTCTAACCAATTTTAACTTATGAGATGTTGAGCATGTTTGGGAATTAAAAAAAATATATAAATTTATGTGAAACATCAAGAAATTCTCTAAAACCTCCAAACAGAAGTTGAACTCTTCAATTTTGTATCAAGATCTCACTCACCCAGAACAAGATTTCGCGCGAAATTTTTTTCTATACAATATTTTATAAATTATATTAAAATAAAGAAGCTACAAATTTTAACTTGCAAAATGATTTTTTTTCCAAATATTTAAAGAATTACATAACAAACAAATCATATAGTGAATTACGGTCCATTTTACAGCTAATGAAATGCATGAACGTAACACACGGATTAAATTCAAATTTTAATATAGTCATAAATTAAATCTAAAAAAACCGTCTAATTTTAAATTAAAATATACGTCTTTTAATGTCATCGAAAATTATACAAAAAATAGTTTATGAGCGTGTGTACATGTACGTGTGATTTATTCAATATTTATGTATATGTAAGCTCGCGATGTGTCGGCTCGGTTACAGTGTTGTAATGAAGATTAACACCTCGAGTGAGTGTCAATTATTTTCGAATTTATCGGAGAACCTATCGTTCGTAATACGTTCATGGTTGCGGATTTGGGCGATTCTCAATGTGTACAGCACAATTTTTAATAACTACATACACCGATATTTCTCACAGTGAACACGAAAAATTAGCGTGAAGTTAATCCATATACATATGTATTTACTTAACCTTCATAAAGAACTATCCTCTAGCTTTGCTTTAAAAATTTCATACTGAAATCGCATTACCCTAAATTGTACATGAAACCCCATTGACAATTCAACAGTTTCTGTCATTCATAAAACTCATTGCTTATATTAACGCGTTATGTTTAAATAGAGTATAATTGTAGATACAGACACCAAGAGACATTACAACCCTGTAACAAGTATGAAAACATTGACGAAATATAAACAATTTTGCCGGCTAAAAGTAGTCAAAAATAGTCAAAATGACATTTTGGTCTGTGTATATTATATTTCATAAAAATCGGCAACTGTTTTTTCAGTATTAATTCAATCTATATATATAAAAATCAATTTTTTGTCTGTCTGTCTGTCTCGTATAGGCTCCTAAACTACTCAACCGATTACGATGGAACTTTCAGGATTTGTTGTATGCATTTCTGGGAAGCTTACTGTGAAAAAAAAAACCTCTTAATAATAATATTCGTAATTACGATTTTACCGATGCGAAAGTTTGAAGCGCCATTGTGTAGTCAAAGAAATGTTTTCGTTGGTAACCACGTTACCAGTTACCAGGATTATGATGAAACGGCTTTGAAGAGACGTTTGAGCTCCAACCAACACTTACAACAAACGGGAACGAGAATTACAAGCATTATTGTGGCATTGCAACGCATGCCGGGTTCAGCTAGTAAAAATAAAAAAGATACCCAAAGAAGCTCGCAACAACTTATATTTTTAAAGTAATGACGAAAACATGAAAGAATTACGATTTTCTGAAAAGACCACTTCCTCCATTCAAATGGTAATTGTGAGCGTGGCACGCTTTGTATAGGAGTTTCTGTCGAAACGACGAGTTTGAATTCTCGTTAATCAATCAAAACTAATCATAATCGACCCAATTTAACTGCAATAAGTGACTATTGCGCGTTTTTTTTTTGATAATAAAAAAAATATAGATATACATAATAAAAAACATTTTTGTCAATATAAATTGATTAGTTGAAGGCATAATGAGACATCAGTTAAAATCAATGAAACTTTTTATATAACGTTCCCTTGGTACGACGTAAGCTTTCCACTAGGTACATCGTGTGGAATTCAAAATTCTCTCCGGCCAGTCTAATGTACATATTACCACCATAATTTTTCCATCTAATGCTGGATGAAGGGCTCTCCAAAACTATTACATTCGTCTGATTTGAGCTACACTCATCCATATCATTCCACATATTTGTCTAATTTCATCCCCTGTGGCCTTCCTTGTACCCTTTTACATTCTCTCTGGTAAAATTCGTCCACTTCTTCTTCTTTCGTCCATCTATCACCCGTTCTTCTAGCTACGTGACATTACGCCCATTGCATTGATTTGACTATGTATTACGTTGTTCAATTCTTCCTGGCTTTACTTTGTACACGTCTGCTTTGAGATAGCCCCACAAATAAAAATCACACATGGAATGGTCAGGGGACAACACCAAAGCGTGGAACTGGCCGATTAAGAAACAACACTCGAACTACAGCCAGTTGAATCTTACATTCTTCCCGTTGATTCCTCGTCTTCGAAGTTCTGGTTCAAGATCAAAAAGTTCATGCGAATCTACAATGGCATGACGACTGAATTGCATGAAGTAGGGAGTCGAACAATCATCACCACAGGTTCCCCCTTCCTCTAGATGCCAATTACTACTCATTTTAAAATCACCCGTTTTCCGTGGACCACTCGTATAACGTATTTTCAGCTTTAACGGACACCACCTCACCTGCACTAGTCCCTTACATCAAGTTTTTTTTTATGTTTCAGTCTCAGACGCCATAGCCTCTTGATTTTTGGTATCGACAGTATTGCAGAAGTTCGCCAAACTTCACAGTTTTAGAACCTTTTGGCGATGTTATGCATAGGTGTGTGTGTGTGGGCAGGTGTGCTGCTGACACCTCTCTCGGCTAATGGGCCACTATCAGATGGCCGTTTGTCTTGCGAGACCACGCGCCTTTGCCACCTGCCCGCAAGCCTTCAATCATACATCCACACTCTGGGGTCTATTTGACCCGCACACGTCAAACGCCGGATAATCGGACCAATTTGTACAATTTCAAAGGCGACCGCGATTCCTTAACAAAACAACAACAACAAACCCACACATACATATTTGCCAGGGTGACCATAAAAAAGTCGACAGTGAAAACGTCGAAAATGTTCGTTTACCAAGCATACATATGAAAAACGGTTAGTATACATATCAGTGGCGTGCGGTAAAAGTCTCTCTCCCCCCGTCGTACATCCTCACTTAATTTGCGCGAGAAGGATACAACAGGAACAAGAAGAACAGGCTTTTGCTCCCATATCCTGCGCGCGCACATTAAACTAGGCTGTATGACAAAAAGAGAGATAATTTCACCGCATGCCACTGATATATATATATATATTATATATACATAGTACCGTTTACCATGCACCCTTTTTTTTGATCTTTCGATTTTCGATCTTTGCCTTCCGATATTTGCTTTTTCGAGCTTTTCACTTTCGGTGCCGTATTAAATTAAAAAAAGTGATAACAATTTGTAAATGAATTCAAACAGAAATAGTGTTTTTGGAACTGAAAATTGGACACTACTTTCAAATATAACGGCTCATAAAATTGATAAAAAAATGAGTGTATGTAAATTAGAAATTCATCTCATCTTATTTGTTTTTAATATATATTTTTTGTCCATACCTAGTCTCCTGTTTTAAAAGTCACGGCACGCCTCTGATATATGGGATTCTAAATATGTATAGAAAGTACTGTACAACATTATTTTAAGCGAATTTTAGACAATAAAATAATTATTATTTACTATTTAGAAACATATGTATATCTGTGTAAAATTAAAAATCTGCAAATATATGTACATCACGTATTATCATGTATTCAATATAAACATCGTGTTATTTTTTTTAATTGATTATATTTTTATTTAAATCCCTTTGATCTGAATATCCATTTTTTCAATTCAATTTTCTACCACGGTGAAAGTACATATTTTTAAAACATCTCAATATATACGTACATATGTCCGAGAATCGATTTAATCACTCGCGAACATTGACCGATAGTCAATTTTACCGACCGATATAACGAGAAAAAGGTTCTCTCGACGGTTGCGTCCCTTTACCCTCGCAAATTCCCCAACGATTTTTCCGCAAACAATGTTCGACAGGAAAAGCGTAAAAATCGCGAGAGCCGAAATGGCCGGCGAGTGTCGCATGTAGCTGCCCCGAGGGCCTCTCTAATGATAGCGAACCCTCAAAGGGCCCCGAAACAAGCGATGTCTGTGTAAAACCGAAATACAATTCCACGAGAAAAAATCCCGGGTCCGCCGTGGGCTCTACAGCATTCTACCCCCATCCACCCTTCCACAATTTCACGATGTGGAGTGTGTATTATACGTAGATTATACAACTTTACAGCGTTACAGTCGAGTAGTGAATCATTTTTACTGCCTGTCGTAAGTCTATGTCTACATTTCGCATGAAAAGACTACATATGTATAATCTTCAATGTAAATAAGTATTCATTATTGCATTTCAGTACACTATTGAACAACATACTTTTAAATTAGAAATATATAATTGAAAGTTAGTCTTAAAAGTTCTAGCAATAATTTGATGAAAGTATCTAAATAACTATTTAAATAACAATTATTTCCATTATTTGTTGCAGTCCAATGATAAGTCCAAATGTTCATTTACAATATTACCAGTCTAATATTAAATCGCTCAATGAATAACTAAAAGAAATGCCAAGCATTTCTCGAGCAAGTGTTTAAATTCCGAAGAAAAACGGATTTATTTTCGGAAAATGCTGTACAAATTCAGTAGTTCTAAATAAAGAACTGTAGATTTACATATAGGAAAAACAGTTACCTAAAAAACCAGCCAATCAATTAAATCAAAATTTTGAAATAGCCATATGGGGTTGTCAGTAATTTTAAGACCATACTTTGCGCTACTGAAATATACTAAAAGACCTGATTTGGTAATTTGTCATTTATTTTATTGGCACATGCCTTACTGTGCTAAAAAAATCCGCTAGCTACCGTGCTGGATGCCAAGTGTCCAGTTAAAATGTGTGTTTTAAGTTAAAATAATGCAAAATCTGTGAGGTTAATTATTGTGATTAGCTATAAAAGTCATTTAGCCTTGTACCGAACGTCAAAAAACACAAATTAAGTGTAAGAAATTAAAAAAAAATAACGGCTAAAGTAGAGTCGTCATTCCAAGGCGGATATCATTTTCACACTGACGATTGAGTGCGGCGCGTACTTAATTCTCCTCTCTCTCACTTCTGTGAGACACAAGCGCAAGGGCTTCCCACGAAAATAATTATTTCTATTGATTTCGATCAATATTTTTTTTATTATTTCTTAATGACATAGCTCGAATCATAAAGGTTTTGTTTAGGAATATATAAAATATGAAAAACCTGCACTCAGTATATTTAGATAAATAAAATAAAATATAAGCCCCGGTCACTTGCTATCCATCATAGGCCGGCAAGTGTTAAATATTTAACTTAACGGAATGCTAATTTATCGTTATTTAGTAACAACCTGCTGACATAATTACTATAGATAAAATTTTACTTTGAAAACCATGTAAATCGCAATGTAAATAAATGTGTTAAGTTTTTGTGTCAATTTCAGGTTTATTATACTATATTTTGAATGATAAGTAAATTGGTTTTGTTGATATGTTACAAGTTAATCGATGGGTGTTGATCGATAGTTCAGAATCATATACACTACCACTTATTTTTAGCTTCTACATAATTACTCAACTACATAGAATGTTATTTAGCCTAGAAAGGACATATTGCACAACTATACTTTAATTGTTATTCAAATTTCATTATATTTTGAACAAAATGTACATAATTGTACATGTTTACATGTTTCACAATTCAGTATCACGATATACATACATATACATAATCCTATTACATGAGCCTTTATATTTAAACAAATGTGCAATTATGAGCTATGGACGTGCACATTCGCTCTATTGTCACGGATATTCCATTAGATCCGTCTTGTTGAAGCGTGTGGAATCTATTGTCGATTTGGGTATCACTTTTGATCCTCAGCTCACCTTTCACAACCATATCAAGAAAGTCGCTGACGTTTCCTTTCGTCGACTTGGATTTGTTTTGAGATATGCAAGATTATTCTCCAATCCTTTGTCTTCTCGCTTGCTTTTCAATTCGCTTGTGAGAAGTAAGCTAGAGTATAATGCGATTGTGTGGAATCCGCATGAAGCAAATTACTCTCTGATGATTGAGAAAGTGCAAAAAGCATTTCTTCGTTTCCTATATAGGAAAGAATATGAGTATTACCCATATCTCTACCCCACTCCTTTCCTTTTGGGCATGCTTGGGTATAATTCCCTTGAACTTCGGAGAAACTTCTCATTAATTCGTTTCGTTCTCCTGCTCTTACGTGGTAATACGTCATGCCCGTTGTTGCTGGAGCAGTTGGGACTTTATGTCCCTAATCACTATGTGCGTGGTAGACATCATCATTTGCTGGCTGTACTTCCTGCCCGCACAGTCCTTTTTCGAATGGCTCATATTCCAAGAGCTATCCGACTTCTTAATGAAATCGTTGCTGCCGAGACTGAATGTGATATTTTCCACCTTAGTGAGCGTAAATTGTCGGAAATTACTCTAACCCATTTATCTGGTAGTCTGCGCTCATCATTGTTTTCATGATTGATTGTGATTTATGAGTGAAATTTTGATTAACTCTCTTCCATTTGGGCCTTACAGGGATGTTTTGTATTTGTAGTTGTTTCTTAAATATTTTTTGAAACTGGCTGTAGGTGCAAGGCATTCCTTATGCTATATTTTATTTGATATTTTTACTTTATCTATTTTTGCTATTTTTTATGTTTATGTATGAATGTATTTATGTTTATGTTTAATTGTTATTTTGTTTTTTTTTCTTTTTTGTGCTATATTTTTTGACCATTGTGGCGCTTTAGGAATTCCTGTTATGCCACAATGGTCTGTTTAAAATAAATAAATAAATAAATATTTGAATGTGGCAAAAGCCCACTTTATTTCGAGAAATCTTTCAATATTTAAAAACAATATTTAAAAATACTAGTGGCCTGTAATACGTTGATTCTGCTTTTCCGAGATTCTGGGCATATCGAATTAAAATAAGTGGTATCAATTTGTGAATTAAGATAAACATACATAAATAGTGTTTTTGGAACTGAAAATTGGACTTCCGCCACCTTCATATATGTAAGACGTGTGATAGACATTATAAACTGAAAATTTATACTTGTACCACATATGTAGTACAAGTACATGTACACGATACGAATTTTGTTCAACAAATCACACAGATATTCACATAATATGCTCGTATGTGGATATGATGGACTACTATTATAATATTTTGGACCACCGGGCGAGATGTTTTACAACGGCGTGTTAGTATATGATCATTGGCTGGTTCAACAAATAAGATCACCGTAATTACATCCATAATACTAATTTATATTCGACGAGCGGTTTACGACCGCACTCCATAAACGGGACGCGGTTCTCCAGCGCGAAACCGGACTCTATATTTGGGTACCAAAAGCCCACTAAAAACGAAACCGGGAATACAATTTCGCCAGCGCTTTATTTATTTATTTCTCTGTTTTTTTCATTTCAAGCGGGCGTTTTCGTTTCGATCAGTCGTCGACGCCGTCAAATTGGAAGCGCGAGCCGTCTCGTTTGACGGACGCTGTTGATGTTTTACAACCAATTTGTTTTACAATCCCAAATCTCGCGGCAATCATCAGTGCGGTAGGTGGTCGACGTTGCGTGACCACAAAACCGGCCGATGGAAAACCGGCTACATTTTCCCGTCAAATAGTATACTTTCCAGCGTATTTTTTCCCCTCAGCAATTCCATTCTATTCCAACGATAACTCGGCCAGTTAAAGCTTCAACTCAAGATTGACTGTTCAAAGTGTAACATCTCCATAGGTTTAAAAAAAAATTTAATATTTTATTTGTAAGCCAAGTCAATATTAGGTAGGGTGATCATACGTCATGTTTTGGCAGAGACAGTCCCGTTTTTTACGAGCTTCGCGTTCGTACCGTCATTTTCGTAAAATTGCTTGATGTGTCCACAAATATTTTTCCAAATCAATTTGTTTCTCAAAAATAAATATTACTATATACATATACATACAATCCATTCATTTTATAGTGACACTTAAATATTTCGTTACATGGTTCATTTTACATACTTTTGAAAAAATATCGCTTTATGCTATCATTTTAATCAAAATTATTTTTAAACAACTGTAAAATACAATATTATGTTATATTTAATTTATATTGTTTCATTTTCTTCTATTAAAGAAATGTTTTTGGGAAAAATTATATTTTTTAACAAAAGAAGAAATGAAAATTTTCATTGGCAACTAATTTCTGGTAATAAAAGAAATAACTTTTCATAAAACTAAAAAATTTAGCACGTCTAAATAAAATATATTTTCCTTGTACACAAGAACTAATTGTACATTCTGAAAATATATATAATTCCTTAGCAGTATTAATGATTTTTTGAGGGAAAAGTTATAAAATTTTTGGCCGTTCAACACATTTTTTTTATAAGGGGGGGGGAAATTTTTTGACGAAGCGTCCCGTTTTGAGTCTTGGGAAATATGCTCACCCTAATATTAGATGACTTCGCTGACATTCGTAGCATTAAGTAATCCTGGTTTTGAATTCTATTCATTAATTCAGAATTGACCTCCAGCTGAATTCAATTTATCGTACGAACCACGTTATAAATTTAAAAAAATAATCTGATTTCAAAAAATAAAATAAAAAAACTAAAAAGGTTATAGTATATCCCGCACCACATTTTCTTATAGTATCGTGATTTTCCTTTGCCCTTCTTGGTTTTTTTCCCATTTAAATTCCGCTTTACCAAGGGGTTAATTGTAATGTTCTCAACAGAAAAGTTCACACAAAAGCTTTCATCCTAAAGTAACAATTTACATATGTATTATACAAATGTGCACAAATACAGCAACATAAATCAGTGATTAGCGTATAATCCTTTCAACTGAAGGGTCATGGGTTCAATCCTGGTCAGACCTTGGATATATGATATTGCTGGCCAGACCTTGGATAAATGTATGTATGTATGTATGTGTCTCTAGGTCGATCGTTTGCTATCAGAGCTTGCGAATGTATCTGATTTCATTGTTGAAACGGTTTCGAAAAAATTGGCCACCTATAATTTCAAATTTATAATAATAAAATTATAAATCTATAAAAAGCACATTTGTAAAAATTTGGCCATAGGTGTCGCGTCGCCTTGGGGAAAAACCCGCAATGGTACCATAGCACATATAATATAAATAATGAAATATAAATTAAAAGCTCTCTTGAGCCAAACTACTTTCAAATTATAAAATCATCTTGAGCATTTTCAATCAAACATAATTTGGAATTTTATGCGGCCCTTCTCATTAAATTACCATTCCGAATGGCTATACATAAATAAATTTTTATTGCGACCACATTTCACGCCCACCTACTGATAATATAGCGTACTCTCGATTATCCGGTGTAATGAGGAAAACATCCACGATTTCTTGTAATTCGAAGATAGTCCGAAATATCAATTTTTATATGATTAGTTACATGTATAATGCAAACTACATGTTTACATATGAGCCGTTATATTTGAAAGTAGCGTTAATCCAATTTTCAGTTCCAAAAACACTATTACTGTCGACATAATTCACAAATTTTTATCACATGTTTTAATTCGATATGCTAACCAATAATCCATGTCGTTGGTTATAAATGATCTAAGCGCTTATTATTTATTAGTCTTATAACTCTGAACACTGAACAAATAGAAGAATTGAAAACCCAAATTATTATTTTTATCCATTGCACATTACCAGCTAATTCAGAATCAATGTCTTATACCTACATATGTATGTTAAAAATATGTACATATGTATGTATACTTGAATTTTCGATGGGTGGAAACAAAGGGGGTGGCTGTTTCGAGAACGAATTGAGAACGTCAAAAAGTTGGGCTATAAATGGAAGACGGAGGGGAATTTTCACGTTTTACAGTTTGAATAGATTCCAAAAACAGTTTTGTATAAACATGACGCGGATTGTGAAACAGTCGCCGAGTTTTCGCCCAAACACACCGCTTCGTCGGTTCTACCAATTAATTTCTTCCGATTCGTACCCTTTGTAAGCTCAGGTCGCAAACCATCGAATACGAAAGAGAATATGAAACAGAAAAAATCAAAATTCATGCAACCAACAAATAAATCGTTCACCGACTGGCTGCAATCATCCTTACCAATCGCCAGATCAAATACTATGTACATGCATACATAAGTAATTTCCCTATTGAGGTTTTATCGACGGCTTCCGCGTACGACCGTCCGAAAGTAAGGTTAGGTACACTTTTATTTGCCCCAATGCTACATTATAATAGCGTAGTGTATGACAAGACGAACGAAACAGTATATGTATGTATGTATGTACGTTAGTGAGAACAACATTCCAGAAAGTAGGTAATATTTATGAAGAATAATATTTCGACATTTGCCCGCGAGCCAATACACAAACAAACATCAGTGGAACATAATTGAAGATCAAACCGAACCCGACCCCCTTCAAAGGGATCCCCCGAGGCCTTTGAAAAGGCTGCTTATTTCGCTGTGACGTCACGACGACAACAAAAATTTGTTCACTGTGATATCGTATAATTAAACTGTATTAACATTGTACGTATTCCGAAATGAGAAAACCGCAATTAAAACACAAAATCAACTTTGTGTACATTACATATATGCAATTTATTTAAGTAAAATGTAAATACATTTCCGTACATTATGTATGTATTCCAATTCGTAAAATCGCTCATTTCATTAAATCTCATTTAAAAAAGTCGAACTTTCACATGATCACAAAAATTCATCTATTGTTACTACGTACATATATGTGTACATCAGTAGTAGCGACGCGGTTAATATTTTGGAAGTGCAACTGTTTTTTTTTCGACTAATAAAAGACGAATACCATTCAAGAAATTGACATTGCTCTCGCATCTTTGGAAAATAAATAATTGCGATGAATACTTTTGATATATCACTATGCCTGCTGTCCGTTCATTTGGGACTATTTTGTATGAAACTACTGCTAAGCTAAATACTTTTTTGAATTCGTAAGACATTGTTTAGATACCAAAGAAGCCGAATAGTTGAAAACAGAAAATAATGTTTATTACAGAAGGATGGAATGATGTCGTTAAATGTAATATAAGCAATACAAACGTAAATATACACCTCCCTGACAGCGAAAAAGGAAACGACGGATCTTAGTTTAATTATTTTATCGTGGTTTATTTTAGTAAAATACATATTAAATTGTATAATGAAACCCCCTGTCAATTGATTTTTATTTTATATGTGTATTAAGTATAAACATAAAAAAATTAAAAATGAAGTATTCTCTGTAATATACATATAAATATGTATATGTATAGGGCTTGTATTTTTCGGGTCAGAATTTTTATACAGTTTTGGTCAGAATTTATATTACACAGGTCAGATTTTTTACTAAACGGTCAGAATATACATAAGCGGTCAGAATAAATATTGAATGGTCAGAACTGATATTAATTAGTCAGAATTTATATTAAATGGTCAAAATTGTGTTGACAGATGGTTAGAATATTTTTTTTCGGTTGGCAATAGCGCTGTCGTTGTAACGTCGAATATATGCCGTTTATAAAAAACCAACTTAAAACAATAACAGTTCATACGAGATTTCATTAAGCTGTCAAGAGTGTACAGGAATCGCCAAAATTCGAGTATTTAGCCATCATAGCCTATGTGACAATGTCAAAATCGTTCTCAGAAATTAAATATTTTCTTAACATACATACATATGAATGTATATTTTTTAATGTGATGCAAATATTGTATTTAATGCATATTTTTATAATAAGTTTTCTGTTAAATTTTATTCTGGCAACATTTTTGACATTTCAATACCTGTCAAAAGATACCAAAAATATATTATTTTGAACTTGTATTCACATATTTTGTCGTTATGAATTCTTATTTTATATACTATCACCATTCATTATAAATATTAATTATAATTGTTTATAATTTTTTTATTCTGTTCGTCCTACATTGTTATTATGACCGTCCTACATTTGTATTCTGACCACTTAACATTTTTACTCTGACCATGAATAATATAATTCTGGTAATAATATTCTGACCAAGACTCGAATTTTATTCTGACCAAAAGGTGATTTAAATTCAGACCATTTAATTTGTTGCCTATATTTAAGTCACGTTCTGCAATATATGTATGTACGTATATTAAAGCCGATTTTACCTTCCCCCGTTCAAAACAAATACAATGCTGTATAGTACAAATAGAAGTAATTTTCCATGTACATAGTGTCGTGCCGAGCTGTTGACGTATAGTGCTAAATATAATATAAAAAATTAGATTTTTTAAATAATTGACATATGTACTTCGCTTCCTCTCTCGATCACATTATTATCAAATAATGCCTTTCACATTTTGCCATCGTCAGCTAGGTGTAAACTTACCATCGAACTACATTTAAATTGATCAATCGAACTTTTATCATGTTGTCGACAACAATAAGAAACAAAGTCATAAACCACACGTTAACATTAATATTCCCCATTCGCCAGTAAGTTGTAAATGCAACATAAATAAACACTCACTCAATAAGATTGTGCAAATATTGCAATTACTTTATTGAATATAAAAAAGGCGACATCGTATAATTTAATTCGTTAAAAAAAAACCAACAACAATCTAAACATCATTCCACGTACGTGTCTTTATACATATCTTAATAGACGCATTAAATAAATAAACTCAGTCCCCTCCCCCAATGTTCAAAACGCTAAAAAAAATATGAAATACAATAATGCATATAATAAATTTATATAATCGCAATTTAATTCGAATACACGACGAGTAATTATATTTTATTGCGACTGGCAAATTGTATGTAATTAAGTCGTAGGCCATGCGGACTCGGTACATAAATTCGCCTTAATGCGTGTGCGGGCCGATCGAAATTATATATCATTACTATTTGTAAGCGAATTGATTGCTAACGTTTTATAATAATTTTATTATGTATCACATTATATTTGTATTATATATACATACGTACATACATATATACATTTACGTACGCGGGCCGAAAGGTTCGCGATCGCCGCTCCGTACCCACTCGCATACTTTACATATTCGATATTCTCGACTTTGTTTAGCCATTATGCAGGTAATGTAACGTAATAAAGAACTTCGTTCTTGACATTCTCGAGTCGAGAATATTTTATTAACTATTCGTGAGCGATCGAGTTCGTTAATGCGCAACGAAAACGAACCGCGAATTTTCCAGTGGCGTTCGTGGCCAGAGCCTACTTTTTATTTCTAGAAAAATCCCTCTCACCTAACATGCCAAAATTCAACCTTGAAATTTTATTATGTTGAGAAAAATACATTGTATTGACTGGAATCTACTGCTTTTCCATACCATTGATGCAAATTTTAATTTTCTCGGAATTTTGCATAATAAAATAGGTTCAGATCGAAAAACGTCAAAAATTTCTATACTGATAAACAAATCAAGCCTCAAAATTAGTTCTGTTGTCACAATTATGTACGCAAAAAAAACTGTAATTTAATAATATGTACGAAATAGCGAAAGTACTATCAACTACATAGTCGACTTTCAAAGCGATTGTCTATCGATAAGATGTCTTAGTTTAAATCCCGACCACAATCGAAAAATTGAAATGACTTTCACGATGTTGATCTGGATGATTATAAAATATATACTGACCGTGAATTTTAAATTAATGAATACTAAAGCCTATATAAGACCAAAACTGAAATTTGGGTATAAATCCTTATTTTCTGTATGATTATAAAATCCTATATAAACTTATTTTCAAATAGAGATCTTAAATTTTGAAATTTTCTACTACAGGGCCTTAATTAAATCCAGATTAAAAAAATCTTTATTGGATATCCATATTGATGAAAGTCACAGAATATGAAGCAGATATAAAAAAATTGACTTCAAATAAACAGGAACAAAAATCTCATAAATAAATAATTGTTTTGTATTAGGTATTATGTACCTACTTGTATTTTTTTATTCTTTTTTTTAATAAATTCATATTTTAAGTTTTGTTAGAATATTTTTTTAAAGTCTTATTTATATGTATTATGTTTTATATGTATTATATTACGTTTATTATTATAGTTTTCATTATTTTTACTATACTTTAACTGCATAATTTTTTGTACATTTTTTCAATATAATTCTTGGAAGCTCCTTTTTATATTCACTAAAAATTCCTTAGCACGCTTGACATATCTACAGTAAATAAATTTTCGGAAATTTTGGCACGCGAACGTAAAAGGTTTGCTACCCCTTGTCTACGACATAATTTGGCTTATAATATGTTTTAAAATATAGTCAAGTCCCCAAATCTTAAAAATGGCACTTGATCCTTTTTTATTTCCGGTATTTATACATCTACTTAAAAACAATTAATTTAGCAATTTGTATGACAGTACAATTTTTGATATTTGTAATTTTGTATTATAATTTTTTGCACAAATAAACCACTTGAGTCTATCGGCTAGGTCGCTTTTAAGGAGTAGTCTTAAATAAATAATAAAACAATTCAAACTTTACTACTCTTTGACGATATTCTCGCGAACGAAAAGCATACAAGTCAGTCGCCGCCTTTAGAGTTTGCTGGTTTTAAGAAGTGCTTTCACTAATGGTACTTGAGAGATTGTAAAAATGGGTAAACCAAGCCACAGGGGAGATGGGTGGATGAAATCAGAAAAATGTGCGGGGAAAATGTTGCTCAAAACAGAGATATTGTCATTGAGGTGTAAACTTCCATCGTCACTAACAAGATCTATATGTTTATAAAACCTCCTGTTAGAATTTTCTGATTTTATCGAACAACAATTGTTGAGACGGTACCATAAAAAGTTGGAACCAAGTATACAATAAAGCCATCGAAATGTTATTGGTATTGGAATATTTTTGAGACAAGATATCCAATTAAATCTACACATGTTAAACAATTACTTTTTTAAAGTACCAGTTTGGATCTTGAAGGTTCACTCGACGTCCTAATCATCTGCATACTTACATATTATGTAATCCAGTCTTAATGACGACATATAAATATTGCAAACGATGAGAACCTCAAAGAGCACCTTCGAGTAGGAATTGCATTATACTAAAATTACAGTACGCAATTTTTTTTAAACGAACTGGCGAATTATAGATTACAAAAGATAGATTAATCAAAGTTGAATAATCGACATCAACACCCAAAAATGATACATATCGTACGCGGTGGCTCGCGGAGAGAAAGTCGGGGGAGGGTCACGTCGAATTTTTCACATTGAGCCCCGAAGTGATCCATCATCACACGAGCGCGCGTTAGTAAGTAAACATCGAGTAGATTGAGTAAGTAGGTGGCGAACAACACGGAAAAAGCGATCGCTACCGTCTCCCGAGGGACATTAGCCCACTGTTGCGTTGTAATCTCGGCGGCCCGAAGACATCCTGATAGAGTCTGAGCTGATTTATGGTCGTGCGTGCGGTTTTTACGACCGGGGACTCACCCTCATTACCGCTAGCGCTCTGCATCATTGTTATTATACATGATGATAAACGTATGAAGCTTTGATTTGATTTTTTCCCTATAATATACCGCTGTATCAATTGAAGAAACCATAATATTACATGTAACATACATACATACATACATATATGTATAGATAAAAGTCGGAATTCTCAACAGGGCGGACTCTCTAGGCTCAGAAGCGAGGCTCGGTCAACCCGCTCCTTCCTGTAATTGGTTGCTCTTTGCGACTACTCTAAGTATTGCCGTGCCCTGAAATAACTCGACTTTTACCTGATGAAATACTCCGACATATACTGCCTGGTTCGCATATAATTTCGGACGGTTGGGCATGAATTGGGCATGAGTGCTGAATTCCCGCCTCTCTCGCATCTGTGAGGCACATGTACAAGAGGCTTCCCATAAAAATAATTATTTCTGTTGGTATTGATGAATGCTTTTATTTCGTAATGACAAAATCCGAATCATAGAGGTTTTGAGGACGAATACATAAACTATGAAGACCTTGCATTCAGTATATTTGGAGAAACAAAATAAAATAGCTCTGGGCACTCACTATCCATCACAGTACGGCAAGTGTTAAGTTGAATAATTGATACGATTGGTTACTTTTTTCAATCAAAAAGTATAGAAATAATGTACATACATATCATCATCACCATCATCATCTACAGCCATTCACCATCCATTGCTGGATGAAGGCTTTTGCGCAACTCTCATCCATATCACCTATTTACCATATTTTCCTAATTCCTTCTACCCATCTTCCCTGCGGTCTTCCTTTTACCCTTTTGCTTTCTCTAGGGTACCATTCTAGAACTAATTTTATCCACCTTTCGTCCATTCTTCTAGCCACGTAGCCTGCACATTCCCATTTCAATCTCTTCACTCTATCCACTATATCCACTACCCTGTCAGACTTCTCACCCACGTATTCCGCTTTCTGTGTTTTCTCGTTATGACAATCATACAGCGTTCCATACTTCTTTGAGTGCATTGAACATTGTGTAGCTTCTTTGCGCTCAATGTCCAAGTTTCACATCCATACGTCATCACTGACAAAACACATTGATCGAAAGTCTTTTTCTTCAGGCAAAGTGTCATTTTTTTACGTCATACGTCTCTATATTTCTTCTTCTTTACTACCGGACATGTCTATTATTTTCCCTAACTTTAAATAATTACTAACTGTTTCTACTATTTTATCTAATGAAATGCTACGAGACATGAAATAACTATTGAACATTTGGTCTTATAGGAATTACATATACATATGTATGTACATGTACACGTACAAATATTTAAAAAGTTGAAACACTTTTGTTTCTCATGTCGTCCGGCAATATCAAAGAGTTCTTAATATTTTATAATTATGTTGAGACAATGATAATTAGTATTAATTGTGAGTAGCATTACTTATTTACAAACATGATTTATTTATATAAAAAAAGAAAAAGAAGAACAGTGGAGTATTTAATACCATCAACAGATAAACGAACAAAGATGTTTTTTACGTAAAGGGCTATAGTGCACTCAATATGGACTGTAACTAATTGATACTGAATGCATTTCCGTATGAATGTATGTACATGTCGATACAATAACATGTTCGTTTAAAGAGAGCCCATTTTTACATTATTTTATATCAAGAACAAAGTATTTTTTATTTATACTTTTTATACTCAAGAAAGTGGTGACTGCAATTGCAGTTTTGTGTTTAACATCACAAAAAGTTCGTCTTTTGAGCTCGGTCATCGCAGTTCATAATATCGGTACATCGCAGTTCATAATGTCAGAAAAATCAATAGAAGTTGTGCGACAGTACGAATGTGTCTATGACGTCAGATCCGTAAAATATAAGGACCAAAACATTCGCAATGAAGCTTGGGAGGAGATGTCAAAAAAAAATATGGGATACACCGTTATCGATCACTGTCAAGCGTCGTCCGAGGGTCGACGAATTGGTATATATCACCGTCAAGTTAGTATAAACAATTCTATAGAATTTCAACGAGACCGCTCCGATCCCGCACGATCCCGTAAGATCCGGCGTATCATACCGGGTATGACCCTACATTTTGTGTGTGTTTAAAACTATCTAAAAAAAATATCCCGCGTACAGCATACCGCTCCCTCGCTGTGTGATCGCGCCCTTATGCTCTCGTAGAACCCTAATGATCCACTGCTACGTGCTCCGTTTCCCAGCACCGATTCTGTCCTGTATACTACATATGTACATATGTATGTATAGTATTGCCCATTTCGACACAATACTTCAAACCGCCACAACCAAAAAACAAACAGAGCGATTTCAACAAGAATAACAAACAAGTGTCAACACATCCTCAGCTTAAGTAAATAAAAAGAATTTCGGCCGAATTAGTCGTAGGAGAGACGACAGAGCCAATAAGACGCGACCCAAGCAAATGTTTGTGACGGTGGCACGATTTCGTTCGTCCGATATGCGGCCATCCCGCTTCGAAACTAACGAGACTCGATACCGTGTACCTCGTGAGCTTTTCCGAACCGGCTCACCTGAGAGGTATAATTGTGGGGTTGCACCATCGCCACCACTTCCGGTGCACAGTTGCATTGTTGTATGCGGTTGAATGGATTCGCGTTATGCTCGTTCGAGCCCGAAGGCGCGTTTGGCGAGAACTGTCGCCGGTGTTGGTCGCACTATACGCGGGATATGAGCACACTTAGCGCGACCTCATTCACCAGGCGTCGCCTGGGGTCACAACTACCCCACATTTCTTTGAATTAACTTTCCGCTTTTGCTGCCGGTAATTGTTGCCGCAGCTAGAGCGGGTGCTGTGTCTGTGTATGTGTGTGTGCTCTTATTTTTTTTAAATACTTTTTTGTTTTGTTTCTTTTGTGTTGTTACGCTTATTTTTAAGTTGCGTTTCAATTACGCTTCAGAATCCGAATGGAGTTGTGTTGTGAGGGATTTTCTTTTTAATTGCTGCAAATATTTTTCTTTTGTTTCAACTGAATGTGTTATCGTAGGAGAATTCATGTTCAAACAATTTAAGTAGCATAAGTGATTCTAAATCATTGTATTGATTTGGTAAAGTTATTGTTAGACAATGGAGAGGCCTTGGGACTGAATCATATTCGCAAGAGCCGAACTTGTTAAATTATAAAATTCTCATATATAATTTAGTAAAATAGCCCGATAAATGTTTCTTCCATCAACATGAACAAAGCATAAATTTAAAAATATTAAATAATTTCAAAATAATATAATTATTAGTAAAGGTTGTTTAAGGAACGTCCATAAAGAACTGGGGACGCGTTTAGGTACACGAACTATTGGTTGTAGTTCTATATTCAAATAGACTCGCTGGATGGCGTATGAAACTTTTAGCTGTCAAAACGAAAAGTATTAAAAAGGGAAATCCCATGGAAACCGCATTAGAACGTTTCCACTAACATAAAAAATATTGCAACCCAGGGTAAGTATACACATGTATGTACATATAAAGTGGGGCATACATGGAGAATATTTAAACTTATGCTCTACAGTTTGTGCATGAATTAACTAGTAAGTTTGTTGATTTGTTCTTTTCTAAAATTTTCTCCTCTGAAGCGCTTTACATCTACATTGTATAAATAATTATTTTTTATATATCTTTCAAATATGGAAATCATTATTATTTTCAATAATTTTGATCGACCGGTTGGTTGGGAGCCCTGATTTAAGGTGACCGGTCATGACAATATGGAATATATGAAAAATAAATTAACAAAATATGCTTACAGTTAAATTATTTACGTGAGTTAGGTATATTGAATCCACTACCTTCACTGCAACCTATAAAGTTAAACATAATATTTAAAATTAGCATATCATTGTTAAATAAAGTTGCACAGCAATGTGAATATTTACCAATTGTACGAAGTCTCCATGGCAATGGTTAAAGCGCCTTTGCCAATCATCTTCTTCAAACAAACACTGATATTTATTTTTGATACTGTATTGATTAATTCAACCCTACAGAGCGCGATTTCTTTGAATGAAGATATATTCATAAATTTAAGTGAGAAATTGTACAGAAACACGGTAAAAATATGTAGTTCAATAAATCATTTCTAATTTTACATTTAATTTTTAAAATTTAAATTCTCTTTATACAAAAAACAAATGAATTTTTTTTTCACAAGTGAGGAAAATTTTCAACACAACTTAATAATTTAAACTATGGTGAAAAAAATACACTGACTTTGTATTACAATAGAAAGCTAATTGTCACTAGTAACCGGTGCTAATGATGATTTATCTGAACAAAGCACGCGAATGCTAATTCGCAGATAATTATTTTCAATAAAACTATAGATTCGACACTTGAAATGCACTTAATTTCATCTTCATTCGCGGACGATATCATTGCATCGATTGATTTTTTGATAATCGATTGAAACGTTGAATATTCGCGTGCAATTTTTGCCCAGTGTTAGACTCGCCCGTTATTCCTCGACTGAAATTGAATAAAAATAAACAATTGAATTAAATTTATATAGTTCAAAAGCACGTATAATATCCAGATATATAATATCATATTAACAGACTGTTTTTGATTTGTATTGTGTATTTGTGTATCGCTACACAAGAAGACATATGACATGGCAATAGGCGAGTGGTGCAACCTATCAGCCACGTACCAGAAACATGAGACCACCCTTGAAACGTAATTTGCATAATTGCGGTCGGTTAACACATGTGTCCGTCGTCAAATTTTCGAATTGCCTTATCCCAACCACACATCCGTAATAAAAGCAATAAAAAAAGTATAGGAGAGCGTAGTAGCGGTCCTGACTGCTAATGAACAGTTAGGCCGGCAGCGCGAACGCCATTCATCATAGTAATTGTAGGGTGTAATTTCGCTGTTAATAACAATAACAACGCGTAATTTATTACAATTATAGAACATTCACAAGTGTTGATAATTACGAAATGGTTCCTGAATACTTAATAAGCTACGATTTCTTTATTCGACCGAGCGCATACAGTGTTATATTATACGTCGCTTGTGTGTGTATCAACTGCGAGCTTGCATATGTATGTATGTATCTAAAGTTACATGCCTATATTTACTACTTATTTACTAAAAAATTTATTCTCATTCGAACTAAATGTATGCAGAGGCAATTACGCAAAAGTGTATGGTAATTATGGCTCGTTTCAAATTATTTGCATTAAGCAGTTCGGAGTATTATTCTCCTTTCGAATGCTATGTAGGAAATGAGCATGTATGTATGTATTCAACTATGTATATTTCTACTTTTAAGGTATTAAACTACTGAAACGTATCAGGTAGTTTCTGTTTGTTTCTTTTTAAGAGGACTAAAGTGGGTTCCGATTTCAAACAATGTAATCAGACAAAATCAGAAAAAATTTATGGAAGACAGCTGATTTGGAAAATAGTATATTCAGGGTTTCATATCCCGGCCAAAAGGCTTAAATGTAGATCGAAAGATTGTCATTTTCATCTAATTTAATCATTATTTTCCAAAAATTGACATCAAAATTTTTGAAGAAAGTAAACCACCGGAGAAAAAACTTTCACAAAAAAATAGAAAGACAAAGGAACATTAGTGAACATCATTTCTGTTTATTTAAATATACATATTTTGATGTTGTCTTCTGAAAACAGCGAAATAGTGTATCACCTACAGGCACTAACCATCCACTGCTGGATGAAGGCCCCTCCGATACGCTTCCGTTCGTTTCTGTTTTGCGAAATTCACCACACACATTTTTCTAATTTCGTCTACCCATCTTCCTTGCGGCTTTTTGCATTCTTTCAGGTACCATTCTATCACTTCTTTAATCCATTCTTCTAGCTATGTGAAACGCCTATTCAATCTCTTAACTCTCCCCACTATGTATATCCACTACCCTTATCATACTTCTCACCCACGTATTCCGTTTCCTATCTCTTTTCGTTATTCCGAGCATACAGCGTTCCATACTTCTTTGAGTTCATTGGACTTTATGTAAAATCTTGGCGTCAATGTGTAAGTTTCATATACATACATACGTCATCTCAGGCAAAACACACTAATCAAAGATCTTTTTCTTCAAGAAAAGTGTCATTTTTTATCAAAAAACATTAATCCTAATTTCAAACGTCTCTTTATTTATTTTTCTTTACTACCTCAACCCCAATAATACCAAATTCGTTTAGTAACTTTCGACTTTATCATATGAGCCGTTATATTTGAAAGTGTCGGAAGTCCAATTTTTAATTCCAAAAACACTTTTTCTATTTGACTTCAAAAATTGTTATCACTTATTTTAATTCGACATGTCCAGAATGTCGGAAAAGCAACATAAACGTATTACAGGCCACCGGTATTTTTAAACATTATTAAACGGATGTTTATATTTAATGTTTTGCGAAATATTTCCCGAAATGAAGTGGACTTCCGCCACTTTCAAATAAAACAACTCACATACGATTTATCGAGCACTACTGCGTGGTATTAAATAATACGAACAGTTTAAATTATCGTCATCGATTCTAAATTGCATTAGCAAATAGCTCCTTTAATTGTATACATTAAATTTTATTCCTAAATTCCTAACAGTATATTTATTGAAGCACTTCATTACCAGGAAAATATAAAATTAGCAATTCTATAACGTATACAATTATAATATAAGGTTATTTGAATCGATTGTACTATGCAAAAAAAAAAACAACAAATCGACATTTTTATTTTCCATATCATATTATTAAGAAATATCGGTCGTATTTGATTATACACAATTTATTACTGCCAGAATCTAAATATATTATAAACCCCTAAATTAGATCCAAATTATGTATAGAGGAAAACAGTTATGCAAAACCGTCTGTCCTTTCAATAAATGTTTTACTGCTGCATATTTAACATCTACAATTTTAATACGCTAGAAAGTAACTTTCTTCTGATGTATAAACGGGGCATTTTATCCATAGATCCCATCCGACACATTGTACGATCTTTCTAAATTTAAGAAGCATATATCAAATCTCGGAATGGGAGGGGGGGAGAGAGGGTCTAAGGCGACGTGGCAAATCGGCTCCTCGGGCCCTGGCGGCGAAAGGGTTAAAGCATCGTCCGATTAAAACGCCACCTATTATTTTAATTGGGCACTGCCAGGTATAAATTAGGGAGCAGATGTGTGAAACGGCACCGGCTCACTCGGCCTAACTATTTTTCTGCTCGCCAGCTAATTATACGCCCCGTGAAAACGACACCGATATATATGTATGTATGTGTATATACACTTACACACACAAACGCAGACATACAGACGGACCGACGGACACGATTTGAAATAAATGTGATGTATCTATGCGGTAAAGCTTCGATTTAACGGATTATGTGGACATGGGGTGTAGGGATTGGTTGTTAAATTATTTATCTATTTATTTATTGAAAAATCAACAGACAACAGATGTAGAAATGCATAAAAATAAAGAATAAATATAATAAAATAATATCCGAGCCCAATTATAGATTTTTACAAATAACATAAAATGGTACATAGAGACAAACAAATGAAAAAGAAAGGAATAAAAACTAAAACATGACTTTATAATATAAGAGGCCGACTTAATTGAAGTATTTAAAATACTAAATAATCATTAGAAATTTCATATGTCCAATATTTTTACATTCAACGAAAACACCATGAATAGACATTTTATTAAACAACTAATAACCTGGTGCACACATTTTGGCACTTGATAAAAAGTGAACTTTTGAAATTTATGAAGTGAAAAGATCACCCAGCTAGTTTCTTCTTTTTTAATCTCTGAGGGGATGTAAATGCGAACGTGAATTCAAACAATAAACTGCCCAATATGATGACATTGAAGAGAATTACAAAAATTAATCAAAGAAATAAGCTTTTTGTGTGTAACGAAAAAAGCTTTTTATCTATGTATGTATGTACATATACATGTAGTATGTCAAGGATATAGTGGAAAGAGTGAAGATATTGAAATGTAAATGGGTGGGCTACATGGTTAGAAGAATAGACGAAAGTGGGATAAAAGAAGTGCTAGAATGGTACCCGAGAGGATGCAAAAGGATAAAAGAAAAACCGCATGGAAGATGGGTAGATGAAATTAGGAAAATGTGCGGGGTGAGATGGGGTTGAGAGTTGTGCAAACAGAGACGAGTGGAAGCGTGTTCGGGAAGCCTTCCAGCAGTGGATGGTGAATGGTTGTAGATGATATATAGCTGTGGTAGGCGTGTCTTCAAGGCATTGTTAATTCGTACGATCTTATTATTGCGAAAAGTTTTTTTCTACGTCTTTTTAGAAGTTTGTTTTTCAAGTTAGCAACACTTTTTTTTAACGACAGCCAATTTGACAGCTGACAGCTGATTTGTACTCAATTTGGTTTTCCATTTCACCATGAATAGACTTACGCCAAATTTATTTCGAAAATCGTGGATCAGTTCGCAAAACATACCGTGCCTTACGTCCTTTTTACGGTCGTAAATTGGCTTCCAAGATCGTGTGATTTAACACCTTTGGATCATTTTCTATGGGGTCATGTGAAGTCGCCAGTCTACGCTAATAAACCAGAGACAATGGACGACTTGGAAGCTTTCGCCACACTATTGCCGATATACTGCTCGAAAAAGCGGTCGAATGTTGGACTTCCAGATTGCGCTTTATTCGAAACAGCCACGGTGCCCATGTACCCGATCTCATATTTAAACACTAATAGCATAACATTATCTTCCAATAAAGCCAATACCATGACTATAATCCATCCACTGTAGGAATCATCATAATTGTCCTATATCCAAATTAATTACGTTCAATGAAAACACTCACCTCGGAGGTCACTCGCTTAGACTCCAAAAAGAAAAATCTAATAAATTGATCAGAGTGGTTTCAGTTTGGAATAGTCCTCCCAATGAAATTGTAATTTCTGTTAACCTTAATATTTTTAAAAATAAGCTTGATGCATTACTTAAACTTAAAGTATTTCTGTAATTCTTCTTTCCCAATATCTTATTTCTGTTTCAGGTTTACTTTTCAATAAAATTAATATGGGATATATAAAAAGGTGACAAATTTTGTTTGAATTAATATACTTGTTTAATTATAACTATACAAGTGCAAATACACTTTCAAAAATGTGCACTAATTGTAATATACTATCTTTAACAGTTGAGTTTTGACAGTTCTGACGTTTTTACGAATGCTTTAGAATTCAATAATACGTTATTTGCTAGTTATTGAGAATTATAATAATACGTATCGTATTACGATAACTTGAAGAATGTGTTCGAAACAAAAATGTGACTTTCAAACTCAATTTACTAGTCGAGTGACGTTTTCACGAAAACCTAACCTAATTCCATCTAATATGGTACCAACTTATAGTTGAGGTGTGTTTTCAGTTGAAATATATTTCGACTGACTGGAATGTAACTCGCCATATGAATCAATTTACGTGGATCAGACGGAATATATATACTTCAACTATAACGGTAGTCGGTGCCTGGTTAGATGGAATATATTCCAACTAGTCAAAATATATTACAACTGAAAATACACTTCAACTATAACGGCAGTTATAGTTGAAGTATATGTGAACGGTAGTTCGTAGAGTCGTGGATTTATAGTCGACTCTTGCGTTAATTTATTTCTATGTTTTATTTATTAGTTACATACATGTATTGATATACTCGGAATTCAGATAGACAAAAAAGTGTGTATGATATTGCAGAAGATGTAGAAGAAATCAGATGGATGCTGGACGAATGAATTGAATAAAATGTGCGTTGAAGAAGGAGAGGTAAAAGGTTGTCCGTCGCTCCCGTAACCCATTCGCCGCCGGCCGACGTGTTCTTAAAACCAGTAATTATCGGAATCGCGGCGTGAATCTGAAAAACACACACCACATTCAATTGCGGAGACGCTCATAATAATTTCGGGCCTAATTTTAGGTTTCGAAAACGGGACCATCCCGTCATTAAGCAACTACGGCGACCACTAAGCGGGGATATGATAATGACTTGCCTATTAAAATTTCAAACGAATGAATCCATTTATAAAAGTGAAAATAAGCGGATGGTTAGTTGTGTACAATGTGCTGTCAATGTGCCTCTATTTTTTCATCACAACACATGTATGCAGTATTACTATGAAAACAAAGGTTTTTTTTTTATATTGTAGTAACATTACCATTATAATTGCTGGTTTGAGATATCGGACTATAACTAAAAAAAATTATAAACACTATAGTGGGAAATTATTTCAAATTGTGATTTCAAAAGGATGAGACCCATATTCGTATAACCACAATAGACCTTTTGAGACTGTCCGGCAAGCGGATAGTTTCAAGAAATTTTCAAATTAATTAGCCGCTACGTTTAGTCGACCTTTCAACTTCCTATTTGTTCCTGTGAGGATATCCGAAGGATCGGGTAAATGGATATTCTCAGTGAGCAGCTTAAGGGAAATTTTCTTTAATAAGTTAGAACACTAAAGCCTCAAAATGGAACTAACTAGTGTTATGAAAAATATATTTGAAAGAGTCGTCTTCTATACCATAGATAAATAAATCTCCAAAAATGTAATATCTATTATATTTATGTAATATCATTGAAATCAACTTATTAATATAAGAGTTATTGACTCCTCAAACCTTATACAGACATTTCAAAGTTTTTAATATAGAATGTTAGATAAATCTCAATTTGTAAGGAAAATAATTGCTTCAGCCATACTTTAAAAATTAAAAAACATATATCGATAGTTTTGTGCACAGATATTGTATGTCCATTTTTGAATTTGTATTGAATTTTAAGTTTGTATCGAATTTTAAGTTTGTAGATGCTGGAATAATTCCAGTTTTTCTTTTCAAGGTAATTTATGTGGTATACATGAATTACAAAACTGACATATAATATCTGTGCACCAAACCATCGATATATAACGTAACGCATTGCATTTTATTAAACAACTAATAACCTGGTGCACACATTTTGGCACTTGATAAAAAGTGAAAAGATCACCCAGCTAGTTTATTCTTATTTAATCTCTGAAGAGATGTAAATGCGAAGTGAACTCAAACAATAAACTGCCCAATATGATGACGTTGAAGAGAATTACAAAAACTAATCGAAGAAATAACCTTTTTATGTGTGACGAAAAAAGCCTTTTATATATGTACATATGTATATAGTATGTCAAGGATATAGTGGAAAGAGTGAAGATATTGAAATGGCAATGAGCGGGCCAGGTGGTTAGAAGAATAGACGAAAGTGGGACAAAAGAAGTGCTAGAATGGTACCCGAGGGAATGCAAAAGGATAAAAAAAAAATAAGATTTTTGTAATTCTTCTTTTCCAAATATCTATTTTTTATATGTATTTTTGTTTTCTTTTAGTTATTATGTTACCGTCTCAAGTATTTTTATTCTCTTTTATCTTTTGGTATTTTCTCTTATTTCGTTTTTTTTTTCATGTTTACTTTTTTTTCTTTTATCTTATAATTGTTATGAACAGAGATAAGCGTGAAAATGCGCTGAAACGGGATCCTATTGTTAATTTCTATGTTAACCACATCCTAGCGCAGCTCACTGGTTATGAATCTTTCTATTTTTATTTTATTATTTATATTAAACCAAACCCCATGGGTCTATCCGCTTTACCGCCTTCCCAATGTGTTATTAAATAAATAAATAATATTACATTTTTGTGTACCAAATATTGTGAGAAAACTCTCCGAGTATTATACATATAGATATGTATTCAAAACTTAAAAGACAACTTAAAAGATGTTTGGTTGAAATTTACGGGCTTTTTTTATCTAAAAGCACCCAAAATTTCGAAAGAAAACATTATTTGAACTATTAACAGCATGTACGTTTCTTCCTAAAGCGGAACAACTATAATGCCGCGATTTTTTTGTGTTTTATTTAATTTTAGAATTCTACATATACCTTTAAAAAAACGTCCTTTATCACCGAATACACTCCAGGGGGTGAGTTTTTGGAAGAATCACGACGGTGTAGACTAGGCATGCTAGCGTTTTTTAGCATGTACACAACTATCTAAAAAAAAAAAACGCATGCTGCGTACCACTCTGTGTGTCTGCACCTTTGCAGTATAGCCAACACACACACGCATACATTTTTAAAATACCATTTAAAGGTGATCGGGGATCAATACTACGTATGTAAATACATAAAGTGAAAATCTCGAGGTCGAGTGTTTCCACGATTATATTTAATGCTTCACATTTTTAAATTCGATGTCTTTCATACAATCCACTGAGGAGCAGAGTCGGAGCGGAGCACTCGGGACTGTGGGCTGTGAATGAGATGACAAATTGAATGCGGAGAAATCGATTTGTGTTTGTGCGGCGTGACGGAGGGGAAGGGGCTAGGTGATGGTGGGTGGTTCCCCACAACTGGTACACGTGTAGCACGCGTGTAGCCACCGTGTAGCAGTTTGGCCAAACACGAAAAACACATTAGCGGCGGCGGAAGCGAACACCCTGTGTATCTCCATTGCGACCGATCGTCTGCCCTTTCCATCGCAAGTCGACAAAGATTCCTCACCGACATTGGTCCTTCGAGCTGGACATCATCCGAGTCCACAATTTGCGAGTTTGAACTGTTTTGTCAAATTTAATATGCTATATATGAGGTACTAAAAATTAAAGCCGAAAAAACATAGTTGAATATATACATTAGGCCGGAGCGAAAAACTTTTTTTTCGGATTTTCATCTGTGGATCTGATATAGACGAGCAGGGCTGACGATAGGCGGGGGGGAAAGGGTATGCAAATAGCCCGGGCCCGGCTTTCCAAGGGGGTCCGGGACCCCGAAAATAATATGTACATTTTTAGCAAAAGTATAAAAGCATTATTTGGCCTTTATACTCTTAGGGTTTTTTGGACACTAAGCAAAATTGTATAGCTGTTTTCGAGTAACGGATTATACCTACTTATGTCATAATAAAATTTAGGGAACGATCTGTTCTGGTGTTCAGAATGGTCAGTTACCTCGTCACAATATCCAAAACAAATTAGTAAAATAGGCCGAATCAAGCAGGTAAAAAGCGGGCGGTTAAAAGTACGATATTAGTGCATTTTTACATCGATATAAAGACAAAATCTTTATTTTATCGAGGTAAGCGAGTTATCAATAGAATTTTTGTTATTAATCCATAAGAGAAGTCGAAATAAGATTTTTCAAAGTGGAATTTTATTTAATTCTAGCTGAAAATTAAGCTGAAAATTTATATTTGAATTCTTAATGTACTAACTTAGAGTTAGTACATTAGTAAACCGGAAGTAGTTTTTTTTTTAAAACGATAAATCATTATTTTATTTTGAGCTTTTATTTTTATTTTCTTGATATTTAATGAGTATAATACTGATGGTGATTTTAAGTGATAACCGGAAGTAGAACTTTTGTCTTGTGCAAGTTTCCATACATTTGCGCTCAATTTTTATCGAAAATGCTGTCATAGTTATTAGTATTGTACGGTTCAATATCGAATTTTATTATGTAACCTTCTTTTATTCCTCAAATACATAAATAAAGTCATAGGTTGGTCACAACCGAATTTTTATTTTATTGAATATTGTAATTTATACATGTACTAAGTTGAGTGAAGAAGCGTAGCGTGGGTCTCTGGAGCTCTCTGGGTCGACTGGTTGTCTGGTGGTTGAATAGGAACTCTACTGGCCGAGGAAAACTGTAACTTAATATTGGAAACGTAAAATATACAAGTAGAGGGGTGAGCTCCGGCTCGAAAAATAAATACCAGCGCGCCCGCCCCACTATATCACTGTTTGTTCGATAGATGCTTTTCGCACAAAAAACGGATCACAATTGATAATTTATTAGTAAAACCATGCTTTTTTGCCCTGTAGCTGTAAAAACTAATGGAGCGGAATATTGTTATTTGAAAACATCCCTCCAACTAATCATAGTCATCCTTGTTAAATAGTTCACATAGCATTGATGTTCGAAAACCACTTTTCTATGTTTTATTTCCTAATAAATATACGCCGAAGAGGTTTGTAATAATAATTACAAACAATACTATGATAATTAATCATAATCGGAATTGAAACAGAAATCGGAAATTGGTAATCGGAACTGAAATAGGAATCGAGAATAAGAACTGAAACAAGAAACAGAAATCGGAACTGAAACATGTATCGGGAATCTGAATTATAGCAGAAATCGGTAATTGGAATTAAAACAGTAATAAATTTTATAATTAATCGATAGATGTCTCTATAAAAAATTTCACTAATCGTCGATAGATGTCACTATAAATAGTATAAAAACTAGCCGATGGATGGCGCTTTAAATAGTTTCACTAATCGCCCATAGATGGCGCATTAAATAGTTTCACAAATCGCCCATAGATGGCGCTTTAAATAGTTTCACTAATCGCCCATAGATGGCGCTTTAAATAATTTCACTAATTGCCCATAGATGGCGCTTCAAATAGTTTCTTTAATCGCCCATAGATGGTGCTTTAAATAGTTTCACTAATCGCCCATAGATGGCGCTTTAAATAGTTTCACTAATCGCCCATAGATGGCGCTTTAAATAGTTTCTTCAATCGCCCATAGATGGCGCTTTAAATAGTTTCACTAATCGCCAATAGATGGCGCTTTAAATAGTTTCTTTAATCGCAAGTAGATGGCGCTTTAAATAGTCTCACTAATCGCCCATAGATGGCGCTTTAAATAGTTTCACTAATCGCCCATAGATGGCGCAATAAATAGTTTCACTAATCGCCCATAGATGGCGCTTTAAATAGTTTCTTCAATCGCCCATAGATGGCGCTTTAAATAGTTTCACTAATCGCCAATAGATGGCGCTTTAAATAGTTTCTTTAATCGCAAGTAGATGGCGCTTTAAATAGTGTCACTAATCGCCCATAGATGGCGCTTTAAATAGTTTCACTAATCGCCCATAGATGGCGCTTTAAATAGTTTCTTTAATCGCACATAGATGGCGCTTTAAATAGTTTCTTTAATCGCAAGTAGATGGCGCTTTAAATAGTTTAACTAATCGCCCATAGATGGCGCTATTAATAGTTTCTTTAATCGCCCATAGATGGCGCTTTAAATAGTTTCTTCAATCGCAAGTAGATGGCGCTTTAAATAGTCTCACTTATCGCCCATAGATGGCGCTTTAAATAGTTTCACTAATTGCCCATAGATGGCGCTTCAAATAGTTTCTTTAATCGCCCATAGATGGCGCTTTAAATAGTTTCTTTAATCGCAAGTAGATGGCGCTTTAAATAGTTTAACTAATCGCCCATAGATGGCGCTATTAATAGTTTCTTTAATCGCCCATAGATGGCGCTTTAAATAGTTTCACTATTCGCCCATAGATGGCGCTTTAAATAGTTTCTTCAATCGCAAGTAGATGGTGCTTTAAATAGTTTCACTAATCGCCCATAGATGGCGCTTTAAATAGTTTCTTTAATCGCCCATAGATGGCGCTTTAAATAGTTTCACTAATCGCCCATAGATGGCGCATTAAATAGTTTCACAAATCGCCCATAGATGGCGCTTTAAATAGTTTCACTAATCGCCCATAGATGGCGCTTTAAATAGTTTCACTAATCGCCCATAGATGGCGCTTTAAATAGTTTCTTTAATCGCACATAGATGGCGCTTTAAATAGTTTCTTCAATCGCAAGTAGATGGCGCTTTAAATAGTCTCACTTATCGCCCATAGATGGCGCATTAAATAGTTTCTTTAATCGCCCATAGATGGCGCTTTAAATAGTTTCACTAATCGCCCATAGATGGCGCATTAAATAGTTTCACAAATCGCCCATAGATGGCGCTTTAAATAGTTTCACTAATCGCCCATAGATGGCGCTTTAAATAGTTTCTTTAATCGCCCATAGATGGCGCTTTAAATAGTTTCTTTAATCGCACATAGATGGCGCTTTAAATGGTTTCACTATTCGCCCATAGATGGCGCTTTAAATAGTTTCTTCAATCGCAAGTAGATGGTGCTTTAAATAGTTTCACTAATCGCCCATAGATGGCGCATTAAATAGTTTCTTTAATCGCCCATAGATGGCGCTTTAAATAGTTTCACTAATCGCCCATAGATGGCGCATTAAATAGTTTCACAAATCGCCCATAGATGGCGCTTTAAATAGTTTCACTAATCGCCCATAGATGGCGCTTTAAATAGTTTCACTAATCGCCCATAGATGGCGCTTTAAATAGTTTCACTAATCGCCCATAGATGGCGCTTTAAATAGTTTCTTTAATCGCACATAGATGGCGCTTTAAATAGTTTCTTTAATCGCAAGTAGATGGCGCTTTAAATAGTTTAACTAATCGCCCATAGATGGCGCTATTAATAGTTTCTTTAATCGCCCATAGATGGCGCTTTAAATAGTTTCTTCAATCGCAAGTAGATGGCGCTTTAAATAGTCTCACTTATCGCCCATAGATGGCGCTTTAAATAGTTTCACTAATTGCCCATAGATGGCGCTTCAAATAGTTTCTTTAATCGCCCATAGATGGCGCTTTAAATAGTTTCACTAATCGCCCATAGATGGCGCTTTAAATAGTTTCTTTAATCGCACATAGATGGCGCTTTAAATAGTTTCACTATTCGCCCATAGATGGCGCTTTAAATAGTTTCTTCAATCGCAAGTAGATGGCGCTTTAAATAGTCTCACTTATCGCCCATAGATGGCGCTTTAAATAGTTTCACTAATTGCCCATAGATGGCGCTTCAAATAGTTTCTTTAATCGCCCATAGATGGCGCTTTAAATAGTTTCACTAATCGCCCATAGATGGCGCTTTAAATAGTTTCTTTAATCGCACATAGATGGCGCTTTAAATAGTTTCACTATTCGCCCATAGATGGCGCTTTAAATAGTTTCTTCAATCGCAAGTAGATGGTGCTTTAAATAGTTTCACTAATCGCCCATAGATGGCGCTTTAAATAGTTTCTTTAATCGCCCATAGATGGCGCTTTAAATAGTTTCACTAATCGCCCATAGATGGCGCATTAAATAGTTTCACAAATCGCCCATAGATGGCGCTTTAAATAGTTTCACTAATCGCCCATAGATGGCGCTTTAAATAGTTTCACTAATCGCCCATAGATGGCGCTTTAAATAGTTTCTTTAATCGCACATAGATGGCGCTTTAAATAGTTTCTTTAATCGCAAGTAGATGGCGCTTTAAATAGTTTAACTAATCGCCCATAGATGGCGCTATTAATAGTTTCTTTAATCGCCCATAGATGGCGCTTTAAATAGTTTCTTCAATCGCAAGTAGATGGCGCTTTAAATAGTCTCACTAATCGCCCATAGATGGCGCTTTAAATAGTTTCTTGAATCGCCCATAGATGGCACTATAAATAGTTTCACTAATCGCCCATAGATGGCGCATTAATCAGTTTCACGATCTGTCGATAGATGGCGCTTTAATTAGTTTCACTTATCGCCCATAGATGGCACTATAAATAGTTTCACTAATCGCTCATAGATGGCGCTTTAAATAGTTTCTTACGTACATCTTTTTCAAAACGACATTGTATGTTTTACACCGGTCTCCGTGACGAGCCAGAATGTTAAATTACAGAAAACGCAACATTAATACGAGAGGAAAAGCCTGTTCCTCTTGTTCCTGTTGTATCCTGCTCGCGCAAATTAAGTGAGTATGTACCGTTTACCATACACCCTTTTTTTTGATCTTTCGACTTAAGATCTTTCAATTTTCGATCTTTGCCTTCCGATATTTGTGTTTTTTGTAATTTAAAATTCTGGCTCGTCACGAAGACCCGTTTTAGACATATGTGCATATATACTGTGCATTAGAAATAAAAGAAATTTGCTCGTAATTAATTTTAATTTGCTCGTAACAATAAACAAAAATGATTCATACAGTTATAATCACTCATGCGTTTTGATTCCATTAAGTAAAACTGTTCAAATAAATAGTCCGGTCAAATTAGGCCCAAAAATAAGAGTGAAGGTACATACATTTACAACAAGCTGAAATTGAGTAAAATTGTTCAAAACATAATTATAAATGACATTTCTAAACTCCTCATCGTTGATACTTGGAAAATAAAGTAAAAATTTACTCGAGGTCAAAGGTCAAAAATATGGGTTTTTCGCGATTTTAAGCAAAACGATAAGTTTTATCATAAAATTACTTCAGACAAAAATCGTAGATCATATAATTATCTATAAAAAATGTATTAATACTTTTTTTCCTAAGAGCCACCGTTGCTGAGGTATAACGATTCAAAAAGTTGTAAAAGTTGTAATCGTCATAATATGCATAAGTACGCCACGTATGTATATACATCTCTGAAGCTGTAATGTAAGTAAAAATATTTTGCCATCGGTGATTGTAACGTACAATTAAAATATAAAATATACATAAGTATAACTATGAGAATATCCGGTAAAATGAAACCCAGCCCCTTAATTTAATTACAGGAGAGGTAAAACAACAGTTTTTAAAATGTTTGAAGAACAAGATTTAGTTCAATATGCTGAAGTTTTTAAAAACAGTAATTCAACTCTACAAGAAGTTATCACCAACGGAATTCGCTTTCTTCTTTCTATGTACGGAGCTCCTAAAAAAACTACCTGCTTAGAAAAGTATCGATATGGATGTTTCGTTAAAAACACTCGAAATAACAAACAAGTGCAATTAGCTTGTCTTCCTCCAACCTCAGCTGCTGCTCATCAGCGTCTTCGGGTATATTACCAAGTTCAAGTGTGGCTTGGTTATCAGCTAGACCCAAAAGACTGGGGCTGGAAGTTGGTCAACAATACATTAGAACCAATTCAGACTTTACTCCCACCTTCGCCGGAAAAACTGCTAAACACTATTTTTTGCAACTGTAAAAAGGGATGCAGTGCTAAATGTGGTTGCAAAAAAGTTGGCCTGTTTTGTTCTCTCGCATGAACAAATTGTCAAGGCCGGTCGTGTTCTAATGTTTAATCACCAACAGTAGTGGATTCGTTTGATAGCAACGAGGAGACATACGATACATCACTTTTTGCGGAATTTACTTACACCCAGAATGAAGAAGAAGAAGAAGAAGAGGAAGATCAAGAAGAAGATCACAAAGAAGAACAAGAAGAAGTATTTGAAGGTTATGAATCAGATGAATAAATTTCCCTACCTTTTTTTAATTTCCATCGCTTTTATCATTTCCAACCTTTGCTAATATCTGTTATTATTCAATAGTTTCAAACTAAACAGAATCACAACAGATCTGTGGAATAGGCCTACTGGGGAAACCACGTTAAAAAAAACGCGCTAAGTAAACTAGTACATCATAGATGGCGTGGAGACGTGTACATATTATGACAATTACAACTTCTTGAATCGTTATATCTCAGAAACGGTGGCTCTTAAGAAAAAAAGTATCGATACATTTTTTATAGATAATTTTATGATCTACAATTTTTGTTTGTAGTAATTTTATGATTAAACTTACCGTTTTGCTGAAAATCGCGATAAACCCATATTTTTGACCTTTGACCTCGAGTAAATTTTTTTCCAAGTGCCAGAACGATGACGAGTTTTGAAATGTAATTTATAATTATTTTTTTAAAAAATTTTTCTCACTTTCAGCTTGTTGTAAAATTTATGTATCTTTGAATGTCTAAATTGACCGGACTATAAAACTACTTCATGAAAAATTCAACTACCATGCTACATATGTAGAGCGTACATATAACTGTCTATATAATATAATACAAGATTTGAATGTTTCTCATTTCAAATTGCGTATCGTGGATCGATTTTGCGATTGCGAATCGGTTCGCAGACGTGCTATCGCGTCGGATTTAATTCGGCTTCGGAAAAACAATTCCGCGATGAATTTCGGCACGGACGCCCTCATCGGCTGGAATTTGCGGGGAATCATTGTTCTTGGAGCTTAGCAGACCCAAGACGTGCCCAAAATTCTCAATAAGGACAGGTGGTGGTTGCATGCAAGACGAGTACAGTACCCGTCAATGAACACAACATACTACATAGATACATTGAATTACATATGTACATAAGTTTTGTATTAAAATAAAAATACATAATTACTAAGAAAATCCATCAAATTGAATTCGATCATTCAATGGCGAAAAAAATTGTAACATTGTTATTGGTCACCATATACAGGTTTTTCATTTCAAATTGACCCTTTTTCATTTCAAATTGACCCTATTTCATTTCAAATTAATCTTTTTTCAAATTGACACAATCCAATCTTGCAATATCTTGCACAACTTTCATTTGATGCATTTCATACATTTTCTTTAGTTCATTCGCTCAAAATGCATTTCCGTATTTAATTCATCTTCCATCCATTCCAAGGTATCATTTCATTCGTTCACATAATGTTTGCTAATTTGGTTATACTTTTCTCTCATGTATGTACATATGTACATATGTATATACATACATACATGATATACACATACGCCGAAGCGAAAAACATGATATTTTGTTTCAAAATAGGTCATTTTGGCCTCCTTATACTTCATAAAACTAGTCATTTTTGTGCTCAAATTTGTATACACAAGGAAGCTCTCAACAATTTCTCTTATTTTCAAAATAATCACGAGAACATGAAAACAATGCAGATTTTCTGAAAATAACGCTTCCCCCATACAAAAACCTATTGCAAGCGAGACACGCTTTCTATGAGGACTTTCGAGCAAAACGGCTACTTTGATTTATTATTATCAACTAAACTTAACTTATCAAAACTTAACTTATCAAAACTTAACTTATCAAAACTTAACTTAACAAAACTTATCATTATCAACCCAAATATTCTTCAATAGGTTAATATTGAGCGTTTATTATTTTTAAAAATAGTGAATAAATCAAAACTATTCCCAAAAAAAAGATGCGTGAAAAAGCTCTTCTCTTTTTAAAGATTTGTTGAAATATATCAAGAGAACACAGAACATTGCTTAAAATCAATTAAATTAAAACTTTCGTTGTATCAACAACGTAAGTTTCTTAATAGACCTAAAGCGCCAGTTGAAATATATTACAACTGAAAATACACTTCGACTGTAGCATATATGCATATTTAAATACAAGCAGTATTGTCAGTTAGTCTAAAGAAAAAGATATTTGATCGAATTCCAAAATGTTGCATTAATTCCAATGTATTCAGATAAGTATGACAAACTGTGTTAAATGAAACGGAAAGTGACACATGGGAGGTATGACTAAATTAACTGACCTAGTGAGTAAAGTGATTAAAATGACAATAGAAAAGACACGAAAAAGGGCTAGATGTGGACAAAGGGGTGCTCGAACGATACCCAAGAAAGTATAAAAGGGTGCAAGAAAAGCCACAGGGGAGATGATTGGAAGAAATAAGGAAATTTTAAAGGGTTAAAACCTAGCCCAACCGTTAGGTGTTATATAGAGTAATTATTCAGAACACAAATGAGCGTTTTAAGAGGCCTTCATCTAACAGTAAATAATGAATAACTGCAAATTGTGATGATAATATGTAATACAAATAATTACTTCTACATATGCAGCTTAAATATACTCTTACACTACAATTCTATGAAATTCCACGTGCAAAATGATATTTTTCTAAAAAAAAAAGTTTTACTTAATTATTCGTCCATACAATACAACATAGTTCATACGGCCCACTACTTATAAATAGTTTAAGACGCCTGCTCTAAACAAACCTCGGAGATGCGTGAAATGAGCGAGCACTTATTCAAGTACGTGCTGGCTGTACCCAGAACTCACACAATGAATTCCCGCGATTGCCTCCCCCTCCTCAACTACATCCCCATCCCTTCAAACTCCCCAAACCTTCCAGAGCATCACGGTGAAGGGAATCTTTATTAATCTCCATCCGGGATTGTCGATCTCGTCTCTCAGACGAATCATTCCTCACCTTTATTTGGTGAGCACCGCATAACCTGTAGCTGGCAGAGCTTCCAAAACTTCAACCTCTCGATGCGTTTCCCACATACATAGCATAGCGAATCTGCTAACTTTAGATTACAATGCAACGCCGAGTTTCTTTTAATAATCCATCTATAATTAGAATGATATTCCTCTGCGAGAATGCGTATTGAATTTTGATTTCGCGATTTTGATTCAACGTGGAGTGCGGTTTAATTTTGAGATTCTCTGCTAAATAGAATTTCAATATATGGATTCCTAGACGCGAAGAGATGCTTAAGAATAATAAGAAGGAATGAGCTCACACCGTGCGCTGAATAATAAACAGATTCCGACGAACTGTGCACAGATTAATATTAATATACGAATGGATCATAACTACGGTTTGTCGTGTTGCAATCAATAAAATTTATCTATGATACAACAGCGGCTACCAATCTTTTTACTACCAAAGACCACTTTTTATGCATGCATATGTGTGTGTGTGTGTGCTATTATTGTATATTTTTAAACAATTGAATCTATACAGTTGATTTAACAATAACAATTTGTACATTTCGTAAACTGTTAAGTGTTGGTGACACGTGAAAAATACCCTCCAATTATGAAACAATAACACGAGCGTGCTTTTGTTCCAATTAAAAATGTGACGTTATTGTTATTAATACGCGGTGCAGTTAGCATTTTAATTCGTATCAGATAATTGGGCAATGTTTGAACTGAAACTACTCCAGCTTTCAATTTCAATTCGATTATAACACGGTATCGATATGTATGTATTATTCGAAGTTTTCCCGTATGGTTCGTAAAGGACTTTTTTCACATCTTGTATTAATATTGTAAATAATTAAATACATATGGACACGTTTGGTCACTCTTCTTGACTACGAACGCGCACGTGTTGGTTTCATTACTATCAGGGATTACTAGCACGTGTCCCCGAAATAACACTCACGACTGAGAGAACTGTGAGGGATGTGAAGGGCTTACGACTGACTCACTAAAACATCAACAACGATCTCGGAAAAATATATACAATTAACTAAAGTAATTTATTTGAGTTTAAATCTTAACCATTGTGACATTACAGAAGTTCCTAATGCACCACAATTGTCGGAAAAATACAGAGATGAGAAAAATAAATTAATGAAGTTTCTCATAAAAAGGTTTCTCAAAGAAGGTAAATACATCATCATCATCTACAGCATTCACCATTATGCTGGACGAAGGCCTCTCCAACACTCTTCCATTCGTCTCTGTTTTGCGCAACTCCTATCCATCTCACCTCACACATTTTCCTAATTTCGTCTATCCATCTTCCCTGCGGTTATCCTTTTGCCCTTTTGCATTCTCTCGGGTACAATTCTAGCACTTCTTTTGACCACGTTTTGTCTATTCTTCTAGCCACATGGTCCGCCCATTTCCATTACAATCTCTTCACGCTATCTACTATATCCACTACCCTTGTCATACTTCACACCCACGTATTCCATTTCCTGTCTTTCCTCGTTATATAAAGCATACAAAGTTCCATATTTATTTGAGTGCATTGTAGTTTGTGTAGCAAATTGGTGTTCAATGTCCAAGTTTCACAACCATACGTCATCACTGGCAAAACACATTGATCGAATATCTTTTTCTTCAGTCGAAGTGGCAGTTTTTATTTAAAAACCCCATTCATTCGTCCAAATTCACTCCATCCTAATTTCATTCGTCTCTTTATTTCTTCTATATAACTACATACATATATAGTAATAATACACAGTATGTACCAAGGGCGTCCCGTGGGTATAAGGAAGTTGGGCAGCACCTGAGGGCGGCACATTTCAAGGGGCGGCATACCGAAGAAGTAAAATATGCAAAGAATAATTGAAATTATTATATTCTTTTCATATTTTTCCTGGACTAAGGATACGCTGGAGATCTCACTGACCTGGGCGAGTGCATGCGTAAACAAAAGACTCGCCAGAGTAGACCTTTAAGTACCTAGACAATAGACACATTAATGGATTAATGGATCGCACATTAATATATCGGGGAAGCTGTGATGGGCAACTTGTCCTTTATAAGGAGGTACACAAGGTAGATCAGATTATTCTGGAGTGAGCGGTGGTTACGTGTGGACCTCCTGAATCGTTGAATAAATGCTGTGAAGCGACTTTGGCCTTTCATTTGAATCCTGAAAACCCCTACGCAACAATATCAATTGTAATAAATTCTGTATCTGAGAATAAGAACGTAATTATATGTACATAGATCAATCAGTGGATTTTATTCCCTCCCCCTTTGACTCTTCCTTATTCTAAATTCAAACATTCTGCATGTGCACAATTCGAAATGGATTGATATTTTGTATTTTGATTCGCACCCCAAATGGACACAAGACAATTTCACATGAGAGCAATTCACTTTTAATTTTTAAAGTACTTTTCTCGTGTGAAGTTGTGTTGCGTGGAGCTGTCTGACTACTTTAATGTAGTGGGTCACATTGACTTGAATGTTTTTGTCACGTTTCATTGTGCACCGCTTCAGAAAGAATAATAGAAAATATATAAATCCTCCCTTTAATCGCAAAAAAGTCGTTTCCACGGGAAAAATCCCCGACGGACAATATTGCGCCACGGTTTGCGGATTACCGCGCATTTTGAGTTATGCAAATATTTATTTAGCATTTAAACCGCGAATGCAAATCTCATTCGCTCCACGGATTTATCAATTAAACGCACCCGCTCTGTACATATGTATTCGATTTCATATACAAGTTTGCAATATTCGACAGGAATATCGACACGTCGCGGTATCATCATTGAATTTTATTTTATTTTAATCACCAACCTTAAATATACATATTTTTAAATATCCGATACATATCAAATACATGCATATATCCAATCGATATTTGTTTATTTGGTTACCACATCAATTAAACAACATTCAGTACTTGTAATGTCTGAGTATCTATGTTCATACATATGTACATATGTCGTGTTTTTCCATATAGGAAAACCGGATCTGGCTGTCACACTTTCTAGCTGTCACACTTTTCCGTTATGCACAAGCAAAACTAACTGTTCAATGTGTCTGCGGTCTGCACTCGGAACTATCCTTCCTAGCAATAGTCAAAGAGAAGCTTGATAATTAGTAAAAAATAGATGTAGATTTACACCACATATGTAGTAATTAATATAATTCATAAATTATATATTATCTAAATATTTTAAATTAATCAATTCATTAATTAATTTAGAATATGTATGTATATCATTGAGTATTTTTAAAAAGTATATTTGCATGTTTTTATCCTTCTAAAGGTTCTTTTTTATTATACATATATTGTACAATTTATATAGTTCCTTTTTCTTAAGTTTTCATATTTTAAAATTTCAAGCCCTTTGAAGTGTGCGAACACAAAATTGAAGTGTCAAAAATTTAAATTAGCAACGTAAAAATATCAATTTACACTACTGAAATCAAATTTAACAGCTAGTGGATTTATACAAACAATCATTTGAAATATTATAAATTCAAGTAATATATAAGAAGAAATTTCATCGTCATTTGTCACTATTACGTAAAAAAAAATTGGAAACCCTTGTACCAAAATTGGGGTGACACCACTAAGTATATACCGGTGAAACTGTACATATTTTCGCATTTAGAAACATACCAAATGTATTTTAAATTTGAATATTTCTAATACATATATATACAAATATATATATATATATATATATATATATATATATATATATATATATATATATATATATATATATATATATATATATATATATATATATATATATATATATATATATTTGTATATATATATATATATATATATATATATATATATATATATTTGTATTTATATATATATATATATATATATATATATATATATATATATATATATATATATATATATATATATATATATATTTGTATTTATATATATATATATATATATATATATATATATATATATATATATATATATATATATATATATATATATTTAATAAAATACATATCTATGTACATATGTATATCAACAGTCTCGTTACACATTGGGGAATATTCGTTTTTGGGATTTGGGACTGAACGTACAATTCGTTGAGATACAATTCGGTAAAACTCGGATAATCATAATCGAACGAGCACGTGGGGTGGGAGATGGGAGGACGTGGAAAGGATTTACTCCAACAGGATTGGGACGGCAGGAGGGAGGTTTTGGATAGACGGGGTGTGAGAGGCAGCCTCTCTGTAAAAATTAATTACAAACCGTGCTCGGCCGTACCGCGGGGGATGAATATGAAAAAGCACTTCATTTTTAATTGGAAACGGTATAAGCTGAGAGAATTTTAATTGATATTTTCATTTTTTTTGCTAACAGCGACGCTCTGCGGGATTTTTTCGAACCGTCCCTTTTATTATTATTGTTATTAATTTCGTTTTATTTTATTTTTGACGTCATTTCAAACTGAAACCCTCGCCCCCACCCTCCATTTCACTTTTCTTATAATTTTGCATTCGAACCGAAATCTGTATCTAGGTATAATACGATATGTAATATCAAACACAATGCAATTTTGTTCTGTATTCATTTTACCCGATAAATCATTTTGCTTTATTTGATTTCAAGCCTTAAACAAACATGACACGACACCCATTCTAGAATAATCAGGAAACCTGTTCGTGATGATAAAACTGCGACATTCTTAATTGAGTTTAACGAATAGTTCTTAGTAAAATGAAATGGTACCTTCAATTTTTAATGGAATGTACATAGTTAAGGCAAATATAGAATGTGTAAAGATTTGTCTGTAAACAAATAAGCAGACATACATATGTATGTACATCTCTGTAGCAATAGAAAAATCATAGCTGTTTATTAGCAACGATCAACTTGTCAGCCAAAAGATAAGGCTTTTATTCACAACCAAATAAATACGGCTCTTGTAATCCTATTTATTATGGAAAAGGCACAGTTGCAATACTTTTTTAACAATGAAATTTACGATTTTTCCATTCTAAAATCTAAGTAGAAAATAAAAACTTATAATTGACAACCAACTGGAGTACAATTTCAAAGAATCGTCATTTGTATTTCAACTATAATGCATTGCAATTTGTAAAACCTTTGCTTCATCTGAGTTATCATCATAAAATTACCATTTTAAAATGCTATCACTTGAAAGTTCAATCAAATTCTCTTTCTTCTTGATTGATAATGACGAAGATGTCCGAAAATGTTCATTATCAAAGAGGTTTGAAATCCAATTGTTTGCTTCTTCAGGTTTGGGGAAGTACTGCATAAAAGACGATTTCAGCCCTATTAAATGTTCAATTACTTTTCACGTACATCTATCCCGAGACAAACGAATCTTTTTTCAGATAAGAAATTATGAGAGGTTTCAAATACTTCAGGTTGATCATTTTCGATAAACAGTTGCCAAAAATCTAATCCTACTTTCAAAAGTTTTCTAATCATACTTTCAATTTTATCCGCAGCATCGTTATCGAGCTGTTTTTAAGTGTCAAATTCAAGTTATTTATTTATTGAGCGCTAACGCGATAAATTTAACAATGCTCTCCAAAATCCATGCCGGATCAGAGGAAAACGGTATCGATTGCCGGATTTTCGATCATTGACTGTACATATTGATGTCGACTATGATTAATTAAAATCATTAATGGTTATTAATTAAATAAAAAATCATTCATTCTTGAATTACTGATGTTTTTTCGCATGCCACCAACCATCAACCGCCTACCACCAAGTGCTACGCGTAACACGGCTTGGGCACCGCTGATCTATGTGATTTATAGTTTTATCTGTTTATTTAATAACATTTTGACTTTCAAATCATAACAGTAACTCTCAATTCTATACATTTAATGCACGATGCTGGTCATGTGGCTAGAAGAAAAGAGAGGTGGAAAAAATAAGTGCCAGAACAGTACCCGATAGAATGTTAAAGGGTGAAAGAAAGGCCGCAAGGACGATCGGTGGATGAAATTAAAAAAAATTGTGGGGTGAAATGAAATAAAGATAAGTATTAAATTAGAATGGAGTGCATGGAGTTTTTAAAACAAAAATGCCTGAATAAAAATATGCTGAAAGGATACCGCATTGTCGGCAGAACGAGAGAGATGAGAAATGGAATACGTGGGTGAGAAGTATGGCAAGTGTAGTGGATATAGTGGAGAGAGTGAAAAGATTAAAATGGCAGCGGGGGATTCACGTAGCCAGAAGAATGCATGAAAAGTGGACAAAATAAGTGCTAGAATAGTGCCCGAGAGAATGATAAGAGAGATTGGTAAATTAACGTCGCAAGGAATAACGAAATTTAAAAAAAATAATGGGGTGAGATAGATGAGAATTGCGCAAAACAAAGACGAATGGAAGTGTATCGGAGAGGGATTCATCCAGCAGTGGATGGTGAATGGCTATAAATGTAATGATGATGATAATATGTGTAATAATCCTTATTTATAAAAAAAAAATATTTTATTTAGTAGGAATGGTGCTCTTAATTAAAAGTGAGCAACATTTAAAAAGCTACACAATTTCATTCTGACGTTCGTATGAACAACCAGTGTGTTCTCAATTGACAGACTGCGCATGCGCATTGTAGGTGTATAATCATCATTGTTTGCCAAAAGCATTTATTTCAAGTTGAAAAAAGATTTTCCAAAACAACGTTGAGCAATTAGCTTTTTGAATATCAAATATTGTATTTGTCGTGGCTTCTATACCTATTTAGATCAAATGTGGTAACCAGACACCCTACGAGAAACTGCCAACAAATGTTTATGTAAAAATGAAACATAGATGAAAAATAAGCACAAGCGTGCGAATAGAGGGGAAAGGGCTAGGCAAGATGGTCGTTCGTGCGAAGCCGGAAGTGACCGGTAGCTGAGTACTCTCAATGAGTGGAGGCCATTGGTGAAACAGAGGGGTAAAAAAGTGGAGTGACAGGACAGGGGAGAAAGGTATGCGGAGGTTGGACATTGCATTGGTCACGCAACCGATGTCATTGGCGAGAGGTGTCTTCCTGTGGGCGGCTGTTGTGACCGCAACGGCCATTTTGACCAGTTCGTGTGGGCGAGGGTCGGTAATTACAAGCATCAGTTTACAACTAGTAGAACATTTTAAAAAGATAAACAAACCGTTTCCAGGCATCTCTTTATTCAATTTGGTTTTCTGTGATTGTTTTGAATATTAATTTTGATCTCACGATTTTGACTGATATACATATGTACATCCAGTGGCGGACTGGGATTGAAATCAGTGCATGCCAGGAGTCAAAGGGGGCCCACCCAGGGTTAAAAAAATTTGTCCCCCCCCCCCATATAACAAAAATTCTTCTTTCCACCACGCTAAAAATCAAGAGAAAAAATAAATACAATTTTCAAAAATGAGAATAAACAAATTTAGGTACAAGAAAACTGGCAAAAGCAAAATAGATCCATAAATTACATTGTATATTTCGTTTTAACCCTTTTCCTAGGTAAATAGAATGCATCATAAAAGCGGCTTTTACTTTCAGTAGAAAACAATCAGGGACGTCATTTCAGCTTTTTCGCTGGGTGGTGGCAGGCGAAGATCGGTCAAATTGATTTTTTTTTCAAAAAATCTTTTTTATATCGGAATAAAAATGGAAAATATTCTTTGCATGCACCTTATTGAGTTATAAAATATGAAAAAAATAAGATTATTTTTGAAAAAAATAATTATAAAAAAATATTAAGCAAAAAGTGAAAAAAGCACCGCAGACGAAAATTTTTTTCCACAATCTTTACATGGTCAACAAAAATCGACCATAAAACTGAGTCACCAAAAAACTATCAATTAACTTAATTTCTACCGACTGTCTTTTCACTTTATCTATGTATGTACATATATGTACGTAATAACAATAGATAAAGTTTTGTGATCATGCGCAAATTCGAACTCAGAATCGATCACTGATCACATTTACATAATATAGAAAAATGTGTTTTTTTTTAACAAAAAAAGCTGAAAAAAATATTTACCACACCCCTGAACGTATCAAAAATACGAGAAATAAAACCATTTGTGATTGAACCGATTCAGTAAAATATTAATTTAAAACCTTTCTTGAAAACAAAAAATATACGAACTTTCGGAAAAATAAACCTTACACATCTGTTTTTGAGACAAAATAAAGTAAAGGGGACCTTTCTAACGATTCGCTCCATAGGATGAACAATTTCTAAGAATTATACCAAAAACCAAAATATACTTGCTTTGAAATTTTTTTTTTTTTTCAAAGCACATACATACATAGCAGCGATTATTTTATTAGTTACCCAAAAGTAACATACATAAGAAATAAATGTAGCATTCATAGATCCATAGTATCTCATTAATCATTAAATTCATAATATTTTCTAAATTTACACCATTCCTTAATTTAGGGGGGCGAGTGCCCCCTATGCCCCCCCCCCAAATTACGTCCCTGAAAAAAATGTATAATATTTTCAATTAATGTTAATCGAAAATCGGGATTTTGGGGAGGGGGCCCCTATCCTATATTTCTATTTACATGGATGTGTCTAGATTAGGAATAGATTTTATATTCGGAAACTGTTTAAAATTGTGTATTTAAATCTTACTATATCATCGAAGTATAATCAAATGTTATTTTGAAAGTATGAAGTAAATTTAAATCGCTGGTTGATGATGAATCGTCCTATCAAAATCGTTTTAAGCAATTCAGTTTATATTATTCACGAAAATTTGTTTATTCCCATTTTTATTTTAGTAGGTAGTTGTTACATAGGTATTGGTATATACATAATATTGACGTTGGGAATGGGCCCGGCAAAAGGGCCCACGCAAATGTTGAAACTTACATTTAGAGCCTAATAAAAAAAGTTAACCGATCCTTGGGCTGTTAAAGCAGGTATTAGTTGTTTATGTATATCGTAAGAAATTTGTTTTTTTGAAATACCCAAACTTTAGGTCCCAAAGTGCAATATCCTATAAATTTTTACACACGTGAAATAGTTAAAAAGTTATTTAATTTTACTGAGGGCCCATATTTTCTAACAGATATTGGGGCCCACATGCCATCGGGCATGTTCGCTTGTATGGCCAGTCCACCACTGTGTACATCTATATAGTACATATGTATAATCCAGGCCTGGGCAAACCGCGGCCCGCCGAGTATTTTGGTGCAGCCTGCGAGCAAAATTCAAAAAAGTTTACTTTTTTCTGATCTAAAATTTTTTTTATTGATTTATTAAATGTTTTATCGTTTCTGACATAAGATACAATTCGAATTTGGGCCAAACTAGACTACAAACTTTAATGAGCAATTATCATTTAATATTAGAATCGATCACATGGTACTCGATAGCTCTCGACGAAAGTAATGATCGAAAAGATACCGCACAGTTATTAATTTTCATAAGCGGATGGAACTCTAAATTTGAAATTATTGAAGAGCTTTTGTCATTTGAATCACTTAAAGATCAAACAACAGGAGCTGATATTTTTGAAAAAAATGTTAATTGCTTAAAAAAATATAATTTACAATGGAACAAATTGGTAAGCATAACAACTGACGGAGCACCAAGTTTGACCATCCAAGATAAAAATTGTCCTGATTACAATTTAACTATAATTCATTGTATTATATACATCAACAAGTATTGTACAAAAATATGTTAAAAGTTGAACATGTGACATCTTATATTATTAAACTTGTAAATTTAATACGATCGAGTGGCTTGAAACACATACAATTCATTGCTTTTTTTTAAGATATTGAATCCGAGTTCACAGATATTATTTATCATAATCATATTCGATGGCTTAGCCTAGGAAAAATACTTCGGCGAGTATGGGATACAAAAGAAGAAATCGTTCTATTTTTAAAAATGAAAAATATTATCGACTTTCCCGAATTAACTAATAATGATTGGCTGTGTGATTTAGCATTTACTTTGGACATCGTGACACATTTAAATACTTTCAACACTGTGTTCCAATGGGAAAATTTATATGTCCATGATATGGTGAAAAGTTTGAATAGATTTACATAAATTAAAACTACGACTGTTTCTTCACCATTTATTTATTAAACGGGTAGACCACTTTGCAACCATAAAATTGTTCATTACACTTTGTGTAGCATCTTGGCTTTAATGTCGAAGTTTCACATCCATTAGGATAAAACGTATATTTCCTATAAAATAATATATTATAACTTCCGTAACTCATGAAAATCAGATTAAATAGAAATATTTCTATATCATATTTGTAAAAGAATTGTAAAATAGGTTTTTGAACTATTTTTCCTATTATGCTGTATACCAGGGGATCCCAACCCTGTGCCCGCAGGCGCATGTGCGCCCTTGAAGCTATGTACATATTTGCATGCACCCGCTTCAAATTGTTAAAATTTCGAAAAAATTTATGGAAAAATAAATTTGTTTTTTTTATAAGCAAACATTCAGCTAAAATAAAAAGTTTAAACACAATCTTGAATGAGTAATTTTTCAAAAAGTTCTCTTCCATTTTCCAGGAAAAAAAAAAGTGATGGGAGAAAATAGTTTTGACCCAACATCATTCATTACTAATTTTTAAAAATCATTTGGAACAATTTGAAGGTAGATTCTAACAATTTACCATTATCAAGACTGTGGCTACATTTTTTTTGAAATTGCTAAATCCATTGCAGAACCTCTTAAAAAAAAAACATCAAAAATTGAGGATGAGATTTTGACAATTCGAAATAATCATATTAAACTCTCAGGATACAGGTGAAAACTTTTGGAATCTAGCTGGTCATAAAAAGTAAACTCTTTTGAAAAAAAAGGACCTACATACAAAATAAATAAAGAAAAAATCCTGTTTTGATTCCACATACATATTTGTGCAATTCTTTATCAAGTGAAATGCAATGGCAACAAACGCATTAATTGTTATTTTATTTAAAAAATAAAACAAAAACAGCTGTAAATTCAAAATAAAGAACTACTAAATATGTATATTCAATTTTAATATATATTTTTTTAATCCAGCTTGCGGCCACCAATGTTTTTCTCAATCTTGAATGCGCCACACCACAATAAGCTTTTAAATAAGCATTAAAATAAGAGAAGTTTGAAATAGAAAATGATTACTAGATCAGTAACTATTATCTAATATATAATTTCGAAAGAGACTTTGTATGTAAGTAACATTGGTTGGGAACTTCGTAAACAAGTCAAAATTTCTACAAGTATTTTTTTTTTCGATTCTAATAAATTTAATAAAAAAAAAACAAATAAATGTTTACTATTCGATTAAACATTTTTAAGCGGTTTATATAACAAATTATATTACAAATACTGAGCGAGGCTGGGTAAAACCACTAGTGTATAATAAATCTAAGATGTATTGTGAACTGAAAATCCGGGCCCTGGTGTAACTAAAAAATCGCTCAGTTTTTTTTGTTTCATTACACATGTACATAAAACAATTTTAATTATGTTTTAAATTACCAAAAGTTGTTTTTTTAAAGCGTTTTTTAATTATTAATTTTTCGCATAAAAATTTACTATAATTTAAATATTATAAAATATGACCTGAACCCATTCGGAGGGGGGGGGGGGAATGAGGCCCTGGTTATTAAATTCATAAGCTCCTGAAATCCATCCACAATTGTGTCCCTATAAATATATCGGATGAATTCTATAAAATTTTACTTTATTTCAGGATGAATTTGAATATCTCATAAACTTCACATTCAAAAATCATGAATAAATTAAATGAATTTTGCAAAAATTTCTTCAAATACTATTTTCTAAATATTTTTTTTTCAATTTTGTTTCTGAAGAGAATAATGCATTATATAAAAAAAAAATATATCTTACAAATTGTTATCGGAAAATTTACCTATAAAAACTATTTGCTAAAATTATTCTAAGAAATGGATTAGGTACTATAATTAGGTATACAAAAAGTTAATTTATAGAGTTACTAAAGTATTAAATTTTAATTTGTTTTCTCCTTCATACAAAAATATGTAACATTATCAATAAATTTAGATTTAATTCAAATATATAATTAAATGTTGATGATTGTAAAACATATATAAATCTAGATCTCACAGCTGTTATTCAAAATCATAAGGAACGGTGGCTTATGTTGGTAGACATGTATTTAACAGCAAACAAATTCTGTAAAAAGAAATCACAATATACATATTTAATAATATAACAAAATAAAGGTATATAAAATTTAACAACATCTCATTTTGTATTTTATATATAACTAGCTGAACCCGACATGCGTTGCAATGCCACAATAACGCATGCAATTTCCGTTCCCATTCCCGTTCCCGTTTCTCAATGTGTTTCGATTAGTAAATGTTTCAGTTTCAAATTAATACTTAATAATCAAATTAAATTACAGTAATGATAATTTGTCAGTAAACAGTAAATGATTATATTTCACTAGAAGTAAAATTGTTATTAAAAAAGTGTAATTTTCAACAATTGCATTGTTAATTTACATAGATTTGATTTTTAAATTATTATGAAATATTTCAATTATAATTGTTTTTAAAATAAATATTTTAATTTCAAATATCAATATCAAAACAAATATTAAAAACTAATCAAAGAGACTAAAGACAAATATTTTCAATTTAAACACGTAACTATTATACAGGTTGTCCGGTAGGTCGATACAAAGCCTTGAAGGGTTTTGAAGGGGCACATATAACCTCAGTCCAAAGTCTTACGGTTTTTTTTTTATTTCGTTTTTAAAGATTTTTAGTAAATACACCAAAATCTCACAGTTAATTGCTAATACTGCCCAAGTTAAAAAAGGTATGTTAGTCAGTTATAATTTTTTGGTTTGTCTAATGTTTATTCAATCAAATATAAACAAATACAACCATCTGTGTCAACAGAAAAAAATAATAGAGGCACCATAAGTTTTCAAAAATTTGTCAAATAGGAAAAATCCGATATTTTTGTATATAAAAAAAATAACGAAAATTATTTTAAGAGGTAAAACCTTTATAAAAACATGGCTGTTTATTGTCCTTTCTATTAAGATATTATTCATGCAGATGTCTTGCCAATTATTAGAATTAAGGTGTAAAACCTAATCGAGGAAGCGCGCCGAACAGAGGCCGTCATTCACAAGCGACTTTAATATCAAATAAAACAAAAAAATTGAGAAAATTATTTATTGTTTATGTTCAAATGCTGATTTCAAATGCATACTAGAGTCGTTCTTCTCACTTCCATGATGGTAATTTTGTGTTTTATCTCTTCTTCATGATTTTAAAAGATTGTTATATTTTTCTGATTATCTGTTATTTTGTAATTATTTTTTTTTTGTGTAAAAGATCTCAAGACGTTCCTTGGCTCTTCCCCAGATGTGAAATATCGTTATCACGGCACAGAGGTGCAGTATTTGGAAGATGGAGATCTTTGTATGTCGATTTTTGTTAAACGGTGACATAGTACGCGTGGTTCCTGAAAAGCATCTAATATATAGTATATAATAATAAGACAAGGTACCAATGCTGGATTCGGAAAATCCAATCATCTTCAAACATGATAGTTGTCCAGCATACTGAAGTTTAAAAATTTAAAGAAAACTAGAATAACTGTTTTTCGGATAGTTGCATCGGCAAAGGTGGACTATAACTTAGGCTTGCTCGGTCACCTGATTTGACTATTATACAATTTTTCGTCTGATTACGGGCTTAGGAACTCATTTACACAAAATAAGTAATTACAAAATAACAGATAATCAGAAAAATCTTTTAAAACCCTGAAGAAGAGATAAAACCCAAAATTACCAAAACGGAAATGAGACGAAGGACTCTAGTATGCATTAGAAATTGGCATTTGAACATAAAGAATAAATAATTTTATCAAAATTTTTGTTTTATTTGACATAGCGCGGTCGTTAAGCTTCTGCTTAGCGTTGAGAGGCGGCGGGTTCGATCCCTGGGTCCGAGCCTCGAATGAAAATGGATTTTTCAGAGTATGCTGTTGGTTAGACCTGGATTTGTGACTTCAGGTTGATCGTTTCCTATCAGTTTGCCAATTTTCTCTGATTTCATTGTTGAAACGGTTCCCGGGAAAAAATTAGCTAAAAATCCCTCCTATACGATATGTCACCTATAATTTGTTATTAATTAATGTACAATAAATAAGTTTGTGTACAAATTAATAGATGTCTCATTGATTTACGAGTTTTACAGTATCTCGTAATTCAGTGATTTATATATGTATAAAAAAAAATGCTGAATTGTAATTTGTAAATTTGTAATTGGCCAGGAAGGCGCATTGGGGTTTACCTGTAAGGCCTTCCTGGTATATATGTAAAATAAAATAAAATTAGACGATAACATTAAAGTCGCTTTTGAATGACGGCCTCTGTTCGGCGCGCTTCCTCGATTAGGTTTTACATCTTAATTCTGTTAATTGGCAAGACATCTGCATGAGTGATATCTTAATAGAAAGGACAATAAACAGCCATGTTTTTATTAAGGTTTTACTTCTTAAAATAATTTTTGTTATTTTTTTGTGTACAAAAAAAATATTGGCTTTTTCCTATTTGACAAATTTTTGAAAACTTATGGTGCCTCTATTATTTTTTTCTGTTGACACAGATGGTTGTATTTGTTTATATTTGATTGAATAAACATTAGACAAACCAATAATAACTGACTAACATACCTTTTTTAACTTGGGCAGTATTAGCAATTAACTGTGAGATTTTGGTGTATTTACTAAAAATCTTTAAAAATGAAATAAAAAAAAACCGTAAGAATTCAGACTGAGGTATGTGTGGCTCAAAATGTTGGAAATTATGTAAGCTATCAACCCTTCAAGGCTTTGTATCGACCTACCGGACACCCTGTATATGTAAAAATGTACACATGGGAAAGAAATGGCATACCTGCGTAAAATGGCACACTAGTATTATCTTGCAATCAACGCTCAACATAATGATGATAATATCTCGTAGCTAAATTCGTATCAGTAAACCTTTGTTCTTAGTTGAAGTGTGCAGTCTACCATTTTAGCAGACCAGGGGGGATTTCTTTTCTGAAATTCAATAAATAAAAGTTATAACTTAAATTTTTTCAACATAAAACATTATAATATTCAAAATTTAATTTAAAAAATGGCTAAAATGCCACTACCCTAAAAAAGCATATTTCTTATACATACATACATATGTGAGTGATGTATGAACAATTCAATATATAAAATGTAAATAAATTTTGAACTATTTTTTCCCCAGTAAGTACATATATAAATATAGAATACATATGAAACTTACTAAACCATTAAGTGAAATATTATACCTAAGTTTTATTATAAATATTTATGCGCCTTAATAAGAGTAATAAAAAGCTTTTAAAAATCTAAATACGGATATAATAAGTTGTATAATAATATAATAAGATATAATAAGTTGTATATATAATAAGGATATAATAAGTTGTATATAATACATTTAAGTATAAAATCCTCCCATTGGATATATAATAGTAAAGGGCTGCCATACGTCCCAGAACATGTATCAGTTTATAGCTCTATGTGCCTGTGTCCCACTCCATGAGTCAGTTGTCCCGGGATTCTATCTAGCCAAGCCATCAAATAAAAACAAGTAAATGTGCTCCTTTCTAAAAATCCAGAAATCAGAATTTTATTTTATATTTGTGCGCAGTCGAGTATTTTTAACTGAGAGCCAAATAAGAAATCGGTAACCAATGTAATTAAAATGAAAAGTGTTTCGAAATACACAAAGAAACAACTGAAAGACAGATTAAACAATAAATATCTAGGAAACCAAAAGAGACCACTTTTTAACAAACTGAGGAACAATCAGAAGCATTTGATAAATATACTAAAGATTTTTTTAACACTGATGTATGAAGAAATTATGTATTTAAAATCCATTATAGAAACTGAAATGTCAGAAGAATGGAAAGCTAAGGACATGATAAATAAATGGTTATACTTTGTCATAAAAACCATATGAATGGAAAATCGTCCATTTGCAATCCCGAGTAGCAATGCACATGCGGAATGACTATTTTTTTTCTAATAACTTCACAGTTAATGAAAGAACGAATTAAATTTTATAATTATGTAATTAGCTCAATCTTTTGCGAAGTGAAACATAGAGGAGACTTGTGAAAAGAGAAAAATAACTAATAAAAACTTCGGAAACGTATGAACAAGCAAAGACAAGTGTCATGGGTGGAAGAGAAGATTGAATCATTAAAAAATAATATTTTTTGAACGAAAATTTCACAGTATTAATTTACCTTATTTTATAATAATTAACTTTAGATTTATAATAAACCAGTTTTTGTTTTCCAGCTGTGTGACTTTTTTTAGAATGAAAATATAATAAAAAGAGTGCCTTTAGATTTATTTAATCTACATAAATACATACATTTAATATGTTTTAGTGTCAATAACTCACGAGTTAATAATAAGTGAATAAAACTGCAAATATTTTGATTGTATGTAGTTGAATTCATGAATTTTTCAATTCGACCTTTTTCAATTAACAAATATCCCAATGTCTACATTTATTTCAGCCCTAATATAGTACAACATTATGATAATCATATATGTACACTGTATATTTTATACTACATACACACAATACAATTCAATTCCAAATAACACCTAAAAATATAAGTGCATAAAATACTGACACAAAAATAAACTATATCTTGCCAGATAAAAATATACATGTGATGCTTGATTTTTTTTTAAACGTTATGTAGCCATTTTAGCCGTCATGTAGTCATGTAGACATTTTTTCAAACGTCATTACATAAAACGTTAACATTATAAAATAAAGCAAAATAAACAACAATTTCTAAACCAAAAGCTGTCGAATTAAATTAACAACTTTACAGATTACGCCACCAATTATAATGTATTGAAAATACATATGTATGTATTTAGTATTAGAGAAATATACTTTAAAATCACTTTAGATTACCATTCAACTATAAACTATAATTTAAAGGAATCCTTTTATTGAACTTAAGATTTAACAGACTATACAAAGTAAAAGGATATACATATTTCGAAATAAATACATATTTTCCTCAAATAAAGCTGTTTATCATTTATTTTAAATTGAAATTGAATGCTTTGCCTTTTAAATTTCTTGCCCTAAAACATTCAAAATATAATATGACGGACAAAATTATTCTATTAATTCCAGGTGCTGAAATATCACATAAATATACTATAAACACCATACTCCAGTAAATTCCTATAACTTGAGTAAATACACATAAACATACATATATAGAAAAAATTGTAAATAGGTTTTTGAGCTCTTTTTCCTATTACGCTGTACATATTAACATTAGAATAATATAATACTATGATTACTTACAAAATTAAATTAAAATTGTAAAATAGAAAATGATCAGTAGATCAGTAGCTATTAAAATATATATAAGATGTATTGTGAACATAATTTAGTAATAATAAAAAGCATTTAAAAATCAAAATCAAATATATAGAAAAGTTTTTCAAATTCATTTTCATACCCACAATTTTTTTGATAATCTTCGGAATGATGATTTGTGTTCAATTCGAAATTCTTAGTATCAATTATGATTATATCCATCTCGTGTTTCCAAAGCCAAATTTAAATAGCCTCAATGAATCGAAATTCCTGCAAAATAAAATACAAATATTTTTATAAGATAATATTATATGTATTATGATATTTGTTTATAATTCTTTAAATACACAATGTGTACATCTTCATATGTACGTACATCTCACATATGTATATTCAACAAAAGTTTGTATGTATGTAATACTAAAACACAACAAAATAAAAATAAGTATTTATAGCCTACCAGTTAAAATCCTTCATATCAAATAATGAAATGAATTAAATTGCACTATCTAATATTGCTCTGCAGGCCAAGTATGTAATAATATCTTCATCTGTAATATTTTCTTTGTCTGTAATAGCCAGTGCCAAGCTGATATCCGAATCATGATGTTTTAAAAATACTTCTTGTAGAGGTTGTTCCTTTGTTGCATTAATATTCTTCGGCAAATCATTGTTGTCGGCAGTACTGTCGTTGCAAACACTTTGTTTCCGGTTAGCATCACTCGATTTTCGTTTCCGTCTGAATATGTTGGGTGCACAATTATGTGTGGCATCCACAGAATTTGCATCGCCAACTTTGTCGTTTCCTAGATTTTCGCATAAGAAACTCAGTTGGCGGATTTCTTCCGGAGGAATAAACGAAGTTGAATTCAACCAGTCTTGAACTTCAACGGACAAAGATGATGATCGTCTTGTTTTCCTGTCACTGGTTTGCGAAAGCATCGCTCCCATTATGAAGATTATGTAAGGAGAATTGTATTAATCTGAAACAGTTGACAATTGGTCGTCTTCGTTAATGCAAAAATATAAATTGTTGATGGACGGAAAAGATGGAACTTTATTTTTCATATGTAAAATTGCTATCAATGCCGGTATAACGAGATCGTTGTCAGTAATGGTGAAATTTCTTATTCTGATACGTAAAGATTTTTTAAGATTTATTGAATCGTTTAAAACGGTTTCTAATGAAGATTTTTTCTCGTGAATAATGCAATATATCATTTGAAAAAGAAAAAAATCTAACCAAAAGGTGTACAAAAATTTATCGTTCGATTTTATGTTAAAATATATATGAAGAACTCCTGCGAAAATTTTAAAATAAATGAAAATTAATTTTGTTTATTTATTATTCAAATTGAAATAATTAATTAATTACACACGAATAATAAATAGATACATACGTGCATTCAACGAGATGAATCCAGTAAAAAAATATTTTAAGCAATATCTAGTAAATGCACAAGCACATCTTGACTTATATATTTTCAAATACATGAAAATATCATATATGTATCTACATATAATTTATTTATTGAAAATAAAGAACCTTACATATATAAAAAACCGTTTATGCAACATAACGTCAAATACTATATACAGCGTTTAGCAAAAGTGGGCGATTCACGAACACGTATTTTGACAGCTGCAGTGTTGCTATCATAAATATTATCGAGCTTACGTTCGTGAACTTTTGAATAATTTCGTACGGAAATGTGAAGAAATAACCGATAAATCATTATTGTTATTAAAAATCCTCCTCTCCCATAAATTTTTTTTTATAGAAATTTTTGATTATTTATATAAAATTTTGTATTTTGCAGACAATTTACTCAAATCAAACGGTATGTATTTTTATTTATTTAACTAGCTGAACTCGGCATGCGTTATTGCACAATAACGCATGCAATTCCCGTTCCTGTTCCCTATCCCGTTCCCATTGTTGGAAAAACGCAGGCAGCGAACAATTGGTAGCGATGCGAAAACATTTGAAATTATAGTGTTGCAATGACACCCATTCCCGTTTCCGTTCCTGTTTTTTCCGTTTTTTTCACAGTAAACTTCCCGGACATGCATACAACAAATCCTGAAAGTTCCATCGTAATCGGTTCAGTGGTTTGGGAGCCTATTCGAGACATACACACAGACATTCATTTTTATATAAAAAAAAAAAAATATATATATATATATATATATATATATATATATATATATATATATATATATATATATATATATATATATATATATATATATATATATATATATAAATTTTTATTTCTGCAATTTATCATGTACTATACAAACTCTAATAGGAAACGATCGACCTGGAGTCACAAACTAAGGTGTCTGGCCAACAGCAACCAGTGAGACTCAAACCAATAACCACACTGTTCATAAAAATATATACTAACCACTAGTCCATGCTGCTAGTTATTAGTGAACACATTTTTATTCTATGGACATATTATTTTTACTAAAACAGTTGACATCAGTAGCGTCACAAGGCATGAATTTCGTAGAAATATCTTCAACACAATGCAAAAAAAAGGGCATTCAAACTCAAGCGTGGCAAGGAGTGCCATTATTATCATTAGGGGTAGGAACGGAAGTGTGCTTTTTCTAGGAAATAGAGCGTTTTAGGTCTGTTTTCCAGAAAACAGGGCAAACTACAAAGCTAGAGAGCATAAAAAAAAGGTTCATCATAAAAATGAACAAAGCACGGCGAACAATGAACAAAGAACGGCGCAAAGTTGGTCCGCTCTTTAATTATCAATACTATGTGGAAGCTAAAAGTTAACTAAAGAAGCGCGGTCACCCAGTGGAGTATGCAATTAAACATGTGCTTTGAAAATCAGAAAATCATAAAATCGTAATGGAGAGAAGATCTAGGGTTAAAACAAAATTTGGCAAGGGCGCAAACAGATAATTTCTTTACAAGAAGAAAACAAGAGGGCGAGATTTGAATGCATCGACTGTCTTCATTCTGAACTCCAAATCAGATCAAGAACCATTAAAGATGTAGCAGCCATGTTTCAAGCTATCCAAGCCAAGAGTCTCATATCTGCCACCGAAGATTTTAAAAAAATTTGAATTTAAATTTTGGAGGGGGTTGACACCAACTCTAGCGACATCACTGGTTGATATAACAAATATTTATTATAATTAAATTTGATACTCGCCCTCTTCAAAATCTATTATTATATAATATCTTAATATTTAATCATATCCAATTAATTAATATATTTTAATTATTGGATATGACTAAATATTAAATAAAAACTACTATTAACTTTCATGAACAAAAAATATACTCAAATAATAAAAAAAGCATTAAAAAATAGACCTCATCTACATGCGTAATTACACTACTTATGTGACTAAAAATTATTGCCATCTTCAGGAAAAACGATACATTACATTCGGCGAAACATTTACCCAGTAACAGCATCATTTAATAGCATTTTGTAATTAATTTTCTTCTCAACGCCCTATCCGCATTCGGGCGTTCGCGACCACCTCGTCGATTGTTTGAAGATATCCACATCGGTCTTCAGCGGCTGGGAACAAATCTTCGGCGCTCATATCGGAATTTTTTAATTACAAAATGCTATTATGTGATGAGCCAGTCGATAGGATTAAGTGCTGCCAAAGAAATTACTTTTGCCTTCCAAACTGGCTCATAATCTAATATATAATTTCGAAAGAGACTTTGTATGTACATATGTAAGTATCTTTGATTGGAAACTTCGAAATTTCTATGACAACGAGTCGATTTTTTTTTTCAATTCAAATAAATTTAATAACAAAACATATAAATATTTTACTACTGGATTCGCCATGTTTAAGCTGTTTATATTACAAATACTGAGCGAAGCCAGGTAAAACAACTAGCATAATATAAATTTCAAAATATTAAATTGAATTTTGATTTTCATTCTATACATTGATGTTCGTATTCCAAACCTTCTAGAAGGATATTGATTATGCCATCGCATATGCGCAGTGATAAACAAATAACAGACAACGCAAATGACGTATTATTTTATTCGATTGCTTATATAATATAACTATTGTTGTACCCGTTGAAATTTCAACTGGTGGTTTCCAAAACAAATTGATACATGATTTAAAATTATGTTACAATACGTATAGTAATAATTAATCAGAATCGGAACTAAAACAGAAATCGGGAACCGGAACTGAAACAGGGATCGGTATCCGGAACTGAAAATGGAGTCCGTATCCGAAACAAAAAGGAATTCAGAAACGGAAATGAAAAGGGAATCGGAATCCGGAACTGAAACAGCAATCGGGATCCGAAACTGAAACAGTGATCGAGGCTGCCGCAATCGTAATTGTTCTTTTGTTTTTTTTATTTTCTTCGCACCTAAATTGAGCAAATCGTTATTAGAATACGCGTTTAAATATGTAGATCTCCAGGAATGAAAGAGTGATCTTTTCACTTCAAGGATATCAAAAATTAATTTTTAATAAGTGCAAAAAAGCCACTTGAATTATTATAATAGTACATGGTACTTTGATTGAAATAATGACATTTGTATGTATTCAAAGAATTTTAAGTTGGAACCCCGTTATTACGAAATTTGAACGACACCGCTGCGTTTGACAACGTACACTTTTGCGAATTTAGTGTGCTTAACTCCTTTACTTTATGCGCAGAGAACGTCTTTATTACAAGCTCTTTATAATTTTTATGTTCACGAAGGGGTATTCAAAAAAAAAAAAAAAAATACCAAGTCGATCGTTTCCAATTAGAGTTTCCCAATTTATCTGATGTCATTGTTGAAACGGTTCCTCCATCAAATTAGCAAAAACCATCCTACCCACTATGTCACAAATATCTTTATTTATCTGTAAATAACATTTATGTACAGGTCTAAATCAATAGATGTATCTATGGATTAATGGTAAACGGACTACTAGTCATATGTGAACTAGTTCACAGGACAACCGGTCGCTCTAGATCGGTCACACGTGATCACCCGTCACACTAAAACTCGTCACGAGAAAACTGGTCACACCCTAAAATCGGTCACGAGACAACTGGTTGACCGATTTTAGGGTGTGACCAGTTTTCTCGTGACCAGTTTTAGTGTGACGGGTGAACACGTGTGACCGATCTAGAGCGACCGGTTGTCCTGTGACCGGTTCACATTTGACTAGTAATCACCGAACCGGATTAATTCATTGATATAATTAGTTGTTAATTTCGCGTTCTTCGATTTATTTAATAGCAATGCTGCAATGTTTGTAATTAATTGTCTAGGAAGGCGCATTGGAGTTTACCTGTTAGGTCTTCGTGGTATATATATATATCTATGTAAAAACCAAATAAAAAATATCGAATTAGTACTCGAAATTTTTCGCAGCAAGGTTTTCCTTTAGGTTCGAACAAAATCATTTCCTATTTTACAACACCCGCCTACCCCACTTTGAAGGGAGGTGTATAGGTCATGCGCACATATGTACATGGTTGAGTGCAACACTTCGGTCCCGGAAATTTTCATCGATCGTTACAGCGCATGCAAAATGACAGACATTCCCAACCGTAATAGCTCATTGGACGGCCCCACGCACAGACACACGCGCACACACACACACCGGTGTATCGATCAGTTTCATTGTAACATAGTTGCCATGGCTGCAATGTGTCGATATGTTTATTTCGGGACGAGAGGTGCAAGTCCCGGCCGGTTGCATAACGATCGGGACGAGCCAATTGCGCAAGCGCCCCTCCCGCTTGCCAAGTGACCGCGGCCCCGTTACCTAGGTCTCTCCCGGGATAAATTTAGCCCGTCGACTCTGGCTCCAGATGACCCAATTGTCGTCGGGGTCACTTGGCCCATGGCCTCAAAGTCGCGCATCAGCTGATCGCCCTCGACGAGGTCTGGAGACACCCGACAGATCGTCCATTTGCACTGATTCACCGATTTGACCCCCCTCCCCTCGACTGGGGTCCATTGAACGCCGACAGCCGCTGCAAAAATCGATGCGTCGTTGACGAAAATTAATTATTACGGGGACGAGTAGTAGATGGTGTAAAAATATTAAAGTCGCAGATTTTATCAGATGATTAGATTATTTAAATAGCAGTAAGTATACACGAGATTAATATACAAGTTTGTATTACAAGTTACTAATGATCGGATAAATGCACTCAAGAGAGCCGCACCCTCGAGACATCCAAACTTTCAAATAGAATTCCGCAAAAAAGCGTGAAGAGGTATTTGTATATTATCCGAGGTGCTGACCCTTTTTTGTGGAATTCTATTGCGCACGTTCTTATTGAGCGCCATTGAAAATTAGAATGTCTCGAAACTGCGCCACTATTGGTGCTATTCATTGCATTCTTCCGGGAACCACGAGAAACATATCGAGAGACAAATATATCGTAAACTGAACTGCCAAAAATGACAAATCTATCTTAGTTTGAAACGCAGCGAGAAGCATAACTATCGTAATTTTAGACGCTTCGAAAAACAAATATATCGTGGTTTGAGACATACATATGTACATATATCATACCTATATGACATGACAGGAATTACCCCAAAGCGACACATGGTTAGATTAATTTTGTACATGAGTACTAACAATTTTTCAAACATAACAGTACATAGAATACAAGTAGAGACATTTATTTTTTTTAAATTTTGGACCATTGTGGCGGGCGGTGGTTTTCATGAAAATGCACTGAATAGTGGCGCAGTTTTGAGAAAACTTAATTTTCAAATACGCTCAAGAAGAGCTTACGCAATAGAATTCCATAAAAAAGGGTTATCACCCTCAGATAGCATGCAAATACCCCTTGACGCTTTTTTGTGGAATTATATTGCGTTAGTTCTTCTTGAGCATCTTTGAAAGTTTGGATGTCTCGAGAGTGCGACTCTCTTATCCGATCACCTGTGGCATTACAGGAAGAACTTAAAGGTGAAAACATACTGAAAGGAACGGCACGGCCGTCTTCGTGGCTTCAGTCAAGTCCGAAATAATAAGATATATTATCTTATTAATTATTTCGACAAGTTTCTCCTGCATTTCTTCAAATATGGGAATCACCACTATCGATCAATATCAAACCTATGTCAATACAAGGATAAAATATCGCCGAAAACAATTCAGGGGCTGATTTTTAGACTGGGGGCCGCAGGAAATATTATGTATACGAATCTATTAGCGCGGACAATGGTGGAAGGAACTAACCGGATAACCGGAAAATGATCCATACTCCCACTACCTTGATTGGGCTTTTGTAACCTTTCAAGTCGATAGGACAAATAATTGTCGTATTTTTTTTCAACAAGAAAATTCAACAAGAAGTGTGCTTTTTATAAATTGGAGCGGAGTATCAAGGCTGAGTGTATTGATTTATGTATATGTAATCTCCCAGACAGCTCGTGCGAAGTTCATGGAACTCCAATTTTCCCGGAATATCAGTTACGAACCATTTGTCCTCATTAAATAATTTTCATATTCGAGCTATAATGTAACCGACGATGTTTCTTCAGTACGAATACTATGAGCGAATCGTTACGGTTTGACCCGCTCTATTTCTGCGCTCGAGGCCGTCGACGATGCCGTTTTTTTATTTATTTTTTCTTTCATTTTAAAAATAAAATAAAAACCATAACCAACGCCAGAAATCCGTCACATGTCAAGCAGGTGGTTAAAATTCGTAAGACGGTCGACATTGAACCCTCGTGGTTGGATATTTAAAAGTTGAAAGCTTCTGGCTTGGCACGCCATTACGGTCTACACCTCTGTGTAATTTCACGTGCCGCCAATGCACATCGAACACTACTACTGAAGTTTGAAAAATGTCACCACACATTCAACATGCTTAATGCCAACTTATCCTAGCACATCCACCCGGCCGATTCATGGCACGTGTCATCGATCATTGCATTCCGAAAAGAGAATGGCAAATTTGTAACTGTTGCCGAAGAAACGGCTATCTTTAAATAATTATTTACTTGCTTAATTTTAATTAACATACCTATAAACTTATTTATGTACAATATAAACAGAGCGGGCTGGGAGTTCTGCGGGGCCCACTACCTCTCAAAAAAAAAATTAAAAAAAAGAAACATTTTTTTATGTAATAGTTATTTAGTTGTAGTTATCAAAGAGGGACATTTTGTATTTTCAAAATTCTTAAATAGTCCATAATTACTATTACCCATGGCTTAGAGAGGCCTCATAAGTAGAATAAAGAAATAAAGCCTCACAAGAGCTTTATTTTTTCGTCTGAATTTCATTATTTTTCAAAGTTTTTACACACTGGGGCCCACGAACAATTAGAAAAAAGAAAAATTGGCCTATCTGTCAAAAAGGTTGTGCATCACTGTACTAGGGTTTCCAACAGATCTCTTTTCAAGAGAAAATTTCCTCTTTCTTTACTAAATATACTCAAAATCTTCTCTTTTTTGATTTAGCCGAATTTAAAATATATATTTTGTAATGATTACATGAGCATTTAAGATTTTTTTCAAAATAAAATAAGCATTTATAATACTGTTTAATTTGTAGCGTTCAAATTTTCTAGTTCTAGGAGTAACGAAATTAACGAACGCATTATTTAAATACTTTGTGTATTTAAGTATTGGCAAAAGTGAGTATTCTCGACAGGGCGGACCCTCTAGGTTCGGAAGCGAGGCTCGGTCGACCCGCTCCTTCCTCTCATAGGTTGCTCTTTGCGACTACTCTAGTATTGCCGTGCCCTGAATTAACTCGACTTTTACCTGATGAAATACTCCGACATATACTGCCTGGTTTTTCGTACATAACATACATATGTATGTAATTTGAGAGTTATGATACTCTCATGCTATTAAGTCACGTGCCGAAAATGATTATTAAAATTCATCAAAATTACCTACATACAAATGGTTTCATATAAGCTAAATTTATAATTACATTTAAAAAAAATAGGGGGACGGGTGATTTCAAGGTTTGCACCAAACCCACACATATAAATAAAATAGGAGTTTTAAAATTGAATTTCATATTTTTTCAAAATGAAATTTCATATTTTTAGCAGTTTACTCGTTAGCCAAAATCGATTTTATATATTAAAAAAATATTGTTGCAATTTTCAATTAATTTTACATTTAAAATTACAAGTACGCTAATTTGGTCACCGGGACGTTACTTGGACATTGCCAAGTCAAGTGAGCAATTTAGCGAGCACGGTCTGGGTGCACTTGTATCGTGTCAACCTGGTATAAGGCCAAAGCAATTTGTAGCAGTAGTACTTTTTAAGCAAATAAATATCAGAAGTTATCGAAAATATTGGTTTGATGATATAAAAATTCGGGAAAGGAGGGGAGATAGACGTAAGGGATTAATTGTTTTGGCTGCGACCAAAAAATAAACAACCTCACAGCTCATCATCGACTGACGAAGATTTCTTAATAATTGATATTAAAATGTCTAATCAAGGAATCTGTTGATATTTAATACTTAATTGTTTAGATAAGTTTTGACAGTTGTTTCAAATACACAATGTACATATTTATGTACATATGTACGCATGCCTTAATTCATCAATACATACATATTACATAAGGAGGATTTTACATAAAGAGCCTATTTCAAAGGAAATGCTTTCGTCGAGGGAAATTCGTAGGTATTGATTTGTATTACGTAAAGAAACTGGTCGACATATTCACAGTCCAGACATTGACATCTACTACAACTAATATTATTACGTATAATGCTATGATTTTATTTTTTGGTTTTGTTCTCTGTAGAAACTGTTCGTTGCGTGACACCCACCCACGAGTTTATTTTCGTAGTAGATTATAGACATCATGCACGAATAGTAACAATGTTTGAATGAATGCACAACGATTGTCTTATAAATAAAACGTGGTAAGATTGTATAGACCATGACCCGCTTAGATTCGTGCCAAAATAAATAAATAAAATTATCAACCTGAATGAGAAAAATAAGCGGGAAAAAGTGAACATCTATATATTCGACCTTAAAATTATTGGCTCGTATATTGTTCGATTTTTTATTATTAAAATGTTGACAAGCCCTGAGAATACAAAGTATGGAAGTTCTCATACTATGAATTCCGCATATCGTTGGAGTAGGGTTATCAGAACTATTGGCTTTCGAGCTAAGATTTGCATATTTATTTCACTCTACGTGTAGAATCAGCAGATGAAACTTTATGTTCACGTGAAAATTCGACCTCGGGGTTTTGAATGATCTTTTATCAACATAGAAGTAGAATGTATAGAATCGCTCTCAGCCTCCAAAAATGTTGCTACAAAAACTCTGCGCGGCAGAGTTTCTTCATTGTTTGCTAAACTTCGTCTCTCTCTCTCTCTTGTCTCTCTTCTGACTTTCCGTCTCTGTCTTCAATGGCTCGCTTTTAGACGATACTTTTGTTAACAATGACCATTCTATGCATTCTACTTCTATGTTTATCAAACTTAAACCTAATATCAGTTGCGGAAATGTTTTTCGATACTTTATAATTTTTTGTACATTAAGTCGACCGAAAGTAGTCTTCTTTTTTGTGTGTTTTGGTTTCAAACATATAAATAACATACATACATATGTGTGATAGGTATTTGCAGTGGCGGCTCGTCCATACGCACTGCGGTATTGCAGCACCCCCAAGGAAATTGAGAAAAAGATAATATTATTATATACATAAATGTATGTATATTATATGAAAATATCAATATTATTTAAGCGTGTATTAAGCTCGCCCGCACACCGATACATCCAATAATGATCATACATCGCGGTACTTATATCAGAAAGTGAGGCATCGTTTATGATTTTGTGCAGTACGGTTTTCGTTGGAATATGCCGAGTGGGCGAAGGAGGGGCGCGGGGAGGGAGCTCGCGTTAGAAGCTTGCTCTCGTACTGCCACTCCCGGCTGTACGAGACGTATTTTGCGTCGTATGCGCGCGCCCGACACCTCTCAATTTTCGTCATTCCTTCTGCTTTCGTCTTTCCTTCTACACCTCTTACACTTTCTACATTTCTACTCTTCCTTCTAAACCTCACTGTAACAGTTTTATTTCTTCTAATTTATTTCTTCTAACTATTTTTTTTAAAAGCGATATTTTCACCTATTTTTGAAACAGAATCATGGCTCTAACTGTTAATTAAGTGTATCAAGATAATCAAGAGAAGTTGAGGCAATATTTTCAAGACCTTAAATCTTTTTCCGAAAATGCCGATAAAACAATAACAGATTCTACGTACTGAAAGAAAATGCCAATGGAAGATCTACTACTAACCGTTGAATCATATCCAATGCTAGATAAAGAAAAACTTCAAACTGAATTAGAAGTGTTTTACTCGAGAAAAGAAATGCATAGTATTAATGATTTATTAATATTTTTAAAACTTATTTTTGCAATCAATTTATGTAAAGTTCGTGTGGAAATAACAAAACTTATTCAAATTCTGCTTACAACTTCTACTACCTCAGAGCCAGAACGGTGTTTTTCATCAATAAATAGAATAAAGACATACATACATATATAAGAAACACAATGGTTCAGGAAAGATTGACGGCTTTGTCTATGCTGTCAATTGAAAAAAAATGATTATGAACAGTGAAAAATTTAACGAATAGGTGATAGACCTTTTTTCAAGGAAAAGGAAAAAAGACAGAAGAATCAATTTTTTAATGAAATAAAATACGTATAATGTTTAATTTTGATAATTGTGATGTTAATAGTAAAATATAATCCAAATAAACATTTATTTTTATTTTTAATCAACCGCAGCACCCCCAGATATCTTATCCACGAGCCGCCACTGGGTATTTGTATATATATTTGTATATTTGTATGTATGACGATAAATTATCAACCAGTATGGGGAACCAATTTTTTTTTTCATTTTCTTCATATTTTTCATTTTTTTCATATTTTTTATTTTTTTCATATATTTCATATTTTTCATTTTTTTTTCATTTTTTTCAGTTTCATTCATATTTTTTTCGGTTTTTTCATTTTTTCGGCGTCGGCGGCGCTGGGGGCGAAGGCCCCGGGGCGTCGGAGGCGTCGGGGGCGAACGAGGTGCCGAAGGCGTTGGGGGTAAAGGCCCCGGAGTGCCAGGGGCATCGGGGGCGCTGGGGGCAAAAGCGTCGGCGATGCACAAAACGTAATTCGTAATTCGTAATCACTTCGTAATTTGTCATTCGTAATGTCTAGCCCATTCGATCTTCGGGCCCAACACTAGTGTCAACACATCCGGTCTTCGGGCTCAACCGGAAGTTGTATTTTTTACACTTAAGTTTCGAGGTTTCCATGTTTTTCTCATAAAATTTTGAAATTTAATGTCGTTAAGTTTAAGTAACTTAAAAAACGAAGTGAAGAACCGTCAGCCAGAAGTAGCAGTTTATTCATTTTTTTTTACCCTTTAAGGTTCATTTATACTAGCACAACACAGACCGACAACTGCACGCAAACAACAGTACGAAAAATATTCTTTAGTACATTCTACGTGGACAATATGTTCCATAGCAGCAGTAACCGACACGATATATTCATATTATACAGCAGTACATGTCAATAAACGTATCAAGCCGAACCGGTTTTCTTTGGCCGCTGTGGAAATACTCACGCATGACGTGCTGTCATGCAAATATGAATATTTTCGGAAACTTAATATTGTTGCAATATTGAATCGAAGCTGATATTTCCATATTATGTAAGCTAATTTTACCTTGCACTCGTCCAAAACATGGATGAAAATACCGAAAACGGGTGGTGCTATATATGTATGTAGTATGAATAGAAGTAGTCTTTTCTGTGCAGTGTTGTGCCGAGATGATGACGTACAGTGCTGCATAATATAAACGGACATTTAAATGTGTGTACTCTTTACAAAATAATAATAATTTTTAAAGCCATTACAGTAAGTCCTCTACTTACGCGGTTAATTCGTTCCAAAATTTTCAGTGTAAGTCGAAAACCGCGTAAGTCGAGGAATTTTTAATTCGATATACATATTTGATGTGTGAACTGTATGTATGTATGTATGTATTAATATTTTTGTATCAAGGGACATTTGAGAAAAATAAGAGTAAGTGTATAAATCTTCATGAAAGTAACATTTATTTGGTAATCGACATTGCTGAAATTTTAATGATCATGGTGAACTTGAAGATCGAGTACATAAAATTTGAAGTGGTCGCGTTGCCATGGTTATTTAGTGCTTAATATATTTTTGTCCCTATGTATGAACTGCACGTGCCAATAACGACGGAAATTGGCAGATTTTTTTTTTTAAATTCTCAACGCGTAAGTACGAATTCACGTAAGTCGAGGACTTACTGTATTTAATCAATGTTCAAATAGATCAAAGTGTTTATAAGTATGTTATGTCTCCATAGTATTTACATATAAATGTCATGCTCAATGGTAGGGCCGGTACGAGGGTGAGGCGAGCGAGGCACTTGCCCCAGATGAACGATGAAAACGATGAAAAATTCTATTACTTGAATGATATGAATTATGTATTTGTTGAAATAAATCATTAACGATTAATTTTTGAAACCCTGAGTCATCACACACGAAGATGTCAATCTATTATAAACACATATAATACATATCATATATATAAAGACGGTAATCTGTGTGTGTGTGTGTCCTAACTTTCGCCAAACATAATGAATGAATCGATAAAAATCGATAAATTCATTTTTCGACGAGACGACTTTGTCACGACTCGAACCGATCACCCCAAATAGCCTGAATATAGGTCTAAATTGAGCTAATGGTCACGAACATCACGCCAAATCCAATTCTTCATTTCGCCTTTTTTTTTTAAACATTAATTGAAATATTCCTTCTCGCCATATAAAAATACGTAATTTTAATAATTTCATTTAGCGAGGTTTTGACCCATTTTTTTTATATATTTATTTTTATCTAAATTTAAATTTAAATTTAAATTATTTATATTTTGACTCTAGGGCTTCGCCCTCGGTGCCCCCTGAGTCTTTGCTTTCTAAGGCTTCGCCCTTGGCGCCCCCTGAGCCTTTGACTTCTAGGGCTTCGCCCTCCACGCCCCCATGAGCGATTGCCGTTTAGGGCTTCGCCCCTCTGCGCCCCCATGAGCAATTGCTTATAAGGGCTTCGCCCCTTTGCGCCCCATGAGGCTGCGCCCCCTTCGGGGCCCCATAAGGCTGCGCCTCTGGCGGGGCCCCATGGAACTGTACCCCTTGCGCTCCCGCGGGGGTGAATCCATCGAATCGAAAAAAATCAAATCGGCGCCTATGAATCGAAAAAAAAAATATATAATCATGTGTTCGATGACGTCACCGATCTACGGACGACGAACCAAGGATACATACATACATACATACATATATACAAAGTCTCTTTCCAAATTATATATTAGATAAAAAAAAAACTACAAATTTACATGTAACCCAATTTATTGAATTATTAGTAATGAAATAGGTATAAATAGCCAGCAGTATGGCTTAATGGTAGCGTGTATGTTTGGTACCAAGCAGTGCCGGTTTTAGGGGAGGCTGGGTCGGGCGACGCCCAAGGGTGCCAAATTATTTGGGGCGCCGCTCGACGCACCAAAGGCGCTTTATAAATTTAAAATTAGAGCGCCAACGGCCCTACACAATTTTAGATTATAGTTCCAAAGGCACCTCTACTTCCTTAACAATTCCTTTTTGTATTATAATTAACGTTTTCCAGTGACAGCCACAATTTAAATCTTGTGCTATACGACGCTGCGAGATCTTCTGTAACATTGCATACTTTTTTTGATATTCTCCAAAGATTTTTTACACTATTTTCTACTTTAATATATTTATGGAAGATTCTAACTGATAACGTGTAATTATATTCCTTAAAAAATATCTTAGATTTGAACAGTTAAACGAAAATTCAAAGATGTGGGGGTTTTTGTATTTTGTAAACAATCTACCGGAAAGAGCCGATCTTCAAATTAAGCTCCCCGAGAATTTAAAATCTGATATTATTAGCAATGAAAAGTTATCAATTGAAAAGCCCTTCTTTCAAATAAAGTTCAAGGTAAAATGAATCCACTCATTGTAATAAATTTTATAAAACAGCATAATTTACAAGAATTATATCCAAACATTTGTGTTGCTATGCTTTTGCTGGCACTGCCTGAAACTGTAGCAAGGTCCTAAGCCCGGAAAAAGTAGGATGGTAATCCAATTTTTATAATTTTTTTCTAAGGGTATAAGAAACAATTGCCCAAGAGTGCCATTGGGTGTAAAGCCGGCACTGGCACCAAGTGATCAGTGGGTTCAATCCGCCATACTGTTGGTTAGATTTGGGCGTATTTATGACTCCAAATCGATTGTTTCTTATCAGAGTTAGCCAATTTTATCTGATTGTTGAAACGGTTCCTCAAAATTTGCAAAAATCATCTTTCCTGCTGTCACAAATCTTCTGTACTTATTGTGTGTATAATATGTAAAAATTATGTACAAAATCTAAATCCATAGATGTCTCAATGGATTAATTCTGTAATTAATTAATTAATTGTTATTTCGTGTTCTTCAATTTCTGGAAATACAGTGATTTGTGTGATAATAAAATGCCGCATTGTTTGGAATTAATTGTCCAGGAAGGCGCATTGGGATCTTCCTGTCAAGCCTTCCTAGTATATGTATATGTATGTAAAAATAAAAATAAAATAAAAAAATAAAAAGTAAGTACATATGTATATTATCTGTGTATGAATTTCATACACAAACAAGTCAATTCATATTAAAATAAAAAGAACGTTTAAAACAGAGAAAACAATCGGTTTCGGTCAGAACACATCAAAATACATATGTGAAATTCAATGATTTTATTTATGAATGAATTAATTATTTTTATAAAAAAAATTATTTTATTTATATTTACTTCAATGAAATTGGAGACTCTAATTGACGCATACCGTAATACTATTAATTAAAAAATAAATAAAAAGAAGTTGGATTCAGTTGATTTTTACGACTCCGAACTCCAATTCCGAAGTACATACTTTTCACAACACAAAACAATCGATTAGATGACCCTAGTTGAGTTCTTGAGTCTTTCAGACACTGAAAAAATGTATTATTAAATAATGCATTAAAAAAATCACAATATTTTTTATTTATTAGTGGGCTTAACTATTTTTTTTATATTTGTATATATGTAATATCACGTTATTAAATTACATTGGTGACTTGTTCACAAGACCCAATTAATATAAAAATGGAGTAAATTGACTGCAAACTCGGCTATTATGACTATCGGTTCTGTCGGTTAGCCCCACACTACATTCAAAACTAAAGAATACACTGACATAAAGACACACATACAGACACACACAGACAAACAGACACACGTGATCAGTGATCGATTCTGAGTTCGAATCAGTCAAAATATGTTACAAATATAATTGCAGTTGAGCACAAAATCTGCGACACAATACAGGCTATTGATACCATTTCGTGGGAACGGCAATCCGGCGTCAAAACGGGTCAGAGAATACAAATGGACTATGACTGTCATTGCTCATCCCACCATTGTTCATTACATAATGTTATTTTATGTTTATTCTTTATTGTTTTTGTAAAAATAATATTTTTAAAGAAATTTTCCCAGCACCGCAATCCCGTTATTCAGACTAGTTTCAGCACCAGGATTCACGGTACCAGAAAACACCGCGATCCCGGGATCCTGGTGCTTGGGATCCCGGGATTGGAAGCCTTACTATCAACTAATGAGGCTTTTGTTCACAACACATTAGACTCCAGGTAGATTGTTTTCTATTAGAGTTTGCCAATTTATCTGATTTTCATTAAAACGGTTCTGACAAATTGACAACTTATCCATTTTTTCGCAAATTTCGTGTTTTCAACATCTCGAATTACGCTGAATTATCGGTCAAAGACTTCTCTATGAATGTTGATTGATATTTGTATTTGCTTTCTATAATACTTACAATATTACTTTCTACAATACTTATAACATTGTACAATGTGTGACCATAGATATTTATTGTAAAAAATAATACAAATGAGTGCATACCTATAATATTAATAAATAACATGTAATTAATATTTTTGGCCACGGTGTCACAACAAAATCGCTTGGACGAATCCGCGCAGCGACAAAATAGTGTGGCAACAAAATAGCGCGGAAACAAAATCCCGCAACGCATATGTAATCAAATACAATTAAGAAAATAAATACAAAAACTAGTAATATAAATATTAAAAACAGGTCTAATTTATAAGAAAAATCCGATAAATTACAGTAATGATAAAATTAAAATTTAATTAACCGACAGCATGGCTCGATGATTGGGCTTTGATGCCTAGCACCGAGAGACGCTGGGTTCGATCCCGTGAGTTGAGCTCGATTGAAAAGAATTTATTCTGAGTATATCTATAATGCTGGTGGTCACACTTTGATATTTGTGACTCCAGGTCGATCGCTTCCTATCAGAGTTTGCCAATTTTTCTGATTTCATTGTTGAAACAGTTCCTCGATTAAATTGGCTAAATACCTTCATACCTACTATGTCACCCTATTTGAGTATGATTAATGTACAGTAAAATTTATGTACAAGTTGAAATTCATAGATTTCGAGTTTTCAGTGTCTCGTAATTCAGCGACTTGTAATAAAAATACTAAATTGTTTGTAATTGGACAGGAAGGCGCATTGGGGTTAACCTGTTAAGCCTTCCTGGTATATATGTATTTAAATGTATATAATAAAATAAAATAAGAATCGTTTCTTTATTTTGAAAGTGTACTTTTGTTTTGGTGCAGATCCTTCGATATTATTTTTAATTTAGCACATATATGTAATTATATAACATATAATTTCGAAAGAGACTTTTTATGTATGTAAGGTTTAAAGTTTTGTTGGGAGCATCGAAAACAAATCAAAGTTTCTATGACGACGACATCGATATCGTCGAATATTATTTTTTTTCGATTCAAATAAATTTAATAAAAAAACAAATTAATGTTTTCTATTAAATTGTTTTGCCATGTTTAAGCTGTTTTCAATATAGTTTGAATAAATTCAAAGGTATCAGTTCCTCAATAGCAACCACAGGTTGCAATATGGGAACTGGATATGGAAAATATTGTAAGTAATATTATTGGTGTCGATGGCCTCAATGAATCATTCTATAATAATAATAATAATAATAACTTTTTTATTCCAGACGAAAGGGAGAATAGTGCGATCCGCACTATTCTCCCTATAATAATATATAAATAATAAATACAATTGTATAGAATAATAATAATAATAATAATAACACTGAGCAACAAAAAAAAATATCAGAATGGAGACTAATTTATCTTTACTAAGTTTGACCCACTGAATTCAAGTCCGCATGATCGGGCGAGCGAGATGCCATGTAGTTCGGACTACATGCCATCTCGCTTTCACCAACGCTATCAGCGTAATAAATGTGTACATAACGAAAGTCTTTCTATCACAATTACCGCTCGAGTTAGTACTGTTACGTACACTCGGATTAGGCCGAGTAAGTGCAATCGGATTAGGCCGAGTAGCATTCCAGAGGCTGAGTGACCGTTATAATTGGTTTCGAGGATTATCTCCCCCAAATGTACTTAGCGGGGGTAGCAGAAAGTCGGTCGCAGTCCGGTAGAGTTCTCAGAATCCACAGCGATAGGGTGGGACACTTCCGTGGCACATCTAGTACGTGACCATAACAATAGGTAAACAAATCGGACGTTGAAGATGCCCTGAGAGACCTGCCCCTTATAAGGCGATATCAAGACATTCTGGACGGAGCACTGCCAGTGCGTGTATCTCCTTAATCACCAATAAATGCTGTGAAACGACTTTGGCCTTTTACTTGGATCCTCCACCCACCCCTACTGTACCTGTGAAAGGACAATTTTTTGTCAACGTGATCCTAAAATTGCTTTGATTTTGATTTTTAAATGCTTTTTATTATTACGAAATTATATTCACAATACATCTTGTAGTAATTTTAATAGCTACTGATCTACTGATCATTTACTATTTTATAATTTTAATTTAATTTGGTTAGTAATCATAGTATTATTATATATATATATAATAGGAAAAAGAGCTCAAAAACCTAAAATACATAATATTAATTAAAGACTTTCTAAAGCATCCTAAAATTGCATTTGAAAAAGGAATCTCAAAAACGAAGTCGAGCAATTTGCTTCCCGATTCATCGCCTGCTACGGAAAATTTCGTAGCAAGCAACTAATCTTCGCCAGTACGATGAAGAAGTTTGTCTCTCGAGGGGTTTCTAGTTAGTAGCGTCTCCAACTACACCATTTTTTTTCGTAAATATCCACCTTGATTTTCGTTACCAATTGTATGCATGTAAGTAGATTTAAAGTTTTCATACATTTTACATTAATTAAAGACTCCTAAAGTCGATGACCTAAAGCATCCTAAAATTGCATTTGAAAAGGGAATCTCAAAAACGAAGTCGAGCAATTTGCTTCCCGATTCATCGCCTGCTACGGAAAATTTCGTAGCAAGCAACTAATCTTCGCCAGTACGATGAAGAAGTTTGTCTCTCGAGGGGTTTCTAGTTAGTAGCGTCTCCAACTACACCATTTTTTTCCGTAAATATCCACTTTGATTTTCGTTACCAATTGTATGCATGTAAGTAGATTTAAAGTTTTCATACTGTTACGTACGCCGTGGATTGAGCGAATTGTACTTAGACCAACGGATATCTGTTATCGGATTAACTAAATGCATGCACTTACTTCCAAAGATTATATCTGGACTCTAAGTGCATTTAGGCTAAACAATGACCGTTATTAGTTATTTCTCAGAATCGGTACGGGAAGACCCAATGTCTTGGAAATACATATCCGAATACGTGACTATACAACAGGTAAACAGATTAGGCGTCCTGAGAGATCTACCCTTTATAAGGCGGTACGTAGGCGATATAATTCATTCTGGACTTAGCAGTGACACTGCGTGTATCTCCTTAATCATCAATAAATGCTGTGAAACGACTATTGGCCTTTTACTTGGATCCTCCACCCACCCCTACGCAACAATACATTTTATATTAATTAAAGACTCTCTAAAGTCGATGACCTAAAGCATCCTAAAATTGCATTTGAAAAAGGAATCTCAAAAACGAAGTCGAGCAATTTGCTTCCCGATTCATCGCCTGCTACGGAAAATGTCGTAGCAAGCAACTAATCTTCGCCAGTACGATGAAGAAGTTTGCCTCTCGAGGGGTTTCTAGTTAGTAGCGTGTCCAACTACACCATTTTTTCCGTAAATATCCACCTTGATTTTCGTTACCAATTGTATGCATGTAAGTAGATTTAAAGTTTTCATACATTTTATATTAATTAAAGACTCTCTAAAGTCGATGACCTAAAATTGCATTTGAAAAAGGAATCTCAAAAACGAAGTCGAGCAATTTGCTTCCCGATTCATCGCCTGCTACGGAAAATATCGTAGCAAGCAACTAATCTTCGCCAGTACGATGAAGAAGTTTGTCTCTCGAGGGGTTTCTAGTTAGTAGCGTGTCCAACTACACCATTTTTTTTCGTAAATATCCACCTTGATTTTCGTTACCAATTGTATGCATGTAAGTAGATGTAAAGTTTTCATACATTTTATATTAATTAAAGACTCTCTAAAGTCGATGACCTAAAATTGCATTTGAAAAAGGAATCTCAAAAACGAAGTCGAGCAATTTGCTTCCCGATTCATCGCCTGCTACGGAAAATTTCGTAGCAAGCAACTAATCTTCGCCAGTACGATGAAGAAGTTTGTCTCTCGAGGGGTTTCTAGTTAGTAGCGTCTCCAACTACACCATTTTTTTCCGTAAATATCCACCTTGATTTTCGTTACCAATTGTATGCATGTAAGTAGATGTAAAGTTTTCATACATTTTATATTAATTAAAGACTCTCTAAAGTCGATGACCTAAAATTGCATTTGAAAAAGGAATCTCAAAAACGAAGTCGAGCAATTTGCTTCCCGATTCATCGCCTGCTACGGAAAATGTCGTAGCAAGCAACTAATCTTCGCCAGTACGATGAAGAAGTTTGTCTCTCGAGGGGTTTCTAGTTAGTAGCGTCTCCAACTATACCATTTTTTCCGTAAATATCAACCTTGATTTTTGTTACCAATTGTATGCATGTATGTATGTAGTTTTAAAGTTTTCATACATTTTCCTACCTTATAAAGAAAATGTACATCTGAAAGCTAACAAACAGACCCTTCAGTCTGTCCTACTTGAGTGGTATGTCGCAACCCGCTTGGCTTGGAGGGCGGTAGGGGCCCTAAAGAGAATACTCCCAGAGGGGCGAGAGGTGAGGGGGTTATTTCGGTGGGAGGAAGAGGGGGTTTTCGACTTGACTACCTCTAGGTCCCTTGTCCGGCTGCGCCAGTAGCCCGCTCCAAAGCCCGCCGCGCCGGTCTCCTCTGCCCGCCCGCTCCCCGCCCACCCACCGCCCATTACCATGCCTGGACTAGGAGACCCTTCCGCCTTCGCCAAGGACTTCTTGGCCGGTGGCATCTCAGCCGCCGTATCCAAGACCGTCGTCGCCCCCATCGAAAGGGTGAAGCTGCTTCTGCAGGTCCAACACATCTCCAAGCAGATCGCAGCCGATCAACGCTACAAAGGTACAAAAATCAACCACAATCACACCACAAAACACCCAATAGTTCCAATCAGTGACAAATTTGCATACTGTAAAAATGCAGCGATCATCAAATAAACTTAATTTCTGACATTTTCACCGTCAAATCATCCACCTTCCCTTGACCAAAGTGCATTTCCCCGAAAACTACACATGTAACATGCATTTCAAACGGTAGTGAAAATTTTCAATTTTGCAACCAGTGCTCTTATGCAATGTGTGTAAAATTAAATTTTCATGTACGAATTTTTTAACATTTATTTTTTTTTTAATATAAAAAGTGAAATTAAATACATTTCATAATCCTAGTATGGAAATTTAAACTTTAATAAAACAAAACAGAAATAGATTTGGTCATTCAATATACATATGTATGTACATATATACATACACATCTAATGTAGTGTATATTTGCAATGTATATTTGAAATGTTGAAAATGAAGATTGCATAACTTACTACTGTAGTCCACGATAAAGAAAAACTCTTCAAAATTCAACAATATATTACATACATATAATCAATGTACGTATGGGTTTTAAAAACCTAATTGAAAAATTGCGCTTTTACATAACGATATACATATTACACCTAACTTATATAAAACGCTTGCTCGTGCACGACCATGACCCACGTGTCTACATAGAACATTGTTAAACTCTGCTCTCGTTCATTTGTGACACAAATGCAACCGATGCAGACGGTTTATTTCAGCGGCATAATATATTTAGAGTGCAGTGAATTCACTTTGCAGTCGAGTGGGCGAAATTTTATCTGCAGTGATGCTTACGTAAGACTATTCACGTGAGCTCGATTTTCGCTCGTGCATTCGCTACGTTTCTATGTATGTATGTCCTTACGTAACGGGTCGATCGAACTGAATAAAACTGGGTTACACGAAACTGGGGCGATTGTGCCCCTCATCTAGGGCAAGGCCCCTGCACTTCCGTTTCCCTTCGATTATAATTTCCCGCCTTTTCTAGTGTTTCTGACGTCACAGCTTTCGAATCAAGTTTTTCTCATACATTTTCATTGCATAGAAATCGAACCACCAGTTTGTAGAAAGAAATTTACAAACCCCACTTTTTAAAATAGCGTCAGTATTTCCATGCAGAAAGTGGCTGTTCCACCTTTTTATAATTGAAGATTGAAAATTGCGTTTTATACATGTTCCATGCTTGTTTTGTATTAAGAGATACATGAGAATCAATATAGGATTGAGGACGGCTTTACATGATGCAAGTGATGAAGCAAGTTGACCTTACTTGTATAATACACACATGTTATCTATGCTATATATATATAGCACGTGAAATTGCTTGCCATCTTGCCATTTGTTGCAAAGTCGTTCAAATGTTAACCATCAACTCATCCTCTTTGCATTTTACCATATCTGCAATTAGAAAGTTTGCCAATTAGATTTTTAGGTTATATAATGAATTATAAAATGGACGATTTGTCTCAATTTTGTATCACTTTTCAATATTAGAAACAGTAGTGAGAATATATCATACGTATGAATGTTTTTATATAATAAATCCATAGATGTATTATATAAAAAATTTAATTGAATAATACGTTACTTTTCAATTAGTTTCACATACGCCGGTTTGGTTTTCGGCAAAGCTCTAAATCATTTAATATCATTCTTCATTGTTGTAATGATTCCTGTTTCCAAGCTAGTGGTTCAATAATAATGCATCTATTTTCTAAAGATGACAATGTAAGGTATAATAGTTCAAGGACTTGTGTATGTATATGAGCCGTTTTATTTGAGAGTGTCAAAAGTCCACGTTTCTTCATTTCAAGAAATATTTCGCAAAACATTATTTTTAATGTTTTGCGAAATATTTTTAACTATTTTTAAAAATCTGGTGGCCTATAATACGTTTATTCTGCTTTTCCGAGATTCTGGATATATTGAATTAAAATAAGTGATTTTAATTTACTTTAATTTGTGAATTAAGTCAAACAGAAGTAGTGTTTTTGGAACTTAAAATTGGACTTTCGCCTCTTTCAAATATAACGGTTCATATGTATAAGAAATACGGGTCTGCCTCACGGGCCCGAATGTGAAACGCCCGAAAACGCAAATATCGGAAGGCAAAGATTGAAAATCGAAAGATCTTAAGTCGAAAGATAAAAACAGGGTGCATGGTAAACGGTACATACTCACTTCATTTGCGCGAGCAGGATACAACAGGAAGAAGGGGAACAGGCTATTCTGCGTATTCTGCGCGCGCGCATTGATACGGGAGGAAAAGCCTGTTCCTCTTGTTTCTGTTGTATCCTGCTCGCGCAAATTAAGTGAGTACGTACATGAGTATGTACCGTTTACCTTGCACCCTTTTTTTTTGATCTTTCGACTTAAGGTCTTTCGATTTTCGATCTTTGTCTTCCGATATCTACGTTTTCGGGCGATTCACATTCGGGCCCGTCACGGAGAAGTACATACATAATTTGCATCTAATTTTCTATCAAATGAAACTGATGATGAAATTCATATGTAGTGTAATTTCAAAATGAAACTGCCCATTTTTGTTAATACACACTTCACATACATACATTAATTGTTGATTTGAAATAGCGTAATTATTCTGGAATACAATTCGAAGCTGAGACGTTTAATCACAATCGAACATTCAAAGCCTTTATTTTAACCAGGTATCATAATATGTATTTCCAAATTAACAACCACTTTCATACAAATAGCAAATAATGAACACTGATTTTTTTTAATAATTTTTCAAATCATAAATTTCACTACATTTATATTTTAGCTTTCAAACAATTTTTTTATTTTAATTTTCAACATTGTATTCAAATGTGAAATGCTTGCGACAATATAATATTCTATGTACTTGTGCTGTTTAATATTAATTTTTAATATGATTGCATTGCGAAATTGTATTTAAAATGACATCAAAATTGACATGTACTACATATGTAAGTAATATGCATACAGGTAGCGTGCCGTGGAGATATCCCCGTTTTTAGCGCACAGCCTCACTTGCGTGTACTCGAGTAGAATACAAAGGGACTCGGTATGACGTCACCTGGTCCCCTTGTATCCTGCTCGCGCATATGTACATAAGTAGGGCTGGGTGATAAAATCGTGGAGATTTCCACGATACGCCACTGATGCATACATATTAATATACATATGTACAAATATGTTTATTCAAATTTTTCAGTTATGTATTATATTCTTGCAATAGCGTAAGCATCCATGGTATTTTTTTCAAATATTATGATGCAGTTAATTAATATATTATTTTCAATATTGGCAATCTTTCGCGTACAGATACAAATCGGAAAATAAATTTTATACTCATTGCAAATGCTTTATATTGGTGAATGATTTTTATTTATTTTGCAAAAGAGATCTAAAAATAATGATTTTATAATACACAACTGAATAATTGGAAATGATTAGTGAGTAGTCTAATTTTCAACCGTTACATTTAAATGTAACTTGTAGTCGTCAATAAATATGACACTGAATAAAATAACAATTTTTGTTTGGTTCCCATCTTTCATTAAAGAATAGAAGTTCTCTCTTGGAAATTTGGAAATCAAATAATAGAAGTAACTCTAGCTAACCGGTTAATTGTCACTCGTGAAATATTTGATCTTTACCTGTAGGCCATCAATTTTTAAATTAGTAAAGCATGCAAAAAAAAAATTATTTGATTTGACGTAATTTGAGGCTCCCAAGAGGTTTGCCCACCTTGCATGCATATTCGTGGCACGGGTCTACTACATTTCACCGACCCTCGTTTTATCGAGTTAATTGATGTATGTATTTATCTCGTCGTCGCGTTTGTACATTTACAAAAATGATTTAAATGAAATACTTATTTTACGATTTAAACATTAACTATTAAGAAAATATAGTAAGAAACGCTTTTTTTTTACATTTTACAGATGTATTATTGGCTTAAAAATCTATGAATAATCACAAAATGTATCGTATATTAAAAATATTAAATATTATACATGTATGTATATATACAAAAAATCATTTTTGGATACAATATACAAACTCCTGTTCAAGAAGACGAAACGTCGAAAAAACGAGTGTCGAGAAATTTTAAGTCAAAGATCGGCGTTGGGACAATGCTTTTCGTAAAAAAAAGAGGTTCACTATTAAATTCAACCATGTTTTTTTGTTCTCTTGCTTTGAACATCAATGGAGCGGTATATTGTTATTTAAAAAGCACCAACCCAAATTCTAAGTCTAGTGATAGTGCACGGAAGTTTACGGACGTTCCAGATTTCTCGGTATTATTGATTTACTGGCAGCCCTGATGATATATGTTACATTTTTGTTTAAAGAATTCTGAAAAACTCAAGTAATTGATTTTTTTTTTTTTGTAACCAAGTTCCTCCATAGATAATGCATGTAAAATCATTTTTTTAAGTTAAATATTGTATTGAAAAATCAATGCAACTCGCCCGTGAGGCGTACAAACGGTTAAACCAAACAATATTTTAAGTGCTAGCACTTTTTGATAATTTTCGAAATTCTAACTATGTATGTAACGGGAATGGGTGATTTTTTAAAATTATTTATTGGGGTCTGCAACCGTGTTCTCTATTTATGATATTACGATATTTTAGAATTGTAAAACAATACACAGTACACACTGGTCAGTGTTTCAAAAATGTATAATAAAAGGGTACGTATCATTGATTGTTGTGTTTTGAGTTTTGTACACATCGTGGTGCAGACGATAGTGTGATCCGAGTTCTCACCATGGTGTTCTTTTTACAGGTATCGTCGATGCCTTTGTTCGTATCCCCAAAGAACAAGGTTTCCTCTCGTTCTGGCGCGGTAACCTCGCCAACGTCATTAGGTACTTCCCCACCCAGGCCCTCAACTTCGCCTTCAAGGACAAGTACAAGCAAGTCTTCTTGGGTGGTGTAGACAAGAACACCCAATTCTGGAGGTACTTCGCTGGCAACTTGGCTTCGGGCGGTGCTGCCGGTGCCACATCCCTCTGTTTTGTCTACCCCCTCGACTTCGCGAGAACAAGGCAAGTTACAATTTACGTATACTTAAAAAATATTAATTGTACACACTATGCATAATCGCGCGTTTCATCGTTGACATTGTTTGCGTTGCTTCTGAAAATTGTCTGTCCGGCGCATATGTAGGCGGTGGTAGTCTATGAAAAAACTTAAGAGATTATTCTTGTCTACAGGTTGGCAGCTGACGTAGGAAAAGCGGGCGGAGAACGTGAATTCAGCGGTCTCGGAAACTGCTTGACCAAGATCTTCAAATCAGATGGCCTCGGTGGGTTGTACCGTGGCTTCGGAGTATCAGTCCAGGGTATCATCATCTACAGGGCTGCCTATTTCGGCTTCTATGATACAGCTCGTGGAATGTTGCCTGACCCCAAGAACACTCCTCTCGTCATCAGCTGGGCTATCGCTCAAGTAAGTTTCACAGTCTTTTTAGAAGAGGTTTCTCTAGTTTTCATCGTTTCACAGTTCGCTTAGTGTAGCCTATTGACGTGGAGATTTGTCATCAGACAGGTCTGTTGATCTCTTTCACTGCAAAATCTAAGAAGTCTGTCAATCTTTCGTTTCTATCAATTTGATTTCTCATCAAATAACTACTTGTCTGTCAACTTAAAAGACTTTTATTCACAAAACTTCCTTTTCAATTAATGATTACGATCAAATATTTAGAAAAGATTATCAAGTTTACTACAGTCACTCAAGTTTTTTTTTTATAAAAATACTACTTTGTTCCCAAAATTGCATTCGAAATCACAAAACTTCATCTATTGTTACTACGTACATACTACATATGTACATAAAGTAAAAAGATCTGAGTAACAAAATTGAAAAATTTATCTCTCACTACGACAAATTAAGTTTTCAATTAATAAGTAGTCAAAATTAATATATTCATATACATATGATTGAGTTCAGTCTTTGTGAGCTTTATTTTATGACGAAATCACGCTGTGATCACAAATGTTTTCTGATAAGGTTTGAGAGAAACTTTAGATTACTAAAGACAAGGAGTCAAGCGCATTTGATTGCTTAGGTAATTCGATGCACTTACATATTTGTATATATGTATACACGTAAAATGTATGAAACCATTCCTGATCTCAGTTGTCAGTTGAAACAAAAATGATGCTTGTGTTAGTTTCGTATTGTCTTCTGAATAGTTAGATTTATAAAATGAGTGCAGTATTAAAAAGCATCCTTTTTTTAAAGCTTTTTATTAATGTTAAAAGTAAATTATCAAAATAAAACTAAAAGAAATCTTAAATATTAAGCCGTCGAAGTATTAGTGAATATTTAAAAATCAAGATATTCTAGCGGTAAAAAATATGCTGAAATGCATGAGATCTGTATATGTATGTATCATACATAGACAAATGGACCATGAGTGTGTTCCACGCTCTACCAAATTAGCTGTGCGGACTGCTGTAGCTAACTATCAATTTCACCGGCTAAGATAAAACCAATAAGAAGTTTTAGTGTGTCAAAATAGCATTTTAAATTCTGGAATTAGTTCAAATGTCTCCGAACTGATACATATGTACAAGCACGCATTCGAATATGTTTTATTTTAATTAACGAAAAGGTTATGATAATTTTATCATTGGAAACGACGCAAAATTCCATAGACTGTAATTTATTATACATGCGTATATCTATTTAACAAATTTAACTACAAGCTGCTTTTAAAAAACTTTGAATTTCGAAAAATTTACTTTGCCCATCTCTTTGATGACGAAAATTACAGTGATGAAGTGATTCGAACGGTCGCAAGGTCTTTGGACTTTCGCAAGATAACTTAAAATTAAATACCCACAGACGCATGCCGAAAAAAGAAACTTCTAAATGCATTCATTTTTAGAATAGAAGCCGTGTGCCAAAATCTATCAGGATTGTTATACAACCGACGATTTAGATTTGGACGACCTTAACTTAAATCGACCCTCCAGCTTAATTTAGTTTCAATTTAATTTGACCTCTCGTGGGGATCATTCGTACATATCTACATACATATATGTATGTATATGTACAGACCAGTTGAGAAATTAGATAGTTGAATTTGACAAAATCAATTTTTGTTTGACCAAAGGCCAAAGTTGAAATATTCATCTCAAAGATGTTTCACAGAGGATTTCAAGCTGTAGATCTCACTGGAGATTTCTTTGCTGATAAATTTACGGACATTTTCATATACATATGGATGTATTTATAATGATACTACTGAAAACGACAGTGCGTCACTTTCAAATAAGTTTTTGGAGGGGGGGCGGGGGTGTTAACTCAAATTTTGATAGAATATTGTAGTATCAATAGAAACATGTATATTTATTTGCAAATATTTAATAAAATTGGTAATAGCCGGGCCACACCGGGCGAGAATTTTGGTGGATGACTTTGCCGCGCCACCAGATCAAATGTATGCAGTTGTATGGAGCACGCCACACCGAGCAACTTAGTGGTTGCCAGAGCCATAAAATCACCCGACCAGTGAGATCAGTTGCCGACATTCGATCTGGTCACGGTGATTTAGCCCTCAAAATCCCTCTAAATCTATAGCGTTGTATTGAAGGGTGCCACACTCGGTGATTAGTCGCCGGCGACTACATAGTGAAAAAACTAAGAACACGTATCGTCATGTATTTAAAACTCTCAGTGAGCGAATTCTCAGTCACTTGTGGTTACCCGAGTTGAGTAACCACAAGTTTCCGCAAAGATGCACTAAAGATGCACTAAGTAGTGCCGTTTTTAGAAGTCATAAATTTCTAAGACGCTCAAAAAGAACGTAAGCAATAGAATTCCACAAAAAAAAAGGTTAACACCCTCGGATGACATCCAAATGGCTTGATGCCTTTTTATGGAATTCTATTGCGTTAGTTCTCTTTGCGCATATTTGAAAGTTTGGATGTCTCGAGAATGCAACTATGTATTTCGAGTGCATTTTTCCGGTCACCACAAGTAACAACGTTTGGGCAACAAGGTCACCGACAAAGTTGCTTGCAAGTCACCCAGTGTGTGTGATTTCACTTTACTATGAAGACATCGGCAACTAATCACCGAGTGTGGCACCCCTCAATACAAAGCTATACATTTTGGAGCATCGCACCAGTCACTGTGACTGTGACCAGACCCAACGCCGGCAACCGATCTCGCTGATCGGGCGATTTCATAGCAAGATTTATAGAATTATAGATGATTAAATTATTTGAGCAACCAGTGAGCTACCTGGTGTGGCATGCTCCATATAACTGCATACATTTGATCTGGTCGTACAACAAAGTAAAAAAATAGGTCGAATATTGAATATGGAACTGCATATGCCCAATGGTTTTTCTTGTTGCAGAGAGATAATGAATTAATGCAATATTTTGAAAATTTTCACAGGACATTTGACTTACAAATGCATTTTTTTTTTGTATTTCAGTGCGTAACAACAGTAGCCGGTATCGTGTCATATCCATTCGACACAGTCAGAAGGCGTATGATGATGCAGTCAGGTCGCGCCAAGAGCGAAATCATCTACAAGAACACCATTCACTGCTGGGGAACGATCGCCAAGACTGAAGGACCAAAGGCCTTCTTCAAGGGTGCCTTCTCGAACGTCCTCAGAGGCACCGGTGGTGCATTCGTGCTCGTCCTCTACGACGAAATCAAGAAAGTCTTGTAAGCTGCCATACCGATACCGACCAACGAGTCCGTGTCGAAGGCACAACTTCTATCCATGTTATCCTCAACGGCCCACCCGGTTGTCCGTTTTCGACGTAGTGTTTATTAACAATATGCTAGGTTTAAATTGGTGTTGTCTGATAGTCTGAATGAGTGATGGCGGCCAGCGGAAGCGAGCCGCAAGATTGAATCCCCCCCGGAAATGTAGTGCGCCACAACATCGTCAAACGTAGCGCACATGCAAATATTCGATTATACCAAAAAAAATTAATACAACCCAATATATATATATATATATATATATATAATATATAAAATATATATATATATATATATATATATATATATATATATATACATACAAACATATTTATCCCTAAATTATTAAGCACACTGCTGACAATGTGTATGTGTGAAAAGTATATGAAAATAGAAATGAAAATCCCGTAGGGTTACTAAATAATCCTATTATTTCCCCGATGTACAAAACAATCCAAAAATCATACGATCAAAGACTTATTGTTATTTATTGTTACAATGTATATTTATTTATGTACAGTATCTATTTTTATTTGGTTTCGATTTATTTTAATTTGAATTAAATATGCAAAAAATATCGAAGTATAAGCGAATGTTATCGAAAATAAAGAAACACACAATTAATATGCAGCGTTTTATTTATAATACTTGTTCAGTTCCATTTGAGTCGTTTCATAACGAACTACCGAAAAAACATTTCTTTCTTTTCAGGAAATCATACACATACAATGGGTCTACCTCACGGGCCCGAAAGTGAAACGCCCGAAAACGCAAATATCGGAAGGCAAAGATCGAAAATCGAAAGATCTTAAATCGAAAGACAAAAAAAAGGGTACATGGTAAACGGTACATACTCACTTAATTTGCGCGAGCAGGATACATCAGGAACAAGAGGAACAGGCTTTTCCTCCCGTATTAATGTGCGCGCGCAGAATACGGGAGGAAAAGCCTGTTCCTCTTGTTCCTGTTGTATTCTGCTCGCGCAAATTAAGTGAGTATGTACGTGAGTATATACTGTTTACCATGCACACTTTTTTTTGATCTTTCGACTTAAGATCTTTCGATTTTCGATCTTTGCCTTCCGATATTTGCGTATTCGGGCGTTTCACATTCAGGCTCGTGACGGAGACCGACATACAATATATGTATGTAAGTTAAGAACACCGTGAGATATACCAAATTTGTGGATTTTAAATTCAATAACTGGATTATCTGCTTTATCTGGCTTTGTTTGACACGAAGCCATTCCAAGACCCATCTACAGCTAAGTTACATATGATAGATGAGATGTGCATCATGTACATCAGTGACGGCTCGTCCATATGGGCTGCAGGACTGCAGCCTCCTAGTACAGTCAGATGAATGCTATTTTTGTCATCCAAATGAACTGCGGGCTGCAGACCTCCCAGTATAGTACATATGCTTGCTCTTTTTGTTTTCATCTGATCACTGGTATGGTCAAAGAGCTACTACAGCTCTAATCTCAACACTAATCTCTGTAGCCCCCCCCCCCCCCCCCGCTATGAACACTCACGAGCCGATACTGATGTACCAGTGGCGGCTCATTCATATAGGCTGCAGCCTCCCAATATAATACACATGCATGCTATTTTTGTCGTCCATATGGGCTGTGGGGCTGCTGATCACAGAATGGGCGAAAACATACAGCGATGAACGGCACACCGTGTGCATGGCTCCTCGCCGTGGGTGATCTCCTACATTTCTTCAAATATGGGATACACCCGGATAAGGTAACCGTTCAACTTAAAAGTTGCTTTCAAGGAATGCAGTTATTGAAAAACTATTTCAGTTTTCTTGAACCTCGCAATATTATGAATTCATCAGAAGAAAATTGTTTAAAATTAAGGAAAAAACATCCAAAAGTTTTCGCAGATCAATTTGACAGTTCATTCAAGTAATTTAATTATTGAAAAACGATTTCACTGAAAAGGTGACCATAAAAAAATTTTCACAATTACTTATCACAAAAAGAGGTTTGTAAAAATACGGTTGTTTAGAAAGTGAATTTTTAGAAGTTTGTTATTTTTCACTTAGCCAATACAGTGGCGAGTGTTGAAAGATCTTTCAGTAAATTAAAAATGATTAAGAACCACAAAAGAATCTCTATCGGACAATCAAGGCAATATAATCTTGCATTGATTGCCATTGAACATAGCTTGTTGGCCATTGAACATAAGCAAGCGGCAAAATTAGAAGTTAAAAATTTAATTAGTGATTTCGTGAATATGAAAGCAAAAAAGAAAAAAAATTTAAATTGTTGAGCTTATTTTTAAATTATTTTATTATTTTTTCTATTATATGAATATTTATTATTTCAAATATGTACATGAATTTATTTCATTTCGTATTTAAAAAAAAATATCAAGAGTTCCTTACGTAATTTTTGCATCAGGGCCCAAAATTTCTAGCTACGCCACTGCACTAGTTGTGGTAAGAAGTAAGAACACACTCAAAAGTACGGCACGGCACGCTTAGGTTAGATTCCAGCTGTCTTCATGTCATTGTTAATTCGTACGATCTTATTGTGTCGACATGTTTCGCCTACATTTTTTTAAATATGGAAATAACCGTTATCAATCATTGTCAAACCTATGTCAATACAAGGATAAAATATCACCGAAAACATTCCGGGGGTGAGTTTTGGAAAGGAATCCAATGGTACAGACAGTACAGGTGAAGTGCGAAAATAATTGCCGAAATTTACTGAACTTGAACTTATATAACCCTTCCCCTCCTCCACTCTCCGCCTTAGCCAATATTGATTTTTCAAAAAAAATTTAGTTATTGAAATATTTTGTGAAAATAAGCTTTTTTTAATAAATTTATAATTTTTATAATGTAAGGAAAAATAAGCGCTACAAGCGATATATATATTATTTTTTGAAAAATGTTTCAAAAAAAAATCATTAGCGATAAGACTAACCCATAGAAAAAGAACAATTGTCTTCTTTATATGAAACACTGACTAATCGATATTACAGTACACTCTCGATTATCCGGGCTAGTGCTGGGAGGAAGGGCTCGAATAATTGAAAAACACGGATAATTCGAATCATCAAATTTTGACTTGGTTTCGAATATAATATCATATTTACAATACAAATTTTTGTTTCATAATTTTAATACTCATTATTTATTAAGAAAAACGCTTATAGTTAATCAGATAAGTGGTCGTTAGTAGTTAGTACTTGTGTTGCCAAAATATTAAAAAAATTCTAGTCAACCAGCTATGTAGATGAAGCATTGAAGCTATCTTCTAATCCTAATTTCTCATAGAAAAACTTGGCTGTTTCCATAAAAATTTGACCGCTAATTGGCATTCCTTCTGCTCGTTTTTAATTAAACCATATGAGCATAGTTGCGTTCAAATCTTCGTATGTTGACATTTTCATGCTTTTTCGTTTCGAAGGACCTGCAGAACTATTACAATCTCTCGCGAACGTTTCTAACTTATTTTTTATTATCTCTTTATTAATTAGATTTACAAACAGGTATGTAAATCTAATTAATAAAGAGATAATAATTTGGAAAGAGACTTTGTATTAAGGCTTCCAACCCCGAGATCCCGGGCACCGGGATCCCGGTGTTTTCTGGTACCGTGAATCCCGGTGCTGAAACTAGTCTGAATACCGGGATTACGGTGCTCGCAAAATTTCTTTAAAAATATTATTTTTACAAAAATAATAAAGAAAAAACAGAAAACAACATTATATAATGAAAAATGGTGGGATGAGCAATGACAGTCATAGTCCATTTGTTTTCTCTGACCATTTTGACGCCGGCTTGCCGTTCCCACGAAATGGTATCAACGGCCTGTATTGTGTCGCAGATTTTGTGGTCAACTGCAATGATATTTGTAGCATATTTTGACTGATTCGAACTCAGAATCGATCACTGATCACGTTTTCACGCGTGTCTTTGTGTCTGTGCGAGTGTCTGTATGTGTGTCTATACGTCAGTGTATTTTGGTGATTTTTTGAACACCGTTCGTCCTATCGAACTGAAACTTAGTATCGGTTACTGAAATTATTATCGATACGACGTATTTTTTTTCAAATTTTCAAGTTGACCGGGAATGGTACCTCCCATTATACATACATAGGTGTTCTCTTTTTTACTAGCCTCTTTTCAGCTTGCTTTCGATTTTTTCGTCTGACAATATTTGGGTTCTTATCCACATTCTTTTGTTTCGATGAATAATTACTAGACGGTACAAACTATTTGTAAAAAACGAATCAATGAAGGATGTCTTTTATTTAATCTTAGAAATCTATAAATGGATGCGAGCCGAAAATTTAAAGAATGTAGCCAAACTCTCAAAACACTAACGCCAATATGAGGAGTATTTTTTGCGTGAAACATCGGGAGAGTTTGCAAAATTGCAATTGAACGGTTTTGAAATATGAAAATATGCAATTAAACATTTTTTTCCTTTTTTTTTGTTATACATTTGAAATCCCGGTGCTAGCACCAGGATCCCGGGATCGGAAATTCCCAGCACCGCAATCCCGGTGCTGAAGTAACCTTCCAGGATTGGAAGCACTACTTCGTATGTATCCTTGGTTCGTTCGTTCGTTCGTTCGTCCGTAGATTGGTGACGTCATCGATAAATGATTTGATTTATTTTTTTTCGATTCATAGACGCTGATTCGATTTTTCGGGCAAAGCCTTAAACGGCAGTTGCTCAGGGGGGCACAGAGGGGCGAAGCCCTAAACGGAAATTGCTCAGGGGGGTGCAGAGGGGCAAAGCCCTAAACGGCAATAGCTCAGGGGGCGAAGAGGGGTGAAGCCCTAAACGACAATCAAATATATAATTTGGAAAGAGACTTTGTATATTTGTTTGTATCCTTCGTTCGTCCGTAGATCCGTGACGTCATCGAACAAATGATTCGATTTTTTTTTTCGTTTCATAGGCACCGATTCGATTTTTTTCGATTCAATGGATTCAAAGTCCCCGCAGGGGGCGCAAGGGGCGCAGCCTTATGTAGCTTAGCCGCATGGGGCTCCGAAGGGGGCGCAGGGGGGCGCAGCCTCATGGGGCGCAGCCGTCATCGAACAAATGATTCGATTTTTTTTTTCGATTCATAGGTGCCGATTTGATTTATTTTTTAAAGGGAAAAGGCTCAGGGGGGCGCTGAGGGCAAAGCCCTAGAAGGAAAAGTCTCAGAGCGGCGCCGAGGGCAAAGCCCTAGGAGGCAAAAGAAAATTTTGAATCGAAACAATATCGAATCGTCGTCATAGAAATTTTGATTCGTTTTCGATGTTACCAACCAACATTACATACTTACAAAGTCTCTTTCGAAATTATATATTAGACTAGTTGTTTTACCCGGCTTCGCTCAGTCTTTGTAATATAAACAACTTAAACATGGCGAATCTAGTAGTAAGTATTCATTTGTTTTTTTATTAAATGTATTTGAATCGGAAAAAAAATATATCGAATCGTCGTCATAGAAATTTTGATTCAATTGAATTTTGAATTTTGATGAAAGGTGATAGACTTAGAAATGAAACTTGAAGTGATAAAACAATATGATAGTGGTAAAAAAGTGACGTACTTGGCAAATAATTTGAAATTGTCACATTCAACGATCTCCACTATTTTAAAAGATAAAGAAAAAATTCGTAAAGCCGTTAAAGGGTCTTTGTCAATGAAATCTACAATAATAAATAAAAAAATTCGGGTGTGACCAACCCATGACTTTATCTATGTATTTGAGGAATATAAGAAGGTTACAAAACAAAATTCGATATTGAACTAATAACTATGATAGCGATACAAATTGAGCGCAAATATATGCAAATACTTGCACAAGACAAAATTTCTACTTCCGGTTGGCGGATTTTGTTCAAACTTTTTTAATTATTTAAAATCAGTATAATTATTATACACATTTAATATCAAGATGATAAAAATAATTTAAAAGGTCAAAATAAAATAATGAAAAAATAATGAAATATTGTTTTTAAAAAAAATACTACTTCCGGTTTACAAATTCTGACTAAAACGTTACCAAATCTACATAAACAACACAAATATAAATTTTCAGCTTAATACGTTTAGGAGTGTGGACAGGATCCAGGCGACAACATTTTTGACCTTTCTATTAGGAGAAAATCCCACTTCCGGTTCATTAAATTTGATGGTTTTATTTTTTATTTTTACTTAAAATCACTATCTTTATTATACACAATAAATATCAAGACGCTTAAAATAATTTAAAAGGTCAAAATAAAATAATGAAAAAATAATGAAATATTGTTTTTAAAAAAAATACTACTTCCGGTTTACGAATTCTGACTAAAACGTTACCAAATCTATGTTAGTACATAAACAACACAAATATAAATTTTCAGCTTAATACGTTTAGGAGTGTGGACAGGATCCAGGCGACAACATTTTTGACCTTTCTATTAGGAGAAAATCCCACTTCCGGTTCATTAAATTTGATGGTTTTATTTTTTATTTTTACTTAAAATCACTATCTTTATTATACACAATAAATATCAAGACGCTTAAAATAATTTAAAAGGTCAAAATAAAATAATGAAAAAATAATGAAATATTGTTTTTAAAAAAAATACTACTTCCGGCTTACGAATTCTGACCAAAACGTTACCAAATCTAAGTTAGTACATAAACAACACAAATATAAATTTTCAGCTTAATACGTTTAGGAGTGTGGACAGGATCCAGGCGACAACATTTTTGACCTTTCTATTAGGAGAAAATCCCACTTCCGGTTCATTAAATTTGATGGTTTTATTTTTTATTTTTACTTAAAATCACTATCTTTATTATACACAATAAATATCAAGACGCTTAAAATAATTTAAAAGGTCAAAATAAAATAATGAAAAAATAATGAAATATTGTTTTTAAAAAAAATACTACTTCCGGCTTACGAATTCTGACCAAAACGTTACCAAATCTAAGTTAGTACATAAACAACACAAATATAAATTTTCAGCTTAATACGATCAGGGGTGTGGACAGGATCCAGGCGACAACATTTTTGACCTTCCTTCCGGATGCTTCCGGAAGGGAAAAATCCCACTTCCGGTTTATTAAATTTAGTGATTTTTTTTTATTTTAATCACATTGATACATGAATTATACTTGAATTTTTTCGTGAAGACCACACATGTTTAAGGGGTCGAAAAAAATAGTGGAAGACAAATCGAACAAGAGTAAACTGCCACTTCCGGTCGACGGACGCTTGCCAAATTTTATACATAGCTTGGTATTGAGCTTAAACTGATCGATATGAAATTTCAGTTCGATAAATCAAAAGGCTTTTGAGAAAAACATAAAAAACCTCGATTCTCTAGAGTAAAAGTACTACTTCCGGTTCAGATAAAAATATTTAAAAAATATAAAATTATAAAAATTATTATTTCTAGTATATGTAAAAAAAAATCAATTCGATTCAGTTAGTAGTTTGGGAGGAAATCGAATTCAAAAACTTAAAAAAAAGAGGACACCTATAAGGAGAGGTACCATTTCCGGTCAACTTAAAAATTTGAAAAAAATTTACGTAGTGTCAATAAGAATTTCAGTAACCGATACAAAGTTTCAGTTCGATAGGACTAACGGTGTTGAAAAAAATCCCCAAAGTACACAGACACACACACAGACACACACACACACATTTTTTCTAGATCATGAAAACGTGATCAGTAATCGATTCTGAGTTCGAATCAGTCAAAATCTCGAGTTCGAATTTTCGCATGATCACAAAACTTCATCTATTGTTACTACGTACATAGATAAAGTAAAAAGACTCGGACCCATTCAACAAATGGAAAAATTACTAGTGATTTGGATCGATTACAAGATTGAAAAGCGAATTCCATTGCGTCTCTTAAAGCTCATTATTTAAAAATTACATTTGCGCAAGGCTATGAAGCAATAGAAGAAGGAAAAACTTTTCAAGAATTTTGGAAAAATTATAATATCCTTCTTGTTATTAAAAATATAGATAAGGGATGGACCCTTTAACGGACCCTTTAAGAAGTTACTTCAGCATGTATGTACGGAATATGGAAAAAACTCACCAATCGATTTGAACCCGTTTCTTTTTCCATATACGAAAAAGAAAAAAATGTCGAGGATATCACTAACCTAATCGTACAATTTAGTGAACTTCTACAATTTGACGTAGATAACGAAGACATCAACCAACTTCTCGAAAATGATTCAGAAAATCTAACCAATGCAGAATTATTAGATCTTGAAACTTAAATGGTTGCAGAAGAGGATATTGATGAAAATGAATCAATCACATCTGCGGAACCGCTGAAAAAATTTGTATTGAAAGAAATGGCTGCTGCTTTTAATTTAATTAATCAAGGAATACAAAAGTTTGAAATGATGGACCCAGCCAGTGAAAGATTTTCAAATGTGAACCGCAGAATTCAAGAAAATCTCGCATGCTACCAAGAAATATATAGAGAAAAAAAACAGGATACTGTTCAAACAAAATTAGACACATTTTTCAAAAAAAACTGAAGATGAAGAAATGGATTGTACTTATGTGATAAGTGATGAGGATGTATAATTTATAATTAATAAGTACGGATGATGTAGATTGTAGATGTTTAATTTTTTTAAATTTAAATATGAATTCATTTGAATTACTGTATTAATAAAAGTAAGTAAAATCACCGAAAAAAATATAAAAATATATTCCTCGACTCGACTAACGTATCTCCGTCGTAAGTCGAGGAATACCTGTATTTACAAAGCTAGAGTCCAAAAAAAAACGTTCGGCGAACCTTTAACAATGCAATGAACAATACACTGCACCCTCTGGGTCCGTTGTTTTCCGGCCTATACTCATAATCATATAAGAAAAAAATTAAATTAATTTTAAAACAATAATTAATATTTTTCAAGCACGGATAATCGACGCCCGGATAATCGAGAGTATACTGTATTAAGAACAGCTAATCCTTTCATGTTAAATACTCACAAACATGTATCACATAGCGACAAGCAACCGAATAAAGAAAGACACTAACTCAAACCATTCATTATTATCAATTTCATATTTATCCCTAATTAGCTCATACATATGTATGTACATACGCATTAATGTCAACATTATCTGATTATGTTTATACCCGAATTTGTATATAAATGTATACCAGTGGCGTGCCGTGGAAATTTCCCTGTTTTATAGCCCAGACTTACTTGCATGTGTATGTGTGCGAGAGTAGGGTGATACAAGGGTGACCCGAAGAACCCCCTCAGGACAATGCAATGGTGACATCTTCGCATCGCCAAACTCATGCATAAGGGCGAAAACACATAGAGATGAACGGAACGGAACGTAGTCCTAGACGCGATCAAGAAAGGGCGTTCCCAGTTCATTGTTAATTCGTACGATCTTATTAATCGATCTCATCATCGAAACCATACGGTTCGATGTGGCTTCGATTCGATATATGTTTTTTTCGATTCAAATACATTTAATAAAAAAACAAATGAATACTTACTACTAGATTCGCCATGTTTAAGTTGTTTATATTACAAATACTGAGCGAAGCCGGGTAAAACAACTAGTCTAATATATAATTTCGAAAGAGACTTTGTAAGTATGTAATGTTGGTTGGTAACATCGAAAACGAATCAAAATTTCTATGACGACGATTCGATATGGTTTCGATTCGATATATATTTTTTTCAATTCAAATAAATTTAATAAAAAAACAAATTAATTAAATTGAACTAGATTCGCCATGTTTAAGCTGTTTATATTACAAATACTGAGCGAAGCCGGGTAAAACAACTAGTCTACATATATACATATCAGTGGCGGCTCGTCTATATGGGCTGCGGGGCTACAGCCCTCCCAGAATAGTAAATATTCATGCTATTTTTGCCGTCCATATGTGCTGCAGGGCTGCAGACCTCCCAGTATAGTACATATGCATGCTATTTTTGTCTGAATTTGATCTCCGGTATGGTCAACGAGCTACTAAAGCCCGATTAATCTCTGCAGCCCCCCCTCTATAAATTCTCACGAGCCGACACTCATACATATGTATATAAAAATGAATGTCTGTTTGTCTGTTTATTTGTCTGTTTATTTGTCTGTCTCCTATAGGCTCTTAAACCACTCAACCGATTACGATAGAACTTTCAGGATTTGTTGTATGCATAAAGTGACCATTCGTCCCGTTTTGAACGGGATCGTCCTGTTTTTAGGCAGCCTGTCCCGTTGTCCCCAAGCACAGCTTCGGGACGTCGAAATGTCCCGTTTTCAAAAAGAGAGTATATTTATTGAATTATTATATATATATATATATATATATATATATATATATATATATATATATATATATATATATATATATATATATATATATATATATATATATATATATATATATATATATATCGTATAATTATTGAATACATTTTATGCCTGCCCGGAACTAATGCACCCGTAGAAAGAGTCTTTTCACAGATGAACAAGTTGTGACCGAACCAAAATAACGCAATTGCATTTCGCAGTTCTTAAAACGATGTTGTTAATTAAAATCAATTTTAAGAAATCCTGCCAAGAATTTCATTCTTATTAAAAAGCAAACCCAGTAATACTTAAAAAAATTTGTTCATCAGAAAAATATAAAACAACTCGAGATTTCATATAATATGAAACTAAATGTATTGCTCGTATTCGATTAAAATATATGTGAAAGGTTTTAATAAAATCTGAATCTAATGCTGGCTCTTGGCATTCGCCCCACTCGGGAACAAAAGCTTTATGCAAAAAGTTGCATATATGTATGACTATTTTTTTTATATTTATATTATTCATTCCTTTTCTTTTCTTTTCTTCATCAACATTCCTGTTCTTTTTATTAATAAATAAAAACTATGAAAAAATACGCGTTTTCTTGAATATACATACTATTACGTAAAAATTGGTAGATGTCCCGTTTTGATGACAAAAATAAATGGTCACATTATGTATGCATGTCCGGAAACTGACTGTAAAAAAATCGCCCAATAACGGGAACGGAAACGGGAAAAACGGGAAGTAGTGGCATTGCAATGCAATAATTTGTGGAAGTAGTGGCATTGCATTGCGTTGTTAGTGTAAAATAAACAAACAATTGAATAATTTCAAATGCGTCGCTGCCTGCATTTTCCGACAAATGGGAACGGGGACGGGAATTGCGTGCGTCATTGTGGCATCGCAACGCATCCCGGGCATTTTACCCTACCTGGGAAAACGGTGGTGGCCTCCTTAGCAACAGACATGCGCTGATATAATCCTTGTTTTCCTACAGGTGCGAGGTCATATGTCTAGAGGTCGTTGTCTGGAGGTCGTTCACTGTTCAGCTGTGATATTCTTCTTTTCTTCCAAGTGCGTCATTCGATCACTCGTCAGATTTAAGGGGTTCTATGTTTATTGTGGGCAGAATTAATCAATACACAAGTATTATAAATAGATTTGCGCCGTGTTAAAAAAAAAAATTATTAAAACCTTTCACATATATTTTAATCGAATACGGGCAATACATTTAGTTTCATATTATATGAAATCTCGAGTATTTTATTGTCCTAATTTGATCGAGTTCGAATTACACAGTATAATAATATCGAAGGTATGTAGGTAAAAATTTTGTGTGCTGGCTACACTGTAGAGAGTTCTAGGCGCGAGCGTAGAACAACCGGTGTTGCGCAGCTTCTCAAAATTTCTCTGCATAGCTACCGCCGTTTAAACTAGGCATTAAAAATGACCGGTAAACGATAAATCATTTTTCTCGTATAAAAAAGAGCCTTGTAAGAATACGTTGATTAGATAGCTGTGTGTAGTTACTTTTCCTAAAAAGTTATCCTGGATTGAATCATTAAATTAAATGAGAGTAAGTTGTTGCTAATATTGTTTGCTACATATTACTTTATTTTATTCAATGCATAAATATTCTTCTTCTAATGCCGAATCCGTATTCAGATGTAGGTGACTACCATGGGCAGATATTGTTTATGGCCCGTGCGAATTCTGTCCGATCATCGGTAAGCCGAAACAATTTTCGAGTCCGGGTCCCATCCATGACCTGATGTTCCGGAGCCAAGAGAGCTTCTTTCTACCAAGCCACCGTTTGCCTTCTATTTTCCCCTCTATTATTGTTTGTAAATGGCGATATTTGTGGCTGTGAATGACGTAGCTAAAATATTTCATCTTACGGCGCTTTACTTTGTCAAGAAGTTCTATCTTTTTTATTATGAAGAAGCTGGAGGAGCGTTTCGTTATTCACATACTCCTTCCATGCAGTAGCGGATTAAACGTTTCGGAGGCCACAGGCGCAACGTAATTTAGAGGCCCCCCCCACTAATCATAAAGTGACTTTTTTTTCCAATTGTGAATTGTAGGTTTGTACATTATAAAAAAACTTGTGCTATTTTGTATTTACAATTGCTTATTAAATAATATAAATCTATTTACAAACTTATACAAACAAAAAAAAAATAAAAAAAAAAAAAAAAATATATATATATATATATATATATATATATATATATATATATATATATTATACAATTATATAAACAAACATCTATTTACAAACTTATACAAACAATCAAGAAAAAAAGGAAAACATTTTAAATTGGTGATTTTCATTACATTTTAAATTGGTAGTCTGGCCACAATACTAAATCCATAGGATAAACATTGGGAGCCATTACAGTATCATTTTCACCTTTACTTTCTTCCTCATTTTCTTTTTCAGAAAACTGTTCTTCAGTCCTTTCAGGATTCTGTTCTTCAGACGTTGTAGGATGCTGCTCATTAATTTTTCCAAAGACATCTTCATCAGTTCTACAGGGCTGCTTTTCGATCCTTTCCAGTGGTTGGTCTTCGTTCCTTTCAGAGAGCTGCTCTTCAGTTCTTTAAGAAGACTGTTCTTCAAGTTGTTCCGATATTCTGCCATTTTTAATGTAATTAGTTAGCGAATTATTTTGTAGCAGTGAAATTTATCTAGAAAGGCCAAACAATCGACGAGGGCGAGAGCAATTATCGCAAAGTTTTGTACTTTATATAAAAAAGTAGTCGTAAACTCCAATATTTTACGAAAAAATGAATTTCCGAATAATAATTTTTCTCAACGATTTTGAGGCCCATAAATTTAGAGGCCACAGATATGTGCCAATTTTGCTGTTCGATAATCCGCCACTGCTTCCATGGTTATATATTTATGTAAAACTTAGTTATATTTATATTTATCTAAAATATATAATTAAGTTACTTTTTATATCTTTATCCTAGAAATGGGCACCTCGCATTGAGGGAGCGAAATGCAAGGCGATGCGGGGTATATCCTCAATATATCCAATATTTAATCGCCTTAGTTCTTTATCAACTCAAAATAAAATAAAATTATATCGCGCGCTCATATTACCATTATTAACCTATGCTTCACCTGTATGGAATAACGCCTCGAATACTAACCTTTCCAAGCAATATTTCCAAGTAATATTTCCAAGTAATACAAAATAAATCCCTAAAAATAATTTATAATATTTTTAGAGCTATTTTTCCTATTATGCTGTACATTAACATTATAATAATATAATACTATGATTACTAACCAAATAAAATAAAATTGTAAAATAGAAAAAGATCAGTAGATCAGTAACTATTAAAATAGATATAAGATGTATTGTGAACATAATTTCGTAATAATAAAAAGCATTTAAAAATCAATATCTTTAACTTCGTCCGGTATATAAGTTAATGCTAACGGTAATAATAATAAAAGCAGTGGCGGCTCGTCCATACGCACTGCGGTACTGCAGCACCCCCAAGGAATTTGAGAAAAATATAATATTATTATATACATAAATGTATGTATATTATATGAAAATATCAATATTATTTAAGCGTGTATTAAGCTCGCCCGCACACCGATACACCCAATAATGATCATACATCTTGGTAATAATATCAAAAAGTGAGGCATCGTTTATGATTTTGTGCAGTACGGTTTTCGATGGAATATGCCGAGTGGGCGAAGGAGGGGCGCGGGGGCAGCTAGAAGCTTGGTCCGTACTGCACTCCCAACAGTGCTATACACATTTCTTGTTGCGTTCCTCACTTTTCGTCATTTCTTCTAAACCTTTTGCCTTTCCTTCTACACCTCTTAGACTTTCTACGTTTCTACACTTCCTTCCACACGTCACTTTAAGTATTTAAGATGGTATCAAAATCAATAGAAGCTGAGCCAATGTTTTCAAGAACTTAAATATTCTTCCGAAAATACTGATGAAACAATAACAGATTCTTCCAATTTACTGAATACAATTTTTTATTTTAGTCAGAACTTTTTCACAAGTTAATGCCGCATGTAGAAATTATTTATAACCAGATGCAATCTAGTAATATCGATGCATTTTCAATTAAAGAAAACTTAAAAAGTTTTACTAATGTCATTATACAAATACGAGATTCTTATAGCGAATAGAAACCAAAAATATGTGATGCATATATTATCGCACATATTATAGAATCCAAAAATATGTGCGATGTTATTATTACGGATATAAAAGCAAGATATACTTTTTCTAATGAATGAAAAGCTGTGATATTATTTAATAAAGAAAAATTTGAAATGTACTGTAAAAAAATGCCAATGGAAGATCTACTACTAACCGTTGAATCATATCCAATGCTAGATAAAGAAAAACTTCAAAATGAATTAGAAGTGTTTTACTCAAGGAAAGAAATGCATAGTATTAATGATTTATTAATATTTTTAAAACTTATTTTTGCAATCAATTTATCCAAAGTTCGTGTGGAAATAACAAAACTTATTCAAATTCTGCTTACAACTTCAACTACCTCTGAGCCAGAACGGTGTTTTTCATCAATAAATAGAATAAAGACATACATATGTATATAAGAAACACAATGGTTCAAGAAAGATTGACGGCTTTGTCTATGCTGTCAATTGAAAAAAAAAATGATTATGAACAGTGAAAAATTTAACGAAAAGGTGATAGACCTTTTTTCAAGGAAAAAAGACAGAAGAATCAATTTTTAAATGAAATAAAATACATATAATGTTTAATTGTGATAATTTTGATGTTAATAGTAAAATATAATCCAAATAAACATTTTTTTTATTTTTAATCAACCGCAGCACCCCCAGATATCTTATCCACGAGCCGCCACTGAATATAAGTTATGTAAAATGTTAACGGTAATAATAATATAAGTTATGTAAAAACAATTAAAACTACGATGCAATTATATACTTATTATATATAATACATGCATTTAACTGTGTTCATATTTTTAGTAAAAAACTAGCTAGAAAACTGGGAGTGTCATTTGGACAACGAAAACTTTGTCGTAAGGAACGAATAAATCATTGCTAAACACAGTCAAGAATACCACTGAATTACATATTAGAACAATGCAAAATACTTTAAATGTTAACAAATAAGTAATCATACTAAAAGCTTTGAATTTGTGTACGTATGTAATTTTTATATGATAGGAATAGAAACAAATCAGTTGTGTAAAGTCTAAGATTAGACAAAAGGAGGAGTAGGATTTACATATATGTACATATAGTGGTTTATACCTACATATGTATTACAGATACTGAGCGAAGCCGGGTGAAACTACTATGTAGTATTATATAAGAATACCAAATGAACTCAAATCATAAAATATTATAAAACAATTTTGTATTCATCATTATTAAAAATATTATTTACAGGCAATTATTAGTTACATCAAAGTATTTTTTTCAAATAATTTCACGAGTATTAAGTTGTTTACATACTAAATAATTGTAATAAGCGTGTATAATAATAATTGAACAATGACATCCAATGACTTGGTTAGTAAATAGATTATATGTACATACATATGTATCATCAATGAGAGACTGAATGGTTGGCTACTGACTTTTGATTTCATAATGGTTTATGTATGTAAATATGAATGTTATTTTGATTTCCTAATATGCAAATATGCAGTTTTCTATTTCATGATAGCAGAATAGACTAGTGCTTAGCATATAATGCTTTGAACAGAGTGGTCACGGGTTAAAATCCCACTGGTTTTTGCTGGCCAGACCTTGGATTTGTGACTCCAGGTCGATCGTTTCCTATCATAGTTCACCAATTTATCTGAATTTCATTGAAACAGTTCCGACAAATTGGCAACCTTACCCATTTTTTCGCAAAATTCGAGTTTCCAGCGATCTCGAGTTTCACTGAATTGTATAAAATGCTACAAATTTACAAATTTGACCATAAATGTCTCTGCGGCTATTAATTGATATGTATTTATGTACTTTGTGTAATACTAATAATATTTGTATCAAATATATGTACAATGTTTCTGGCCAGGAAGGCGCATTGGAGTTACCTGTGAGGCCTTTCTGTTATAAAATTAAAGATAAAATAAAATGATACTTTAACATAGACCATAAAATGTTTAATTTTTTTAGCTTTTTTGTTATTTATAGCAATTTATTATTATTTATATAGTATGTATGTACATTGTTATTTATGAATTCTAATAAAAGTTATTAACTATTAAAAAAAAAAATACCAATGGAGTCGTTTCCATTATTGCATATTTAAATTGATCTTGTTTTATTTCAATGTTGGACATGTACTCTGGTTCTAGTTGATAGAATTGGTCAATGCGTTATAAAAGGGGTGCAGAAACAGGTTTAGAATCACCAATAAAGGAGGGTTGCTGTATGTGAGTGGGGGTGGTGGTGGGATGTGAGTCAGAGGGGTAGAGTCATCCCTCAGTTGCGCCTCGGGTGCCTTATGGGTCGTACCCTGCACTACACCACACCGCGCACACATATGTATGGGGCTGAACGTATTTATTTACGAAATCATCCCCAGCTGGAGGCCGCAGCCGCACCATAGGTAAGATGCACCGATCTAGGTAATGTGGGCTATGTCTGCCATCGTCCACCCCCCACCTCCCACCAACCCACCCCTTCTATTATCTTCCAGCTCTCATTTGCGTATTCACTTTTGCGTTGCACTGGTCTGGGTCCGAGTACATTGTCAGCGCATCTCTACCCCGTACTCGGCATGTTCCGGCATGCACTTATTCAGCGTTAATATTTTTCATTTTTGTATTGCAAATGTACATGTTCTAATACACCCTTGTATGCAATGCGTATTTGATAATGTGGATTACATTGCTTTATAACATGTGTATGTATATTTATGTGTATGTGCGTCGTGCGAGTTTTCAATGCAGTTTTGCTATTGCAGTATATGTACATACATATGTTTAGATTTTATTGTTATTATTTTATGTTAATTATGAATTATATTGTAAGCGTCAAGCAAACGTCTGGCAAAATCGATAAATAGATATCCATATGTTTCTATAAATAGTAATGTAATTGTGCGCAACAAAGGAAATTGGGAAATTTCTCAAATTGATATGATGTTTCAAAATGTCTTGTCTTCATGAATCGTTAGTATTGTACATTTTATATAAATTTTAACCATAAAGAACCATAAAAAAATCTAAAAATTGAATTTAAAATGCTGACAATTCATAAAGACAAAACACTTTTAAACATCATATCAATTTGCTAAATTTTCCAATTTCCTTTGTTGCGCACCAAAATTACTATTTATAGAAACATATGGATAGCTACTTATCGATTTTAAGAGACATTTATGCTTCACGCTTTCAAATATAATTTATAATTAACTTATATTGTATAATTCTTTTCTTAATTATGTGCACTTTGAAGCATATGCAAATGACTGATTTTTATAAATGCCGATTTTTTTTCTGAATTGAAGTGACTTACCAATTTCATATGAACATATTGTATAATTTTTGTGCTTTAATTCCAGACTTGAAAATGTCGATTTTATAATTCAAGTAGAAGAAAACCACGAGTAATGTTCGGTAAAAAGATGAACTATCCCAAGAGGTCCCTTTATCGACAGCACTATCATAACCTTTTCATCGATATTGCCGATCTTGGCAGGTATTGATAGCTGAACATTATATACCATATGGAATAGGCATCTCTTGTATCTGGTTTCCCGTGACTATGTTGCGTTTTCAGGAAAGAACTACTTGCAAAGAAGAACCGGAGCAGGGAGAGAGAAGACCCTCCTCTTGTGTTGGCAAATCCATCACAATTTGCCGCTATAGCAACAGTTAGAAATGCCATTCTTAATAAATGGGTCACGTTCTTTTTCACGCCGATCGAACTAACAAAAGATTTCGAAGAAACGAATTTGAAGGAAAAAAATTGTGGTTGCAATTCCGATGTAAGCATCTACATACATATGTCGTTGCAATTCATAATGTTTTTATGTTATTAAAATTAACTTCGATTTTTATTATTTTTGCAGGTAATTAATATTGGATTAAAACCAGTCCTAACTCTATTAAAAGAGTCGCGTTTATGTCAGCCAGTACTGTGCAGCAAGGCTCTTTTAACACTGTTAGATGTATTGAATCAACTGAGACCAGAAGAGTTGTTTGACCAACCAACTCAGGTTAACCAATATTTATGGATGTTTAACTTTTCTCAAGTTTTGACTTTTAATATAATAATAAAATCTTTATATGAATGTATGTACAGGTATTTACTTTCATATTTTTATCGTTCTAGGTTTTAGACAATATATTTGATATACTATTAACAACTAGTTGCGTATTTGGCCCAAATTCAAGTCATCCTGACGATGGCGCAAATATGGCAGCCGTTGCAGCTTCCTCCCTAGTTGCTTTAGTCCTGGCCAAGGCAAACACTGGACAAATATTCAAAGCAATTTTAACGCTATTAACATCACCGAGACCATTGGAGGATCAAAAAGTTTTCGTATGTATCTATAAAAAATATCTACATACATATAAGTAACTGCGTGATCATTAAACCTGATATCGTAACTTTTTCTCATTTGTAGCTTCCGAAAATATGCGCTCAACTTCAAAAAAGTGCCCAAGCACTCGTCTTGGGAACAACTACCTTTATCGACTGGATTACCCACGGTGTGCCGAAATCTTCCATCTATGATAGATTCCTAGTTAATGAAGGATTAATGACGGATTCCACCCCATACTCTATGTGTTCCGATGGAGTTTATTTGTATATATTAACTTCTGACGGCTTATATAAAATAGGAAATGGATATTCGAACACAGTCAAAGGTTGTATTTTTGTATTCAACGCAAATTTTGCCAAAGAACCATCGGGCTGGATAGGAGTATACCAGGTCAGTATATACATTATTTTATGTACATATTATACAATGTATACGTATTATATACATGTAATTATTTCAATTTGTTTACAGGGAAAGTTATTCCTTAAAATACCGTCAAAGAGCAGAATGTTAAAATTATCCAAAAATAGTTTGGAGATAATTGATGAGTATCATTTAGATGATAATATCATTTCTACGAATGGGATGTTTTATTCCGATTCTCAGACTCTTGGTGTTATATCATCTACAAATGTTAGTTTTTACCTTTTTTTTTGATAATTTATAAAATTGATTGTGAAATTTTCATCAATGCATGATAATTTATTACAGGATGGCATGAGTTTGAAGGTCATAGAAATCGAACCAACCTTATCTAAACATTTCACCATAACAAAAGACAATACTTGGCAAATCACAGAAAAACGATCATACATCATCGAAGGTGAAACTTACAATGACAATCAGTTCTATAAGAATCTGAAACCTACAATTTTTAATAATGGAGATATAAAAGCCGAGGACGTCGTAGAAATAGCGAAAGGACATTCTTTCACAATAATACGATTGACTAATGGAAAGGTATTTCTAAATATAAACAGAATTTCTTTCATCAAATTTTATTTGAATTTTTTTTTTTCACTTTATTCTTACCATTCCAGGTTTATTTCACTGGATTGGGTTCAGTCCTGGGTAATAAGAATTTAAAAGAAGACGGTCCTTGGAGTACTCTTTTATTTTCTCCAATCGAGAAACATCACTTAATAAAGAAAATGGCTGTCGGGCATGATGGGCAACATGCTGTTTTTATCACCGAAAAAGGAAGCGCGCTATTTTCAGGTACATCTCAATGGGGAGAAGATGGTGAGGTGCCCAAAATTGGACGGCAACCAAAAGTGATAAAGAGTAAACTCTTCACAAAGGTAAATTTTTTCTTACAAATATGGAAAGTACAATTTTAAATTTACTTTTTCACAATACTTTAAGCAATCATCATATTATTAATATATATTGTGGATTCTTATATGATTCAATTTCAATTTAGTTGAAAGGTGAATCCATCGTGTCAGCATCATGCAACTACGGCACCAGTGCTCTCGTCACTGGCAAAGGCCATTTGTACATGTTCGGAAAAGATGCATGCTATTGCGATTCTAATGGACGCTTAGATTTACCAAATGAACATGTTATACAGGTAAAATATTCAGATCCTTTGTCACTTTGTCACGATTTGCCACTTTATGAATTATCATTTTTCTCCCAAACACTATGTTCATATGTATATATGCAGGTCCACCGAAAAGAATTCCGGGCCATAGAATAAACATATATATATATATATATATATATATATATATATATATATATATATATATATATATATATATATATATATATATATTAATATGAGAAAAATCTATCAGACATATGGTTGTTATCGGTCGCCGTGATGAGACATAATGTTAAATGACAGAAAACGGAATATCGCAAATATCGGAAGGCAAAGATCGAAAATCGAAAGATCGTAAGTCGAAAGATCAAAAAAAAAGGGTGAATGGTAAACGGTACATATTCACTTAATTTGTGCGAGCAGGATACAACAGGAACAAGAGGAATAGGCTTTTCCTACCGTATTAATGTGCGCGCGCAGAATACGGGAGGAAAAGCATATTCCTCTTGTTCCTGTTGTATCCTGCTCGCGCAAATTAAGCGAGTATGTACGTGAGTATGTACCGTTTACCATGCACCCTTTTTTTTTGATCTTTCGACTTAAGATCTTTCGATTTTCGATCTTTGCCTTCCGATATTTGCGTTTTCTGTCATTTAACATTCTGTCTCGTCACGTAGACCCATATCTTACTTTATTAAACAAAATATTCCAATATTTATAGGTTGCTTTAGGTAAGGCCCACATTGCTGTCCTAACAATATCTGGGGTAGTATTTACACTTGGACTCAACAATAGAGGACAGTGTGGTAGATTTTATGAAATGAACGAAAATGGTATGTTGTGTTTTTCATAGCATATTGTAAGTATGGGTACAGATACATATTTAGTCATTTTATCTTATTTCAACTAGGATATCAGGAAGAGTTGTCGCATCGTCAAAAAAGATCACGCGGCAGGAAATTTACATCTATGAAACGTTCGACAAAGTCTAACAACGTACAGCTCACCGAAAATACCAGTTCTACAAAATCGGACGACTCATATCAACTGCCACCAGGCCCGATAAACTTGAAGGAAAAAGTTGCCCAGATTGCTTGCGGCTTACACCACACTGTGCTTTTGACTAAGCAAGGTGAAGTTTTTACATACGGATCCAACATCTTTGGACAACTCGGCATCGGTCATACAAATCCTCACAAAGCAATTGTAAAAATAAACGTACCACCTTCAAAGCTTATCGCTGCGGGTAGCAATCACACCGTCATCTTGACAAAGATTGGTGAAGTTTACACCTGGGGTTACAACAATGTAAGCATTATTTTCAATTCAGATTTTTCGAGTATTGTATATTGTATTATATATGTATATACACTTATACATGCATTTGGCATGTTTGCAGTTGGGACAATTGGCTAGAAAAGTCGATGACGGAGAAACACTGGAGGCTTGGGCAGCTGAACCGGGTCCAGTCGTTCAACTAGGACCCACGTATGGTTACAAGTCGGTATGGGTCGGAGCTTCAGGAGATGCAACATTCATCAACGTAGACAAAGCCCTCATCAACACACACACTTTATTAAATTCTACCATTGCTAGCAGCCAAAAGAACCTAAGTAATTATTCAGTTTCTCAATATGCTTAGAGGAAAATTCAAATTGCAATTATATACTTTGTTGACGTTCTTGAAATAATTGTGTTGATGATTCTGTATGTGGTTGAAGTGGTAAATCTATGAATATTGTTTTATCATATGTTTGATTATTGAAAAAACTATACCACATCCATTATTAACCAGTTCAATTTCAAGATGTCGTAAAAGTACATATGTATGTGAATTCTCTGATCGGAATTGTTGTAATTTAAAATATGTAATATACGCTTTAATCTTTACAGTGATACTGCCATATTTGCCTGGACATTCATATTCATGCATAGTTATCAACAGAGAAAATGGTGCGTGCAAATCTTTCGGTTCCAATTCTCAAGTGAACTTCGTGGGTAATCTGGGATGCTTGGATCCTCACTATGACGTCATGTGGAAGTACTCAACCCATCCTTTTGTTGTCCAGTGCTTCAATATACTGACGGTTGAGGCTAAGAATCTAAAAGAGTGCTCACTATTTGAGTCCTCATATGTGAAAGAAACGTTGGATGATCCATATCTTAATCAAGAGATTATCATGGACCGGAGATCTTTGTCAATTCTCAGCTGCGAATTGGCTATTCCGAAAATGGGCAATTGCTTCATTACGAGATACCAGTTGGCTACTCACATTCTCGCATGTCTCGATACATTCTACACATTTCATTCACAAAAGTGAGTGTTGAATACGAATTTTAAATAACAAAATATCAATTATTACTCATTTGTAATGTAATATACGTAAACTTTGAAAATTTCAGCCTGTTTTTACAATCAGATGTTCCCACTACACGTTTTTATGATGAAAAAAATGTGAAGACTGCAGAAGTAAATAGATTTTTGCAATATAGAGAGGAGTGGCATAATGATAATGAAGATGGAGTAGATGCAATACGTTTCATGAGCGACTGTGATTTATTCCTATGTAAATTTTTAACTTTTATACTATGATAATTTATATAAGCAAGGTTCCACTAACAGTATTCGTGTCTTGATAATTGATGTGCTACTTTTATAATGATTTATTATTTTTCAGCTGGACTAATGGTATATGGTGGTAATGGAGAGTATATGGCAAAGGCAAAACTTTTCGATTTGGGATATGGTGATTCTGATTTAGACAAAGATGGCAAACTAATCGCCGAAACTGAAGAAGTTATGTATGAATGCAATGCCGGGGCTAAGCATGCAATTCGTTTTGATCCTCCGGTCGCTATTAAGGTGTTTGGAAATTTTAAGCCCTTTTAAAGATTGAAATTATATATACATACATAGTTTTGGCTGTTAATATTTTAATAGGTAGTTTGAAGAAATAACTGAGTGATTTGAAATTCAAGTTAAAACTTATGCTTTCAGACTCACCGGTGGTATGTAATTTGGGCTAGAGTCTCTGGCAATGTGACCGAATTTGGCGAAGAAGGACTATCCGTTGTGCCCATATGTGGAAATAATATTTATTTTGGCTCATCTAAGATGTCAACAAAAGGCACAAATGTAAATTTCGGTCAAATTCCATCACTGCTGGTCCATGGCGTTCCACCTTTGAAGCGCTCCAAAGCAGACGACAAACCTGATCACGTCCATTTGTTGACTGAAAATTTCGGTACAAACATTAGCCGACAAGGTTTAGACTCGCTGCAAGCGTTGCTTCTGTGGAGTTGGCAAAAACTGAAGAGCGAAATGTGGGAAGTCGAACCTGAACTGATGTATGACGAACCTATTACCAAAATAAGATATTTTGAACATTTAGAATACATAAACAGGTCAACACTAAGGTTGATCAAGTCGTATCTAAATCACATTTATCCTAAAAAGGGTAAGAAGAAGAACGAAGAATCAGAAGAACTTGTCGATGCCATCTTTGAGATACGACAACTTCTCATTTCTATTCTTGGTTATCAACTAACTGCCCCGATACATGAATTACATGAATTGGAATTGATTCCAAAATTAAACCAAATAATACACAGTGTTTTGACGGAATGTGGCCAAACATTTCAAGAGTTATTCCATATATTTTACCCTACATCATATTTGAAGTGGGAAATACTTTGTACATTACTTTCTAATATAAAGGTGAATATTCTACTATATTTTATATGATTATTACTTGAAAAAGATTTGATTTATTTGGCGATTCCATTTAATTGTTTCAGGACGGAATATGCACACAAAACGTTTTCTTTTTGAGTGCTGTCGTCGCTTCATTGAGCAGTTGTGTCAATTTGAATTTAGTGCTGCCGGTATTTTTTCAATCGGAATCGAGTAAAGTTGCTCTAAGAAATGTAATGCTTGCTGAAAAAATGGCAAAACCATCAGTGAGTATTTAAAATAGCTGTTTATTGTAAAATGGTACTTAAAAAGTGAGCTTGTGATAATAATAAAAATTATATTTTTAAGATCGAAGAATTTACTGTAGATGCTGATAACTGGCATTTAACTCAAACATTGGAACACTTGCTTGAATTAGTCATGTCTCCACTCATAAGGGCTTTGAATGGCAACGTCACTGCAAATATGATGGAAAGCTCACACGAAACACTTGTCAATAGCACATGTGAATTGTTAACTAGAATTGTCGCTGAATTAGCATTCAATGCCGTCGGAGAGGTTGGATTATCATTAATTATCAATTTTAATACTTTTACTAGTGATTAATGATTTGTTTTTATACTGTTTTGTCTACAGTCTAATGAGGATCAACCAAACCTTCGAGGATACATAATCAGTACACCAAATCGCTTTTTGGAAGTGAATCCAACACATACTTGGAACGGCACACCAGACTATCCAGACGTGGTCTGTTTTAGCGTTGATAAGCCAGGAATATCTATAATCGGCGTAAGTATTTATTCCAGTCCAGGAAAGCACAAATATCAATTGGAATTTCACGAGGTAAGTTGTAATGATTATTTTGTTGTTTCATGGAGATATTCAACTATGTATTTCAACTCATTTTATGTTTCAATTATAGATGACAATAACAGATGGTCTCAGAGTATCTCAGTGGAAGTGCATTGAATATGCCAAAGGTGTTATTGAAACTGGATACTTTGGTGATGACACTGTGGAAATTAAATTTCCAAGACCTCTTCCTATCAAGGTGAATTAATGTATAATTTTAAATTATAAATTAATATAAAGTTGTATTCATCATATTGTAATAACTAATAATATAGTCAATGAACAACTATTTTTTTTATACCTGGGTTTTGGGAGAGTTTGTGAGACTTCTTGTGGGTCCAAATCTGAAGAGTGAGGGCGCATGTACATATACTACTTATATAATATATCAATGACTTTTTACATTACAGGAGCGATGTCACTATGCATTTAGGTTGTGGAATATAGGTAAACCTACGAGAAGTGGTGAGAAAGGATTGCCATCGGTGAAGGGTCCAGATGGAACCATATTTGTTTTCCGTAAATGTTTCCTCGGTGTGAGCTCTACCTCCACATATCGTGGACAGATTCCCTCCATATTATATTTCAGGTTTGTGTAACGTTTAAATTATGTTTGTATAAAATAACATAACGAGATGAAACATTGTTAGGTTAAAAATGTACTGATGTGTTCAAAAATATTTAAATATTATGTTTAAAATTGGGTAAAAATTTGTAGAGCGGATTTTTCTCTCGTAAAGAACATAAATGGACATATACTTATATATGAACATATGTATGTACATTCATTAAAAAATATATTGTCATTTCAGAGATTCCCACTTATCGTTATTATCTTCAACTGAGGGTTTGGTCAAATTTCCACCAAAGCACATTTTAAAAGTTGCAAATCTAATCATAAAGAAGTGTGCACACTATCTCAGCATCATACGAAATAAATATACACCAGAGCAAATACAAAATAATCAGGCTATCAACAATGCTCCGTGTCTTACAAATCTAATTCCGCTCACGCTAGCCCATTTGTCCCAATTAACGGATCCAGAGGTAAACGAACTTCGTTTGCATAATGATTTTTATTTGACTTAAATTATTTTAATATACATACAAACATAAATATTTAAACGCTTAATTTCAGAGTTGCGTTAGCATACTACAAATGGTAAAAGAGTTGCTACCGCACACGGCTGCCATAAATCAATTGAATTATAGTAATCCAGAAATTGACAACAAGTTACTCATGAGAAATTCGGCCATTCATCAATGGGTGGAAAGTGCACATCCATATAAGCAAGCCACTGTAACTAATTATAGGTACTATTCAAGTTCAGTCATACACATACATAATAGATATATGTCGAATTTTATTATTATATTAATATTTAATATATGTACATATGTATGAGTGTACAGTAGTACATTAATTTTGTATTTGTTCGTCTGGTTTAATATTTTTGACATTTTAGAGTCACTCTACCACCTTCCGTTAGTTGGATGGCTCTTGAAATGGATCCCCGAAGTGGAACAGCACAACCCGAGGATTCCCTTAAAATATTTGTTTCGCGCTCGTATGGTTGGTGGTCAGCTTATGATGAAGAAAATCCTAGAAGTTCGATGGAATTCGAAGAATTTGAAGGATCTGATAATGATTCATTGATATTCAAAGATATTGTTTACAATTCTGAATATGTACCTCCGGAAATGACCAATAAATTACCTTTAATACCAGTTACTGGGAAAATGTCCAATAAGTTAGTAGTATTTCTAAAATAATTATTAATTGTATGCATTGTTATAAATATTTAATTTATTTTTCAACTGTAGCAAAGATGATTGGCCGAAAAAAACCATCATTGTCCCTGGAAATGAGATATTCTTTTCAATGGAAACTGCTACTGACTATTTGAAGGATGATAATGGAAATCGGTAGAGTTTGTACTAATTAACATGGTGATGTTCTCAAATCAAGTTGTATTTTAACGTGTTTTATTCATTTTTTCTAGTTTCGGTTTCAAGTGTCTCGTCGTAGGCTATGAAGATTTCTTCCCAATGGTGGATTCAAAGCCGTATCTCAAGTCTACTACTGCATTCTCAGTGCTCGAAATGGAACTAGCTTACATTGGTGGTTTGTGTGCAGCATCGCTCATGAATCCCACCACTCTTTCATATCCAGGTTATTCTTTAATTTAAACGGAATATAAATGAAATAAAAAAGTACTTTCACATCCAACATTCATATATTAAAAAACAATAAAAATAAAATTCTCAGCTTATAAATTCATAAATAAAAATAACAGATTTGAAGTACTTTGTAAAAGTTGAATATTGTATTTCAGACGCCATTCCCTCCACGTCGTCGGCGGATGAAATCGATCCTGTAATGACTCCAAATTTCTCCCAGACAAACGACATTGATGATAGTGAAAATGTGATTCTTTCAAAAGGATTTTCACTATTAAATACACCAGACATCAATCAAGCCTTGAACGGGCTTTTGCCATTCAGGTGAGTCGCATGTTTTATTAAAATCTGCGTTCGGTGCAATATCATTATACAAAACACAAAATCGAACTATACATATTATAAATTTCAAATGAAACAGGTTTATTATCTAGACACATTAACATTATTTCTCAAACGTTTATAAAAGAAAAGATAATGTGTAATTGCTAAAGCCGGGGGGGGGGCTCCAAGTTCAGTTCAGTATATGAGTAAAGGGTTTTAGGTAGATGGGAGGAGGTGAAGCCTCACTTTGTTCGAAACTCAAAACCAACCGGTTGATACAGTGAGGCCGTTATGAATTTTGCCATGAAGTTTTAGTTTTAGCGAAGCTAATATAAGCTAGAAAAGACTGCTTCATTCATGGTGAAAACCTGACAACTTAAATGCAAATAGTATGCGATTTGGAAATAACAAACTATTTATTGATTATGATTGGTATTGGATATAATTCATTAATACTGTAATTTTAGCTACTATTTTTGTCGTTTTATGACTACATAAACGTGTGTATATTTTACAAAACATTCATCTTCAATATCGTAAATGACTTTTTATTTAGTTTAAGAAAATATCCAATTCTTTATTTACGAGGATATTAAAAATATTGTGAAAAGTATTACAATTATATTACAGAATTCACTCGATTCAAATTTAGAATGAAGAAATCTTGTAATTCTTCTTTGGTATAACTTTTCAATGGCAAATTGTTGATACATGTACATATATACATACATACATATAATTCATACAAAAACAACTAACAGTCTTAATTATTTTAAGTCGTTGAACAAAAAGTATTTATTTATTGCTGTTCTCAAATATTGAAATATTTCAGCGGAGTAAAATTTTAATCAACTTTCATCAAGAAATATAAATATTTATTACACATCTTATAAATTTGTCGTTAGTAATTCTGCCTTTTCTACAACGACATACAACTGTGTTTCTTTGTAGGTCTTTCCATCAGGTACTATAACATTAAGTCTATCAGATTTCTTATTTAAACAATATATCGATTTTCCGCAATATTTTCTAACTAATAACACAATTATCAAGACCACCGCTGCAATAATAGCTATACACGATATGATGATGACTGACAATAGGGCTGTATTGATTTTTTCAACTGCACAATTAGCGTCTTTGTAGTCCTTCAACAAATAATATTGTCCTTCAAAGTTGCACAGCAACGAATTTAGAACAGTAAGGTCAATATGGAAATACCACTGATTACAATTACACTTTTGATCCACTAATAGATCTCTCGTTGACAATTTAAAACTGGTAGTGTTGACATCCAGGGCGTTGACTTCCAAAGACGACACGGTATTGTTCCAAATTTCGAAATCCATCAAACCCTGACGATCGGTCACTTCTTTGAATACACTTATGCCATAGAAAGATTTGGCTTTTAATTCGCCAATTGTGTTGTTTTGTATCAACACGGGTCCATTCATCACTACCCGGAATGATTCACCGTCTATTATTCGGACGTTACAGTTCTCGAATTTTAATTTTCTGAGGCCTTTGACGATGCAAAAGCTGCTCCTGATTCGTTCCACAGAGTTGCCATCAAACAAAAACTCTCCGCTGACTTTCAGATCCGAGAACATTCTACTAGGCAATTCTTTAAAAGAATTCTGTTTAATCAAAATCATACCCAGACTGAATTTTTTGAATGCTTGAGCCTCAACATTGTGGATAGTAGAATTCGTGATTTTGATCATAGACATGTCTGTAATGCTGGACAGAGCAAATGATCTGATTTTGTGTATTATCAAAGTATCAAATATCACTTCTTTTATGTTGCCTTTGATGGCGTATGATGGAATCTCTTCCATAGTTGTTTTCTGGATTGATATTTTAATACCATTGTCTAATCCGGGGATATTGTTGAATTCTCTTGCCCATTGTAGTGAATTCTCTGACAGAGTCAATGAATCTATTCCTGAGAGTTTCACAGCTTTCAGCTCACGCAAACCTTGTATAGCGTTTGGTATAATGTAAACTCTTGAACAGTTATAAATTTCCAAGGATGTTGCGGATGGTAATATTTTATAGGCACCTTCAGGGCGAACTGTTATCTCCTGTAAACAAAACAAAATATTTTAAAACAGTATAGATCAAAATAAAATAATTTTCAGTTCATAATGTTCTGTGGTCTGGAGATGAAATTACTTATATCATAATGTATAATGACAAATAAGACAATGAAAGAGTTAAAAAGTGCGACATATCTATGTATAGGTACATAGCATGTATTTATATGTGTGTATACAAAAATCATCAGTTATCAATTGACAGTTTTGTTTTTATTAAATTTATTATTAAATATCGTCGTGATTAATATATTCTAACGCATAAGGTCACTGTCAATATATTATATTGGGTAATTATAAATCCAAATAATAAGATAAAATTATGGTAATTGAATTATTAAAATATCTACATACATAAGTAAACATGACCTACTTGACCAAAAATAGTTTATATATATATTTCAATTTTTACACAATAATTTTAATTCACTAAAAATTAAACATATGTATGTACTATGAACCTAGTATTACAAGTGTATTCATTAAGCTTAAAATACAACTATATTTCATTGAATTATTTAAAATATTTACTCTACTAGTCTTTCATAATAAAAATTTTACTTAAATGTTTTTTTTTTAAATAAATTTCTCATTTGTCAGTCATAGTGAGAAATAAACATATTATAAAGTTACCGTGGACTTCAACCATATACACAATGTAATTTTTCGAAGGCTCGTCGATGTATTATAAATGAAAACTAAACTATTGTATAATAATTGCTTCACTATCACAAACTTCATTCTATCAAAAAGGTATGCAGTATTAGTCATTTACTTATTCCTCATCCGTAGTTATTATCTGCGGAAGTATAATAGTTTACTTGTTTTTTTCTCTCTAATAGTCCTAAAACATGCGTCAAATTTTATAAGTTGATTTTACAAAAATATCTAAAAATTTAAATCCTGCCGAGCTTGTTCAAAGATCCAGTTTATCGACCCATAATTTCTAAATTTGGCGAATGAATTGGTATTTCATCAGAATTTTCTTATCCATTCATGTTATTTTTCAAAATATTTTTATTAGCTTTACTTGATTAGTTCGTTGAAAATTTCGGACAGTTTGAAACTTTTAATACACTTCGAACATTGCACATACGTACTCGTAAGCTTCCCTGTGGGACACCTGCCACGATTCTTTTCAGAATATATATTTCGTTATTTTCTTATTTTTGATACATAAGTTTTTGAATCGTTTGAGTTATGTTTAGATAAATTGTCTATTATATTTATTTGTATTCTATATCAATAAATTAGCATTTGTTACTTGCTTGAACACGTCGTGTTTTTACAATTATTTCACAACCTACATTTGTATGCCCGTTTCGTTTTTAAACACTGTTGATGTTAACTCTTAAAATATACGTTATAATTTATTAGATTTTTCAATATCTTCATTATTTCAAAACTTCAGTCACACATCTTATTCAACTCTAAACTATTTTCCATTATAATGTATTAGCGTTTTCAATATCTTTATTTATTTCAAGTCTCAACAGTCATACATCATGTTCAACTATTATCTATTGTAATTTATTAGGGTTTTTAACACGTTTGTTATTTTAAGACGTCACACGACCCGGCTAATTCTATAGTACTATATTTCATAATCTTTGTTCCTGCAGTTTCATTTGTCTCATAACCGTGAAACCCCCAAATATTATTATCATTCTTTATCCAGAACCGTATAATAAATTGTGTATAATTCTTTATCTACACCACTTTTTGATGTCTCAATAAACACTTAAATGTCTATACATAAAACTTTCTTAAACAATCGGATGCTACTTTGATTTTAAATACTTTGTTCGTCAACAAAAAATTCTGTGATTGCATAAAATTATCATTCTGATCATTTCGTGGGCAATTTATCGTGACACCAAACGAGACATATCTGGGTAAGCTTTGGAATATAAAGAAACAAGTCTCGAATTATAAACACAAGTTATAATTACAAATTACAAGTGTACTAATCAAGTAGTTCAATCACAAGTGAAGTTAAATAAAACTAACAGGAGCATTTATACAATCAGAATGATAAGTTTAACTAATCACATATTTTTGGTTTAATAAACAAAGTAGAATCCGTGTCTTATACACGGATTTTTTTGGTACTTGTTTTATGTACCTATAGCTTTTTATATTATATACTTTTGATTTTAGTACTTGACTAGATACACATAATTTATTGATCTGAATAAAGAATGATAATAATATTTGAGGGTTACATGGGTCATCATGAGACAGATGCAACTGCAGCAATAAAGAGTATGGAAAATAATACTTTAGATTTTAACAGGTTACGTGACCCTATCATATTATATAATAAACGTATTAAAAACCCTAATAAATTTACATAATATTTAGAGTTGAATAGTATAATATGTGAGATTGACGATTGTAGAGTCTTGAAACAATAAAGATATTGAAAATTCTAATAAATAATAACAGATAATTTCAAGAGTAAACATCAATAGTGTTTAAAAACAAAACGTGCATTCAAATAGTTGAGATTAGACAATACGTGAGGTTAAAAAGTATTGCACGTACATAGGTTACGGGGCGTATCTAGGGTCGCCACATTTAGAAAATACGAATACGGGACATTTTTTGCGGTAAGATATTTTCACATTTTATAATAAAATGGCACATATTGGAAATCAAATATATTTTAATGAACCTTTTCTATTTTTTATAATCTTTTAGGTTTTTTTTTATCATTTAATTTTTTTTCACATTTTGCGAATAAATACATAGCTACGAAATTTAGATAATTATTTTTTTTTTGGTTTTCTACCTCAATAATGGAAAAGAAATTGGTTTTATTTATCATTACATGGTTTTTTTATCCACTTTGTTTGATCACCTTCTATTTGTTTAGTAATACGTATGCTGTTTTAGAACAGAATATTGATTTGAGGGTCATTTTCATTTATTTCTATTCCTAAATCGGATACTCGGCCGTCTTTTGAACTTCTTCATAGTCTGGTGGTTTTCCCGATGACATCCAATAATTGCCGAGCAAGTTTCATAACAATCTGTAACTTCATCAAAACACACATACACATATTCTCGAATATATGACGAATATAGTTTTTTTTAGCAACAATTACTTGAATACGGGGACATTTAACTATCCCGACGACCTTTATTGCGACAGTGGGACAAAATATTAGAAAACGGAACTTGTCCCGTACGACTGATCGCTCTGGATATACCACACAACTTCTACTTGTACCCATAACAATAAGGCCTAAAACACACAGAGTAGTATGGGACGTCATGTGTCCTTGACTTCCCATGAGCAACCATTTTGCATATCCATATGCAACCAACAACTTTCTCCTACATTTCTTCAAATATGAGATTTACCGTTATCGATCACTGTAAAGCAAGGATAAAATATCACAGAAAACACTCCAGGGAGTGATTTTTCGGAATGTATACCACGTATGTATGTGGGCTGGGGATGCTACGCTTTTTTCACATGTTTAAAAGTATCTAAAAACGAAAACACGTCCCATTCTATGTGTTTTCGCCCTAATGTCTTTGATCGAAAACCGCGACACAAAGTTGAAAGTCACCATCCTCACCCGTCCTCTTTAGAAAGAATTGGTTGATCACAAAAAATAAATATTTGATAAATAGCGAATTATTCAATGTAAATGTATGTTTTTAAGCAGCAACCAAATAGATCACGTTAATTTACTTGGAAATTAAAAAAAAATGATTATTTCTCATGGATTTTTCTTTTTGTTTTATTTCGATCCCGTATAAAATTATACTGGTGGTCGTTTCCGCTCTGCAATGTTTTCTGTGAAAATGTTCCTCGTTTATACAATGTTCATCGAAAATAGAACGGTAAACTATTTATACAGATTATCGAGCATGTGCGCGCATAACACTTGAATGTCGACAATATACGTACATTTGTAGGTACTATTCGAACGAATATGCTCTTTGAGTACGACCGTCTTAAGGGTTACTATCACTTGAATGTTATTACGTATTTCGTGTCCAATCTGTGACACAAATTTACGACAACCATGTCGGTGCAGTGTGCCGTACAATTAAATCTCTTCATTGTTGGTCAACTATGTCTGATTTGTTTATAATTTGAACTTCTGTCGAAACCTACATATAATCGATCGTACCACGTGACCCATATTAAAGTTTTACGTGTAAATTTAAAATCTGTACAAAGATATAATGTAGAAATTAAATAGATTTATATTTAGTGATATAGCTTCCGTGTACATGTCACAGTCGAGGTTTATTTTCAGTTCTATTCATATTCATTAATATTCAAAGACAATGTAACTAGACAATTATATCTCTACTAGCGCAAATACACTTTCAACAATGTGTGCCAGTTGTACATAATATAACAGTTGAGTTTTGACAGGTCCGATGTTTTTATGAACGCTTTAGAATTCAATAGTGCGTTAATATCTGCTAGGTATTTCGAATAAAGGTCTGTTCATACCTATCCAGCACGACCCGTATCCTGCAGGTGGCATGCAAGTGCGGATAGTATTCTTTGGTACATTCTATGTGGACGTATTCATTCTCCATTCGCGCATGCGCATTTACGCATTCATGCGCGTCCATATAGAATGTACCAAAGAATACTATCCGCACTTGCATGCCACCTGCAGGATACGGGTCGTGCTGGATAGGTATGAACAGACCTTAAAGGTAATGAGTACCGTATCACGATAACTCTAAGAATACGTTCAAAACAAAAGTGTGACTTTCAACACAATTTACTAGTCGAGAGACGTTTTCACGAAAACCTAACCTCTCCACCTAACCTGGAGTCAACTTATAATTGAACTTTAATTTCAGTTGTCATATATTTTGACTAGTTGGAATGTAATTCGCCATATGAATCAACTTACGTGGGTTAAACGGAATATATAGGTAAATTCCAACTAGTCAAAATATATTACAACTGGAAGATTCACTTCAATTGTAATTTAGTATTAGCCAATTATTGCCAATTGCTACTGATGTCGTTTTAAACTTGTTATTCTTCATTTGTGAGCTAACATTTAGTAAATGAAAGTTCAAATTATGATCTTTCAAAATTTTGAAATATGTACTACGTAGCAAGTCCTTGGGTGATTTGATGAAATTGGGCTATTCAATGTACATATGTATGTATCTATACATATAAAATACTAATGTTTGGGTTATGTATGTATATATGTGCCAGTGCGTGGTTGGGTGGTCATAGGTTGGGTCCGTCGTAGGTTGGGTGGGAAACACGTTCGATTTCTTTTTTTTTTAGCGCAGGGGGCGCAGCCAGATGGGACCCCACCGGAGGCACGGCCCCCATGGGGCCTTGCCGAAGGCGCTACAGGGGGCACAGCCCCCATGGGGCCCCAACGAGGGGGCACAGCCCCCATGGGGCCCCAACGAGGGGGCACAGCCCCCATGGGGCCCCAACGATGGGGCGCAGCCCCCGTGGGGCCCCTGACGGGGGCGCCGCTCCTAATAAAATAAATAAATATATTTTTATTTATATATTTTTTAAATTTTTATTTTTTTATTTTTTTTATTTTTATTTTTTTATATACCCCGGGAAAAGCCGGGCAATAAAGCTAGTATATTATATATTGATTAGTGCATATTTTCATATGCTGTCAAAGATCACTGGAAACTTTTTAAAATGACGTACCATATTTTTGGCAAAACAATGTATAAGTTTTAAAACTATAAAGAAACGAGAAAGTTTTAAGAGGGAACTTATGCAGATTTTCTTTATATGTTTATTCCATGTAGCAGTTTTAAATTTATATTAATGTAAAGGTGTGTGTATAACACACAAGTGAAGTTCGATAGAGCTAACAGGAGTGAAAATGATAATTTTAGCCAATCACAGAATATTCTTTTAACAAACCAAATAGTTACGATACGTACAGGGCCCCGGGCACAAACTACTTACCTACATACATATAAACAATATAAAACACCAAATAGAAAAATTAATTAATTAATTAAATACATTTTCAATAGATGGCGCTAAATGCTCAGTATATATAGAAGTTTTTTTCTTTAGTTATTATAATATTCGTACATTTTGTTGGCAGTGGTTTAGTTATGATGTATGTCGAATCAAAACGACTTTTATAGTATGGCGAGCGTTATCGCAGATACACAGAATATTGATATTATACTATTTAAATATGTTTTTTTAATTATAGCTTAATTTTTTTAACTTAGTTTAGTTATATTTTAACATTCGTCACACATTACTAGAGGTCGGAATCTGAAGGGGCCGGAAACGTGCCGCCTATTGTTCAATTGTTGTAAATCCTTTGTAAAAAAGGTTCGGCAAACCTTTAACAATGCATTTACAATCTTTGAACAATAAACAGCCCCTTCAGATTCCGGTCTCTACACATAACTATTGGGTAAAAGTAACAACAATAATAAATTTTCAATCGGCGTATATCACTTCTCCAGCGATTCTCAATCTTTACCGAGATCGGTTAAATCTGGTGGCTTGCAATCTTTTAACAATTCTATATATGTACATAAATATGTATATCATTGCGTTCGATCACTTCTACATTCACATGCACTTATCGACGGCTACATATTTGGCGGGTTTGGTGCAAACGATTGACAAGCGCCAGACAGATTGAACCACAGATTAACTGGATGGCTGCTTTAAACGCAATTCTCGACTTCACGAATGAAAAATTGCACATCAGATGACGAGTAACCTTTCGATGTGCACAGATGCAATTATTAAAATGGTAATTATTAAAATTGAGTTGGATCTTTCTGGCGAGTTTTTAATAATGTAATAAGGAAAAATTCGGAACTAAAGTATCAGAAGCACAGAACGTATACAGGGTAGGTATGTCGTTAATCTGTGGTACAGTCTGTCTGGCGCTTGTCGATCGTTTGCACCGCATCGAAATTTGGCCGATAAGCCACTCTTATCTTTCGCATCCGCGTGACATCATTCTATGTATAACGTGTGTTTCTATCTGTTTACTTTGACTGTTTGCACATTTGCGTTTTCTTGCGTCATTTTTCGTATTTTGGGCGCGTTTCTTTTTTTTTCTTTCCCATCTCTTTCTTTCAATTATACACATTTGCTTCTTAGTTCACTTTGGCTGTGACGTATGTATGTACATACATACATATGTACATAAATACGTGCTGTGCGACTTCCAAGTGACCCACGCGCATTCTTCGTCTTAATTCGTTGATTATCCATTACAGTATGCAGTCTCCACTCAAAGTGTGAATTATGGTTATGAGCCATATATCCGATAAACATATTCCCATTCGAACAAATCGATTTATGCGCTTTGATTATAAGGACACCATTCATTATAGGGAATCTATTAAAGTCATGTACATACATACATATTAACAACTGCGTGTTCTATGAAAAAAAATATCCAAAGCCGAGTTTTAGTTCGATTTAATTTCTGAAGAGCGAACTCTGTAAGTGGTGGTTTAACATTATTGTTTTAATGAATTCATCATCGCTTCCGCCCACGCTGGCACCTCTCTTGATTATTGTACACAAGTGACAAGAGTATGTGAGCTAAAATTTGAACGTTTGAGAAGAACGAACTTTGACACTGTGAGGTCGGGAAATATAAGCTGAATCGCGAAAAAGTGAAATTCAATAGAACTGATATATGTATGTATGTATGTGCAATGGTGTCACCCTAATAATTTCCATGGGTTTCCGGAAACCCGTTGTTAAAAATAAAAAGTCTCCGGAAACCCATTATTTAATCTAAAATTTCATATAATTTTTGTCAAAAATTATACAAATCTTGAAAATTTAATGAACTTTCATGTAATAGTGCCTTGGGTAAAAAAAAATGTAAATAAATATATATTTTCGAAATAATTTTATTGAAAAAAAAATTGGAAACCCGTTGTTCCGAAATTGGGGTGACACCACTGTGTACGTACTTATGCAGAACCGATCCTCATTGATTTTGCACCTGTGTGCAAGGCTCCTTTTAATTATTAATAAAAATATTCAAATACAAAAATAAATGCAATACAAAATAAAATAGAGAACTAACTAGTAAAATAATAAAAATTTAAAAAGTTGAAAATTACAAAAGTTTTTATCTTTTGGTAAAATGGATTCGACTTATATCAGATCGTTATACTCATGTAATGCGAAAACATGACGGTTTATGAAAATCTTTGTTGATTAATGTTTCGTTTTTCGGTCAACGAAACATTTGTAACAATTTTCGAAATATTTTAAACGCCTTTTCTTTTATGGCGCCTGTGTGTGCCAATCACGTCGCACACGCCACGAGCTGGTTCCTTATGTATGTATGTATGTACCAGTGACTTGCGGTGAAAATCTCTATATTTTTGTTGGTAAACGGATTTTTTCGCACACGATGATTATTGCCACGAAAATTGTGAATACGGAATACCTGGTACTCGGGTTCTCGTTACTATGATAGTTCGTGTGGGTAGCTCTGGATGGATGGAATTTTCGGATGCCAGGTGTTTCGTGATCGAGATTTTAGTGACATGTGCGAGATCGCTTTGAGCGGAATAATCACCGAACCATTTTTGTTGTAGCGCAGCCTTACTTACGTGTGCGATATAAACAGGTAGAATTTTACGGCAAGCCGTTAGTATGCACTTATCTTTTCTTGAGTGGAAATTAAATTTTGCCATTAGCCGTAACATTTATTACCTGATTTAAAAAGTGTAAATTTCCTTTCTATTATTTATTTATTACTCTCCCAGACCTAGTGCGCTAAAATACATACTACATATGTACAAATATTTAGTATAATAATACTTAAAATTTAGTATAAAAAGGTGCAAATAGAAAGTAAAATTTGTGTTTAAATCTAATATATAAATTCGAAAGAAACTTTGTACGTAAATATGTATATATGTAAGTATCTTTGGGTAGGAACTTTCTATGACGACAATTCGATTGGTTGAAAATTATATTTTTTTCGATTCAAATAAATTTAATAAAAAAGCAAATGAATATTTACTATGATATTCGCCATATTTAAGCTGTTTATATTACAAATACTGAGCGAAGCCGGGTAAAACAACTAGCAGATTATAAAACTTCAATGATGATGCCTGATAAAAAGCTTAGGTCTCATAACGTAATCGTTAACAAATTTTTACAAAAGCCATATTATATTTAACGACCAAGTACAACGTGTATCGACGCCATTGTTCTAACGAATGCAATCGTGTGAATTTCAAGTTAGTTAGTGGTTAGAAACCTTTGGCAGGATTGAATTTTAGCATGATTTTGTATATCTTTGATTTTGTCAGAATCATACAATCGTAAATATAAAGACGCCGCGACTCCGAAATCGAATTTGTAAAAATACACAAAATATTATATAGCAAAGTAAATCTATGTACGTTGAACTAATTTATCTGATCGATCGATAATGCGTACATATCTTGCGCAAACATCGTCGATGCCAGCTAGACTATTATTATCATATTCACAGCTAAATCGTTGATAAAAAAAAAACGCTTGCGCAATTTGGTAAATATAATATAAGTTGATATTACCGCGCAATTAGCTGGATATTTTATAAATAATGTACATAATAATTCTTGATTGAATACAAATTGTGCGTATTTTTTCGTAGAACAGTTTCGCATTTTGATAGCAACATTTCGCAGCATAGATGAGAAAAATACGGGAAAATTCTCAAGGAAGGAGGACGAGACAGAATGAATAACGCTATCCTAATAAACGCATTAGAATAATAAGCAGACGACATTTGTAAAATGATAACAACGTTAGAAAATAAAATATGATATATAAAATGATTAACCGAAGAAATTTCCGGAACAGAATGGATGAATGTTTCACAAGATAAGCTGAAATGGAAGGAAATTACAATGTTAATCTTGTCTATGATTGCTTACTGGAAACAAAAAAGAGTATACGTCATAATTTACGCGATCAAAATATACGTACATTTGCTTCCAACCTAGTTGAAAAGAATTAAGAACCATATAAACAATTTTATTAAAGAGTGACAGTTCAATTTAAAACAAAATATGGCTTCGTATGTGCATATGTATTCATTTCTACATTGTATATCCCACTTCATCCACCTTAACAGCAGACAAAAACCAGATCAAGATTCACATTGTTCAAAAAGCATTATTTGAACATCTAGCATACGCGAATTCCATTTATAATATAATATAAGAACATTTTAACTGATCACATCGTATGTTTTTCTTCGTGGACTATATAATTATATCATAAAATAGATACTTTAGCAACATCATTTGTACTAAAAATATGTATAAAATTGATTTCCCAAGTATATACATACATATAATCATAGTCATTTTCCAAGTAATTGTGTACGTTTATATTTAAATACGCCGATTCAATATTGTGCGATAGTCACTCAATAGAGCAACACTCCAACTCAAGGATGGATCTTTTTGTTAGAAACATTTCATAAAGGTGTATATTGCAAGTTCTAACTTATGTTATTAGTATACTAATAGGTTTAATGATAGAAGTGCTCGGAATGAATACTACCCCAAAATATATATATTCATTTACAACGATTTGAATTTCCACCCGCATGGGGATAATGTATTATGCAAACTATTGCCTCTGTTATTATCTAAATGCATAGCTCGCATTGCGAATCGACGCTTTGTAATTACATCGTGCGTCATGCATACTGTAATACGAGAGAGTGCAAGAATGAAAATTAATCAAAACAAGCGGGCGATAAGAAAAGCGAGGTGCAGCGAAAATGCACAGGTGACGCTAGTGCAATTGATATTGCGGACCTGATGGGGCAGTGTGCAAGAGCAGGAGACCCTGCTGAAGCCATCACAGGAGCAGGCCTCCTCGTCGCAGATCGTCAGGGTTTGTCCGCATCCACCAAGAGCCAGGATCGCTCCGAGCAGCAGCATTCGCCTCGCCATCTCTCATGTTATGATGGAAAAACACGACCACCACACACCACACGATTCACTCGTCTGACTAACTGACACCGTCTCATAGATAACGCCCCACCATTCTCTTCCATTTGCTTCGAATCCCCTCTTCTGGATCTTCGTCAGAACACGAGCCAACTACATATGTATATATTCTTATTATCATAGCAAATAGTGAGTACTAGTGGAATTGCCCGGCGTTGCTCGGGTGGATGAAAGTTTTACCAAAAACCCTTCAAAGATATGTGCATACTTAACTCTGAAAAATTCATTTTCATTCGAGGCTCGGGCCCAGGGATCGAACCCGCCGCCTCTCAACGCTAAGCAGAAGCTTAACGACCGAGCTATGCTGCTGGCTATGAAAAATGATAAATGATAATACTTTAAAAAATATATATTTTACTTTCCCGTTGGAAGGTTAAAGTGACGATACGTCCCGTTTGGAACGGGACCGTCCCGTTTTTTAGGTAGCCTGTCCCGTTGTCCCCAAGCACAGCTTCGGGACGTCGAAATGTTCCGTTTTTAAAAAGACTAAACGACTTGAGATCTTTCGATTTTTGATCTTTGCCTTCCGATATTTGCGTTTTCGGTCGTTACACTTTCGGTCCCGTGAGGTAGACCCATAAAAATTGTAGCTAATTCAAACGAACCCTAGATAACTACCAAATAGGATTTCGAGTTTTGTAAAGGTGTGTTTAGACTCTCTAATATATCTTGCAACGATCTAATATATAATTTCGAAAGAGACTTTGTAACTGTGTATGTAAGGTTTGTTGGAAGCATCGAAAACAAATCAAAGTTTCTATGACGACGATATCGATACCGTTGAAATTTTTTTTTTCGATTCAGATAAATTTAATAAAAAAACTATTAGATTGTTTTGCCATGTTTAAGCTGTTTATGTTACAAATATCGAGCCAAACTGGGTAAAAACAAACAAAAGAAGTCTATTAATGAATGTATTTTTCCAAAACTAGTTCCATCTTGTTCATTGTTGTTAAAATGCAATGCTCACAATCTAAATACCAAGCCATATTCTAAAATCCTCGGCAGTTAGGGATTCCCATCGGGAAATTCTGTTATAAATTCAGAAATTCCGGTGTAAACCAGTCTTTATAAACGTTGACAAATGGATTACACGACCCATGTTCAATGCATTTTGTTTTCAATGCTACCTGGAAAGGCTTATCGGGTAGTAAGCATTCTTGTTTACTTTGTACATGCTCAAAATATAACGCCTATCGGCGTTTTTCAAGCCAATGGACTTGTCGGTAAAACGCCGATCGGCGTTGATCAGCATTCAAAGGGCTAAAATTGATAGTCCTAAGTTGAAAGCTAAAACTTTACATAGCAAACAGTCGTCTAAACAATTCTGTGTGGGAGCCCTTCCACAACCCACTGATGTAAATTGGGGATAACTTGGGATAGTATACCAAATTTGGTGGTCATGAGTAGAGATAGGACCGGAAGCATGCTTTTTCCAGGAAACAGGGCGTTTTGGGTCTATTTTCCAGGAAACAGGGCAAACTACAAAGCTAGATAGCATAAAAAAAAGGATCATCATAAAAATTAACAAAGCAAGGTGAACAATGACCAATGAACTGCGCTAAGTTGGTCCGTTCTTTAGTCATGAGTTAAAACCTGTGGTGTAACTAGAAAAATTGGGCCCACATGCAAGTGCCAAAACAGGATCGTAAGACATTTCAACGTGGGGACAACTCGCCGATAGATTTCATGCAACAATTTTTTAATTATATTATACGACAATAAAAATTTTCGACTAAAAGAAAGCTAGAAAGTTTTCAATTAATTTTATGAATAAAAATAGTAACTGCATATGCATGTATGATTCAAAAAATCATTGCTCCAAATATTGGAATAGGTTTCAATATACATTTCAAAAAGTACACTCAACATAACAATCAAAAATTAATTAATTTTGTGGATGAAAAATATTTGCATGAAATCTATCAGTGAGTTGTTCCCGCGATAAAAAGCCACTGCCATGAAATGTCAGGACACGCAAAACAGCCCACTATTTTTTTTTTATGAATTAAACGAACTTGCAAATCTTAAATGTCCTTCCTCGCATCTAAACTTACAAATTCTGCAGTCACATTTTCTTAGCTTCTTCGTGTTCAAAAGTCAATATTACAGGTACACTAAGTCTGACTCTGTCCGTCTGGATTGACCGATTGAATTTCTTCTAAGGTCTTTTCGCTTTCCATACCTACAATTGTGTTTTAAATACATACTTGAGACTCTTTTCAATTCGTGTGAAACGATTTTCTTATTTTTTTTAACTTAAAACATATGTAAATTTGTATTGATATTTCGAAATCCTCCCCCCCCCCCTACATAGTACATATGTAATACAGATATAGTGCAGTGTTAGGTATTTTAGATCTGAAAAGTGTGATGTTATCCCGGCAAACATGATGTTATCCCGGCAAATAGTCATTTAAAAAAGTTATGGAGAGTAAATATTATTAGCATAAAACAAAATGTCACTACATTTTTCGTTAGCTAATTGGATAAATATTATAAAATAAAGCTCTTCAGATCCGTTGATGTATTTTTTTTATTTAAGGATGTTATCGTAATAATTGTATTCTGCTGAATCACCTTCAATTTCAAGTGTATTCATTATTAATAAAAATGATGTGATTCGTATATGATTAATATTTATATTTGTCGTCTACATACTTTTCCCGTCTGTTTTATATTCGGTTTGTTAGAATTTCCCAAAAATTGAATTAATTAAACGGTAAATAAAAATCAAATTTTCAATTCAGAAAAAAGTTATTATTAAACATAAAATGATCGAAATATTTCCATTCAATTTGAATAATTCATAATATTATTATTATTATCGTTATATGTACTATACAATATAATATATATATTTTACAATCTTTTTCTTACATATATAAAAAAAATAAATTTAAAACAAAGCATTTACGACTTATATTACAACATTCATTTACACTTTTGCATGTACATACATACATATAAATATACACACATAAGCATACACATGGCCAATTATAGTCACCATAATTTGAAACACATTCTCATTGAAGGCTTTACAACAAAGTAAAAAGTTTTAAACTAATCAGTGATAGATTCGCTTAATAGATTTTCACAAATTTCCGTCGGGGGTCAAAAAATGTTCACAACTTTTATTTTTGCAAAATTTTTGATGGAGGAAATTCAGTATTATTTTATGATTGACATACATACATAGAAACAAGGAATTTAACTCTTTGCCCGCGGCAATAAATATAGCGAACAAGCCCTGTACGCGGCGCGGCACCTTTTTCGCGAATTTGGCGATCGAGTTTTCGACCTTAAATACAGATTTTAATATTTACTCAGGTAACCAGATATGCTAATTAACACATAAAGTATTATTTTAAACAATAAAATACATAATATATCTCGTAGTTTTGGATTAATTGTCAAATAATCATTCTTCATAATTGTATGAAGACGTGACGTCACATAAACGAAGTTTCAGTATGGTTCCTCAAAAAACCAATTTTTGACTGGTATATATTCATTTTAAGCAAATTGAATAGATGGAATTTAACTGAGTAATATAAGTCAACCAATTTTGAACATTAAAACAGTTGAAATAGGCGCATATAAGCCTCAAAATCCCGTGCAAAGTTCAGAAATTCTATAGAAGGCAGCCGCGCTACAGACTTGTCGCCCAAAGCTTCCATAGAAGACGGCCACGGGCAAACAGTTAAAAAGTAAATAATGTTATAAATTCGCAAGTAAAATTAATGTACATATTATTAGACTTTAATTAGCGACGAATGGCAATGCTTGCTGTAAATTTACATTTAAATATGCGTATGTGTGTATAGGTATATTAATGTTTTTTTTTTTTGTTATTGTGGTTCAGTATCACAGTGGTGCTTTAATAATTAAATTAAAATCCGAACTAATGTTCCGGTATCGACGAAACTATGACAGATCACGAGGTTTCTCAGGCAAGGGTCTATTAACCATGTTGCTGCCGGAGCCGTCTGACGCTACAGACTTGCTCGACTTGTTGGATTTCTGAGTGGCGCTGCTCATACCCACTCCGGACGGACCAGCTATCACTGGCGCGTTTCTGAACGCGTTTGCTGAACTCAAATTCGTTTCTATGGCACGTAAGAAATTCATCGTATCGGACTTGGAGACGTTCGTCGGCTGTTGTTGTGTCGGCTTCCGAATCGGCGCCAACTCTGAATAGAGATGTACGGTTCGGTCTTGCGGCTCGAAGTACTCATGGCACAATTTGGAGTATGGTGACGATTGCGGCAGCTTTTCAAACGATGGCACCTTTGTACCCACGCTCACCATGGACTTCTTATTCTTACCCTGGTGCACGCGAGGCTGCTGGATGACATCGTATAAATTCTCGACGGATACTGTTTCGCTACGTCTGGGTCTGGCTGCGTTGTTGTTGTTCATGTTGCAACATTCTTCTACTTTAATGAGATCATACAAGTGTTCTATGGTTTCGCGTGCTTCACTGTAGTTCTCCGGGTCGTCTAACTTCTCACGCAGACTCTCCAACAGTTCTTTGGTTAGCTCTTCGGGAAGAGTCTGAGTTGCCTTGTCAGTGGTATCGACGATTTCTTCTAAGGAGTTCTCGCGTATTAAGGTTCTGTTGTCGTTAAGCAAAGTTCTCTCGTGTAACATGTGATTTTCGTTGTAATCGTTGACGGAAACCCTCGATATGGACGCCGTGTCGATGCCGTAGTTCAGATTGAACAATCTATCAAAGAATGTGGAGCAAGAAGTGATTTCGTTCTTTACATTGGTGCAATAGCCCCTGTGTCGCATTTGTATAAATATTACAATCAAGACTATTAACACTGTCACACACGGAATAACAATTAAAATAATCAAATAAAGAAATTTTCTGTTTTCTTCATTCTTCAACAATATTTCTTCATCTATGGGTTTGATAAAAGTATATGGAAATTTTAGATTTGAAATTTTCTCAATAGTATACTTTCTGATTTCATCACAAGACACATTCTTGTTTTCATCACAAAGTAAATTGACGTATTCCGACATCAACATATGTCCTTTCACATTACATTTTTTGTTATATATAATGCACGTGCTGTTATTTTGAAACGAGTCAATATTCACGGTAGGCTTTACGTCAAATAAATTTTCCAGCCAATTTGTTATATTGCAATAACATCGCCAATTGAAGTGATTGTTCGAATATATTTTGTTTTTGACTAGGTGAGATTTCTTGTCGAACATGTCAGTCATGAAATGCGCACTATCCTTGTGCATTTCTTGGATGTAATTATATTTGAATTCAAACTCGGAATCCAAATTGGGCTCCCGAACACAATCCGATATGAAGTTTGTCGACAGATTTTCAAAAACGTTGCTCTCTATGTGTATTTTGTCCCATTTGTTTATTATCATTGCGTTGTTTTCCATTTGACCAAATTTATTGCCGCTGATGTTGATGTTGCTTACGATCATATTAATCGCCATCGTTTCTATATGATCAAATCTGAAACGATAAAGCCACAATTAACATATTTCTAGATGTAAATTGCTATTGAATAATATCAATAAACAAATTGTTTAAACAACAATTATGTAGTTTTTACAAAAGTTGGAGTTACATATATGAAAATGTCAAATGTCGACTTGAGAATTCATGTTTTATAATAAAAAAAATCATATTACCTGGAATGTGAAAATGTCACATTTGCCGAAGCCTGATACATAGCTCTACTTTTCACGTTGTGAATTGTACAGTTGATGAACTTCAACTTGTGACACAATGTAATATTTCTCAACGCGTCCGCTTCTATTGTCTTTATCTCCGACGAATCGAATATTATTTGCATGTATTCATTAGCAGGGAACGTTTCGCTGCCAACTGTCGTTATGTTGGATCGTTTTATGAAAACATCGGTTATTCCTTTGCCGAAACATCCCTTTTCCAGCGTATTGACGGTGACATTATTCAGTTGTACCTAAAAATATAAACAACTCGTCATATTTACATATCAATATCTGCATATATTTTTTAAATAGTATATTTTTAAATAATATCTGTATTTAGACAAAGGTAAAATGACATCATCAATTTATAAGTTTTATCTTAATGGACATTTTTATTTGTTTTCTTTAGTAATAAAAAAAAACAATTTTACTAAAAATTAAGATTTTTTGGGGTCGAGATGAAATTTTCACATTTTTTTTAACTTATATTACATCTTTAAATGAACAAAACTAGTCTTAAATACTACATATATATGTGTACATATAGAAAATTTGTATTTTCATATTTCTTTCTTTACTAATTCAAATATGATTAATTTGCTAGTACAAATCTAATATATAATTTCGAAAGATACTTTGTATGTATGTATGTTTGTTTGTTTGGTTCGTAGAGTCCGTGACGTTCAATTTAATAAAAAATCAAATGAATATTCAAATAAATTTAAATACAATAAAACTATTCACATAAATTTAAAAAAATGTTTACTATTAGATTGGCCGTGTTTAAGCAGTTTATATTACAAATACCGAGCGAAGCCGGGTAAAAACACTAGTAGGATATAAAAATGACCAATCATGTGACGCTTTTAAGACATTTTAAAATCGCTTTGAAGTTTATTCTTCCTAGGTTATAAACACAAACTAGTGGCATAAATATAATTGTTCAAAGTGTATTTACCTTATTATTTTTTTCGTAGATGACATTTTGGAATACCTTCCCATATAAATGTAGACGAGGGACATGATTTATTTCCACTTTTCCAACCCTTGTTATAGAATTGTTCTTAAATACGACAAAATTACATTTGGAAATATTCGCTTCAATCCGACCTTTATATGTAACAAAAACAAAAGTAATTTTTGGAGAAAGGAATTATTAATTTCGATATTATCAATCATTCAATCTCAAAATAATGCTATAATAAATAAAATAATACAAGCATACATATAAAATAAGCAAATATCGCTCGCAGCAATGCAAAACATAAAAATGTAATTACATAAAATATTCATATCGCACATGTATGTAACATTTATCATATAATAAAATCAAAATCGCATCGCATCAAACAATGTATTCAATTACCTTTGATGTTTTCGAATGCACCACTTTCTATATGCACATTCTCACAATCGAATATGTTCAAAAACAAGTTCAACGTTTCAACGTTTAGGAATGCCTTGCTCTCAATTGTAAGATTTTGGACCGATTTAAATTCGACTTTCTGAAGGTCTAGCAATGACGAAAAAGCGCCTTCGTATACAACAATGTGAAATGCTCCACTAATGTACAACTTCTTCATCCTAATCGGCAACACGTCTGATGTCAAATTTAAATTTTGTTGCTGAAAAAATAAAACAGAAAATGTTTACATATGACAGTATAGAAAAATGTATGGCATTAACATGAGTATTATATGGATTTATTGTAAATATGTAGTTCTGCGTGACTAATGATACATATGTTGACAATTGCTAATTCACGAGTCTTTTTCGTGATATGAAAAAGCAACAATAATATGCATATATAAACTGAATTTGCAGTTGACAAAATATGTATCATACAGCTTGAATCCTTTGTACATATTTATGTCAGTCTATTTACGCATAAAAGGCCTCATAGCAGCAATGTGCATACACGGTCTGTCAAATGACAGTGCTTACTTTTACTATCATGATTATATTTTGACACTAGTGTAACCTTTACTTGCACCCAAGGCCGCACCTAGGGGTTTTGGCCCTGACGTGTGATTAGGTCGGAGATCTTGTCTTTACTAACTGAGGGGTGCGGGGGGTTTAACTAGCGGGGAAGTTGTGAAGAAAAAATGTTTTTTTCCCTACGACGCAACGGTACCTACCTACCTACTAAGAGAAACTGTGCATGTGCCATGTATTTTGCATGCGCCAAAAGGGAGACCAGTATAAGACGTGAGGGCGGATTTAGTGTATTATAATTTAATGGTATATACATATACATATATATGTAATTGATTTGTTTCCGCTCCGGTAAATTTTTTTGTTGCTCAGTGGAAATATTACATGAATCATCTACACATAAAATATCCTCAACGTCAATGTATGATGATATTTATACGTATTTACAAGGATGTATCTCATTTGCGTGTTTTGCCATACTAAACAGCAATTGAATATTAACATTACTAATACATGTATGCTAGGATGACCGACCTTCCTAGATTCGGAGAGACACTCCTGCATTTCTTACTATTATACGTACATACATTATTATAAAAAAAATCGAAATCGAAAGTTCTAGCTACATGTTAAGTAATACTGCAAGTTCTTTTCGATTTATTTTTAAATTATACTGAAAAAGTTCAATTATGCATCAAAATATAATTTATAAAACATATGAAATCAAAATGCTAAATATGATATATGAACACTGTTTTTATTTCATATCGAGATTTTCACTAGTAAAAGGCGAGTGTTTACTTCCTTCAAATAAAGTCTCCAATAATATACTCAATATATAAACTGAATCTATTTATTATGCTACACAGTGGTGACTATATTTTATTTTATTTTTTACATAAATATATACCAGGAAGGCCTGACCGGTCGACCCCAATGCGGCTTCCTAGACAAACATTGCAGAATTTTTATTACATAAATCACTGTATTTCGAGAGTCTGAAGAACACGAAATTAACAATTAATTAATCCATTGAGACATTTATGGATTTAGACTTGTACATAATTTTTTACATATTGTACATAAATCAAATTCAGATATTTGTGACAGCAGATAGGATGATTTTTAGCAATTTTGAGGAACCGTTTCAATGAAAATCAGATAAATTGGCAAACTCTGATAAGAAACGATCGACTTGGAGTCACAAATATCCAAGTCTAACTAGCAGCATTAAATATTAGCACGGGATCGAACTCAGTAATCTCTCGGTGCTAAACATAAACACAATATTGTTGGCATATGTATGGTACATACATACATATGAATATACACAATCTATAATATGTACATCTTGCGTCTGCTTAGCGTCTCAAAAAGTATGTTAACTTAATCCTATTGTATGCCACTAAAAATCACTATTGACACGCTTTGTATGTATGTATGTATGCATTGTTACAAACTATGCGTAATATTGGTTTGTGTTTGAACTGGATAAAAAAAAACATCCCGGCACCATATGATCAGCTTATTTGTTCTTCTACAATATTGTTATAATATAATGGTGTGATGTTGACGTTGCAGCATCTGATGCATTCCCGACATAACTTTTTTGCCGGCAACACTGGGTTGTTATTCGTATTTTTCTTTTTTCTCTCTGTCTGTCTGTCTGTGCACGTTTTGTTTATCATTTTTCCTCTCCTCTTTCTACCGGTTCGTGTGAACGAGTAAATTTTCAGCATCCTTTTCTTAGAGCAAGAAAGATTTCATTTCACAAAATGTATACTATGTACATACAATTGAATATCATTTTGTGACGATACACTTTTCGTATGAATTTAATATTTACTTATGTTATGTTTAATTTTTTTAACAAATTATATATGTACATAATATTCTAATGCTCCGTACGCACCTAACCATCGAACGGCTCACATGCCAATTTTTTAAACCAGTAGGATACAAAATATCGAAATAAAAATTAAATTAAAAAATTGAAATTAAAATATCAAAATTAAGCTAAAGAGCGCATAATACATAGCACGACTTTTAAGAAATAATAACAAGATTATTTTTCGCTCGTAAGCAGAGAAATTATAATATTTCTCTGGTTGTATATGCGTATCGTCGTAATTCAAAACATTGTTATAATTCAAAACCAACGATGATCTAATTTTAGCTCAATCTCGCTCTTTAGCTTAATTTTGATATTTTAATTTAATTTTTATTTCGATATTTTGTATCCTAGTGGTTTAAAAAGTTGGCCTGGGGGCCGTTCGTTGGTTAGGTGCGTACGCAGCATAATGTCATTCCTATAATGATTAATGATATTCGGATTTGATAGATTTACGTACGATTTGATAGGTTTACTTCTATTTATCATATTTTTGATCTCTAAACATTTCCAATACCAGGCGTTGCAAAAATGTGAAATCAAGCGTCGATTATGATGCATTGATTGTATCACTGTTATTTGCGGATGGTTTTAGCGTATTTTGGCACGCAACCGCAATATTCCGATATCTTTTCTGAACAGAAAATTTTGGCAACCGGTTTTTAGCGTCGACACAAAAAAGTGTAGGTGAGTTTCGAACGTTTCATAATATTTGCATACATGTCTAGCTACATACTATTTTCTGACCGGCATAACTAGAGTTTGTTGACCAGTATATTATTTTTATTCTAGTAAAACATATTCTCTAGTTTTGAACAACCTGGAAATTTTCAGCGTCTTCAATCTGAAAAACACTGTTTTCGTCTTACGAAGCTGTATTTTAAAAATTATTACAGTTAATGAGCAAGTTTTATATATGTAGGAAATAAAACGGTATATATTAGAACTGTATTTCAAAGGAAGGAAATACGCAGATTTTACTAATACGAATCGAGATATAAAATACGTCTTAAAGAGATAAAATAGACACGCAATAAATGGTGACGTTTAACCTTTCGCCTCTTTCGATCAGTGAAATGAAAATCACTTTATTTTGATTCCCACGTCGATCTCTTTAAATTTGATCTTATTTAACAATATTGTTTGGATGATACAATGAATACATACATTGTACCTATACATAATTATCTTGAAATAATTGCTCGTTCACAGTAAGTTTTTATATATTTTTTCATAATTTCTGCGATACGACCGGAGTGGACACTATTAACGACAGATCCCCATTTTAGAATGTTTCATTCTATTATAAAAATGTGCCGTTCTAAATGTAGGTCTCGGAACACAAGAAAGTCTCGATTTCATTCATTATTTACGTTTTGTGTAAGAAAAGATGTCGATAAACAAAAACGCGTTTTTAAATAAACAATATGCCAAAATATGTATTATAAAATCAATTTATCATATTTTCGTCTAGTGGGTGGTGAATCATAAATTTATCATTTTAAAATGCGTGTGGAGAATTAGACAACAAAAAGTCAAGCGTGATTGTTGAGAAGTTCCAAGTATATTGCAACATTTTTACTGTAAAATGTGAGGTTTAATCATTTGGTAGATAAAAATATAATTACGATTTTATTTTAATATGACTGCTAAGAGTTAGACTAAAATCGTTCAAGTTGATTCAATTTTAAATATTGTAGAAGTCAACCATTAGGTATTTGGTCAGCGTCAAATAGATTGGGTTCAATACCCAGAGATAAGTGTGAAATTCTGTATACTTAACATAGCGAGAACAGACACACGGGTGAGAGGTATTTCAATATGTAGTGAAGAAATTAATATCGAAAAGCACAAGATAAGTAATAGTACCCGAGAGAACAGGGCCGGTACGAGGGTAAGACGAGCGAGACATTTGCCTCAGGTGCACGATGGAAAGGGCGCCGAATTGTTAAAATCGATAACTTTAGGAATTTAAAAATTTGTCGGAAACACGACATGTGAAATTTGTAAGTTTATCAATTTCATTTTCGTAACAAAAATTACAAGGACTTTCAAAGTTTTTTTGCATGCGGTCTCAAATCTTTTTATAATGTATTATTACATTTTGTTTCCGAGTGAATTTGCTTTATTTGTTCAAATAAATCAATAATAATGATTAATTTGAGAAACCCTGATTCCATCTCATAACACAAGAAGTGTCAGTAAATTATGAACACATACATATGAAGACTATTAAAGACACTCTTCTTCGAACAGTGGCCCATTGAGCTTATTTTCTTCACCGGGCTTTCTCAAATATCCGAAAAAAATTTTCGCTGTCGGCGATGCTTTTTTTGTTGAGCATATTGAATTAGTATAATAATTTATTTCTGATATTTTTATCTTAACAATATGTTAACTCATATTTTACTTTTTATATATAAGCATGAGTCATCTATCGCCACCCCCCAGTTAAATTAAGATCAGGCCCTCCCTTAGGTATTGTATGTGTAATCTTTTTTTTTTTAATACTATGATTATTTAAAATAGTAAAAAAAACTACGTATGGGTGAAATTTTTTATTTTTGCCTCACGTGGCAAAATGTCTAGTCCCGGCCCTTCAAAACAGTATAATAGGGGTGCACGACGCTCGAAATATGTGTAGGGTTGGGTGAATGTGTGCAGCTCAAAACAAAGATAAATCTCATTAGTATATGAGCTGTTATAATAGAAAGTGGCATGAGTCCCCTTTTCTTCATTTCGAGAAATATCTCGCAAAACATTAAATATTATGTTTTGCGTTTAACAATATTTCAAAATACTGGTGGCCTGTAATAAGTTTATTCTTCTTTTCCGAAATTCTGGAAATATCGAATTAAAAAACAAGTGATAACAGTTTGTGAATTAAATCAAACAAAAATAGTGTTTCTGGAACTGAAAATTGGACTTCTGCCACTTTCAAATATAACATCTCATGTGTCGAACTGTTGCAAGTGATGAAGTAATAGATAGATAGAAATAAAGTTCTAATACATATGTACATATATAAGGTTAGTAAAAAGATACCAATTACTAACTATTTTGTTTGGTATAAAAATATAGTCAATATGAAACGTACATATACGTCACTGATCCCCATGCTGATTTTAAGCACGTCTGTCACCGATTGAAGAGAGTCATAGACACAGAGTGACGGGACAGGACCGCCTCAAGTGGAATTGATTGCCACGGAAATACTTCGTTAAGGGCACAAGTTCAATGCCGTGATCTGTCAGGTGACTATCCCCAAGGATCTAGGATAGAGTATCTGTAGAACTACCCAGTGTTTTAAAACTGTTATGTTTACACTTAAAATAAGCCCGAGTGTATACACACAACTTGGGCGAATTGAGGTCGTTCGAGTTGCAGAACTTGCTCGTTTGCATAATGCAACAAATAACAATCGCACCACCTTATCCACGGTATCCGCTTCGAAACGGATCGAGCATTTGAATTGTGCCTACTATCGAAAAACATATACATACGTGATTTCCGATCGGCTGTAATATCAAAAGATCGAAAGTATGGATTGATTATTCGATTTATGAGACTTTTCGGAATAGATTGATTCAAATGACAACACTATAAGTAGTACCTACGAAAATAAATGTGACGACAGCACATTTCTTTGCGGACGATAGATTTTCTGGAATAGATCAGTGCAACCTGTGTATTAACCTTGCATATTAACACTGCTTGCGGGTCAATCGAAATTAACCCTTGCCGTGTAGTGGGCAAATCAAAAATATTTGATGGTAAAAATGAAAGTGCTGGCATATTTTGATTGAAAATTTAAGCATACCTTGCAAAATATATTTTAAATATCGAAAAACGTTGACGGTTTCAAGTATTTTTCGAATCGTATAGAAAATATAGATGACCGGGGCTGGGGTATTCTGCCCCAAAGAGATCTTTATGCAGTCAATTAAAAAGTGACCCTCTGTATACGGAAATACGGATCATTTTCCTTTGCCTCGACTGATTTTTTTTACACTTCACACGCAGTACCACTCGCAAGTGCCATAGTACACGGCGAGACAGTACGCGACTCACGGGCGAGTCGCGCATTGAGCTTTGTTGCAAAATTATCCACAGGCTGATTTTGCATCTAAGTATATAGTAGTCAAAGTTTTATTAGAACAGTGATGTGCGGTTGTTCTTCTGCGATATTCATGAACAACCGTCTCGTTCTCCGACGAAAGGGTCTCTCGGACTGTATTCGTCGGGGGGGTGGTGGCCTCATGTTGAGGGCTTTAAGGGTCAAATTCCGTGGCCTTTAAAGCGGGCTTAAAAAAAAAAGTAGTCAAAGTAAAGCGGGATGCAATCTACAATTTTAGAATCGTAAAACCATCTAGACACATATGTAGATAATAACAATCAGGTTTTGTGCAGTATTTTAATCGCAGATCTAGTCATTTGCATTAACATCAGAATTATTTTTATGTACCTACATATGAATAAATATTTTTAACATGACGCATAATTATTCAGGCCAAACGAATGTATGTATGTATGTACGTAGATACGTAGTTTTGTCAACATTGTACAATTTTAATGAGAAATGATAATTTTTAATAAAAGAATCTACCTATCAATTCAAATCATTTCAGAAATTTCACAAAAGGAAAAAAATAATCTGCAACGCATATTTTATTATTTGATATACAGAGAAAATCCCATCTGTTTGCGGTCATGTTTAATTACGATGTAAAATATTATCACTAATATAAACCAACTCGATATTTTCAAAAAATATGTGCCCACATCCTTTGTACGGATTTTTCGTTCAGTCACAATATAAATAAATATATTAACTTTCCCTACTCAATTGGCCTAATATTGAATAAAATTGGATACCTCTGCTTTAGATACATATACATACAGTATTATAATGGTAGTTCTACACATTCACGCGTATTTTACGTAGCACGGTGTTTCAAAACAAGTCGCTTACAGTCCACAGATTCTCATCTAATTATAGATACGGTGAATAATGCCCGCGTATAAAATTTCAACGGATAGTCGCACTTCTGTCAGATTAGAATGCTTTCTGCAAAAAGTCCGAAAAGTGATTCGCATAATACATATGTATTAAATGCAAGTATATATTGGATATGTATATACATACATATGCGCAGTAATCATTTGCGGTTTTGAAAACATGTGAAATGTGAGCGTGTGTGTCAATGGTTATGATATGTATTCTTAGAATATGGAAAATTCGGTTTAAATGTTTGCGTTTATGTTATGATTGATAATTTGTTCGCAAATGACAACGATAAATTCTGATTTGTATAATTTTGTTTAAGGTATGACTTTCGTGATGATTGTATGACTTTGCAATTAGCACTTGTTATTAAGCGATGTAGCATTTGTGTGGAGAACAATTGAACAATTAGCATTGCACAGTTTTATTATATAAACTGGACCCGGTTTTGCTCAAATGATAAATCAAATCTTTTGATGATAAATCATGAACTTGACAATTGATCAACATATGAGCCGTTGTATTTGTAAATGGCAAAAGTTCACTTTTCTTCTTTTCGAGAAATGTTTCGCAAAACATTACATATAATGTTTTACGTTTAACAATACATATTTAAAAATACTGGTGGCGTGTAACATGTTTATTCTGCTTTTCCGAGATTCTGGACATATTAATTAAAACCAGTGATAAAATTTTGTGAATTAAGTCAAACAGAAATAGTGTTTTTTTAACTGAAATTTGGACTTCCGCCACTTTCAAATATAAGTAAGCTGTTTCTTCATCATTAATTGCAAAATTACGCCTGTTGATAATAAAAACGTAGTTTTGGGAAAAGGATTAAGGTGCAGACACAGAGTGGCATCCTTGGCAAAGCTCCCTCCCTGTAGTGTTTTCGGAATTTTATCCTTGTATGGACAGAGTGATCGATAGCAGCGATTACCACATTTGAAGACATGTAGGAGAAACTTCGAAATAATAAGCTCGTACGAATTAATAATGATACGCACATTCTAGCTGGAAATCAAGAGCACATCCATGCCATACAATTCAGTGTTTTTCCTAGATTTAGTCTAATTTTGGATGCAATTGTAAATAATAATAGACCGTTTCACTTGTGTTCAAAGAAAGGGAGCAAAAAAGCATGGTTTTTCTAAAAAATAAAAATAAATCTAATTTTCTCAATAACTAAGAAGGTAACCTGACAAGATCCAAGAGACTTAAATTTGGTTTTACGAAACATAATTGTCGAAATGGGTAATTCAAATCCTTTCCGAAATTCAATGGAAAAAAATTCCAAGAAAACTCATCACATATTTACATATGTATGTATGTAGTAAAATGTGTGATGTAGTTTACCTTGAAATTGAGTAGATGGGCAATTAAATGCAAATTTATTTATGTGCCATTTATCAAAAATATATTTTTTTTTAAATTAAAATCTTTTATAACTACGTTTGTTATAAATATGAAATACATATATTCTGTCTATATATCTTACAAAAGTGAAGATTTAAATTTGAGAGAAAGTTAGTTATGATGAAATTTAATCAAGATCATCTTTTCATTTGATGGTTGTACCTTCTGCCTGCACAGTTCTTTATCGGATGGCTCCTATCCCAACAGCAATCTTAATGAAATCGTTGTTACCATGCCTGAATGATATATATATATATATATATATATATATATATATATATATATATATATATATATATATATATATATATATATATATATATATATATATATATATATATATATATATATATATATTCCGAGTCATAGCCATCATTATTTTCATAGTTGGATGTGACGTATGAGTGGAATTTTGATATTTTTTTCTTCCAATTAGGCCTCGCAGGGATGTTTTGAATTACTGGTTCTGGCTGTCGGTGCAAGACATTCCCTATTATGTATTCTGTTTATTTGATATTTTTACTTTATCTGCCATTATTATAATGCTGTTGTTTTTTAGGTATTATGTATAAATATTTTTTCCTTAAACATTGTGGCGCATTAGGAATTCCTGTAATACTACATTGATCCGAACTGAAATAAATACAATCGAAATTTAAATTATAATAAGTAATATTTCAGAAATTAATCAATTTATTCAAAGATCGGTCAAGTTGGTTGAACCTGATAATGTATTCACAATGCCCATGTTATGGCGTAATCCTTTTGTCCTGGTGAATCTTTATCCTTCACGGTATGAGAACACGTCAAACCGGTTCCTTGAAAAATACGCAAGGGCGACAAAACAGTACCCGTTGTAAAAAGTACAATGTTTTCACATCACGAGGGCGTATTATAAAAATTCTATTGCTATAACTGGTTTTAAATCTATGGGAAATAAATAAGTGCGTGCACAGTGTGACCGAATATGATATAATGAAGTAAGAAGAGGCTAGTAAAAATTAAACTAGTAACCTATAATTGTAAATATCTCACATATGTACATACTATTTACAGGATAAATTATATAAATCAAAATCATCATAATCGTGTGTATCGTAGTCTATGGAATTACACTGCGAAACTTTGACCTGTTTAAAAAATTTTGTCATTATAAACATGATACGATTTTTTGTATGTAATGGTCGATTGATACTTCCTGATTACATTACAGGCGAATTTTTCTTTTGTTTATGCAAAATTGTATGTCGTGGAACTCTGCATGTGTGTACTGTGTGACGTGTCTTCATTAGCCGACAGAGGATTCTGGTAAAAAGCGATTACTATAAAGGCGGTCGCGCAACTCTCAAGATCCTGTTGAACCGGATTCTGTCGTCTGCGTCGACACAACTGCTTATTTTTAGCACGTATCATAGTTGGGCTTCTTGATGAAAATCAAAATGTCGCAATTATCATCGTCTATCTGTATACTCGAATCGGCCCTTGAGTAAAATATTCGGATACTTTCGTAAATACGTAGTGTTTTTGTCTCATGACGATGTGTTACGGCTCGCACAAGTTTGTAAAAGACACGTACTTTCGTAACACGTACACGTAATTTCGAACAAAATCTCAATGTGTATTAATTTGTTTCGTAACTTATTATTAACATGTCATGGGAGTAGCAACGGATCCAGATTTTTTTCAAGGGGACGGGGGGGAGTGATATTTTAGATGTCACTATAGATGTTAAAGAGCCAATAACTTAAAATAATATTTGTACACAATAAATATCAAACGTGTGAAGATTTGTGTATGATGAGGTATGATGACATATTTTAAATAAGGTCCATTTCCCGTTACTACCTCTTTCGACTTTCGACTGCAGCTTTCATAGCCTTAAATTTTATCTTATATGTACATAGCTGTTCAATGACAACATGCATAGATAACGAGGAGGTAAATCTGGAATGTTCTCAAAATTATCAGCTCGCCGAAATTGTATTCCAATGCGTGGGAATGAAATTTCCTCTACTCTCTGGATCCATCCTTGCATGGCAGATAAGAATACGTGGGTGAGAAGTTTGACACGGGTAGTTGATATAGTGGAGAGAGTGGTGAGGTTGAAATGGCAATGGGTGGGTCACGTAGCTAGAAGAACGGAAACAAGACGGACGAAAGAAATACTCGAATGGTACGAGAGAATACAAAAGGGTGCAAGGAAGGCCACAAGGGAAAGATGGGTGGATGAAATTAAGAAAATGTGTGGGATGAAATGGATGAGGGTTGCTCAAAACAGACCAATAGAAGCGTGTAAGATGAATGGCTGTACATGATGATAATAATAATGACATCTCGTGGAGACGTGTTTCAACTGAACGGACACTTGGTCGACGGACATTAGGTCAATGGACGCTTGTCCTAACGGAAAATTGGCTGATTGCGTATCGAAATTACTCAAAACTCACTGAAAACAGATGCGTTATTCAGAAATCACCTCGATGTCATTTGATATTTTGGATAGATTTAAATAATTATAAAATTTAATTCGGCCTATTATCCGACCGGCCAGGTGTCCGTTCAGCTAAATGTCCGTCGGCCTAATATTCGTTCGACCAAGCGTCCGTCGGCCAAGTGTCCATTCGGTCAATAGTCCATCAACCGCATATTTGTTTATAAATCAGTCGCATAGCTCCGTGGTTAGCGGTAATTGGATTATTACGCACATTGCGATCACCCAAAAGACAATTTTTGCCATGAAAATCGCGAATACGGAATATTTGGCACTAGAGTTCTCGTTAGCATGATAGTTATCGTTAGTATGATGGACTTTTCGGCTGCCAGATGTTCCGTTATAGAGATTTTAGTGAATTTCAGGCGAGCGCTTTGTGGCCAATAATCACTGGGCCGTGGTTAGCATATAAAGCTAACAACTGAAGGGTCACGGGTTCGATATATGTAAATTCAGGTAATTTTTATTAGAGTTTGCCAATTTACCTGATTTTTGTTGAAACGGTTATTTCCAAATTGGCCACCGACCCTTATTTGTCACCACTCTTTGAATTTATTTTCAATAATATTATAAATTTACAGTACATATGAACAAAATTGGCCATATGTGTCGCCTTGGAGGAATCTTGTAATGACACCATGATAAAAATTAATTTAAAACTCGCTCAATAGAATTTATGAATAAAATACACCCTCATGAGATAAAAACACTACTTAGTTGTTTCAAAAATTTAAATTGATTATATTATAAAACAATGGACCCAAGCTAATTTTAAATTTATAAATTCGATCTTTTGAATGAATTATACTCGTATGTGCATATGTATGCTAAATTTAATTTTCATTGAAATGCATTTTTTTTATTATTCATATGAAATCCGATTCAAATCATGTTTTGTTTTTAACAACAACAAAATTCAACGGAAATCATACAACTTTCAAAACCACAAAAAGGTATTTTTATGATTCGGTAGAACTCAACGCACAACACTTCCTCGTATTAACCACTATTCGTAATCAGTAATTTACCCCGAATTTATTTTTAATTATATATTTATTCCCATTATTTTTTAAACTCTCCGCCCTCATATGGTATATTTACTTGCGCACACGCCACTGATTGACAATATTTACAACAAAACATTGTATTTCATGTACAGCCACTGCATTTTGAACGCTCAATCACTCAATATGGACCGACAGGCGTATAAAAACACGAGAATTTGACACACGTAAATGCATTAGACACGTGAATAGACTTAAATAGAACGATTGACGACGCCTGACTTTGACACCAACCGTCGTAATGCGCCGTGGGAACGGATAATTGAATTACTTCTCCGCTGGGATTCGAACTTGAAATGTTCCAGTTAAGACCAGCCGTATTTATTCAATATACTTATAATCAGTGTGTCATTGCAAATCATCGAAACCGCCACTGATAGTATTTAGTCATGCAAAATGAACGATGAAAAGCCGTAAGAAATTACCAGCAGCTGCGTAACCATACGCCGTCTTACAAATGTGGACAAAGAACAATAAAAAAAACCGACGTTATTTTAACACATGAAATCTTTGAAAATTCTCGTGTGTGCTTACCGAGAGTCATTGCCGCTAATGAATTAAAATCTAAAAGTGGGATATTACTAAAGAAATCTGGGAGTATGGAGCAAGTTATGCGATACGCCGTTTTTTACAAATAATTAAGTGGGGAGATAAAGTCAGTTTGATTGTTTCCCATATGAAAAATATACACGCTAAAGTAGTAAAACTGATACTACCTACACGGAAAGATCTACAATCTAATACAAATCTAAGAAGTTAGCAATAGATATCCCTATCCCTAGTGATAATTCTCAAGCAGAGAAGGGAAAAAGTAGGATAATGTGGTACTTTCTAATCAAGTTTCGTGACGATGACATCTTAACTATGCTGTCCGTATAGAAGTTTACTTAAATACTATCGTATGTAGAATTAGTAGTCATTTGAGATTTATATGAATAAATCAAACCCCTTGGGTCTATCGGCTTTGCCGCCTCTCCCAAGTATGTTAAATAAATAAATAAGTATGGACTTTTATAATATTTTAACCATTTTTCAATTTTCGGAACCAAAAGTATTTTTTGGTATATTTGAAAGTGGCAATGAAAGTCCAATTTTCAGTTCCAAAAACACTATTTCTGTTTGACTTAATTAACATATTGTTATCACTTATTGTAATTCGATATGTCCAGAATCTCGGAAAAGCAGAATAAACTTATTACAGGCCTCCAGTATTGTTAAATATTATAAATCGCAAAACCTTATGTTAAATGTCTCGCGAGATATTTCTCGAAATAAAGAAAAGTGGACTTACGCCACTTGCAAATATAACGGCTCAGATGTGTGTATATAAAGTCACTTAGGAAGGGTTAATACATATAATTCAGCCATAGAATAATACTAATGTATAACTTATTTCGTGTGAAACTCTCATGACATTTAATAAAGTTACCAAATTCCGATATAAGACGGTCAATCTGGATTTAATGTGAAGTAAAACTTTTCTCGGGCTGAAGAAAAAGATCAAAGATCTTCGATAAATGCGTTTTGCCAGTGATGACTAAAGCCCGGACCCTGAGGGGGCCGTCCATTGTTCAAATGTTGTAAATGCATTGTTAAAGGTTTGCTGAACCTTTTTTTCAAAGCATTTACAACAATCGAACAATAGACGGCACGCTTCCGGTCCTACCTCTAGTGATGACGTATGGATGTGAGCGCCATTGACATTGAAAGCCAAGATGCTACACAAAGTCCAATGCACTCAAAGAAGTAAGAAACGCGGTATGCTCGGTATAACGAGGAAGTACGAGAAGCGTAATACGTAGATGAGAAGTATGACAAGGGTAGTGGATATAGTGGATAGTTTCGAGAAGTCCTAATTTTCAAATAGAACAAAAAAAACGTACTTAGAACAAAAAAAACGGTTATCACCCTCGGATACATATAAACACCTCTTGACTCTTTTTTGTGGAATTCTATTGCGTTAGTTCTCCTTGAGCATCTTTGAAATTTTGGATGTCTTTGGAGTGCGACAACTATCTCGAGTGCATTTTTCCGGTCACCAGTGGATAGAGTGAAGAGATTGAAATGGCAATGGGCGTACCACGTGGCTAAAAGAATGGACGAAAGGTGGACAAAAGGAGTGCTAGAATAAGGCCAGAAGGGATAGATGGGTGGATGATATTCAGAAAATGTGTGGGATGAGAGGGATTAGAGTTGCGCAAAACAAAGAAGAGTGAAAGCGTTTTTTTTGGAGATGCTTTCATCCAGCAGTTGATGGTGAATGAGTGTATATTATGATGACGATGAAAACTTTTTTTATCAAAGGAAAAAATATTTAACTATTATTTATTGAAAAATTTCACAAAAAAAAAATCATTTTTATTATTACTAGCCTCTTATGGCTTTTGATTTTTTCGTCTGATTTTGTTTGACGAAATTTGGGTTCTTATCCGATCGTTTTCAAACTTTGCCATTTTGCTCGGTTTGGTCATCAATATATGTGGAAATCAAATCCCCATTACGATAATAATCGTAATAGACACGCTTGAAAATACTCCATTATCGTTTTCGGTGGCGTCTATTATCCGGGTGACCGTAAAAAAGTCGAAAATGTTCGTTTACACAACAGGAACAAGAGGAACAGGCTTTTCCTCTCGTATCCTGCGCGCGCACATTAAACAAGGCTGTATGTCAAATGAGAGATGATTTCACCGCATGCCACTGATATATATTATATATACATACATAATACCGTTTACCATGCACCCTTTTTTTTTGATCTTTCGACTGAAGATCTTTTCAGTTTCGGTGCCGTGAGGTAGACCCCTATTATACACACCCTTCCGGTCGTTTTTTTCCCTTTTCGCCAAGTCAGATTTTAATTGTTTAAACGCCTATATTTTTTTCTTTTTTCACACTATTTTATAAAAATTTTCTTTTTAAAAATTATTTTATAATATAAATTTAGTTTTTTTAATATATAGAAGTTTTAAAGTACAATTTTAATTACGGGAGCATGTATGTATATGCATATTTCTAAATATCCCTACGTAGATATGAAATACATATGTATAATACATGCGTAGTTACGGACCCGCTGTTGTGTGTCAATCATCACGTGCGTTCCTGGCAGAAAATATTATCAAGGAAATGTCGGTAGAGTTTAAGGCCAACAAATCAATCGAGAGCGTCTTGAAAATCATCATCATCGTCGTAATCATCAGTCGATGAAACAAGGGAACCGGTCGCCATTATTTGGTCCGCAGATGGACGCGACGAGAAGCGTCGCGTAAAAAAGAAGCACACGAGCAGCTTCCTGTCGGCCTCACCAGCTCTAGATATTTATGAACCTCCTCCTCCTCCTCCTCACCCTCAAGAATGCACATTCTCCAACGCACATATCCCAGATCCCGGACACACCCGAAAACGTAGGGTCACACGCGGAAGCGTTGCGTTAGGTCCATAACTCTTTGATCGATTTGCTCATTTCATAACTCATTTCTCCTCAAATCAAAACCTAACATGTTGAGACATGTCAACACGAACACATGTGTGGCAAGATTTTTTTGTCACATTTCACCCATTGCTGACTTTCAAGTAAATTAAATTAATTAACTTTCCGTTGAATTCAATTAATTGACTTATCGACTCGCGTTCAATCTTATTTGTACGGCCCACATTAACAAAAATTAAATTTTTAATATTATTAGTATATACCGCGTCTCTTTCCACGATATACGATTCCAAGGGGAGAAAGAGACGGGACATGCACGCAATAGACAATTATTATATACTATTAGTTACCAGGTGCACGGAGTCGTACACTTAATAAAAAGTGTAATACCAGTCACAGCACATGCGCATATTCAGTGTAATGTCGGACCCTGAGGAGGCCGTTTATTGTTCAAATGTTGTAAATGCATTGTTAAAGGTTTGCCGAACCTTTTTTACAAAGCATTTACAATAATTGAACAATAAACGGCACGCTTCCGGTCCTACCTCTAGTAATGTCTGTACGAACAATTACCATTGTGACGAAATAATCATTTTATATACATATATTGATAATCTTCGCAAAAACTGTGAGATAATTATATATGTACGTTACCATTATGACGCAATCCTAAAAAATTTTTCGTGTGCTTTTTAAGCTATTGACATTGCAGTAAGTCAGCGATTTCCAAAGTGGGAGGCGCACACTAGTGTAAAGGGGCGCGAAAAGTTAGTTTATAGCATAACATGGTAAAATAAAATAAAAAATAGTTTTAAATAAACTTTCAAAACCCAAAATTAAAATTTATTCCTGAAACGCACGTAATTTTCAACTGGTTACAAGAGAAAATCCACTAACGATGAGGATACTGAATTTAATACCCGAGTAAAAGTAGTAGGAATATAAGCAACTAGGAACAAGGAAGTAGAAATATCAAGACAAGAAAATACGATTCATCCTATTTATCAATGAGATTCACAAATGCTATTTATATAATAGATGGCTTGGAAAGACCAATGTGTTTGCTCTGTATGAAAGCTTTGGCTGCAGATAGTATGAGATCGAGTAAATTCAAACGGCACCTTGAAAATTTGCATTCTGAACACGTTGGTAAACTCATATAATTTTTTTCGCAGAAAATTACTAGTTTAATAAAGAGAATCAAACGTTCAAGAAAATAGTTCTATTCCAACAAATGTATCGTAAAAAGTTTCGTCCAGAATTGTAAAATTAAAAAAAAAACCACATACAATAAATGAGACAGAAGTTTTGCCAGAAGCTATTGAATATGGTTGAAATAATGTTCGGGGAATCATGTGCGAAACATTATTTTTAAAAAATAATTTTATTGTTCTGTCAATTATATTTGTATTTTTTTGTATTAATACATTCTTATCATTTAAAATTGGGGGGCGCCAAGATTAGATTTTTTCAAAAGGGAGGGGCCTAGTAGCAATAAGTTTGGAATAAACGGAATTTAAAGTAATAAAAATGATAATTCGATCTAAAATGATTTGTAGCTACCTAAAGAGATGAAACCTAGGAGCCTTTTTGTTTGAAATAATTTAGTATAAAATTAGAAAACAAAACAAATACGTTTCGATGATGGTGGTAACTTCATATAGTATTTTTATTAATAAAAATATTGAAAGTCTTAAAATATACAGTGACGTGTCTTAGCGTCAATTGGAACAGATGTGCCTCTCAGTGTTTAGATTAAAATAAATAATATTAAGATTATATTCGTTGATCCGAATATACATAAATAAACGATTACGGTTTTCAATTCGAATATTATTGACGGAAAACTTGCCTTGAAAAACGACACGTAAGATTTGATAGTTAATTAATTTCGATTAAGTCAACCGGAAGTGGCCGATTCCTACATATTCGCGAATACATACATACATAAAATTCTTTACTAGACACTCGTATTCGAGGATGTTACCGGAGTAATTGTCAAAATTTACGACCCGTACGGGTTTGGTTTAGAAACATGTGTCAAAATCCACTTTGTATGGATGTTACATATGTATGTACATATTCGATATAATGATAGTTGAATTCATGATTGTGTTCTGTTTGAGACGACATGCTTTTTCTTATAGAATTCATCAGTTTGAAAATATCACACTCTATATATTGTATTCTATTATATTGGACAGGTTTTAAATGTATAGGAAACGAATTTGTATTAGCGACCAAACTTATAAATATCTTTTATATTGAGTATACCTTTTTTAGAAATTACGTTAATTTTGCAAATACGAATCGTTTGCATGAGATAAAAACAGTGTACATACATATGTAGATAATGGGCACAGCTATTTTGTTTTTTTTACCTCTGGGTTATTATATACGTATGTATGTATATACATTTGAAGTAATGAGAAAACAACGCCGATCTATAGATTGCTTATCTGAAAGTAGCTTTTGTATATTCAATCGCAGAGCTCTTCAAACTTTTAAGTACCGAGTATTTTATGTACCATAAGTAAAATCAGGCCAGGCCATACATTAAACACCTGCTGGTTTTAAACCAACATTTATGGCTTTTGAAGAGATTCTTACAATTTGAGATTCGTTTTCAGACTAGAAAAGAGTAGTACGTAGCCATAGTTTATCGAAACCTTCAAGCTTCTTTTAACAGTTTTCAATAAGTCGATTTGTCAAGTTCGTGTTTACAAAATTCACAGCTTTTTGATATGTTGATTCCATACACGTATACTATGTCGTATTAATTTACAGATAAATCAGTTCGTTGAACTGATATATCAATAAAATCGGCACAAAATATGAAAAATTAGCTCATGCTTACGAAAAAAAAATGTGAAATTTTTTTTGACTTTTAAAATTTGCTAGATAATTAATTATACGTATTTTAAAGCAATAAAAAACCACAATATATAGAAAAAAACATCTGAATATTGATTCCGGTACTCATTTTTGGCGCAGCAATACTAGATTTTTAATTAAAGCCAAAAATTTGTAAAAATTGCATGTATTTTTAAACGGAGCCAACAAAAAAAATTGTCATATTCGAATTCAGTGGATCAAACTTTAGTAAAGATTGATTAGTCTCCGCTGGGGTAAGTAAAAACGTGTTTTTTTTGTGGCTCGGTATAATTGGTATGAATATTTTTACTATTTATAATGTCCATGATTTCATCGATTGGTCGTCACGGTGTAAATTTTAAGCCAACCTGACAAGCCATTATTATAATAATCGTTTTAGCGAAGAAAGACACAATGACGCTTCTTTGCTTCTTAAGTATTTTCGCAGGCAGGGCGATGACGAATTTCAATCTATTTAAGTGCTTCTCGCGACTGAACTGCTCGCGAATGTGTTCGTGTTGTATATACACATGTTTATTATTCAATACCGATGACGTTAGCGCAAAATCACCAAAATCATCATTGCAAAAAACATTTGAAAACTCGTTTTATGATGTTATGTTAATTTTTATTTTTAATGTTTTATTGTTTTATGTTAAGTCGATGATTCACGCTTATTGCGTGATATAAACAATAATAAGTAATAAATAAATACTTTGCGATGATCTTGTATGTGTGTATTCTTTGAGTCATTAAATGGTGGAGGCTGAGGAGTCGTAATTTTTCCACGCAACGACTAGTTTCCTAAAGTTTGCCAATCAATCTGATTTCATTGTTCGTCGATCGATTTTTTATGACTCCACGACTCCGACTCCACAGCCCTGCTGTGAATTAATCGAAAGCACAATACCGAAATCATACATATGTATATCCGTGTTAATCCAACGACGCATCAACGCACACGTCTCGTTCGCAATTTTCACGTTTCATTAAATTCTCAAAGCTCGAATGTCTAACACGGGGATTTTAAATCTGCGGACTGCGAACTTGCAATAATTAGCGAGCTCGTTGATTGAATCTACACAACTAACAACGAATTTTTAAATTTCAAAATCGATCAATTTATCGAAACTACCCATTGAATATCAACGGGCACAACGCTAGTAAATAATATACATACATAAGTTATATATTATTATAATACACTAGTATTGTACCCGATGAAATATCATCGCATGGGTGTTGGCATATTAAGTTATTAAATAAAATAAAAAATAAATAAATGTGTTGGTCTTGTGTTCGATCCGCACGGGGTCGGATTTTTTTCAATTACTTTTTAAATATATTTAATTGTTTAATATGAATAAAAATGGTAAAAACTACCTACCTACCTACATATAAACAATAGAAAAAATTATTAATTAAATAGATTTTTAATAGATGGCAGTAAATGCTCCGAAACTTGGCGCCACCTATTTTCGTAGAGGAAACAGTATATGTATAGAAGTTTTTGCTATCGTTTTATATTTAGATTTTTCGACATTTTACGTAGACCACAAATTTATACAAATACATATGTATGTATATTTTTTATACATACAAATAATGTACATATGTTTAAGCAAATGATATCGTTTATTTTTTATCTGACATAACTTCCGGGAGAATTTGTATGAAAAAATCCAACTTGGACACTCTAAATTTTACTATATTATTTTGAACGAAATATCAATAATTTTGCGGGTTTATTTTCGGTATGTGATGATACAAATGGTCAGTCGAATTCGTGTTTTGACAAGAGCGAGTCGTCTGAAACATTATCGTTTCAAAATTGAAAAGTCAAACAGGGCTGACAAAAACATTTCCATAATTGTCATTGAAGTATCATTCAACATACAATCTATTGTTATATCCGTAGTATGATTGGTTAGGGGAAATCGTTATAGATATTTAAAAACAACCGTCAGTAGCTCTGTTTGATTTGTATGATCAATTTTATTTTTTATACCAGGAAGACCTAACAGGTAAACCCTAATGCGCTTTCCTGGACAATTACAAACATCGATAAACAATTATGTTTATACAATATCATGACATTTTTGGATAAATTTGATATACTGCTATGTATTTCGAGGAATACATACATACATTTTATAGATTGGGTAGCATTTTATAATATCAGCAAATTCGATATGGTATAAACTCGAATTTGCGAAAGATAATGATAAATCGATAAATGGATTATCATTTTTATATTTTCAAATAACGATTACTTGACTATCTTACCCATTTATCAAGAGCTATTAAAAACAAAAAGATTTAATTGTTACTACTAGCATTAATTTTTATCCACATACATGCATACGTACATAGTCAGAGCCGTACATGGAGGGAGGGATTTTTAATGATTGCGACAAATTCATGAAAATAGTAGGAAATAGAGTCATAGTATAAATTGCTGATAAGCCAGATATTTGGGTAACACAATTCTTAGATTTAATTAGAATTAGATTCTGCCTCCTTGTGGGCAAGAAAGATAAATAATCACGCTCCACAATTTTCGCTTAAAATGGAATAAATAGTACACTTATTACTGTTTTTTAATTTTATTTTAATTTAAATATGATTTTTTTTACGGAGGAGAGGGGAGCTAAATTAAAGCTTTGCCCCGTGCCTAACTTTTTCTTCACACGGTTCTGTATATAAATACATACATATGTAGTACACTATTATTACTGAATTTCGTAAAAGTTACTGACTGTTTTGTAGCTTAAAAACTAACTAAGAGCTCAAATATAAATTTATCTACTTTAATCACATGCTTTTTTTTTAGTGAATAATTTTAAGTAACTTAAACGAGGAAAACAGCTTAAATTATTCTCAAACGTACTTCATATGAACTGAAAATAAATTTTATTTAAACTTCATTTCTTCATAATGTTTTATTCAGAAAAGTTGATTTAGTTTAATTTAGTAATGCCCATAATTTTCAATAATAACTATTTTTTTCCAACTGTGCATGTGGATGTGTAATTATGACAAAATTAGCCAATCGCTGACTCTTGCCATAATTACGTAGGTAAGCGGAAAAAATAAATTACTCAACTTGACAAAAAGGTGTTTCAAAACTATGAAGCAGATGAGAGCGAACTCGTATGTGAATTTACTTTGATCAGTCAAAAGAGAGACCAACAAACCACAGATCTGAAAGACTCGAGAGCGAGCGACCTTGAACAGGGTGCATGCACCTTGCAGGTCAGGAGTGCCGACCCTGATCCAGTCGGTCAAACAACTGTTCATGAGCCAAAACGAGCCCAATGATTCACTAAATTTACTTCGCGCGACTGTTTATTCGTCACGGGAGTGAATCTCAATGTCCAGGTGGCCAACTCAAGTCCTCTCTCTTCAATCTCTTCAAATCCCCCCAATTATTTGCGTCCTTGTCTAATGTGAATTGTGGCGAGCGGTCACGTCTTACCTGGGTCGCCTTGGGTGCCTTTGGGTACTTGCATCATAATGAAATTATTCGTGCAACAATAAATACACTTGCTTATATCTATGTATGTATGTATATATGCGTCATACTAGCCGACTTTGTCCTTATGTGGAGTTATATTTTGTACGTACGTGTGTAGAATGGCCACTTTCTCAATAATAGGTATGCGAGGTGCGCAACGGCTAAAGGAAGAATAGAAATTTAGGACCGTGGCTGAGAATTACTAAAGATACTCGTCCGGTTGATCATTCGACTGATATGAAATGAATAGAGTAGGGTTCGGTGATCTTTGCTCACGAGACGATCTCTCACAGGAACATCACTTATACGAAAATTGCTCACACTGAACATTGTTCATACGGATAAATTTATTCAAGAAAGCCGCACTTTTGAGACATCAAAACTTTCAAAGATGCCCAAGAAGAACTAACGCAATATAATTCCACAAAAAGCGTCAAGAGGTATTTGTATGTTATCCGAGGGTGCTACGCTTTTTACTATTACTAGCCTCTTCTTACTTTCACTTACGATTTCTAGTCAGAAGAAATTTGGGTTCTTATCCGATCGTTTTCAAACTTTTCAAACCATTTTGCTCGAGTTGGTCATCAATATATGTGGAAATCACTAAAGAAAATAATCGTTAAATTGGGGGCATTTAATCTAAGGAGACATAAGGAAAATCCAACGATTTTAAAAATGTTTCTGAAAGGAACTTTTTCATCTGTGAAATATTCAAAACTTAAAACCCACCTATGTTGGCAGGGCTTATCATTTTGTCGCCATTCTTCGATCCTTTCATTTGTGACATGAACTTTTAATGCACGAAACTTCATCAAGTATATCTGAGGAACTGACTAGAAATAAAACTAATAATAAAAAGCTTGTAGTAAAAATAGCTTTCCTTGATCTTCGTCAGAGAGGGATTTCTCGTAAGAAGACTTATTAAAATACATATGTATGTACTTCGATTTCCATGAAATTTTTGTCTGAGGAAGGCCTAACAGGTAAACCGAAATCGGTGAATTTCTAGATGCTTAAAAACTCGAAATTAACTATTAATTAATCCATAGAGATATCTATGGATTTAAACTTGTACAGAAATCAAAATCGGTTTCTCAATTTGATGGAGGAACTGTTTCAACAATGAAATCAGATAAATTGGCAAATTCTAATAGGAAACGATCGAGTCACAAATATCCGTCTAACCAGCAGTATTAAAAATTAGCGCGGGATCGAATCCGGCGAACTCTCGGTGCTTAACATAAACGCAACCACCAAGCCATGCTGCTGGCTGGCTTGGTGGTTGCGTTTATATAAAGGACAATTAAAGAAAATAAACAAATCTAAACAACAGAGCAATTAAATAAAGGACGTATGTATGTATGGTCAGCGTACGTAGATTAGGAGGCACCAGAAGGTGCTAAATTCCAAGCTCACCGAGTACTAATTCTAATAATAAAAGATATACTCCATAAGTTGAAAATCAGTTTCCGATTCTTGCAGCATACATACAAATTTACAAAGATAATAGAACAAGATAAGTGTTGAAGTTGTAGGCACGTTGCACGACGAAACCGGACATTGACCACTTTAGGTCAATCATGCTTCGAGAATTTACTTTTATTAAATACCTACACCGTTCGTATTGAACCTCAATTACACACAAATCAGCGATCGTCAACTACACGTTACACGGTGCAATTGAACCAATAAACAACAGTATCATATATCAATAAGGAAATGATTGTCCATATATACATATATAAAATGTATGCTCAGAGAGAAACCCCATCCCCTCCCCGTTTCTTAACTGGTGTATATTAAGTGCACGAATGCGTAAATCAGGCCACTAATGACTATTATATGTTGTCCATCCGGTGTAGGAAGAGATGTATAAGGAAAAAACGTATGTACATACATGCTATCTTCCTCACCGCCTTTCGACCAATAGCATTTCGCGCGTACAAATGTTCTACTGTCTGCACGAAATGCTATTGGTCGAGAGGCGGTGAGAGAGATGGTTAGGTGATTACTGGTCACAAATTACTCGTCACAAAGTCACTAAAATCTCTATAACGGAACATCTGGCAGCCGAAAAGTCCATCATACTAACGATAACTATCATAGTAACGAGAACTTGAGTGCCAAATATTGTGTATTCGCGATTTTCATGGCAAAAATTGTCTTTGTGACCACCCCAATGTGACGAATAGTCCAATTACCGAGGGAGATAGCATGTACGTTTTTCCTAAGGGCGAAAACACAGAGTGGGACGTGTACACAATTCCAAAAATTACCCCCTGGAATGTTTTCGGTGATATTTTATCCTAGCTTGACAGTGATCGATAACAGTGAATTCTATATTTGAAGAAATATAGGAAAAACTTGTCGATTGCATATGAATATGCACACACGCGACCTCCCAAACACATGCATTCTGCATGTGTAAGTACACCCGAAGTCGGTTTGGGGAACACTCATTGTTTACGGTCACAGCGGGAAGCTGAAGCAAAAAAAGAAGGACGTGGCGTCCCTTACTACTCAGTGTGTTTTCGCCCTAAGAGCCGGACCACACTGTGCGACTTGGTTGGGGGCGACCAGACAGTGCATTTACAACTTTGCACCCGACAACTTTGTCGCTCACATTTCGGTCACAACTAGTCGGTCGACAAAGTTGCACGGTGTGGCCCGGGTCTAAGTCTCTTCCTAGAGCAGACCAAGTATAACTTACGACTACAAACTCAGCGTAGTACGCTCTCAGAGTTGTGGAAACTAGCGCGTCCTTTGAATGGATGCCGTGAGCAGTATTCGATTTTACCCCAACCCTTTCTATACATCATAGGGGTGATTGTACTGCACACCCCATATCGAACCCGCATCCCAAGTGCCAAGTCACATCCGTTCAATTGGTCTCCTCCTAGTTGACATTCGTCGCACGTTTACTGTTTTAATGGAGACGAATGAACGAACAGGCCCAGTATGTACCCAGATGACCGTTGCATTCGCCCACTGATGCAATTGCAATCGTCTCGCCGACATAAAACTGTCTTCGTTGATGATGAGCAATCAAAAAGTTGCCCTAGGTTGGCAGCAAACAATCGAAATTGAAAAGCGTACTAACAGTAGAACGTTTGCAACACACGGTAGCTTTTGATAACACATTCGCAATTGAATAAATGGAAATAAATATACATACCAACAATTCAAAGTATAAGTTTCAATTTTGAATTTATCATCGTTCATCGGCGCCCCAGTTTGGAGACCACTGTAATTGGGTGCCATGATGATTTTGAGTAGGGAATCCGGTTTTGGGTTATTCGTCGATAATAACCCTATTACATATATATGTATGATAAAATCCATTGCGAAATTGTGTTGTTTCACGTTTAAAATTAAATAAATAAAAAATCGTACGAATAAGCTATTACATACATATGTACATATACTTAACAGTTTGACCCGGGTTATCCTTATCATACCCCATTTGTATATATACATATATAAAGATGTACACATGCATTTGCAACTGCACATTATAAGCACACAACACGTATAATATACCAAAAATAGGTATGTATCAAAATGTATTTAAATTAATCGTTTATTCCGAAGTTAACTAACTCTGTGGCATTATTATACAACTGTGTCTTTAAAGTGGATCGATAATGATATGTAAATATGTATAACAAGTGTTCCGTTCATTGCCTAGTTGAATGTGCTCAATAGATAGAAAGTCAAAGTAAACAGGACACACATCTGAAGATAACTACGGTTCAAGGATTTGGTACTTTGTATTGCTATTAAGATAATGATTTGGGATCAGTGACGTCCCTAGACTACATATGTATATGCATTTATATATGCCGCCCATTGGCGAAATTTCTCATATGAAAGTCTTAATTGAAATCTTATATGAAAGAAATCATTTTCACAATTGCAATTTCGTACAAAAAATATAAAATTGAAGGACCTTAAAAAGTAATTTTTAAAATGGATATACATAATATTTTAGACAAAGTCGACCTTTTGGAAACACGTCTGTATATTTATTTATAGAATTTCAACATCTTCATACCAAATTACTATGTATGCATTTCATAAATCGTTTTGTACGATTTGCCTTCTGAATAGGGATTTCAAATTTTTTTTTGATACTTTTCGTATATGGAAATAAAATAATACTATAAATACTAACAAGAAAAATAATGTGTAGTAAAAGCTTTTAAAAATGATCAGTAGCTATTTATAATAAACCCAATATATTTTTTATCTAAAAAAAGGCAAAATATTTTTGATACGAACTTTTTTTTTGACCTCCGGATTGATAACACTGAGCAACAAAAAATTACGTTTTTTCTACGTTATTAAGATTTTTTTAATCTATACTAAGTTTGACCCACTAAAATCGAATATGACAATAATCTTTGCTTGCTTATTCTCGTTTATGACATATACGTGTTAAAAAAAGCGCAATTTTTATAGATTTTTGACTTTTGCAGTATTTAACTCAAAATATAGTATTGCTGTGACATTGTAAATAGGTTATTGAGCTTTTTTTCCTATTATGCTGTACACTAACATTAGTATAATATAATACTATGATTACTAACAAAATTAAATTAAAATTGTAAAATAGAAAATGATCAGTAGATCAGTAGCTATTAATATAGATATAAGATGTATTGTGAACATACATAGTTTCGTAATAATAAAAAGCATTTAAAAAACAAAATCAAAGTATTGCTGTGGCAAAAGTGATGTTTTTTTCTAATTTATTGTAATTTTTTAATTGCTTTAAAATACTTATAATTAATTATCAAGCGAACTTTATATAGAAGTCAAAAATATATTAATTAGTCTCCGCTCCGGTATTTTTTTTTTGTTATTATTTTTTTCGTATTGATAATATTTTAACCTATCTAAAACTTTATCTTAATTCAAAGTTTTCCGATCGATATTTGGTAGCCCTATTTTTGAAAGATTTAAAATAAAGACATTATGAATAGATTCATTTCAGATGAAAATCAAAAGTTATCCTATTTTAACTCGACATAAAATCGAACGAGATAATTAGAGACAATGTAATTACGTACATATCCGAAAGCAAAGAAAGGTTCGTCTATTTTCGATAGTACTCACCCTTTGTCCTTTGAAAGTGCAGGTGACGGTGAACCAATTGGCCGAATGATTGTGGCAAAGGCAATGTTCTGGGAGACTTTTTTCCTGGGATTCTGGGAAACAGTTGATGTTGGCCGTGAATGATGTAGGCCAGAGGGTGGCCGCCATAATGACCACCAGGAACGCGACTCTGCCCCCCATGTCTGCGGCTCATAGCGCCGATGATGGGACTCCGCCCTCGCGTTTACCCCACAGTCGCATTGCTATGCGAACACACAAACACACTCCTCTTTAAGAACGAGGCATACTGGGCTCGCGCATACAAACATACTATACTCTCTCTCCCACCGTATGCCGACTCTGTGCTTCTACAAGTGTGGTGCGGTGCGAATGTTCACTCTTTTTATTGTACTACTTATTAGTTTATTACAACACTCTTCTATGTATATTTTCCTTCGCTCTTTCGTCCGACAACATTTTTATACGATCCCTTTTCAAACGCGCTTCTTAACGTTAAATTTTTGGTTTTGCGAGCCACGACAATATTACTAAAATAACGCGCACTGTGGCAAATGTGGCAACCCACAACTTTATCTACGGGTCTACCTCTCGGCACCGAAAGTCAAAAGATCGAATAATTTGTATATAAAATTATTATCTATATATATAAAAATGAATGTCTGTGTGTGTGTGTGTCTTAAATAGGCTGCTAAACCACTGAACCGATTACGATGAAACTTTCAGGATTTGTTGTGTGCGTATCCGGGAAGATTACTGTGAAAAAAAACGGGAACGGAAACGGGAAAAACGGGAATGAGTGTCATTGCAACGCAATAATTTCAAATGTGTTCGCTACCTGCGTTTTTCCGACAAATGGGAACGGGAACGGGAACTGGAATTGCATGCGTTATTATGGCATTGCAACGCATGCCGGGGTTCAGCTAGTTTTGAATAAAAATATTGTAACGTAGAGATTAGGTGTGTGGCGCTCGTGGACCGATGGCTTACGAGCGCTAATCACATGATCTCTCGTTCGCGCCAAAATGTCCAACGACTTTTAAATGCTGTGAAACGACTTTGGCCTTTTACTTGGATCCTCCACCCACCCCTACGCAACAATATATATCAGTGACATGTGGTGAAACTATCTCTCTTTTTGTCATACAGCCTTGTTTAATGTGCGCGCGCAGGATACTGGAGGAAAAGCCTGTTCCTCTCGTTCCTCTTGTATCCTGCTCGCGCAAATTAAATGATGATGTACGATGGGGGGAGATAGAGTTTTACCGCACGCCACTGATATATATGTATATATATATATATATATATATATATATATATATATATATATATATATATATGTATATATATATATATATATATATATATATATATATATATATATATATATATATATATATATATATATATATACTAACCATTTTTCATATGTATGTATGGTAAACGAACATTTTCGATTTTTTAAAGACGGTCACCCGTAAAAAGTATGTGAGGTTTTATTTTTTAGCTTTATTCTAAGACTTTCACTGGGGATGGCTAAAGGGTGGTTTCGCGCGGTTTCTTTTTGCTTGGCATATGCACTTTTTTTAATTAGGTTGAGGCAGAATTTTCGTCCCCACGGCTAGATGTCCATTGATTTGATACTAGTAATTACAATCAATATATCGGCCACTTCTTATTAAAATATAGTAATTTTATAAATTGTAGTAATTGCCTAGTTCGGCTCTCAAAATACCCATTTTTTCATTAAAATTAAAAATAATTTAATTATTATGTTTTAATGATTTTACTTTACATTGTAATATATTTCAAGGTCATAAAAATCATCAATTCATGTCCAATTTTTGTGAAATCAATCTAAAATTTATGTGGTAAATGCCACTATTATAAGCGTTTGAGAATCTCTGAGTATAGTCTTTGTTTCCGCTGCGTTTCTGAATCATCTGGTAAATCTGTGATGCACTTAAATACACAATCATATACATTTAAATGTCGAATATTATTAATATTATAAATAAAATATAAAAGTCATATCATGAGTCATGACTTTAAATTTTAAATTTTATTTATTCAATATTTTGTTTTTCGAAGTAATCATGAAGTGTTAGATTTATGACAATATAATTTTGATATGATATGAAGTCTTTACACTATTTTCACTAAAAATCAATCTTTTAATAATATATATTTACATATGAATATACATACATATGTATGTATGTTTGAATTGTATGAAATTTATATTAAATCTTGTTTTTTTTTGTTTCAGGTCAGACAGCAAGGAGTTTGTGTTTCTACAAGACTTCATAAGCTGCTCCGGTAATACAGCCGGTGCCCGACTTGCTCGTTGGCTGCAGCCGAACCCTCACGTTGAAATCTCCCTTTGTCGAATAGAACTACCGGACTCGGATTTCTATTGTGGAATCGAAGTACCCGTCGTGATCCACGTGTGCGACCAAAATGGACAGCCGTTGCATGCTTCTGATCTTAATGTTAAAATTTCCATCGCTCGTATAGAGTCCAATCCATTTTTGTCCAATTGCGAAAATGAACTCGCCTCTACCGATGAAGCTACACCTCCCAATAGCAATATCTGTACACAATCAACCGATAGTTTGTGCAGTGCTGAAAAACAACATGACACAAAACATGAAAATGTAACACATATACCTATTTATACATATGAAACATACTTATGTTTATTCTTATTTCTAAATATTATATTTTTCTAACCACCATTTTCTAGATATTTCAAGACCATAATGATAAGATGCATTCAATCCCTACAACAACCAGTTGCTCTTGCAATCTCTCCAAGGAGTTGCTAGTTGTCAAGGTTTATGGTTTCGGAAAGCTGTGTGGAATGTGGGTGCCCCAATCTCCCGGATTGTTTTCAATACAATGCTTTATTGATGGGCAAATGAAAGAGGTAATTTTCTTATTATTAATCAGATCAAGCCTGTTTATAATTCAAAAAGTCTTAAATAACTCCTCTTCCAAAAATTTTTTTAAATAAATATTACGCTTCGATTTTCAATATGAGACAATTAAGAACATTACTTAGTTAATATAATATAAAAAATTACCTAATCAACAAACTGCTATGAACATCTATGTAATATATAATTTCGAAAGTGACTTTGTATGTATGTAAGGTTTGGGTGGTAGAATCCGTAACGTTAAATTTAATAAAAAAACAAATGAATATTCAAATAAATTTAAATAAAATAAAACTATTCAAATAAATTTAATAAAATTTTTACTATTAGATTAGCCATGTTTAAGCGGTTTATCTTACAAATACCTGGAGAAGCCGAGTAAAACTACTAGTAATCTATAATAACGTACATGCATATATTTATTGTGTTGCATAAACTAATTGTTGTATGAAGGATTTTAATAATATTATAATTTACATACATATATTATGTAAAAATTGTCTAAATTTTCTTGGATCAGTTAAAAAATTTGAATATGCTCAATATGTATTACGTTATAGCTCTACTTATAAATGTAATTCTGGTATATTTGTAGCCCTTGATCGCCACAGTCAAAAAGCCTTTGGATGGTTTCGTACAACAACATAAGGAACCGTCAATGTGGCCCAAAAAGATTCGAAATTTTTATGCTGACGATTCGGCAGGCTTGAGAATTCGAATTCAGCCATCGCTTCAAAGCGAACAAATCGGACTAATACCTGTTGGAAGAAGTTTGACATTTGATGATGTGGTGTGTATTTTATTTTTATTTGCTAAAATAACACTTGCCAATTTAGTAACTGTTTACTGAAATTTTCAGTATACAACATATCACATTTTACGTATGTAATTGTTATGTATTTGTTTAGGTGATCAATGGTGATGGCCTCTGGCTTCAGCTTAGCGAGGAGTCAGTATTGAAATATTGCGATGAACCAACAAACGGAGGCGAAGCTTGGAGCTTACAATACAACGATCACATTGGCAAAAGTCTTCTTTTTCCGAACGAAAAAATACTATCATTTTGGAAAAAATTACCACAAGAAACAGCCGAGGTGCCAAAGCACGAATACTTGATAATGTTTCCAACATATGTTTGGACCGGACATGCACCGTCCTCTACAGTTTCCTTCACCATTGATGCTGGAGAAACCGTAACAATCGAAAAAATGGTGATTTTATACAGAATGTTATTAAATACACAATATATAAGTCATTCACTCAACAGCTAACATAGCTGGACAGGGAAAGTAGGATTAAAAATTAACGTAGATCAAACTAATGTTCAATAGTTATTGCATGCCTAATAGCATCTCATTAGATAATAAACCAGTAGAAGTAGTAAATAATTATTTATATTAAGGTGAAGATGAAGAGATAAAGAAACGTATGAAATTAGAATGGAGTTCATTTGGACGAATGAGTGTTGTTTTTAAATCAAAAATGCTACTCTGCCTTAAGAAAAAGATCTTTGATCAATGCGTTTTGCCAGTGATGACGTATGCATGTGAAACTTGGAAGTGTGGAACGCTGTATGCTCGGCATAACGAGGAAAGATAGGAAGCGGAACACATGGGTGAGAATTATGAGAAGGGTAGTGGACATAGTGGATAGAGCAAAGAGATTGAAATGACAATGGGTGGGCCATGTGGCTAGAAGAATGGACGGAAGGTGGACAAAAGAAGTGCTTGAATGGTACCCGAGAGAATGCAAAAGGATAAAAGGAAGACCGCAGGGAAGATGGGTAGACGAAATTAAGAAAATGTGTGGGCTGAGATGGATGAAAGTTGCGCAAAACAGAGACGAGTGGAAGCGTGTTGGAGAAGCCTTCATCCAGCAGTGGATGGTGATGATATAATATATCTAATTGCGTGAACATTGTTTTAGTCAACTGCCGATGGTGTAATATACGGAAAGCTTGACAAACCTGCAATTAAAAAACTAAAAATATTTGAGGAACCGGGTAAAGAATATTGGATTATGTGCTCGCCAATAAATACACATTGTCTCACATTCATCTCGAATGCCAGTAAGAGTTGAATTTAAAACTTTTTTCATTAGTTTATAAGTAATTACTTATTACATTGTATACAAAATATCTTTAATTTGTTAGATGGTACCAACAATCAGTCGCAAGAGCCTCAGTCTGATTTATTGAAAAATAAAAAGATGAGTGATATAAAGAAATGGGTCAGTTTACTTACATTTTTATTTTATAATATGCATTTATCTTTTTTTTTAGAGTTATACATATTATAATGTTTTTATATTTGTGTATCACTAGGATAAAATGTATGGGATAACATCTCCACACCGATATCTTCCACTCGAGGATAGCTCCATCAACTCTGACACGTAATAAACAAAATGATTTTTTTTTAATTTCATAATGTAAACATTTATATCTTTATGTTACACGTATAATGCAATTCGGTTTTCTAATTTTTAGAGGAAAATTCAATCAAGATAATGTAGACGAAAAATTGATGTTTGATGATTCAATGACGAACCTTCATGATGGTATGCAATTTTCCGATACAGAAAATTATCGAAGGGCGAAAAAACCATCGCTGCCCTCTGAAAATGATCCAATGGATGTCTCCTATCTTTATACAGATGATACAAGCGATGCTCAATTGCTAGCAGCCAATGAATTAAATGTTAATAAAGATACTTGTAAGTCATATTTGATTATTAATTTTCAAATGATAATTTGGTCAGACATCAGTATGTATTTTTGTTGGGTCTACTCCATTCGAACGATCGTTTGTCCGAAACGGATTTTCTATATACAAAATATATACAAAAATGTTTTTTTGTATATACACAAACTCCTATCTATGTAATATATTTAATAAATGAGAAATATTGTGACCATTCATAGATTTTTAAGCTATTAACATATATGTAGATATAATACTGTCATATGATCTCTTTATTACCAAACTCATATAGATCGTTTAGAGACAATTCAGAAGCGTTTTCGACGCCATTTATCCCATAAGACTGGTCTTGTAAGATTGTTACCAACTTATAATGACACACTCTCGTATTTCAAGATCATAAGTTTGTCTCATCGGAGAAAAGTTTCTTATTTGTTACTTTTATATAAGATCACTAATGGTTTCCTTGACATATCTGTTTTGAATGAAATGAATTCTAACGTCGATGCCCGATTCACCAGATGTACAAATCTTTTCTATCCACCAATTTTGTCATAACAATACATCATTTAATAATGCAATCACAAGGATATGCCGTCTTTATGATGGTATGGATGATTGCCCTAACCTTTTTGCTGACTCTATCAGTACTTTTAGGGGTAGGGTGAAGAAGCAAATATGTGGTTGATTTACTCCCTCATCTTCATTGTCATTCATTATTTATTATTTTTCTTTTTTGTTTTCTTTATATTGCCATGTGGTGCTCAATGTATAATACTTGGAATACAATATTTTCATTTTTATTTATATCTTTTTTGTCTCACTGTACTGCTTTCTTTTATATTTTATTCTGTATGTTATGATTGTTTGTAGCTACAAAGAATAGTACGGATTCGCAAAAAACTTCAATATGCACTGAGGAACCACGCTCTCCAGATGCAAAGGTACTTTATTTGTCATTTATTGCAAGCTTTTAAATGTTTTACATATTTGAAAACATTTTTTTTGTTAAAAATTTAAAGATCGAGTTAGAAAGTTGTCCAAGAGAAAGTATACCATCAATACCCATTGATAAATCAGCAAAAGATGCAGATAATTTCAATGGGGGTATTGGAATAAGTTTGAGTAGAGCTAAAAGTTTCAGAGCAGTTTTCGCTGCGTTCTTATGGCATGAAGGTATATATTGTCAAACATTTTATATGATATGTATTTAATAGCCTATAATTGTTTTTAAATATTCTATTATGTATTATATCTAGGAATTGTTCATGATGCTATGGCATGTGCATCCTATTTGAAGTTTCATCCTTCACTCTCTAAGCAAGGAGCTCCTGTGGTAACGAGAAATATTCCAAACAATCCTCCACCCAATGTTTCTCAAAGACATTCCGTCGAAGTTGCTAATGCTGGCATGTTTTTTTATTGAACTTTTGATTGCATTGATAACACTTTTCCATTATTAAATTTGAATTTGTCGATTGCAGGATACTACCTTCACATACAAGAGTCATCTTTGGAATCACTTACTCGGTCAGCTCTCAATGCCAATGCAAATCGTTCCCGTTCCAAAAGGAACAGCAACTTGGCCGTGAGCGATGTAACTGTCATTAAAGAAGAAGAGAATACTGCTTCAAAGGATTCTTTACCGAAATCTGAAAATGATGTAGTTTGTGTTTTGCCAGCTGCATTGAGATCTTTACTTGCATTATGGGATTCCATGTCAGAAATATTACCCCAGACACCGTCAATGAAAAGGAACAACGACAAGTATTTATTCAATATTCAACTAACGTACTTTGATTTTTCATGCATAAGTTTTATTTATAATTTGATTTTTGTTTCAGAGAAAATATTCCAGAAACAGATAAAAACCCAGATCACATGAAAGATGATGCAGTGAACGACGAACCATCTGGTTAGTATATACATACATACATACATATGTACATTTACATACACACAAAATATGATTTTTTTTTTATTTTACTTCATCTATTGTCTTTTACAGATGATTTGGAAAAAACTCGTTATAAAGATATGTGTTGCAGATATTGCAATATTTTCATCTTACAACCTTATTTCATATCACATTTGTGTGATACACATCCAGGTTGTTCAAAAGAGACCGACATTTTCTGCCATAACTCTGAAGGAGAAATCACTTTAATGCAAAGTGGTGTTTGTGGTCAACTTATCAAAGGTTTCTATCATTTTTTCGTGTTTTTTTTTTTTACTTATATTGTACATGCCATTAATTAAATTTGTAGATTTCACAGAAACCCGTTATACAATGTGTTCACCATGTCATAATAAACATATGCAAAAACGCTCGATCTCGATCACAGATCTCGATTCAGAAATTGTGGATCAATCTGAATCAGATGGTGAAGTGAATCAAACTGACAACGATCTAGAAGATTTACTTATTAATCATCATTCAATGACAATGAAAAATGCCATGTTCTCATTGCACATGGTATCGGCAGCAAAAAAAGGTACGAGTTTTAATTAACAATGTACATATATTCAATAATGTATTTGCACACAATTATCTAAGGTAACATTTCATTTCGTTTTATTATTAGACAACGATCCTCCCAACACTTCTGCCGAATCTTCCAGTGCAACAGGAAACTCCTGGCCTTCAGTGACATCCTATCAGTGCCTCAAGAGTTTGTTTAACGCTGATGATGTCAATACAAATAGTCTCGAAGAGACAATGTACAACAAAAAAATTTCGTCGGAATCTTCAATACCTTTCAATGTACAATAAAATATTTTTTTTACTACAATTTTTATGAAGTTAACGGACAAATGACATAATTCACATAAAACAAATTTCATATGGGGACGTAGTTTTGCAAAAAATAATTCAAAACTGCATATGTAATAATCGTATTTTATAAGTTTTGCCTTTTCATTGCACATATTTAAAATATTCATGATGTGGTGATCCACAGAATCCTTTTTAGAGAACTACTTATGTATATATTATATAATACATCAATGTAATAACAATTTCTCCCAAGTTATTATGTGTACAAAGTAATATTTATTAAACTCCTCGTGATTAAATCAGTATATAAAAAAGGTATGAATTAAAGCTATAAAATTATTGAAAAATTTAAATTCTGAGCTTATACTGCTAGTCCGTTGGCTTGTATATATTATATTTACATATACATATAATAAAAAAATGTGAGTAATCATTTAATTGTATGTATGTGTGTGTCTATAATACTTAAATTAATTTCCAGTTAAATGAATTAAATGACAATGGAAATAGTCCTTCGACATCGGACGACTTTAATCCAGGACCGTCAACTTCAGGATACAATCCCCGATTCCATCGATCAGTTTCTATGGGTCAAGATGCGTTTCAAATGTTCCCTGGAAGCGATTCCCACAAATTCATCCGACCCAAAACTCCGTTGACTTGTAATCCTCGTTCAATTTTTCTCTTGTGTGTGTTAATTCAGTTGATTATTTTATTTATATGATCGATGAATTACAGCTATGTCTTCATTGCTGTGCAATCCGAGTCCGGCTTTGCAAGCTTTGGTTGGTTTAAAAGTGAAACAAGCTACATCGATCACACTTCCTATGTCTTCTCCACTGAAAGTCAGCAAGGAGCTCATCATGTCGAGGCCAGTCATGTCGTTCATAGCCAAACAGCAAAATATTGCCGCCATCGAACAAAAGATGGTAAATTCCGTACGGGTAGCCGTCATGAGAAAATACGGATTGGAGGTTGGTTATATTAATCATTATGAAGGTCAATCAATATTATCGAATATTAAACGTTTTGTGATAAATTTAGGCATTTAACTGGATGCTTCGTAATGTGACACACCCGATATGCTTGCACGATCTGATGTGGTGGTTTGTTGACGCCATGAACCAAAATTCTGACATCGTCACCGAAAAGAAGCCCGAAAGAGCTGATGTATGTATTTTATATGCGTGTAGTTCATCAGTTAGATATATGAGCAAACATCAATTTTAAAGACTTGACTATTTCAGAATTCGGAAAATGAAAATAAACCAATGAAGATTTTTTATCCGTGGAAAGAATCACTAGATAAATATGGAAATAACTCGCACATAAAATTGAGGGATATGCTCTATCGATTCTTGCTCAGCGTGTGTGAATTGATTCCGATGATGCCCCCGGCTTCGCCATTACTGTTGCAAGCTGTGCGGACATGCGCTTTAAAGTTTTCATCGCAAGACCATTTATTTTTACATAGGTAATGCTATACTATAATTACATTAATGATTATCTTCGAGTATTTCCATTTGGGGTGTGATATTTTATATATTGTATATTTTTCAGATGCGGTATTATAAAAACACTAAGCAAAATTCTGTCTCACTGTGAAGAGGGTCACAACGAAGAAGTGCCGCCTAAATCCCCCAAACTTATCAACACTCGAGTGAGTATTTTATATTCAATTGGTGATAATTCGAATCTTTGTGGCATTTTAGAAAATCCTATTATGCCATAATGGTCATTATTATCATGTACTAGTGTTGTACCCGATGAAATATCATCGCATGGGTGTTGGCATATTAAGTTATTTAATAAAAATAAATATGAAAAAAAATGGTAAAAACTACCTACCTACTTACATACATACATGTAAACAATATAAAACACCAATAGCAAAAATCAATTAATTAAATAAATTTTCAATAGATAGCGATAAACGCTCAGAGACTTGATAGCAATAGTATATATAGAAGTTTTTTTCTTTTATTGTTATGTTCTTATACGTTTTGTTGGCAGTGGTTTAGCTGTGACATACATATGTATTTCGAATCGAAACGATTATTATAGTACGGTGAATAGAATAGCGATATTACATATATGACAATATTATATATACATATATGATTATCATACTTTAGCGTACAACAAAATTAAATTGTATATTTTTTTAACTTATAGGACCTTCCATACATGAACAGTTTTGTGGATATCACATCAGATTGTGAACTCAAAGTGTCTTCACACTCGGAAATGATGATGTATCTGACCGATGGATCGACAGAAACGTTTTGGGAATCGGCCGAAGTCGACCGTACCAAACACAGCTGGATTCAAATCACGTTCCCTGACGGCGTATATTCGGAGCATTGCTTCGTTTGCTTACATATCGATAACACTAGAGACACCCAAGTGAGAATTTAGTTTGCGTTTGATTTCATTTACTGTGTAATACTAAAATTGTTGGCTAACATTATTTATTTGATTGTGCAGAACAAGACAGAACTCGTCGACTTCAGGGTGGGATCTGACGCTGACGATATTCAACATCATAAATATTTCCATCTCATATCTACCAGCAACGAATGGTTGATTTGTTCTTTACCGGGTAATTGTTTCGCGCACTGAAACTCTAGACCCAAATGTGAGCTCGAGTATATTAATAAGAAATATCAATTTTATTTCAGTGGCCAAAGACGTGTCTGTCGTGATTTGCGAATTGAGTGGATATGATTCCTCAGTTCGCGTCCGGCAGTTGGTCGTGCTGGATGAACCTCACAAAGGATACTTTTCAACAGTTACCACGTCGACTGTTCTTCAAAACTGTATTGAAGTCGAAACACTCAAAATTTTTAAGAATATTGCATCACAAGTAAGTAGCGCGAATATCAAAGTTATGGAGTCAGCTAATCAGCTAGTTGGTCTATTGTTTAGCCTTCAGCCACTGGATAGTTATTGATCTTTATTCACAAGGTGTTGGAGACAAGATATTTAAAAATTGCAATGTTATTCTATAGAATAAGTGCAATATGGTGATCATAGATTTGGAAAGGAAATGCGAAATTAGTTGATGGAGTTAATACTTCATCTTAATTGAACAAAAAAATCATCTCTGATGAAATTTCATAATTGCTGCTTAGATATTACTACCAAATGTAAATATTACAATAAATTGGCTTGACGGCCAATAAAAAAAAGTACACAAAAATGTATAATAATTATAAAATTTATGTCTACATAAGAATAAAACACCTATATTGGGGATTGACAACCCTAAATTCGTTATTCGGAAATACATACATATCATAGAACAATTATGCCAAATTTTATGTTGAGCGATTCAGAAGCATTTTTCAACAAATATAAATTTATTTAATATTATTACAGGTATTCGAAAAGCTAAAAGAGTCAGATGTTGATTCTGTCGAAATTCCATCGTCAAGAGAAAACAATGATTTAAAAGAACACATGGTGGGTGTTTTATTCTCTAAAAATAAATTTTCGTCGTTGCAAAAACAGGTAAAAACGAAATTCTAAAATTATTTGATGTCATATTTATGTTTTTTGTGATGCTTGAATTTTGTTGTTTACTGTAATAAATCCACTTTTTTTTTATGAAAAAAGCGTTTCTTTTGTACGTTGTCTCATTTGCACAGCGTAGTTAACTATGGTTTTCTGGCGTTTATTATTGTATTCCATATTATTTGCGTATTTTATTTCAACATAAGATTATGTTTTTATGTATGTTATAAACACAATAATCAGTAGTGTAGTGGGACCGGAGCAAGCCGGAGCGACATTACGGCACTTTTTTTCTAAGCCGGAACGCACTTTGTTACTTTTCTAAAATTTCTGAATTCGAAATTTTGACCTCAAATACCGATTTTCATACAAAATCGTGCTTTTATTTCGAAATTCGCAAACAGAAAAAAATTCAACCCCATATAGATATATTATATATAGATTTTTTTAAATGTAGTAAACATTAATTTATTTTTTAGAGGTTTTTTCGAGGGGGGGGGGTTAAAATTAGTAAATTCAGCGTTCCGGCACTTCATTTTATAACACTACATCCCTGATAATAATTGCATGCTTTTTCACAGTAGTTCACATATGTATGTATGTACGCACATTTTCTGAAATCCTCATTAAAATGAATGTTTTGATACTTCTTTCAATTACATGAAAATGAAGTTTAAATGGCAAGAAATATGCATACAAATTTTAAATATATTATTTGCTAGACCAACTATGTGTTATTTTTTCTTAAATTTGATTGCTAAAATAGTGAAATGTTTGTTATAAAAGATAAATGTCATTGTGCCCTCTACCTTGAATCTGCTAATTATTGTATGTATTTATTTTTCATTTTTCTTTTTCCGATATGATATGTACAGATTGTCGCACATATCATATCGGCAGTTAGTTCTGAAACTAAACGTGCAAAAGAGACGTTCGAAAAATTACAATACCTAAATGAATCGGAAGATACCCCAGTAGAAACTGCTGACGAATATTCTGTCAATCCCGAAGAATATTGCTTCCAAATGCTGTCGATGGTAAAAAATAACCAATACTTCTTTTGCAGCTGAAGTATTGATTAATTTTAAAATTCGACTTTTTTATTTGGAAATTTCAGGTATTAGCTCTGTCAGGAAGTCATTCAGGATGTGTGTACCTTTCAGAAAATGTATTTGTTATCAAAGATTTGTTAACATTGCTACATATTGGAAGTGGGCGAGTCCAAAGACAAGTTAGTAAATCCATAATTAGAAATAAGCTTTAAAAAAAGTTTATACGAAATATTTAAGCATTACATATAGTAGTTATAATGTGATATTAAAACAATTTTTTTATACAAATGTTTGTAGGTAATAGCAATACTAAGACGAATGATAAAAGATATTTCACCTCATCAGATCAATTCAGCGCTACAACATTCGTCAAACTCACCCAGGTAATTGAGAAACAAATTACAACTTAATTTGAATGAAATCTTATCTTATTTATTTACCTAATTGTTATATTCTTACATTCAAATTTTAGCGTGACACTCATAGATCATCTAATAAGTTGTATCAGCAAATCATTGGCTGTGAAAATCAAAGGAATTCCATCTCGAAGTTCCTTTTTTCCGAGTGGTTCAGATGTAATGCCTGGTTTCTTTACGAAAATTTCAACAACAACAGTAAATTTGCATGATTGCTTAGTAGGCGACCTTCCGCCAAATTTGTGGTTTTTGCGTGGTCAAATTTCACACAAACATGCCAAGATGGTCACCGATTTACTTATGGACATGCTCCAAGTAAGTTTCTAACAACTGGTGTCTATATATATCGTTATAATAATTAATAATACATTTAATAATATTAAAATTTTTAGGGCAAAATATCTCCTTTGTGGGCAGAAGCTACTAAGGCATACATTGTTGATGCTATATTCAAACTTACATTCTACACCGATAACGAAAAAATCCCCTTTAACTGTCTATCTATGCCGACTCTGTGGCTTGCATTGGGATCGTTGGGAGTCCTTCAGCAGGAGGAAGTCGTAAGGTAGTACATATATAGAATTCATCCATATATTAATTTATCTATATCTGCAACAGTTACATTGTAAACTAATATGATTTAGATTGACCACCCTTGGCTTCGACAATACGTTGGGTACTAATATAGATAGAACGGATACCACCAAACAGTTCTGTATAAACCATGATGATGGAGTCACTCACGCGATGATCGAATGCTTTGTCTGCGGACCGAACTGTCAAGAATGTGACCGTATTCTTCATCTGCATAGGCGAAATAGATCTCATCAAAGACAGGTTGATACTGTGAAATATATCATTTTTTGTTTTTCGTTACAAATTGTGCGCAAATGTAGTGAATCTTACACAATACAAAATTCTACTTCCGACTGTCGGATTTTGTTCCAAATTTTTTGTATTACTTAAAATCACTATAATCATCGTACACATTAAATATCAAAAAAATAAAAATAGTTAAAAAAATCAAAATAAAATAATGAAATATTTAAAAAAAAAAATACTACTTCCGGTTTACGAATTTTGACCGAAACCTTATCAGCTCTAAGTTAGTACATAAAGAATACAAATATAATTTTTAGTTTGATACGCTCAAGGGTGTGGAATGAATAGTGGCCACAACATTTTTGACTTTTCTAAGAGGAAAAATACCCACTTCCGCTTTATTAAATTTAGTGATTTTTTTTATTTTCATCACATTGATACAAGAATTAAACTTGAATTTTTTCATGAAGAGTACACTTGTTTAAGGGGTCGAAAAAAATAGTGGAAGAAAAATCGAACAAGAGTAAACTGCCACTTCCGGTTGACGGATGCTTACCAAATTTTATACATAACTTGATATTAAGCTTAAACTTCTAGATATGAAATTTCAGTTCAATAAACCAAAATTTTTCTGAGAAAAACATAAAAAACCTCGATTCTCTAGAGTAAAAGTACTACTTCGGGTTTAGGTAAAAATATTCAACAAATATTAGTTTATAAAATTTATAATTTCTATTACAAGTAAAAAAAATTCAGTCCGATTCAGTTAGCGGTTTGGGAGATAATTGAATTCAAAAACTTAAAAAAAAGAGGACACCTTTAAGGGGAGGTACCATTTCCGGTCAACTTAAAAATTTGAAAAAAATTTTCGTAATGTCTATAAGAATTTCAGTAACCGATACTAAGTTTCGGTTCGATAGGGCTAACGGTGTTCAAAAAATCCCCAAAATACACGGACACACAGCCACACACATTTTTCCTAAATCATGAAAACGTGATCGGTGATCGATTCCAAGTTCGAATCAGTCAAAATCTCGAGTTCGAATTTTCGCATGATCACAAATCTATTGTTACTACGTACATAGATAAAGTAATAAACAATTATGTTATGTAACCATTACACTGTTATAGGTTTGCAAATCTGTCAAGAATACAATAAGAGTCGACGTGCACGAAGGATGTGGCCGTGTCAAATTGTTCTGGCTGCTGGCACTAGTTGATCATCAAACTTTAAAAGCCATGATCGAATTTCGCACCGAGTTGGATAATGTAAATGCCAACGAAGTGCTCGGCTTCGGGTGGAAAACTCAAACCACAGCTCCGACAGGTGTGTGCAGGTATTGCAGCAAGCAAAATAACACCGGTCTTTTGGCAATTGGAAACGTGTGCGCCGATCAAGAATGTCAGGTAATCTATGTGCATTTTAATCATAACAATAAAATAAAATCTGGCATTCTTTTTTCTGACGTATTTGATCGTGTTCAGAATCTGAGCAAGATATCGTGCACTCGGCTACTGATGTGCGGTCACCAGTGCGGTGGAATCCTGAACGAAGATCCGTGTCTGCCGTGTCTCCGGGGATGTGCATCCCTACTGGAGACGTCGTCGCAAATGGACCAAGCTGCCGCTTTGTTGACTCCGGCTCGTCCAGCACCTCTGCGTCAAGATGCCGAAGATATGTGCATGATCTGCTTTTGCGATCCCCTCTCGGCGGCTCCATCTATTCAGGTATGTGACTAAATGTGTGTATGTATGCACGCTTTAAATTACAGTTGTATTGTATTGCCATTTTGATTTTTCAGTTTAAGTGTGGACACGTGTTTCATTTCAAATGTGCAGTTAACATTTTGGAAAATAAGTGGGTCGGACCGAGAATCACTTTCACATTCTCACAATGCCCCATATGCAAAGTAAATATGACGTTTTTTAAAGAAATTATTTAACAGTGGTGTTTAATAATAAAAGTTTTTTTTTGTGAATTTTTCAGAAAGACATTGATCACGTTTCGATATTTGACGTATTACAACCTATTCGAGAATTGGAAGAAGAAGTGAAACGAAAGGCATTAGCGAGGCTCGATTATGAAGGACAGAAAGACGCTTCTGCTATAGCTCTGAGATACAACAACGATGCTACTGCATACGCCATGGATAAATACGCATATTATATATGCTTCAGATGCAAAAAGGTCAATTGCATTATAAATCTAAAATAGTTTGTGTACATATGTAGATATAGAAATTTACCGACTCCGGCTTTATTCTATGATTCGTCTCCGACTTCGACTCCAGCTTGAACGATTTTAGTAAGATGGCCTTTTCTTGCCATCGTATAATATTATTAGTAGTAAAAATAATAGCGATTTTCAATATATAGAAAATCACTAAGAATTGACATGTAATCCAATTTATTTAATTATTGGTAATGAAATAGGTATAAATTAAAAGTAAGTACATTCATAGTATGTGTATGAATTCCATACACAAACAAATCAATTTAATAAAAAGAAATGAGAATGAACAAACTAATATGTTCAATGAACGAAATGTATCCTTGGACTGTAACATATATGTATACGAAGTATCAATGGATGAAGTACATATGGTCATCGTCAGAAAATTCAACCTTGAGGTTTTAACTGATTTTTACTAAAAATCGATTACTGGTAATGTTTCTGTAATACCTTCCGGAAGTGATATCTCTCCTTATACATCTCCTCTATATTATTTTCTTTATTTTTTGGAGAGAACGGTACGTGTGCGTCATTAACTTTATTTTTGTTTTAATACATTAGACATACTTTGGTGGAGAAGCCAGATGTGACGCTGGAGCCGGTGCTAACACGAACTACAATCCAGAAGAACTTCTGTGCGGTGGATGCAGTAATGTTGCCTGCAGGCAAATATGCTCAAAACATGGTGCTGATTTTCTGGAATACAAGTGCCGATTCTGTTGCACCCTCGCTGTCTTTTTCTGCTTGGGCAATACGCACTTCTGTAGTGGATGTCACGATGAATTCCAACGCATCAGAAATATACCTATTGAATGCTTGCCCCATTGTCCAGCTGGTATGTTTATTTATTATGATCACCAATTAAAATTGACTAAAACAATTTAGTATGTGTATGTATTATAAAATATTTTGTCTGTATCTAGTCATAAAGTGACATATTAGGGACAAGTCAGAAATAAAATCAAAAATATTATATGCATGCATACACACATATGTATATATGTGGACAATTTTATGTTTCAGGTCCGAAAGGTGTACAACTCGATGGTACACAAGATGAGTGTCCTCTCGGTGTTTCACATCCACCTACTGGACAAGAATACGCTCTGGGTTGTGGAATATGCCGAAAATTCCAATCTTTTTAATATGTTTAATACGACAACATTCCATACTTCTCAAACAGAGAAAGTCGTCATATTTAAAAAAAAAATTATATTTTTTTTTCATGGACAAATACTGTTCTCTAGTAAAGATTAAATAAAATATTATCACAAGTATTAAACTTATAATTGATGTTTTCATGGACAAATACTGTTCTCTAGTAAAGATTAAATAAAATATTATCAAAAGTATTAAACTTATAATTGATGTTTTCATGGACAAATACTGTTCTCTAGTAAAGATTAAATAAAATATTATCAAAAGTATTAAACTTATAATTGATGTTCTAGTAAAAATAGTACTATTTGTTGTACAACAAATTTACAAATAATTTGCATGCTATATATGTAATTTCACTAATTTGCATACGTGTTATAATAAACATGTATGAATATATGTTATCTGTGTAGTATGGATGTATTTATTAATTTATTTTAATCTTATGTACACACATATGTGGTACATACATATATATGTATATCCAATTGAAAGATTTGACATTATGTTTATTTATTGCTGATGTGATACATATTTGGAATTTGTTATTAATTTTTGTTTATTTTCATCCTTTGTTCGTTTGAAAATGATTTATTAATAAGCACAACCTTATTTTCTATTCTACTACTAACTCGATACATAGAATTTTACTTGTTTAAGCAAATTTTCTTTCCTAAATGGTACACTTATAGAGCTATAATTTAAATTTCAAACACTCAAATCCTTTTCTTGATAATGGATATTAAAAAGGATAATAGTTTAATATTGTTATTGTAGTGAAAATGGGAGATAATTCCGCCAAATTATTTAAAATTGTTTTATTAGTGCATAAGATAATTATTTTTATTGTAAACTTTGATTTCTTATTAATAATGGATGTTTGAAAGACATATTAATATAAATTGTATTTGCTACTTTAAAGTGTATTTGCTATTTTAACACGTTCAACTCATTATATAAAGTGATTTAATGCCGTCACGCGTAAAAGGGTGCCGATACGCGTGACAGTGTCGCCACATGGGCAAATGTAAGAAATCATGCGCCGGGCTGAATGTGTTGAAAAATAATTGCTTTGTAATATTTGTTTCACATCTGAATGTTTCCATTTCAATATTGAATGTTAAATGTCTACATAATATTACTGATATAATAGGTGTTTAATTTTAAATTACTTTACAATAGTAGAGTCCAGAATGTTCCAGTATTACTTTTTCTTTGTATTTGTGTACATGCACACTGGTTTGATTTATTGAGAATATGTCCAAAACTCGGAAGTGTTGTAGTGCATCACAGAAATACAGTTTATTTTAATTAACATTTTACTAATGTGTACTGTTGGTCATATAGCACCGCCAAAACGCAACATCCCATTGGCAATCTCGAATGTGAAGAAATTCGTAGGTGTTCTGCTAAATATGCATCATGTACTCTAAGTACGTACATATAAATACATACTTACATACTTCTAAACACAGTTGCAGTTGGCTTGGAACCAGCTCCACAGAATATGTAAAATGGTAAATTAAAAATAATAAATGTGGTGTTGAATTATAAATGTTGCTTTGAAAACTGAATGTAACAAATAAAAATTTAAAAATATCTTGTTTCTTTTATTCAATAATAGAATAATAACACATACATACATACATGCATTTATTCACATTGCAAAAAACACCCCATCAAAAATTACAAACTTACATATAATAATGGAGATGAAGGCTTACATCATTATCATTCGACATGTTCCGATGATCAGGTCATCGATATCAAAATCTACACCAGGCTCATGATATAAACACACGTACAACGGACCTACGGTTCGATTGTATATGAATTTTGGGAGTTTCCCTACATTTGCGCTCAATTTGTATCGAAAATTCTCTCATAACCAGTGTATGTGCGTACGAAAGTGCTCTAATAGTACGTGAACGTACGTATGTATGTTTCACTATCGAATTTTGTTTTTTATACTTATTTTATTTCTCAAATACATAATAGATAAAGTCGTGGGTTGACACATTTTTTTTTTAATTATCCTGAAGTGTATTAAACAAAAAAATATATATGTACATATAAAACAACATTTTTTTTTATTTATTAACGAATACATATATAAATAGTGAATACAAAAAGCCTTAAAAATTAGTTTTTAAATTTTATTTTTGTATGATACTTGACAAAACAATCTCCCAAATGGAGTCCCGGCTTAGAGACGCAAGTATCACAGTACAATCGTGTTTCCCGCCTGGTACCTGGAATTTTCCTATTGGAGCACACTGCACAATCTTTCTTGGTCCCTGAACGAAGTATATGAAGCTTGTCAATAAGTCTATCTTCTGTAGGAAGAGCAGAAGTGCAACCTGTTGAACCTGCGCCCTGTCGAAAATCGCCTACTAGCTGATCAACCAACAATTTGACAAATTCCAAGTGGGTCATTGGAGTTTCGTTTTTTTCTGCCTTTGTTATTTTATATATTATAAAGGAGTTAATTACGCATACCTCCATGCCCCAAAAAAATAATTTTCTCCACCACTTCAGGGATTTTCGTAAAAAACAATACGTGGATGCGTAATGATCGGCCCGATCTACTCCACCCATACTTTTTGTATAGTTGATTGCAACCTCAGGTTTTTCTATATTTACAGTACTACCTCGCATTTTTCGTTGGACTGTCCTGTGACCTGATTTATCACATGTGCTTAAAAATGTGACAACTCCATTATCCCTCCATGAGAGTAGCAGAATATTATTTTTTTTGTATGCGATTATTTTCTTGGTTTTCGTAAATTTTGGTTTTTTAATCACTTGCGGCAAATATTTTCGGTTCGTCAGAATAGTTCCTGTAAGATGGCATTTTAATTTCAACAGTTCTTCAGCAAGTGGTATGCTAGTATAATATCTGTCTGTAAATATATGATAACCCGTGGCACTTGGATTTTTTTGTAGCAATTTTTTGTATAGATGAAGTGGTACTCTACATGATACAGGTAGCTCTGGACAAGTAAGTTCAGCTGATATGATACTCCCATAATATGGTAAAATGGAGTGAATGTACCCAGTTTCCGCATCTGTTAACACATAAATTCTTATCCCCAATTTCGAGCGTTTGTTCGGGTTGTATGTGATAAATGATATTTTACCATTAAATTTTACGACAGATTCATCCACAGATATATTTTTATTTGGTATAAAGTAGTCTGAAAATTTTGAATCTAAATATTCTAGAAAATTATCCACCTTTTGGATACGTGTTTTTAAAGTATTATCGGGTAAATTACTATTCAAATGCAACATCCAAAATATTTGCATGAATCTATCCCTGGTAAATACTTCTGAATAAAAAGGGATTCTGCTGTTGTATCTGGTGGACCAATATTCTTGAATATTAGCGAGAGGCATCGTTCCCATATTCAAAACTACGCCAATAAAGGCTAGAAATTCTTTATTTTGCACATCAACCCAAGAATGCCAAATAGATAGTTGATTTAATTGCATCTCAGGTATTTTTTTCTTTGCATATATATTGGTTTCTTTAACTATTTTATCGACTAAATCCCGTGTAAAAAATAAATTGAAAAAATCAAGTGGCTCTTTTAAGTTTGGAGGAATTTGTGGTCCAGTAATCTTGGGAGAAGAAGTAGAGAAATTTATTTTGTCTGGAATTAAATCTACCTCTGTAACATCTATCCATTCATTGCTCGTATTTACTGCATCCCTTGCTGTCTCTGTATTTTCGTAACTATCACTTTCGGTGTGTAATCTTCTTCTCTCTATTTGCATTGCATCACTGTCACTACTTTCACTGTCATTACTATCACTGTCAATACACAATCTTCTTCTTTTCGGTTGTATTGCATCACTGTCATTATCTTGTTCACTATCAGTGCCTGTGTCCCTTACATTAGCCCTGGTGTTTTTGTAAATATCGAAAATAAGTTCGTCATCATCGCTATCGATATCTTCAGAGTTATTTTGATTTTTTGCCATTTTTTGGGTTGAAAAGTCTTTCGTAGTACTGATAAGAAAACTAATACGTGCAACACCAACCGACTTATACTTCGAACTGGCGTGAAAACAATTGACCATTGCAGAAAACATTAAAGTGGTTGTAAAAATTTTATTATATCTTATTTGAATAATACTCAAAGTTATTTCATAAAAAATATTATCAATGAAATAACTCAAAGATTTTAGAAAATAGTCGAAAGAGTAGTTCTGAGCACACGCGACTTACGTTTTCGCGCGCGTTCTTGGTTTAAACGTCAACACCTTTTATTCTTATACGAATTGTCAACTTATTATTATGGATTCCTACTAATATTATCTGTGTTATAAATATATAATGGAAGTTCAAATATTTAAAATAACCAATAAAAGTTTAAATGACACTAAATTAATATGCCGTCGAATAATACGACAAACTTCGATGCCGCCGCTATGGGGGCATTCAAGTGCAGAGTTAAAAACGTTAATGAACCCTCGAAAATCATGGATGCACATTACTAAAAAAAAAAATCAATTTCAATATTTATAAACAGGATCATCCCAAGGATTCTACCAGGTTAGATATCCAAAAAGCCAGTACGAACGGTCACCTTACTTTAAAAAATCACTTTGACAGCGCAAACGTCATATTCAACTGTTAAAAGATAGTAGTAGCCAATCAGAAAGCGAAGGCATGGCTAGTAATTGTAGCTACCAACGTAAGCATAACTTTTTGGTGTTCGTCCTCTCGTGAATTATTTTTACGATTTCATATAAAGACAGTGCCGGTTTTAGGGGGGGGGGGGGCAAAGTCGGGCACCACCAGAAGGCGCGGAGTATGTTAGGGCACTATTGAGTATGTTAAGATTGATCCGAAGGCGTTTCAAAATATTACATTACAGATTTAGAAATTATATTATCAATGTTCAAAATTTTGTGCCAGCAGATTCTATTCATGGCGAAGGCGCATACCTTTTGTATTATATTTCTGTTACGCCTTACAATTTCCAACACGTGTTTGTAAATAAGTAGAGAACAAAAAAAAACTACCTGATAATAGTGGCGGCTCGTCCTAATGGGCTGCCGGGCTGCAGCCCCTCCTATAAAATTCTAAGATATATGTTTAATAATACATTTAATATTTTATTTATTAATGATATTTTTTTTATTAGTTGGATGGACGAACTATTGGGGCCTTCGACAGAGTAAATATTACTTACAATATCACCCATACCCAAAAGGGTGATATTGTAAGTAATGTTGACCGTTTCGAAGACCCCACTAACTTGTATGGTGACAGATGAATTAAAATGTTGCTGTACTGGCTGTAAAGTGTTACAGCGCCGCGCTGAACGCTGCGCAGCCCGGAGTTTCGGAACGAGAAAGAGAAAGAGCTATTTGCAACTGCAGATAGCTTTTTCTCTTTCACTCACTCTGCCGTTTTGGGCTAGACACTCGGCAGCCTTCGCCTGTTAAACGACATTCATCTGTCAGTTCGTTTAAGATTTCGCGCGCTTGATCTTACATTTGATTAGTTGAATCGCACAATCACAGCTTTATTCGTTTTCGTTACTCTTAATTGGTTGTGTACGAGCCCTCATCAAATCTTCGGTGAGTCGTTTTCATTTTGATAACAGCAAACTTTTTTCAAATCTGTTTAACTTTTTCTCGTAATTTTTATTTAAATATATTAAGATTTTTTTTAAACAAAAGAATTCAGTAAAATATTTACAAAATTTGCACTTTTCGCGACAAGAACTTACCGAAAAAGTCGCTATAAAAGCATTAGGCTGCCTCACGCCCAATTTAATTATTTCACAGCCTGCAACTAGTAGATCTTTTAGTTACTCGCGAAAATTTAATCCAGACATTTATAAAAAATACAATTGGTTAACGAGATGTACAGAAAAAAACGCGTTATTTTGTTATCCGTGTCTTTTGTTTGGAGGCGAGTCGCCAGGCGAAGCATCTTGGACGAAAACAGGAGTTATTGACTTAAAACATTTAAACGATAAATTTAAAAACACGAGGGAAGTGTCGAACACTTAAAAAATGTGTGTAATCTCACGATTTTGGGAAGCTTGTCAGCGGGAAATAGATAAGCATAACGAAAACGTCAAAAAAAATCGGGATATTTTATTTAAAATTATTGATTGCGTTAAATTTTGCGGTAAATTTGAAATACCAATGAGGGGACACGATGAAACAGATAATTCAAAAAATCCAGGAGTTTTTCGGGGGCTTCTAGAATATTCACAAAATTTCGACGATTCTTTAAAAGAAAATTTTCAAACTTCTTCGGTTTTTAAAGGGACATCAAAAACTATTCAAAATGAACTTTTAGATTGTATTTTGAACGTGTGTAGGGAACAAATAAGTGCTGAAATAAAAAAGCAACTTATCTAGCTGTTATGGCAGATGAAACAACCAATGTATCGATGCATTGTCAACAGGTTAATGTTTTTCATTACGAATTAGGGGGTTAAGTTTTTAAAAGGTTTTGGGGTTTTTTTTAATCCGCGTCGCGAAACCAGCAAGCACGAATTTTTTTTAGCAATCTTACTGGAGTACCAGCGTATTTTTCGAAATCTTCATCGCGTTTGGACGCACCCCTTTAATGGGTGGTGAATTTTGCTAGTTTTTTTTTCAATAATACTTAAATCCACATGTAAGTGGTCGTACGCCAAAAATTGTGCTTATTTTGTCCTGTTATGACATGATAGAATAATTATGGTGACATTTTTTCAGTGCAGACCCGCCACTAAAAATTATCACGAGCCGCCACTGCCTGCTATTCTTTTGAAATGCACCCTCATTGTTTCCCGGTGTCAGTTTTTATTTGACCATTGGTTGTCGGAACATCTATTGAATTCTCTCGCGCCCTCATCTTTATTTACAGTTGTGCATTTCGTGATTAACGATATTTTTTGTGTGTAGAGAAAACGGTTCAGTGATTATTAGAGGTAGGACCGGAAGCGTGCCGTTTATTGTTCAATTGTTGTAAATCCTTTGTAAAAAAGGTTCGGCAAACCTTTAACAATGCATTTACAACATTTGAACAATATACAGCCCCCTTAGGGTCCGGGCTTTAGTGATTATAGCTAAAGATTTAGCAGCGGAATTACAAATAGAGTCAGTATTTAACCAATTAAATAGAATGACGCGTGAAACCGCAATTTGACGAAAATACGCAAGACGAGAAACAGTTAGTGTCCGAGACAAAAACCCACATGGCCAAACGAAACGCCCGCCATCCGCCGGCCGAGATGGTCTTAGCGTGGCTGGTCTACCTTGCCTGACCAGCCAGCGTACTCATCCACAGCCCCCGCCATAAAGGGGCACAGGCGCCGAGAAACTCCCCGGCTCGCCATCTACTCCTTAATAAACAAGGATAACCTAACTTGACGTGTCTAATTTCCCACTCCGCCCTGTTCCAGCACGTGCTCCAGAGCGAGCTGAACGAGAGACGACGACACACACACACAGCCACTGGTCACCCATACATACACATACACATTACAGCCCCTGCAGCTATCGTTCAGTTAGAGGGCGAGTTTTTAATCCTCTCTTAGATGCAACATTATTGTCAATGAAAGAAATATTCGAATAGTTGAAGGAATATTCAAAAAGTGTGGTTTTTTTGTCTTTTTTAGACAATCTACTGGGAAAAGACAAACTTCGCAAATATTGTACCGATCTTCAAAATAAGATCACCGCGAATTCAAAATCTGACTGAATTCGCGGTGATTGATTTTCGCTGATCGCGCAAATTGATTTTGTGCTGATCGCGCAAATTGATTTTGCGCCAAAGGTCGGCGCTAAGTTGGTTTGCGCTGATTTGTCTTGCCACCAATAAATACAAATAAAAATACAATATTCCATGAACAGTGAGCACGACATGGTAATATAAGAAAACAAAAAGGTAAAATTATAGAAACATCAAAAATTAAAAAGACAATGAAGGTGAAAAAGCAAATCAACAACAGATTAGCTTCTTCACCTAAGCCCTATTGAAAATGGTATCGCTGAAAATCTTGATTTTTCAGCAATAATTAAAGATTTTGCTGAAGGAAAGACTCGAAAATTTTAAGTACTGAAATATATATATTTTTAATCAATTAATTTATTAATTATTTAATTAATTTATTAATTATTTAATTAATTTATTAATTATTTAATTAATTTATTAATCAAATAAATATTTAATTAATTTATTAATTCATTCATTCATTTATTGATTTATTAATCAAATAAATATTTAATTAATTTATTAATTCATTCATTCATTTATTGATTTATTAATTAGTTTATTTATTTATTTATTTTTAACTCCGCAAAGTGGGGTTGGGGAACCGTTTTAACCACTTAACTGCCGGTCCCATGCCCGGAAAAGGGGGGGGGGAAACCTATTTTCGATATTTTTTTCTAGGGGAGCCTAGAGGAAAATTGCCCGAGGGCGCCATAGGGTGTAAGGCCGGCACTGTATATACTAGAACAAGTCTAGTAAAATGCTTATGACATTAGACAAATGCTATAATGCAATGTTTTCATTTAGAATAATCCAAATCATAATATTTGTATAAAAAAATTCGGGTGAGACCAACCCATGACTTTATCTTTGTATTTGAGGAATATAAGAAGGTTACTAAACAAAATTCGATATTGAACCGTACAGACAAATTATCAAATACTAATAACTATGATGGAAATGTATGGAAACTTGCACAAGACAAAAGTTCTACTTCCGGTTGTCAGATTTTGTTAAAATTTTTTTATTATTTAATATCACTATCAGTATTATACGTATTAAATATCAAGAAAATAAAAATAATTTAAAAGATCAAAATAAAATAATGAAATATTGTTTTAAAAAAAAATACTACTTCCGGTTTACGAATTCTGACCAAAACGTTACCAAATCTAAGTTAGTATATAAAGAATACAAATATAAATTTTCAGCTTAATACGTTCAGGGGTGTGGACAGGATCCAGGCGACAACATTTTTGACCTATCTAGGAGATAAAAATCCCACTTCCGGTATATTAAATTTTGTGGTTTTTTTTTATTTTCATCACATTGATAGAAGAATTATACTTGATTTTTTTCGTGAAGATCACACGTGTATAAAGGGTCGAAAAAAATAGTGGAACAAAAATCGAACAAGAGTAAACTGCCACTTCCGGTTGAGGGATGCTTACTAAATTTTATATTTAGCTTGGTGTTACGTTTAAGCTTCTAGATATGAAATTTCATTTCAATAAACCAAAAGGTTTCTAAGAAAAACATAAAAAAATCTCGATTCTCTAGAGTAAAACTACTACTTCCGGTTCAGATAAAAATATTTAAAAAATATAAGGCTATAAATATTATTATTTTTATTACATGTAAAAAAAATTTAATCAGATTCAGTCAGCGGTTTGGGAGATAATTGAATTCAAAAACTTAAAAAAAAGAGGACACCTATAAGGGGAGGTACCATTTCCGGTCAACTTAAAAATTTGAAAAAAATTTTCGTAATGTCTATAAGAATTTCAGTAACCGATACTATGTTTCGGTTCGATAGGGCTAACGGTGTTCAAAAAATCCCCAAAATACACGGACACACAGCCACACACACACACACAGACACACACACACACATTCTTTCTAGATCATGAAAACGTGATCAGTAATCGATTCTGAGTTCGAATCAGTCAAAATCTCGAGTTCGAATTTTCGCATTATCACAAAACTTCATCTATTGTTACTACGTACATAGATAAAGTAAAAATCTGATTTGGATTTACATATAATATAGAACTAAAAATGTAGTGGTTTTACCCAGTTTCGCTCGGTGTTTGAAATATAAACCGCTTAATTGTATGATTTATGTCTATCTCCGATTTCCTTAATCTTAATACTTCATTTTCTGGAACGGTGCGGTGCGGTGCGGTGCGGTGCTCTCAGTTCAAAATTTTATTTCGTAATCACTTTTTATATTTTAATTAAATAACTAACGCATTTTATATTTTATTACTATTCAAAAATAGTCGATTTTGAAATATTATAAATTAATAAAACGTAGAAACGTAATTTTAAACCTTAAAATAGAATTCTTAAACTCATTAATAATGAAACGCCAGCAAAGCAATATCATGAGCATTTTTTTTGTAATCGTGATCCGAAAAAAAGAAAAAATAATGATAAACATTGTTTCCGTGAATTCGAAAATACATATGTACATACATACATTGTATTTATGGACGTATGGGGACTGATCTAGTTGTGAAGGTGTTCTTCACCACCAGTCCGCCATGTATTATAGACGAGTTTGTCTGTGTTTTAGTAGTTATTACTGCTGTTTGTTGGGATAAGGTACTTTATTGTTTGAATATACAAGTGTATAAATATGTTGTTGAAGCGGCTGGAATCGTAGTGTTCTCGAGACGGCTATTGGCTGTTGACTTGGTGTCGCGATGGCCGCTGGATCTGCAATGTGTCGTTGCTCTGGATCCGGCTGAGTTGCAAGCGTTCTTCCATTGTAGGGTAGTGTAATGGTAGCTGGTCAGATGCTGGATGTCGACTGCTGTCGTGGTGGTTGCTGAAGTCTGACTGGTTGGTGTCCACTCGTGGTGGCTGTTGGAGCTTGACTGGTTGTCAATGTGGCATGGTCTGCTGCTGTGTGTTGACTGGTCTGCTGCTGTGTGTTGACTGAAGTTGTCTGGGTTGGATCTCCTTTTATATTGTTTTTGGGGATCCACGTGACTTTACTGGCGATTGATTCTGAGAACCGCAGGTGGTGTTTACGTGTGCAAGTTATGCGAGGAATGTGGTTTAGGGTGGAATATTCTCGAATATGTGGCGTCGTTCCACTCGATTTAGTTTTTATCGCCCTTTGTTCCAGTGAGTCTGGATGTTTGTTCGATGGGTTACAATGTAGTTGTTATTTGTGCACTTTAATGGATGCAGGTGTTCTTCGACTTCGCGTCGTTCTGTTTGATTTGTTGGGGTGGAAGTTTCTCGACTCGAGATGACGTCAATGGTTGAGCGTGAGAAATGTATTCTCCGTCGCAATAGATGTTTCGATTGCGGTGACGAGATTCCTACAGACGTCTAACGATAAAAACATTTCATTGAATGAATCAAATTCAAATTTTGATTCCACAAATTGTATCGATAGAGTTAGTGAAAATCGGCTGTCTTTATGGATAGAAAATCAACATGATTTTTTTATTTTAAAAACATATCCGTGGTTAGTTATTAAAAATTTTCAAAATGTCGGTTGTCAGATTTGCTCCAATTTCGAATCATTAAATGTGGAATCTGAGAAACATATTCACATTTCTCAAAAATGGAGTAGAGGAATCGTTAATGCGCACGGTTCGACAAGAATAATTCAATTATTTTCTTAACGCAAAAATATTGTTAGTTATGCGAAATCAGTTTCTCGTATGAAAGCTTCTAACGTATTAAAAGAATCGCGGAAAAAAATGAAATAACCATTTCAATACATAAAACTAGTGAGAAGCATTTTTCTTCTACAATTCGTATTTTTGATTTAGTTTATACCTTGGTAGTGAGTAATCGTATGATGTCAGCTGATATCATAATAGGAATTGAATTACAAAGAAAGAGTGGTATTGATATGGGAATATCTTTACGTTCTAGACAAACAGCTATGTCCATTGTTAAACACATTTCTTAAGAGCTAAAAAAAAAAAAAAAAAGTATATTTATAATTTTTTTTTGTGTATGTATAAATTGATAACAAATTTGGAAACCCGTTGTTCCAAAATTGGGGTGACACCACTGGTTATATCATCAATGAAACGTCTTTATCGTCAACACGCTGACCAGATTTAGGTCCATGCCTTTTCTTCTGCTTGGAGCTACCCATCCTCACGGCTGCATCAGCAACGAGAGAAACAAAAGGAGGAGGCACATCAGTACATCACTTCTAAAAAGTACGGGAGAATTTGAGCCTCGTAGTACATAAGTGCTCTAAGGAAGCAAATATTTTCTCGATATTTCAATTCAATCGCCCATTGTACATACACAAGCACAACAATAAATAATCAAAAATTCGAATAAAAAAAACAAATGACGATTTTTTTCTTTTTCTTTTGTTTTTTTTTCACAAAGGGCATAAACGGGGCTCACACAGCGTCCGGCGGTCAGTGTGCACCAGTCGTTTGGAGTGTCGGGTCGTGCCGTGTGACGTCATCGCAGCATTCGCCGATTCCCCAAAACGTTAAGGTCATACCTATATAAAATACATACATATACATATATCATATCGTATCCATATATATAAATATTAATTAAATTTAAATTTAAATTATAACATCTTGTATTATAATTATTAACAATGTTTTGTTCAACGTGTAATGGTTCCCTCAACACTAGTCGTGTAATGAAATGTTCTATGTGTAAAAAGGCATTTGACTTAAAATGCGCGAAAATTTCAGATTCCTATTTCAAAAAAACAAGCACGAAACGACGAGAAGCTTGGAGGTGCGCACAGTGCAAGTTGCCGCGCTCTGTCTCCCCTGAACCAGACCACTCATATACAAAACTGTGGGATGAAATTAAATCACTTAAATCTCAATTAACATCTTTCTCGTCCATGGCGTCCGATCTCAAGGACGTTAAAAACGATCTTCGGGAATTAAAACGTTCCGTTGAATTCGACGATGCCAGGATTAGTGACATCGAAGAGAAGATAAAACGGCTAGAGTCGAAAATATCAACGGTCAGCCTCGACTCAACTAATTATTTAAAAGTTGACATTGATAAATTCCGCATAGATAACGAGAATCATGAACAATTTTTAAGAACAAATAATGTCGAAATACAAGGTGTTAATCAAAAAAAAAGTGAGAACCTTATTCAATTACTTAAATCTATTGGTGACAAACTTAATTACCCGATTGAAAATAACCAAATAAATTTCGTTTGCAGAGTGCAGAGTAAAATATCGAAACATAAACCAATAATAGCATCCTTTGTTAATAGATACGTAAAAGAAAACTTCATTGCGGCTGCCCGAAAACGTAAATACCTTACAGTGAACGGTATACTAGGTGTTGGTTTTGACGACACAAAAATTGATATAAACGATCACTTAACCCCAGCGAATAAACAGCTTTTAAGTAGAACAAAACTAAAAGCAAAAGAAAAAGGGTTCAAATTTGTTTGGGTGAGGAATGCGAACATACTCGTAAAAAAAAATGCTACTTCAAACACACTGCATATAAAGACTTATGACGATTTAGCAATGATTCACTAAGTTATTTTTTATATTTTGTATTCGCCAAATTTATGTAAACATCTAAATATCATTATTGCATTACATTTAATCATTATTGCATTACATTTAATCATTATTGCATTACATTTAATCATTATTGCATTACATTTAATCATTATTACATTACGTCAAATCATCATTACACATTACACTAAATCATTATTACATCACATTAAATAAGTATTACATTACATTAAATCATTATTACATTACATTAAATCATAATTACATTACATACATTAAGTCATACAAATCCGCTTCCTCGAAGCAGATTTGTATGACTGTCAACGGGGGTGGGTTTTAGTCGGTAAAAATCCGACACTATCCTCCAGTACGGACTGGAGGATGTCTTAAGAAGGGGTGCACCTCACGGGATCGAATTAGAAATGCACGAAAAACCAAATATCGGAAGGCAAAGATCGAAAATCGAAAGATCTTAAGTCGAAAGATCAAAAAAAAAGGGTGCATGGTAAACGGTACATACTCACTTAATTTGCGCGAGCAGGATACATACAACAGGAACAAGAGGAACAGGCTTTTCCTCCCGTATTCTGCGCGAACATTAATACGGGAGGACAACCCTGTTCCTGTTGTATTCTGCTCGCGCAAATTAAGTGAGTATGTACCGTTTACCATGCACCCTTTTTTTTTGATCTTTCGAATTTCGATCTTTGCCTTCCGATATTTGGTTTTTCGTGCATTTTTAATTCGATCCCGTGGGGTAGACCCCTTAAGAAGATTTCCCACCTCCGACGAAAAAAAAAAAAAAAAAAAAAATTTAATTATTAACTAACTTGCAGAGTTCGTGTTTGCGTCGAGAGCGATTCATCAGATCTGAGAATGTTTTTATCTTTGTCTTTTTATCATGTTTAATTACAGATCGAGAGGGCCAATATTTAATAAATCCGGTCTGCCAAATTTTAGGGATTTTTTTCTCTCAGAAAGGTCAAAAATGTTGTGACCACGACTCTGTCCACACCCCTGAACGTATCGAGCTGAAAATTTTTATTCGTATTCTTTATGTACTAACTTCGAGCTGATAAGGTTTCGGTCAGAATTCGTAAACCGGAAGTGGTGTTTTTGTTTTTTGACCAACTTTTAAATTATTTTTATTTTCTTAATATTCAATGTGTACATATACTAATAAGAGAGTGATCTTAATGAACATCCGACAACCGGAAGTATGTAGAACTTTTGTCTTGTGTAAGTTTCCCTACATTGGCGTTCAATTTGCATCGAAAATGCTCTCGTAATCGGTATGTGTGAATGTGTACATATGTATGTTTAATTATTGATTTTTTTACATGTTAACCGAAAATTCTATTCAGTGGCGGATCAAGTGCTTTGGAGACCCCAGGCGTAATAATTACCAACCATGATGTGGCCAAAATTTTTATTGTGAATTGTGGGTTTGTATAATACATACATATGTACATATGTATGTATAATGAAATTGCGTTTTTTTTTTATATTTATAATTTTATTTATCAAAGAATACGAATATATGTATGATTTACAAATATATTCACTTCAAACAAAAATAAAAATATAACGTTTTAAATAAAAAGATGGTGAACGTAATGTCGTGAACTTCGTTCTTCAAGGAAGCCAAGCGTTTTTCAGAGAGCCAATCAGGGCAAGAGAGGCCATAGAGCGACCCATTAATAATATATTGGGGAACCAACGCTCCCGTGCGTCCTCAACATAAATTCGTAAGACGGGACGACAAAGATCGTAATCCGCAACCTATGTAGCTTCAATCGGAATGCGCAGAAGACGCATCTCCGCATGATCAACGAATCACAAAACGGGCAGCAATCTGTCGACGCTCGGATCGACTCGACCGATTTGCTTTAGATCCAATAATATTCCTTGACTATAGGTTACTATAGTCGAGGAAATATGAAAATCCTTCGACTTAGTATACCGAAAGGAGATGACTTCATCTCGAGGGGTCGGTCATTCCTTGTCGATACTGGGGCAGGAATATCTAAAAATCAATAATTGTCTGTCTGTCTCGAATAGGCTCCTAAACCACTGAGCCGATTACGATGGACTTTCAGGATTTGGTGTATGCATGTCCGGGAAGATTACTGTGAAAAAAAACCTCTTAATAATAATTACGATTTTATCGACGCGATAGTAGTTAAGGAAATGTGTACCTTGGCAACCAACCTGGGTATGCCAACCCAACGCTTACATTACGTACCACTCATACCAACCTTACATTATACTATGCCGAGGTCTGCAGCCACTGGAATTTTCCCATCCTTGTAGAAAACGAATGTCTGATGACTGAGCACGTTTTAAACGTATAAAACACGTTTATCGTTTTTTCGCATCGGTCGTTTGTTTAGGTCGTATGCGTTGCTATACGAAACGCATCGAGAAACGGGAACAGGTATTGCATGCGTTATTGTACGATGGAACTTTTAGGATTTACATATTGTATGCATGTCCGAGAAGCTTACATAACTTCCAATAAAAATACATACATATGTAACTTCCAATTCCACCGAGTTAATTATTATCGATAATAAAATATTTCCAGCACACATACTTTGTCTTTCTGCAACAACGAAGTTTTTGCATCCTTCGTCACCTACACTATCTCCACACTGAATCATCTTATTGCGCGATTGGGTGATTTTCCCACACACATCGTTAAAATCTCGATCACGGAACATCCGACACCTGAAAATTCCTTCCATCGAGAGTTACCACGCGAACTATCATACACAGTGGCGTAGCGAAGGGGGGGTCCGGGGGGTCTGGACCCCCCCCCCCCCCTTGGCGGAGCGCGGTTGGCGGCAAAATATCCCACTCCTGTCGCAATTGATTGTTTGTACCATTTTTGGATAGTTTTTTTTATCACAAATCCATGACAGATTTTTAGGACATAAACATATACTTGAAAATTTCCAATGTTTGCTTCCTGATGGAAAAAGCTCTCAACCATGTTTTAGAAGTGTTTTAAAAAGTAAGATAAAGAATTTGGGGGAAATTTACAACCAAGATATATTTTGTGGGCCTTGCATTCTAACTGGAGAGTTGGAAATGTGGTGGCAATATATAAGTACTAGTGAAAATCGACCAAAAAATGCACTAGCTGCAATTGCAATTTGCAATCCTTCAATATTCCCCAATATTTACATACTTCTAAAAATTCTAGCAACACTTCCGGTGACAACAGCCACAAGTGAACGGAGCTTTTCCACACTACTTGCTTTATTAAATATTCATAGGAATATGAATGTTAGTGCACAAAAAATATTAGATATGTTTACAATAAAGACGCGAAGATTGGGCCTGTGAATTTCGTACTTTTTTAAAGTATTGAAGAGTATTCAGAGGTAAGTGGAGTCAGGTCGAGGTACAAGAAAACACGCAGGCAGGTTCCAAGTCTTTATTGCTGTTCGTCCGGCGGAGGTCAGGATCCGAATGCCCCCGATCGAGAGCGTACCATACATAGCGCATAGAGCGCTCAGCGCATACACGTATTATCATTGGTCAAGGAGTATGGCGCAGCCATTGGCCGCAACGCCCGACTCCACCATTGGTCGGCGTCACCATGACGTCATCGGTCTACGGGCGTCTCTCTTCATAACTTTACAGTATTCATTATTTTTATTTTATTTGAATTTTGTTCATACCATATTTTTATTACCTATTTACTTTATTTTTATATGTTGTGATTTTATATTAATTAAATATAAATTATCTTGCCTTTTTTCCTGTCAACCCCCCCCCCCCCCCCCTTGACAAAATCCTGGCTACGCCACTGATCATATGTACATAACGAGAACCCGAGTGCTAGATATTCCGTAGTCGCGATTTTCGTGGCAACGATTGTAATGTGCGCGATCGCAATGTGTGAAATAATCCGTTTTCTCTTATTGCATGTACATATACGTTTTGACAGGTTCGGTGATTATTCCGCACAAAGCGACCTCGCATACGTCATTAAAATCTCGATCATCTCGAACATCTGGCAGCATATCTAAGTTTCCCATCCGATTTTGCGTTATTTCCACTAGTCGCCACCGGTGTCGCGTCGATAGCTCACACACACACTAACAGACATTTGTTTACGTTTTCACATTTGACAGTTGACGTGTGTGCATTCATACCGCGACATATATAATCCATTAATGAGTCAGTGTTCACTTTTCTTCGAAGCCGCTGATATAGCTGAACGCATATCTAACATCTACTGCCCCTCCTCTATCATGTCCAACTTTTCTAAAGAATACAAACATAACCCCGTGTGTTCCACATCAGATGACGGCTTATCCATAAAGCTTTTTGCCGGGATGGATTTCATTGTATGCTGGTCTAACAAATTCAACGTGGATCGTTTCCAAGTCGATAAACATTCCCGTGATTGGGTTCCACTGATTTCAATGCTATTTTCATAGTATAGTGGATGTGGTGGAGGCAGTTCAACAGCATGCTGCATTTTTATATGAAAGAGGTGGAAAAATGACTAGTATGATCAAGGTAATGAATATTATGACAATGCACATTTTATAAAGTTACATATGTACATAATAAATTTAAAATTCTTTTCTTACAGAAAATATACATTCAATGTATAGGGAGAATAGAAGGCGCCAAAATTAAATTTATAGAAAATCCCTTTACTGTAATAATCACAACTCCCCTAATGAAGAGAGACCAAACCATATTAACATTATATTTATTGACTCAACGTCATCCTGTGATTTGCAACAACACACTATAACTTTTGTTCTGACAGAAAGTATAGCCAGCGCTGTTCCATTAGCAGTTATCACTACTAAAGTCTAACAACTTTTGAGAATTTTTCAGCATTTGCTCTTTTGAAAGATTTCTGGGGAACATAAATCCAAAATATATAGTGACTGCCGATTCTCATGCCGAACGCTTAGCTCTCACTAATGTTGTTAAGGATTTGGAGATGGATCTATGATTGGAGTTTTAATAGTGGATAGACAGATATTATATAGATTATTTAAAAATATAATTATTTCCAACTCATCCCATCTCATGAAGCTGAAATAAACTTTATTATATTTAATAGTTCAGAGATATGCAGAAAATACTTAGACTGGCTTAAACTTTTGTTTTCCATAAAAATATTGTTTATTTATAGTTCCAAACTGACTAAAATATCAAGATTAGATTATAACATTGTTTTCACATTGTTCTACAAGAACTTAAAATTGATACATAAATTTTTTTGTATATATGTATGTATGGGAACTAGTCTTATTGTGAAGGTCTTCTTCACCACCAGTCCGCCATGTATTGTAGACAGATTCGTCTGTGTTCGGTATTAATACAACTATATGTTTAATATGGTATTTATTTGGTAGTAACACGTATACACCAGTATGGTTAATTGTTGGTAAAAGTATGTCGTTCAGCGGTCTCTGGATATGGTAGAGTGTCGCTGGCTCGGCATTCAGCTATGTTCAGAAGGTCTCTGGATGCGGCAGTGTGTTGCTGGCTCGTTGTTCGGCTATGTTCGGAAGGTCTCTGGATACGGCAGTGTGTTGCTGGCTCGTCCGGCTGGTTGATCTTCCAAGTCCGCGTAGTGTAGTGGTGGCTGGTCAGGAGCTGTATGTTGACTGGTCTGCTGCTGTGTGTCGACGCTTGCTGCTGTGGGTCGACTGGCGTTGTTTGGGTTGTACCTCCTTTTATAGTGTTTCTGGAATCGCCTGACCGATGGTGGTGGTTTGTTGATGCGTAAGAAAGGAATGCACTGTTGTCGAGGCGTAGAATTTTCTGGAACGCTCGATGGAAGTGGTTATTGATGCGTGCGAGCATTTAGTTGTTGATGCGTACAAGAGGAATGCACTTTTGTCGAGGCGTAGTATTTTCTGGAATGCTTGATGGAAGTGGTTGTACGAGCATTTAGTTATTGATGCGTACAAGGGGAATTTGCTTTCGTCGAGGCGTAGTATTTTCTGGAATGCTTGATGCTGTTCCGCTCGATGTATTTTGTTGTTGCGGAATATTCTCGAAGGTTTCGATGACGATGACGACGACGAGATTCCTACATATGTATCTTCATATTTTTTAAATTATGTATATATGTTTTTACCTTTTCTAAATAATTAATGTTTTACATACATATATTGTTTGTTTATAATGTTTTACCTTTATTACTTATTTATATTGTTAAAAGCAATTTTTCTTAAGATGTGTAATTCTCATAATTACATATATGACTTAAATATTAATCAGCTAATCACTCACCATATAAAGTTTATCTCTTTTAATTCAAATAATTTAATAGTTCTAATCATTGTCTTTTACCTATTCTCTTGCGAAAAGTCCATTATCGATATTGTGTCTTAAAACTCATGAAAAGAATTCACCGAAGAACGGAGTCATCTGATTTTTTTTTATTTGGTGATTCTTCAATGATTCAATGTTGAAATCACTTATTTCATGTGTCTTTTTTGTGTTTTACATTAATGAATATATATTTTTTGTTACGATTGTTTTAAATGTTATTAAAATTATATTTTAATGCTTTTATATGAATAAATGCTATTCTGTTGCTTGAGTGGCCCGTATTTAAACCCAATTACCTGACTCTTATTTCAATTTAAGACCGAAAAATCAAGGTGGACGAGAAATGGTCAAGCATCAAAAAAAAAAATAGCCAATGTTTGGGAATTCCGAGTCATATTATATTTACACGATTAAGATTTCGAAACATACTTAAGAGGGCTGGACAGCAGCGCCTTGTCCATACAAACGTACTATACTTTTCCCTACCTCAATTATGGCACTAGAGAAATTATTTTTTAATATGCTATTGATATCCACCATTGGGGTGCATCTATCGTTTTATTTTTTTGATTAACTATTTTTTATAGGAGGTAGGAGCCGTCAAACATCTATAAAATGGTCTCTTTTTTACACCCACGAAAAGAGTCCAGCGTGGTTATTTAACGGTCGATTTAAAAAAAAATACGCCAATAGATGCACAGAAAATATCTTTCTCATACCGATGATGAATTTTTTTTTAAAATTGGTCCAGTTTTGGAGGAGAAAATAGTAGAATACGAAACCTCGATTTTGTCAATTTAAAACACGTTTTATCTGGTCGAAGCGCAACTGTCGCATTCACTCAATATATATATTGATATATATTGTCGCATTCACTCAATATATACATACACTCAATATATATATCGAAGAAAAGAACGGTAACAAAATTAAGGTTTCGGGTGTACAGCCCTCTTGAGTAATTATAACTCTATAAAATTGCATTATGATACAGTTATTTTCTTTCTTAAATATAACATGTAAATTAAAAAGCAGAAATAGTAGATTGTAAGCAGAATATACTACGATGACAATTCATATGTGTGTAGCGGCTGGCGAGCTTTTCAGAAATAAAATTATTTTGTGGAGCGAATAGCTTGTTACAGGGACGAGGAAGAGATGATAAAAATTATAACCATTATTCTCAAATGCTTATATTATATTTTCCAAATAGCAGTTTTGTGTAAACAAGATTTAGGTAGACAAGTTTTGAAAGGAGTATCTATACAAATCAGAATGATATTTGACTTGAATAGGATGTGTGATTGTACAGTGTTGAAACAATAAAGGTTTTATTTGTTTATTTAAGATATAGCCAAGCCACACAAATAATAATGTTTTAATATATACACATACATTCACATATGTACATAGATACATACACACTGTTTGAGGTGTTACCTTACAGCTACCATAAGTTTATCAATATTACAAGTATATTTGTAATTTCATCTGGCAGCTTATTATAAGTAACAACACTTCCATACATACACGTTTTTCCTACTCTTATTTAATTTTAAATTCTGTGATTTATTGCTACCTCTAATGCTATATTTATGTAAATGTAACCCTCTGTGGTGACCGCCGGGGTTCTGGCAGTACCAATGCGATGCACGGTCAGTCACCGTTTTGCGGGAAGCATTCTCTTTGTCAGAATAAACAACACCGTCACTGTTGCACTCGCCTTCCCCCATACCTCTAATAAAATATCTATCGAAATACCTAGGTAATATTTTCTTATCTAACTTATAAATAAAAACCGACATATATATTTTCAGAGTATCATCAAATTTATAAAATACTTTAACACGGATCTTATACTAATATACCTATTTATGTGCATCTAAGATACTCTTCGTAAAAAGATCTTAAGTCGAAAGATCAAAAAAAATGGTGCATGGTAAACGGTACATACTCACTTAATTTGCGCGAGCAGGATACAACAGGAACAAGAGGAACATGCTTTTCCTCCCGTATTCTGCGCGCGCACATTAACACGGGAGGAAAAGCATGTTCCTCTTGTTCCTGTTGTATCCTGCTCGCGCAAATTAAGTGAGATCTTTCGATTTTCGATCTTTGCATTCTGATATTTGCGTTTTCTGTAATTTAACATTCTGTCACATCACGGAGACCGACTCAATATATATATCGAAGAAAGGAACGGTAACAAAATTAAGGTTTCGGATGTACAGCCCTCTTAAGAGCTAAAAAAAAAAATATGTATATTTATAAATTTTTTTGTGTATGTATAAATTGATAACAAATTTGGAAACCCGTTGTTCTAAAATTGGGGTGACACCACTGGTTATATCATCAATGAAACGTCTTTATCGTCAACACGCTGACCAGATTTAGGTCCATTCCTTTTCTTCTGATTGGAGCTACCGATCCTCACGGATGATCAGCATCAGCAACGAGAGAAACAAAAGGAGAATTTGACATCACTTCTAAAAAGTACGGGAGAATTTGAGCCTCGTAGTAACTGCTCTAAGGAAGCAAATATTTTCTCGATATTTCAATTCAATCGCCCATTGTTCATACACAAGCACAACAATAAATAATCAAAAATTCGAATAAAAAAAACAAATGACGATTTTTTCTTTTTCTTTTGTTTTTTTTCGTAAGAAGTTTAACCAAAGAATTGAAGCGCACTGATAATATACTACTCGTAAAACAGTATTTGACATTTGACAAATACTTTTGTAGTTCTACAGAATCCTCACACTCCTCAAACGATTCGTCGGCCACAGACCACGTCGACCGACGAAGAAGACACTACCCTACCTTTACCCCCAAAAAGGTTCACACACATCATTACAAAACCTCAATCGACATTAAACAAACACACTACTCACTCATGAATTTAATTGTTAAAATATTTCCACATTCCAGAAAAGTCGAAGATAATGCCACAAAACTTCCCAAACCAGACTTCGCAATATCGGCATCGACAATCAGTCGCAGAGTAGGAAAACGCCAAGATAGAAATAATGGTGTGTGTTGTTACATATGTCCGTCTTTCTGCTTTCATGCTGTTGACTGCTTTTTTTTCTTTCATTGTTAATTTTATTATAAGATTTCATTAGATGTTTTTATTATGTAATTTACTTAAATGGGTGTTTTACTATTTTTTATTAAATATTGGCCCTCTCGATCTGTAATTAAATATGATAAAAAGACAAAGATAAAAACATTCTCAGATCTGATGAATCGCTGTCGACGCAAACATGAACTCTGCAAGTTAGTTAATAATTAAATTTTTTTTTTTTTTTTTCGTCGGAGGTGGGAAATCTTCTTAAGGGGTCTACCCCACGGGATCGAATTAAAAATGCACGAAAAACCAAATATCGGAAGGCAAAGATCGAAATTCGAAAGATCAAAAAAAAAGGGTGCATGGTAAACGGTACATCCTCACTTAATTTGCGCGAGCAGAATACAACAGGAACAGGGTTGTCCTCCCGTATTAATGTTCGCGCAGAATACGGGAGGAAAAGCCTGTTCCTCTTGTTCCTGTTGTATGTATCCTGCTCGCGCAAATTAAGTGAGTATGTACCGTTTACCATGCACACTTTTTTTTTGATCTTTCGACTAAAGATCTTTCGATTTTCGATCTTTGCCTTCCGATATTTGGTTTTTCGTGCATTTCTAATTCGATCCCGTGAGGTGCACCCCTTCTTAAGACATCCTCCAGTCCGTACTGGAGGATAGTGTCGGATTTTTACCGACTAAAACCCACCCCCGTTGACAGTCATACAAATCTGCTTCGAGGAAGCGGATTTGTATGACTTAATGTATGTAATGTAATTATGATTTAATGTAATGTAATAATGATTTAGTGTAAAGTGTAATGATGATTTGACGTAATGTAATAATGATTAAATGTAATGCAATAATGATTAAATGTAATGCAATAATGATTAAATGTAATGCAATAATGATTAAATGTAATGCAATAATGATATTTAGATGTTTACATAAATTTGGCGAATACAAAATATAAAAAATAACTTAGTGAATCATTGCTAAATCGTCATAAGTCTTTATATGCAGTGTGTTTGAAGTATCACTTTTTTTTACGAGTATGTTCGCATTCCTCACCCAAACAAATTTGAACCCTTTTTCTTTTGCTTTTAGTTTTGTTTTACTTAAAAGCTGTTTATTCGCTGGGGTTAAGTGATCGTTTATATCAATTTTTGTGTCGTCAAAACCAACACCTAGTATACCGTTCACTGTAAGGTATTTACGTTTTCGGGCAGCCGCAATGAAGTTTTCTTTTACGTATCTATTAACAAAGGATGCTATTATTGGTTTATGTTTCGATATTTTACTCTGCACTCTGCAAACGAAATTTATTTGGTTATTTTCAATCGGGTAATTAAGTTTGTCACCAATAGATTTAAGTAATTGAATAAGGTTCTCACTTTTTTTTTGATTAACACCTTGTATTTCGACATTATTTGTTCTTAAAAATTGTTCATGATTCTCATTATCTATGCGGAATTTATCAATGTCAACTTTTAAATAATTAGTTGAGTCGAGGCTGACCGTTGATATTTTCGACTCTAACCGTTCTATCTTCTCTTCGATGTCACTAATCCTGGCATCGTCGAATTCAACGGAACGTTTTAATTCCCGAAGATCGTTTTTAACGTCCTTGAGATCGGACGCCATGGACGAGAAAGATGTTAATTGAGATTTAAGTGATTTAATTTCATCCCACAGTTTTGTATATGAGTGGTCTGGTTCAGGGGAGACAGAGCGCGGCAACTTGCACTGTGCGCACCTCCAAGCTTCTCGTCGTTTCGTGCTTGTTTTTTTGAAATAGGAATCTGTAATTTTATTCTGAATCTGGTATTTGTAATATAAACCACTTAAACATGGCCAATCTAATAATAAACATTTTATTAAATGTATTTTAATAGTTTTATTTTGTTTAAATTTATTTGTGTATTAATTTGTTCGCTGACATCGTGGATTTACGAACCAACAATACAAAGTCTGTTTCTAAATTATATATTAGATTTAAATGTTCATTTATCCACTACTATTTTATCACTGTTTTGTTTATGATTGTGTTTAAATGTCGTTTTTTTTGTAATTTTGTATCTTATTTTTTGCTTTTGCTTTTTGTTCTACATATTATTACTTTATCTATGTTCATATGTATGTACATATATTAAATACTAAAAATATTAAATACAATCCTACGGGTATACGAATAACAGAATGGTTGGCTTCAAATATTTTTATAAAACATCAAACAACAACATCACACATAAACATAATAATCATCTAAGTCATCATTTATTTTTTTACATACCTCCTCTATTATTGTATTTCATTATAATTTGTTTTTTTGTTTTTGTAAAATGTTTACTATATAATAAGTAATATAAATAAAGTTTTTATATTTTGGTATTTATTTTTACCTTTATATGAGTCGTCTAGTTCCAAAACCCGCTATTTGCATATTTGGTCAAAACGGAGATAAAAATATATTCCGATTCTAGGAATATTTTCGATTCTAGGAATATTGGCTACTATATTATAATTGTATGATATACATATGTACTTTCAAATAAATTTAAAAATTTATACCAAAATCTAAATTACAGGGACAAAATTAAAATAAAAATCTTTTATGCACAGTAAATACAATGATTTATTATGTTTTCAACACATTATACATAAACATATTCTTGAATATATAAAAAAAAATTGCCGTTCAAGATTCAGTGAATCATTGGGATACGCCTCGGTTCCCCCACATACATACACTAATCCGTCGAGCCTGATCGCTTATATTTCATCGAGAGCTATTCAGTTTGTAGCTTTGAGATAAGATCCATGCACCAGACCTATATTTTCATGTTTTGTACATATATAAAACATTGCTAATTGTTGAATATGATTAAATTGAGTAATTGTTGAATATGAGAAGTGAAAAATATAGAATAGTACAAGTGATATTGTTTTGAATTGCTGACTATCACCGATTTAATTACCAATGTATTGATAAGTAAGTAATATAATATCCAGATTGTTAAAAACAAACACAGGGACAAAATTTAAAAAAAAAACCTTTTATGCACAGTAAATACAATGATTTATTATGTTTTCAACACATTATACATAAACATATTCTTGAATATATATTATTTGGTTTGATTTTTAAATGCTTTTTATTATTACGAAATTATGTTCACAATACATCTTATATCTATTTTAATGGCTACTGATCTACTGATAATTTTCTATTTTACAATTTTATTTTATTTGGTTAGTAAGCATAGTATTATATTATTCCAATGTTAATGCACAGCATAATAGGAAAAAGAGCTCAAAAACCTATTTACAATTGAATATATATTATAATATATAGATGACATATAGAAAATGTTATACAATGTAACAAAGATAAACAAATAATGTTACCGACGATTTATTAATGTAGCTGAGATGTAAGTTCATTATAAAATGACGAATTCACTTTTAGATACCGTCCATATTAAAGATGAAGACGATGGCAACGTCCCATTGGCACCGAAGCTGAGAAACGAAAACGACCTTCTTTTTTACATATAATTACTATTGTAACAAGTGAACATAAATAAAGGATCCTCTTAGTGTTAGTACACACTCAGTGTTTTCATAGAACTCCCTGCGGTACATTTAACGCGGTGAATTAAGATTTGTGATTTGACATACGAACTGTCAAAGTGAAATGAACGCAAAAGCGATTGCCAACCTTCTCGGCGTGGCTAGAGGCTAGAGCAGCGGTTTCCAAACTTTATGCTACTACGCCTCCCTAAAAAAATTTTTTTTCCGCGCCTCCCTACCTTTTATTTTTTAATAGATATAATAATATAATACACGTTTTAAATAATAAACCTTTATTTAAAAAAAAAATACTGAACACTACAATACACAGGATAATAAAAAGGTTTTGCTATAACATAAATTTATACGAACACCTTTATTTATTTTTATATTAAATTACTAATTAAACTACGTCTAACACATCAAAATTTAGTGCGAAGGATGTTGTTGTTTATTGGCACAAAGTTTATCAAATCTTGGGGGGCAATATGGAGAGTGCCACTCGTAACTCCTTTTCGACTATTAACCTGGCTCGATATTTGGTTTTCATTGCAGCTAGTGCCGAAAAGTCCGTTTCGAATAAATAAGACGTTACAAACGGTAGAAGCACTTGCATTGTTTTGCAATACAAAGATTCATACTATCCACTAAGATTCACCCAAAATTTAATTTTGGTTTAATTTTGAAACTTTTGTTTTAGTGAGCTATCGCATGATAATTCTATCAATTTTTCTTTTTCGATGGTTGTCAGCTTGAATTCATCTTCTTCATTGTAGTTAAATGGATTCTGTATCCACAAAAATTTTGAGAAATCAAGGTCTTTGAAATAATTGGAAAAATGCAGCACTAAACCATCTAATTGGTCAGTAAAAAGATTTTTACTTGCTTCAATATTGGCTGTGGACAAGAAATCTTTGGAAAGTGAAAACATTCTTTTGTAAATTATATTTCCATAACTTCAACTTTTTAATGACAGCTTTTACTATGTCTTGTTGAACAAGTGGATGTATTTGTGATCCTTGTATTGCTTTATTTAAACCGCTCAATTTTAAAATAGGCAAGTTCATGTCGCTTCATGTTGGTTTTCTTCGAGAAAGGTTGCTAATTAAATGTGTATATAAAAATGAAAGAAAAATAAAAATAAACATTCATGCATTGAATTTTTACTGTTAAGCTACGATATGAAGTTTTATTTATTTGTAGATATTATGGTATGAAAATTATTTTTTTATTAAAAAGTTTTGGCGCCTCCCCTGGCAATAGTCCGCGCCTCCCCAGGGAGGCGCGCCTCCCAGTTTGGAAACCACTGGGCTAGAGGCTAGAGAGCGTCAGATGAGCTGACTCTGATGAGATGCCCGCGAACTCTTCGCGAAGACCACAAACGACGGCCACGGCCACGGCCACGAGGGCCTTTGGCTCGAACATATGTCTAGTCGATAATAATAAAAATTTCGCAAATAAAAAGTATTTGAGAATATTTTTGTTTGTGTGACCAATTTTAAATTTTTGGGTGACCAGTTTTCTCGTAACCAGTTTTAGCGGGTGACCAGCTTTCTCGTGACCAGTTTTAGTGTGTGACCAGTTTTAGCGTGTGACCAATTTTCTCGTGACCAGTTTTAGCGTGTGACCAGTTTTCTCGTGACCAGTTTTAGCGTGTGACCAGTTTTCTCGTGACCAGTTTTAGCGTGTGACTAGTTTTCTCGTGACCAGTTTTATCCATAACCTGTTTGGACCCGTTTGTGTCCATAACCTCATTTTTGTTAAGCTGAACTTTATTAATTTTAAGTTTAATTTGTTTTGATTGAACTGGTTAGCGAATTTATAAATATAATATATTTGGCAGCCCCCCAGGTACTGGCCGTAAACCAAGGCGCTAAGACCAGTTTTAGCGTGTGACCAGTTTTCTCGTGACCAGTTTTAGCGTGTGACCAATTTTATCGTGACCAGTTTTAGCGTGTGACCAATTTTATCGTGAACAAATTTAGCGTGTGACCAATTTTCTCGTGACCAGTTTTAGTGTGTGACCAGTTTTATCGTGACCAGTTTAAGCGTGTGACCAGTTTTAGCGTGTGACCAGTTTTCTCGTGACCAGTTTTAGCGTGTGACTAGTTTTCTCGTGACCAGTTTTAGCGTGACGGATGATCACGAGTGACCGATCTAGAGCGACCAGTTGTCCTGTGACAGGTTCACATTTGACTAGTAGTCCATTTACCATATTTGGCAGCCCCCCAGGTACTGGCCGTAAACCAAGGCGCTAAGGCGAGGTATATACCGCTAGTATTAATGGCAGCGTTAATATTAGAGATATCTACCGCGGTATTTGATAGATCTATCAAATACTTCGTGTCCGAACGCTATTTCTTGTTTTCCAAGGCCGGATAGATCTATTAAATACCGCGGTATTTGATAGCTCTATCAAATACCGCGGTAGATACCTCTAGTGTTAACGCTGCCAATGGATAGATCTATCAAATACCGCGGTATTTGATAGATCTATCAAATACCGTGGTAGATACCTCTAGTGTTAACGCTGCCAGTAAAAATCGGCTGTCTTTATGTCGGTTGTCAGATTTGCTCTAATTTAGAATCATTAAATGTGGAATCTGAGAAACATATTCACATTTCTCAAAAATGGAGTAGAGGAATCGTTAATGCGCACGGTTCCACAAGAAGAATTCAATTATGTTCTTAACGCAAAAATATTGTTATGCGAAATCAGTTTCTCGTACGAAAGCTTCTAACGTATTAAAAGAATCGGGAAAAAATGAAATAAAACTAATAATTTTTCTTCTACAATTCATATTTTTGATTTAGTTTACAATAAAAATAACACCGTGTCTACAATACCACCGTAAATAAACGTGAGAAAAAAGAAAATAATCTCTAATTCTTTTTTTAATAAAATAAAATACAGACAATTCACTGATAAATGGAAATTACTGTAAATTTTGACCTTTTAATACCTATCTACTATCGCAGATGAAACCAGTTTGTTGAAAATGAATGATTTTAATGGCAGCGTTAACACTAGAGGTATCTACCACGGTATTTGATAGATCTATCAAATACCGCGGTATTTGATAGATCTATCAAATACCGCGGTATTTGATAGATCTATCAAATACCGCGGTATTTGATAGATCTATCCAATGGCAGCGTTAACACTAGAGGTATCTACCGCGGTATTTGATAGATCTATCAAATACCACGTGTTCGAACGCTATTTCTTGTTTTCCAAGGCCTGATAGATCTATCAAATACCGCGTATTCGAACGCTATTTCTTGTTTTCCAAGGCCGGATAGATCTATCAAATACCGCGGTATTTGATAGCTCTATCAAATATCGCGGTAGATACCTCTAGTGTTAACGCTGCCATTAACACTAGCGGTATATACCTCGCCTTAGCGCCTTGGTTTACGGCCAGTACCTGGGGGGCTGTCAAATATATTATATTTATAAATTCGCTAACCAGTTCAATAAAAACAAATTAAACTTAAAATTAATAAAGTTCAGCTTAACAAAAATGAGGTTATGGACACAAACGTATACAAACTTCAATTAACACCAACAAAAACCTAAATTATTTTTATGTACAAAGTATCTGTTTTAAGAGTTTGTAATGAACGGTATTACACGCGTCTTTATGCAGAGGGCGTGATATATCGTTATTCTTCCAAGAGTCGTGTTATGTAGGAACGTGGACTAACCTTGGGATAGTTATATAAATGTATATAGTCGGGGAGGTTCCTGACGGCAAGTCGTCTGCGTTGATAACAGCTTCCTCGTCGGTCTCACGGCTGAGGTTTCTCCGGAAACAGCGTGAGGAATGCAGGGGAAGTTGGGCTGGAACTCAGGGGAGGGAGTGATGCTACACTCGACCTCGTGGCGGTTCTTCAGCAAGATGGCGGTGGATCTCTCGGCCCCGTCTCCCCCTGGAGACGTGCACAGGAGAGATCTTTCTTCGACGGGAGTTCGCGTGGAATAGGCCGCGCGCCACCTGCGCGTGCGCCTATATAGATTTTCCCTGGGTGGCCACTCGAAATAAAGGGCGAGTGTTGCCCTATGGGACGATGGGAAAACGTCGCGTTACAAGTTCAAATAAATTAATACAACTTTGTAATAATTAAAATCGATTTGTAATTGCTGCGTAAGCTGTTTATTTTATTTTTTATATCTTCTTTCGTCACGTTTGGCTTGATTTTCTTGCAGCTTCGTAATATGTAGAGCATCCAAGTATTATTTTTTTTTACTTATTAAAATAATTATTATCGTTGGGATTCCATAATGCTGGATGTGTCTCATCATAGGATATAATCATTGAAGTATAATGTATAGAATAGTTATTCCTAACAAAAGTATCGCTTAAAAGCGAGCCATCGAAGAGAGACAAAAGAGTGAGAAAAAAAAATTCGTGGAAGTGATCGTCCCTTATCGTCCCTTGACGTTCAGGGTGGCATTGGGCATATTTTTATTTTATCTATTTACGAAGTATCAATAGATAAAATATTAATTTTAATTCAATTTAAAAATACAAAATATCACTTTTTATCTCTATTAACAGCTTTTGCCCCTTAGGAAGTTGCGCTTCCACCTCTTTCCCACCCTGTTATCAGTGGTCCATAAGGGTACTCCACTATAACCAAGGGGACTCAAGTTATCTTTAATTTAAACAATTTTCACGATAGTTACAATCAGTGGCGGCTCGTCCTAATGGGCTGCCGGGCTGCAGCCCCTCCTATAAAATTCTAAGATATATATTTAATAATACATTTAATATTTTATTTATTAATGATATTTTTTTTATTAGTTGGATGGACTTAACTATTGGGGCCTTCGACAGAGTAAATATTACTTACAATATCATCCATATCCAAAAGGGTGATATTGTAAGTAATGTTGACCGTTTTGAAGACCCCACTAACTTGTATGGTGACAGATGAATTAAAATGTTGCTGTACTGGCTGTAAAGTGTTACAGCGCCGAGCTGAACGCTGCGCAGCCCGGAGTTTCGGAACGAGAAAGAGAAAGAGCTATTTGCAACTGCAGATAGCTCTTTCTCTTTCACTCACTCTGCCATTTTGGGCTGGACAGTCGGCAGCCTTCGCCTGTCTGCCGTCTACAGTCGGCAGTCTTCGCCTTCAACATTCATCTGTCAGTTTGTTTAAGATTTCGCGGGCTTGATCTTACATTTGATTAGTTGAATCGCACGATCACAGCTTTATTCGTTTTCGTTACTCTTAATTGGTTGTGTACGAGCCCTCATCAAATATTCGGTGAGTCGTTTTCATTTTGATAACAGCAAACTTTTTTCAAATCTGTTTAACTTTTTCTCGTAATTTTTTATTTAAATATATTAAGATTTTTTTTCTTTTAAAAATGGAAGAACAAAAGAATTCAGTAAAATATTTACAAAATTTGCACTTTTCGCGACTAGAACTTACCGAAAAAGTCGCTATAAAAGCATTAGGCTGCCTCACGCCCAATTTAATTATTTCATAGCCTGCAACTAGTAGATCTTTTAGTTACTCGCGAAAATTTAATCCAGACATTTATAAAAAATACAATTGGTTAACGAGATGTACAGAAAAAAACGCGTTATTTTGTTATCCGTGTCTTTTGTTTGGAGGCGAGTCGCCAGGCGAAGCATCTTGGACGAAAACAGGAGTTATTGACTTAAAACATTTAAACGATAAATTTAAAAACACGAGGGAAGTGTCGAACACTTAAAAAATTTGTGTAATCTCACGATTTTGGGAAGCTTGTCGGCGGGAAATAGATAAGCATAACGAAAACGTCAAAAAAAAATCGGGATGTTTTATTTAAAATTATTGATTGCGTTAAATTTTGCGGTAAATTTGAAATGCCAATGAGGGGACACGATGAAACAGATAATTCAAAAAATCCAGGAGTTTTTCGGGGGCTTCTAGAATATTCACAAAATTTCGACGATTCTTTAAAAAAACATTTTCAAACTTCTTCGGTTTTTAAAGGGACATCAAAAACTATTCAAAATTAACTTTTAGATTGTATTTTGAACGTGTGTAGGGAACAAATAAGTGCTGAAATAAAAAAAAAACAACTTATCTAGCTGTTATGGCAGATGAAACAACCGATGTATCGATGCATTGTCAACAGGTTAATGTTTTTCATTACGAATTAGGGGGTTAAGTTTTTGAAAGGTTTTGGGTTTTTTTTTAATCCGCGTCGCGAAACCAGCAAGAACGAATTTTTTTAGCAATCTTACTGGAGTACCAGCGTATTTTCGAAATCTTCATCGCGTTTGGACGCACCCCTTTAATGGGTGGTGAATTTTGCTAGTTTTTTTTTCAATAATACTTAAATCCACATGTAAGTGGTCGTACGCCAAAAATTGTGCTTATTTTGTCCTGTTATGACATGATAGAATAATTATGGTGACATTTTTTAGACATATTTTCAGTGCAGCCCCGCCACTAAAAATTATCACGAGCCGCCACTGGTTACAATACATATAAAGAAATAAGAAAGGCGTTTTACGCGAAATTAAGTGAAAAATTTAAATAGCTGCCCAAGAGGATTCCTTCCTTGGGAGTGTTACACTGAGCAACAAAAAAAAAATACCAGAGCGGAGACTAGCCAATCTTTACTAAGTTTGACCCACTGAATTTGAATATGATATTGATTTTTGTTTGTGGGTGATCGTTTACGAGATATGAGCGTTTAAAAAATCCGCGATTTTTACAGTTTTTTGGCTTTTGCGGTCTTTAACTCAAAATTTAGGATTGTTACGCTCAAAGTGAGTATTGGAATCATTAGTCAGATATTTTTTCTATTATTTTTATATTTCATTGCTTTAAAATACTTCTAAATAATTGTCTAGCGAATTTTAAAAGTCAAAAATATTTTTTTTTTATGGATTTTTTCCGTACTATTTTTCATTTATTTGGCAAATTTTTTATTTTACCACGTTTATAAGGATTGGTTTGCTATCTCAATATTTTTTTTTTATTATTAGAGTACAGCGGTCGTTCGACCGCTGTACTCTGTGAGGTGCAGAGACACAATAATAAAAAGATTTAATTTAAACACAATCATAAAAAAAAAAACAATTATAACGCACGGTTTCACGCGCTCTATCTGATCTCGCGGTGGGATATGCAGAGGGCGGATACGTCGTTCTTCTTCCAAGGGTCGGGTTATAGGGAAACGTGAACTTATCTTGGGATACAGTTTATATATAGTCGGGGAGGTTCCTGACTGCAAATCGTCTCGTTGATAACAGCTTCCTCGTGGTCGGGAGCTGGCTCTGCGATCCGAGCTGGTCCACTCGCGTCTGATGTTTCTTCGGAAACGGCGTAAGCAATACGAGGACGTTGGCTGGAACTCTTGGGAGGGAGTGATGCTGCACTCGACCTCACAGCGGTTCTTCAGCAAGATGGCGGATTTCTGGGCCCCGTCTCCCCGTGCGCAGACGTGTACAGGAGAGATCGTTCTTCGGCAGGGGATTGCGGTAGAGAGCTAATCTCGAAGCGAGCGCTCCTATATGGCGCGCTTTTCTGTGTGGCCACTCGGAATAAAGGCCGAGTGTTGCCCTATGGGATGATGGGGAGAACGTTCCATTACACAGTGATAAAATAGTAGTGGATAAATGAACATTTAAATCTAATATTGTAACGCGACGTTCTCCCGAGTGTCCCTTCAGTTGGTAGCGGTAGTAATCTTTAGGTTGGCACCAGTTACTTTACCGCGCCAAACACCATACCCCTCTCGAGAAGTATCGAGACGCGCTCTCTCTACATCCAGCCGTCAGCCGGGATGGACCTCCCTCCAGCATCTCCGCCGAGCGTCTTCAGAGACGCCCAGAGATCGTCATCTTGTGTCCACACGAGGCAGTACGGAGTTTGTCTCCTGCCTCCCCCCTCCCGCTGCTGTGACGCGACCGCAGAGCCAGCTTCCGGAGGAGCTGTTATCAACGCAGACGACTTGCAGTCAGGAACCTCCCCGACTATATACACATATATAACTATCCCAAGGTTAGTCCACGTTTCCACCTAACTTGACTCTTGGAAGAATAACGACGTATCACGCCCTCTGCATAAAGACGCGCGTAAATCCGTTCATTACAATATATAATTTAGAAACAGACTTTGTATTGATGGTTCGTAAATCCACGACGTCAGCGAACAAATTAATATACAAATAAATTTAAACAAAATAAAAGTATTCAAATACATTTAATAAAATGTTTACTATTAGATTGTCCATGTTTAAGCGGTTTATATTACAAATACCGAGCGAAGCCGGGTAAAAACACTATTAAGTAATAAATAGAAAGATAATTTAATAAAGTAATAAGCCGAGCAAATGTCGTAAATATGTTCGCAACACGCTCTCTGAAATATCGACGACATCCTCCCAAGGCAATCCGATGGGTACTGCCGGAATTATGGAGGGGCGTGTGGCTGGCCAAAGATTTCGGATTATGGCCTTGGAAAACAAGAAATAGCGTTCGAACACGCGGTATTTGATAGATCTATCAAATACCGTGGTGGATACCTCTAGTGTTAACGCTGCCATTTAGCGTTACAGTAAATTCACACTGGCGTAAAGTGACTTTATACCATGAATATCGGCACGAAGTTGATTGGCAACGCCGCTTCAGTGCTAGTGCCGGCAGGCTGTCGGTGCGGAGGCTTTGGGGCGCGGTCGATTGCGCGCCCGTCGGCCATTGTTCGGACCCCCGAACCCTCCCCCTCGCAGGAGACTTCGCCCCTTAGGTCTGAGGCTATACCATCACACCCCCACACCCCTACTCCATCGTCACACAAAATCATCATCAGACAAACCCTCGTGCAATTTGCGGCTTTGGGTCGACTTCTCTGACAGTTGGTCACCTGTCAAACGAAGCTTATCCCATTCTACCCCTTCTACCTGTATGCTATAATATATATCATTCATTTTACTTCTTTCATAAAAATAAACGAAAACATCCAAATCGGTACTAACATATGGACACTTTGAAATCTAGACTTTTAAAGTTGGGCTTAATTTGAAAATCATTGCTTCCCAATGGAAATTAATTTAATACATTTTTATCCAATCTGAATTCAATTCTGTTTTTATACAATTTTTATAATAACACATGTTCCAAGGAAATGATTGAATGATCATGCGATTTAACATTTGTTGTCATCTTACGCCTTTTAAAATGTGGTCCTTTATCAATAATAATAATAAAATAAAAAATATATATATATATACAATTTGAAGTTTTATACATCATGGGATGGAAACAGGCGATTAGTATCTTAAAAAATGTACACATTCATTGAAAAGTAAATATATACTAACTAAATAATTGCACAGTATATAGAAGCACCAGGTCAAAAAATCATTTCGTTGAAGATAATGTCATTAGAACACACTCAAACATTCTCATCACTGAATTATTTTAATATTATTCTCCAACCAGTGGTAGCTGTTGAACAATATCATCAGGAGTTGACTAGTTCCAAAAATTAAGACGAAAAAAACGACCCTTTCGCACTTCAAAACGATAACTGAAGAGCGAGCGATCAAGGATCGTCGACCTTCACAACCAAATCATATTAGCCTTTTTTTATATACAAATATATCTGTTCAACGTGTCAAGAACACTTGAGTTTTCTTTTTCATTGGTTTTTGGATGACACTTTGTATGGAGAATTTTTCAAATGGAGTTCAAACACAAACGCACACTCGAAGTGTAAATCATTAACACATGGGGCTCGGCACAGACAATTGTATGTACTATTGTCCTGTCCGCAACTCCTAAATATTTTGTAGTCAGTTAGTATATACACAATTCTTCAAGTATCTAGCAAATGTAACAATATCCTGAAGTTTCATTGGAACCAGTTTAGCTAAAATCAGACTTTGACAAGGATAACATGCTGCTCTATATACATAACTACCTAATTTGTCTATATATGCTGATCTTGATCAATTTATGTGTGTATGAAATAATTTATTTTCCTTTCACTTATCAAAACGCTTTTGTTTAGTCTAATTATCGTCCAACAATTCATTTTTGCCTTAAAGTGAATATTTTGAATGTTATCACATCGACACTGATCTGTTTAAACCAAACAAATGTATTGAAATGTTTCAGGTCACAAAAGGTGCGTCATATAATTCTTCCATGGGTCATCATACGAGTGTCGGCTGAGTCGGTTTGATCATCATCAACAGCCACCATATCAACACAGGTAAATATAGCATATTTGCGTCATTAAATTAACTTGTGCTTAATTCTCATGTACACATTAGCGCGAAATCAAAACCACAAGATCTAAGAAATACGTATGCACATGTTTCGGTTAATAATACATTATTAAAATATTTTAATAATTTATTTTCAAGTTCATTTTGCTTTTATTTCTAAGGCCATCTTCATAATCAATGACTCGTATATTTAAAATGTTTTGTATTGAATTTATTTTCATGTATGTACTTGTTTTATGTTATGTAATTGATAATAATTTTCGAAAATTTCTTTTGCATTACAAATTATGCGAACGATACTTGTAATTTGTTAATTGTAAAATGTTTGCTATGCGATTTCTATTACATTTAAATTTTTTCATCGGTCTATTGCGAGCGATTTGAAATTATTTTGTGAATTTGAAAGGTTTGCGATTTTAGTTTTGGCGTTATGATTTTTTACATTGTTTTTGTTAAAAACTTTGGTAAATTTTTTTATCTTCACCTTGGCCTGGAAATAAATGATGTAAATTAATGTTAATGACTTCAATTATCGTTTTGACTAATTATATACATATATTATGTATGCGATTGTATAATAGAATTCAATTTTAATTCTTCGCACTTTAATTACAATAATCGCAATATATTTTCGCTTTTTTGTTGTATTATTTATTACAATATGCGTTTTTTTTTTGATTTTTAAATGCTTTTTATTATTACGAAATTATGTTCACAATACATCTTATATCTATTTTAATAGCTACTGATCTACTGATCATTATCCATTTTTCAATTTAATTTAATTTGGTTAGTAATCATAGTATTATATTATTCTAATGTTAATCTACAGCATAATAGGAAAAAGAGCTCAAAAACCTATTTACAATCCTTATAAATGCTCATCATACATCTAATACATAATATTAATTAAAGACTCACTAAAGTTGATGACCTAAAGCAGATAACAATATGCGTTTAATTATGTATGTTTGCAGCAAAAACTACTTTCCGATTTAAAATGTTTCTAACTTTCTCGTTTCATAATTGAAATTTACTGTCAAATTAAGATATGCATGTTAGATTTCTCTAAATTTAAAAGCAGATGCTATCATATTATAAGATGAAAATAGCAATTTTTATATAAATTATGAAACGTTACGATTCCTTCTTTGTTTTAAAAATTAAATCAGAAATGTTTTGTACTTTGATTTGCACTGCTTGCGTTTTATATGTGTAAAATTGATAATGTCCTCGCTGATATATTATATTTTATCATCACAAATTCCGTTGTGTTTGTGTGCAGATTTTCGCATCAAAATAAAGTTCAACAAAAATGGTAGTCGTGTCTATAGACAATATGGACTGTGAATATACTACTTTTCGCAAAGACATGGATATGCATAATAGATGCTGTGCTGGATTTGCCTGGTGCATAAAGGTGAATATAAAATTTGACGAATTTTAATCAAAAAACATAGTAAAAAAAACAACTTAAAATATTATGCATTTTATTTTGGATTGTTTCAGGACATATGCGGAATAATTTGTGCCATATTGACGTGGCTATTGATTTTGTATGCCGAATTCGTTATAATGATGGTAGTTCTCATACCGGGAACCACTCACTATCCCTTATACAGTTTTTCCAATATGATTGTATTTCAAACGTTTGCATTTTTGGCTTTTGCTTCACATTTGCGAACGATGTTTACAGATCCCGTAAGTCACCATAATAGTCAAATTCATTGTTTAACCTGCTATAAGCCTTCATTTCTAAATAAACTACATATATTGACAAATGAATTAAATTTTGTTTTTTAAATGAATTTCATTTAATATTAATTAAAATGAGAATTCTAATCGATTTTTACTTTAGGGTGCAGTCCCAAAAGGCAATGCAACTAAGGAGATGATCAAACAGATGGGTTTCAGAGAAGGACAGGTCATTTTTAAGTGTCCCAAGTGTTGCAGCATCAAGCCAGAACGAGCTCATCACTGTTCCGTGTGCCAACGATGTATCCGCAAGATGGATCATCACTGTCCTTGGGTCAACAATTGCGTTGGTGAAAACAATCAGAAATACTTTGTACTGTTCACGGTTGGTTGTTTTTATAATCTTATCGCAATCTTGTTACGGCGTGCGCTATAATTATGCTTTTGACGAAATCTGTCGTTTACAATTTAATGTAATTCGCTGGTTTGATTGACTCGTTAATGTGTGTGGTTTAAATTTCAGCTGTACATCGCCATGATATCGCTGCATTCGTTAGTATTGGCAGTATGTCAATTAGCGAGCTGTGTTAAACTCGAATGGCGAGAATGTTCGGCTTATTCGCCACCGGCCACCGTAATACTGCTGCTCTTCTTGATTTTTGAAGCTTTACTATTCGCAATATTCACTGCCGTAATGCTCGGAACACAACTGCAAGCGATTTGGAATGATGAAACGGTTCGTATAGTCGTTTTGATGAGAGACTGAGCTGTCGGATCGAAACGGGGACGCTATTTACACGATTTTATTTTTCTCACGTGTGACCGAAAATGTTTTTAATTTTTGTGCCTTTTAATGAAACCGTTTTTGTATGTTTATTTCATGAAAGGTCTTGTTTTTTGTTTGATGAAAAATGTCTATACAATTTGATAGATAGATCTGGATTCAAAATACATGAAAATAATGCATTTTATAATAAACTAGTGGTTTTACCTGGCTTCGCTCGGTATTTGTAATATAAACAGCTTAAACATGGCTAATCTAATAGTAAACATTAATTTATTATTTTATTAAAAGCGAAAAAGAAAATATTCAACGATATCGTTATCGTCGTCATATAAACTTTGATTTGTTTTCGATGCTCCCAACCAAACCTTACATACAAAGTCTCTTTCGATATTATATATTAGATAGATATGGTAATATGTATGTATATATTTAAATATGTCCATATAAAAATACAAATATGACTTATTTTCTTATTTAATTTATTAGAGTGAATTTGGGCCGTAGTACTGATAAGCTTGGCTATTTATTATTTATATATATTTATATATATATATATATATATATATATATATATATATATATATATATATATATATATATATATATGATTTGATTTATTTGAGAAAATCTTATTAATGACAATAATTACAATTTTTATCTACATAATTGAAATTAATTTGATTTATATCTTGTTATAATAGCTCATAATTTAGGCCCATCTATTATGTATCTGATGGAAAAAATAAGCCAATTGTTGTTTATTATTAACTCACTATGGGTCATAAACACATATGACGTGTTAATAAAATTTAATTCAAAGGCCGCTAACACAGCTTGTTCTTTAATCTTCCAAATTTCATACACAAAAAGTATTATTTAAAAAATTTAGTTTCAAACTTCCATTTATAGATATCATGTCAGCATATCTTTATACGAAAAATTGATAAATGTATTTTAAAAAATCAATTTTTTATAGCTCGACTTTTTTCAAGGAATTTATTGATAATATTCCAAAATAATGATATTCAGAAAAGATTCTAAATCCCCAGCTATCGAAATTATGTGTATTTCTCAAATTGAATCTTTCATTCAAATGAATATTATACAAAATTGAATACAGCAATCACCACAGTTCGAGTCAAATATTACCGTAAAGAGCTATATTCCAATTTTTAATTTAATTGTTAGAAAGGTTTAAGAGTTGTGTTTCGTTTTTAAAATTCATTTACAAAAGTCTTTGAATCGTTAGTGAAGGTAATATATAGAAGCCATGTTGGAAAATGGTATCTGTTTATTTGTTTACCATATAAGTTGATTAACATTAATTGTTTTGCAATAGTTGAAAAATTATTTCTTATTTGTTCCCATTTTGATGCAACTGTCTCGATTATTATGTATGTATGTATATCTTTCAATGTGTCAATTTGTTTTTATTTTAGGGTATTGAACAATTGAAGAAAGAGCAGGCTAGTTGGGTGCGCAAGTCACGCTGGAAAAGCCTCCAATCGGTGTTTGGCAGATTTTCCATCGGTTGGTTTTCACCATTCACTCAAACGAAACCAACTACACGATTGCAAAATTTCCTTCATAGCGTATAAATGTTTTAAAGTTGAAAAATGGACAAAATTGTGATATAAATTATTGAATGATATGAGTTTATTTAGCTTTTCATGTCTCCTCTATTGATTATATATAGTTGATACGGTGATCTCTTGCTATTCGCAGATCTTTCATTCAGAGTTGCATTTTATATAGATAGATACATATGTAGTTAATTTCAAAACTTCTTCTCAGTGGATTCAATGTCATAAGATAAAATGTTTTCATTATATGTATATAATATAATGCTCATTGAACATAAATATTTAAAATACTATATACAATAGTATTTTTATTGTGTAGTTCTTACTTAGTGGGTGGTTGTTGAAGTAATGTTAAATTAATTTAAAATGGTTGTTGTTATTTTTTCGTTGCTATATTTGGCAATGTACAATGTGCTACGAATAGCGAAGGATCGTTGTATAATGAATGTTTAATATTTTGCATTTTATTGTGAAACATTGCAAAATTCGCACACATTATGGTTTTGTTTGCTAACATCCGGAAATAAAACCCGACTGGAATAATTCGGATTGTGCGAGGCTTTGAAAATGTTTGTAAATTTGTAGTGGTATCTATTATAATTAACCATGATATATTTTTTCATTAGAACATGTATTTTAATCAATTTTAGATATGTATTTTCTCAGTGTATATAGTTAAGCGATACAATATATGTAATTTAATGTGTGTACTGGCAAAAAAGACGGTTTGTGGTAAATTCAAATGCCTCATCAATCTGCTGGGGACTGTTTGGTATTTTAGTGTGTAAGGGAAAAACAGGATATAGAAAGTGATATGTATACACAAATATACTACTTTATTATTTTATTTGTGATTTAATTTTGTATTTTAGAAATTATTGTGGTTTGGAATATTTTAGTGTATTTGCTTTAAAATTGAGTGCAATTTTGATTTTCGATACAGCAAAACGTTGCAATCATTGTATATTCGTATACATATGCTTAATATTACACTGATTGATTTTTTAATCGTAAATATTCCTCGTAATTTTATCCCATCAGAGTTTGAAAGACATACATGTCTGTGATAATAATGAAGAAAAAAAACTGAAGTAACCTAATAAGAGAGTGAATATATTATAGATCGTATGAGTCATTATTTTATTAAGAAATTTTGTGTATTCGATGTGATCCCTGTGCTTTCTTCGTAAATAATATCAAGAGTATATATATATATATTGTGAAATCGATTGGATATTGTATTTAAGGGTGTTTCGTACTTTGCAGGCTTTAAATTGTATGCGTGATTGTTTTGTCGCTTTTATTATTTTTATGTTATTTTATTTCACTGCTTGAATGCTTCTCTTGTACCGAAACTTTTTTCAAAACCAAATTGAGTGTTTACCCATTCTCTCCTCGCGTTCAGTATAGATCCTCGCATATGTAATTTTCAGAAGTATATATCGCTGTTTTTCTGGTCTTGTATGGGTCCACGGAATCACCACTCTGTCCCCCAAAATTGTGCATTGGTCTTTTGAATCTCTCGCATTCAGACTACCAATTTGTGAGGCTTTTTTCTTTTAAACGAGTTCTGTCCAGCAACTGTAAAGCTTCTACGTTGAGGTGACGGTGCAGTCTCACCTCGTGCCTCCCGGCGCATTCTCGGATAACCTAGATTTTGGATTTTGAGGTCCTTGTAGATCTCTCCATTGTGTCAAAGCGATATGCATCGGCGACGATCCGCAATAACTAGTTTTGGCGTATTTGCACATATTCTAACTATAGAATATGTGCTAACTATATAACTATAACCTAACACAGTTGAATGCCATATATCCATATTGGCTTCACAATGGCCTGGTATATTAATTTTTTGCAGTTCAGGTTTAATTTGGAGTGTCTTCCTATTAGCCAGTACATCTCTCTCTGTTTGATTCGAATATGTTCTATTTTTTTTTTTGATATGATGCCTCCATGTAAGTCTTGAGTCGAGATGCAGTCCTAAATATTTGGCTGAATCAGCCTGTGGAATTTGTACCCCGTTGATAAAAGTCTGAAGGTTGATATCATTTCGTAGCAGTTTAAATGTGACTTTAATTGGTTTGAGCTCGTTCAGTTTTATTTTCTAAATATTGATCCACTTGTTGATTAAAAACATGGCTCATGAAACTGATCATTCTGTGATCAGTCATATCAACACTATACCTTATAAAAGTTATATGCTATATCGTAACCTTATGGCATATTTTTAAAGCACTTGCTCAGGAATTTAGATTAAATTAGATTCACTGAGATCAAATTATGAGCTCGTTGATGGAACTGTTTTTTTAATAACAGCTGGTTTAAACAGTTGAGTATGAGCGTGAGTCAAAAAACGCACTGTGAACTCGTTTTGTCAGATTTAAATTGTTGTAAAGCTTATAACTTTATCTTTTTCACACAATACCTTATAAAAGCTGTATGCCATATAGTAACCTCTGTGGAATTTGTACCCCGTTGATAAAATTCCGAAGGTTGATATCATTTCGTTGCAGAGTAAATATGACTTTAATTGGGGTGAGCTCGTTCAGTTTTGTCTTCTAAATATAGATCTACTTGTTGATTTTGACATGGCTCATTAAACTGATCATTATGTGATCACCACCCGACTAAGCCATTGGTATTTTTGGTATAGTCATTAAATTAGATTCACTGAGATCAACTTATGAGCTCGTTGATGGAACTGTTTTTTAATAACAGCTAGATTAAACAGTTGAGTATGAGCGTGAGTCAAAAAACGCACTGTGAACTCGTTTTGTCAGATTTAAATTGTTGAAAAGCTTATAACTTTATCTTTTTCACACAATACCTTATAAAAGCTGTATGCCATATAGTAACCTCTGTGGAATTTGTACCCCGTTGATAAAATTCCGAAGGTTGATATCATTTCGTTGCAGAGTAAATATGACTTTAATTGGGGTGAGCTCGTTCAGTTTTGTCTTCTAAATATAGATCTACTTGTTGATTTTGACATGGCTCATTAAACTGATCATTATGTGATCACCACCCGACTAAGCCATTGGTATTTTTGGTATAGTCATTAAATTAGATTCACTGAGATCAACTTATGAGCTCGTTGATGGAACTGTTTTTTAATAACAGCTAGATTAAACAGTTGAGTATGAGCGTGAGTCAAAAAACGCACTGTGAACTCGTTTTGTCAGATTTAAATTGTTGAAAAGCTTATAACTTTATCTTTTTCACACAATACCTTATAAAAGCTATATGCCATATAGTAACCTCTGTGGAATTTGTACCCTGTTGATAAAATTCCGAAGGTTGATATCATTTCGTTGCAGATTAAATATGACTTTAATTGGGGTGAGCTCGTTCAGTTTTATCTTCTAAATATAGATCTACTTGTTGATTTTGACATGGCTCATTAAACTGATCATTATGTGATCACCACCCGACTAAGCCATTGGTATTTTTGGTATAGTCATTAAATTAGATTCACTGAGATCAACTTATGAGCTCGTTGATGGAACTGTTTTTTAATAACAGCTAGATTAAACAGTTGAGTATGAGCGTGAGTCAAAAAACGCACTGTGAACTCGTTTTGTCAGATTTAAATTGTTGAAAAGCTTATAACTTTATCTTTTTCACACAATACCTTATAAAAGCTATATGCCATATAGTAACCTCTGTGGAATTTGTACCCCGTTGATAAAATTCCGAAGGTTGATATCATTTCGTTACAGAGTAAATATGACTTTAATTGGGGTGAGCTCGTTCAGTTTTATCTTCTAAATATAGATCTACTTGTTGATTTTGACATGGCTCATTAAACTGATCATTATGTGATCACCACCCGACTAAGCCATTGGTATTTTTGGTATAGTCATTAAATTAGATTCACTGAGATCAACTTATGAGCTCGTTGATGGAACTGTTTTTTAATAACAGCTAGATTAAACAGTTGAGTATGAGCGTGAGTCAAAAAACGCACTGTGAACTCGTTTTGTCAGATTTAAATTGTTGAAAAGCTTATAACTTTATCTTTTTCACACAATACCTTATAAAAGCTATATGCCATATAGTAACCTCTGTGGAATTTGTACCCTGTTGATAAAATTCCGAAGGTTGATATCATTTCGTTGCAGATTAAATATGACTTTAATTGGGGTGAGCTCGTTCAGTTTTATCTTCTAAATATAGATCTACTTGTTGATTTTGACATGGCTCATTAAACTGATCATTATGTGATCACCACCCGACTAAGCCATTGGTATTTTTGGTATAGTCATTAAATTAGATTCACTGAGATCAACTTATGAGCTCGTTGATGGAACTGTTTTTTAATAACAGCTAGATTAAACAGTTGAGTATGAGCGTGAGTCAAAAAACGCACTGTGAACTCGTTTTGTCAGATTTAAATTGTTGAAAAGCTTATAACTTTATCTTTTTCACACAATACCTTATAAAAGCTATATGCCATATAGTAACCTTTGTGGAATTTGTACCCTGTTGATAAAATTCCGAAGGTTGATATCATTTCGTTGCAGAGTAAATATGACTTTAATTGGGGTGAGCTCGTTCAGTTTTATCCTCTAAATATAGATCTACTTGTTGATTTTGACATGGCTCATTAAACTGATCATTATGTGATCACCACCCGACTAAGCCATTGGTATTTTTGGTATAGTCATTAAATTAGATTCACTGAGATCAACTTATGAGCTCGTTGATGGAACTGTTTTTTAATAACAGCTAGATTAAACAGTTGAGTATGAGCGTGAGTCAAAAAACACACTGTGAACTCGTTTTGTCAGATTTAAATTGTTGAAAAGCTTATAACTTTATCTTTTTCACACAATACCTTATAAAAGCTATATGCCATATAGTAACCTCTGTGGAATTTGTACCCTGTTGATAAAATTCCGAAGGTTGATATCATTTCGTTGCAGAGTAAATATGACTTTAATTGGGGTGAGCTCGTTCAGTTTTATCTTCTAAATATAGATCTACTTGTTGATTTTGACACGGCTCATTAAACTGATCATTATGTGATCACCACCCGACTAAGCCATTGGTATTTTTGGTATAGTCATTAAATTAGATTCACTGAGATCAACTTATGAGCTCGTTGATGGAACTGTTTTTTAATAACAGCTAGATTAAACAGTTGAGTATGAGCGTGAGTCAAAAAACGCACTGTGAACTCGTTTTGTCAGATTTAAATTGTTGAAAAGCTTATAACTTTATCTTTTTCACACAATACCTTATAAAAGCTATATGCCATATAGTAACCTTTGTGGAATTTGTACCCTGTTGATAAAATTCCGAAGGTTGATATCATTTCGTTGCAGAGTAAATATGACTTTAATTGGGGTGAGCTCGTTCAGTTTTATCCTCTAAATATAGATCTACTTGTTGATTTTGACATGGCTCATTAAACTGATCATTATGTGATCACCACCCGACTAAGCCATTGGTATTTTTGGTATAGTCATTAAATTAGATTCACTGAGATCAACTTATGAGCTCGTTGATGGAACTGTTTTTTAATAACAGCTAGATTAAACAGTTGAGTATGAGCGTGAGTCAAAAAACACACTGTGAACTCGTTTTGTCAGATTTAAATTGTTGAAAAGCTTATAACTTTATCTTTTTCACACAATACCTTATAAAAGCTATATGCCATATAGTAACCTCTGTGGAATTTGTACCCTGTTGATAAAATTCCGAAGGTTGATATCATTTCGTTGCAGAGTAAATATGACTTTAATTGGGGTGAGCTCGTTCAGTTTTATCTTCTAAATATAGATCTACTTGTTGATTTTGACACGGCTCATTAAACTGATCATTATGTGATCACCACCCGACTAAGCCATTGGTATTTTTGGTATAGTCATTAAATTAGATTCACTGAGATCAACTTATGAGCTCGTTGATGGAACTGTTTTTTAATAACAGCTAGATTAAACAGTTGAGTATGAGCGTGAGTCAAAAAACGCACTGTGAACTCGTTTTGTCAGATTTAAATTGTTGAAAAGCTTATAACTTTATCTTTTTCACACAATACCTTATAAAAGCTGTATGCCATATAGTAACCTCTGTGGAATTTGTACCCCGTTGATAAAATTCCGAAGGTTGATATCATTTCGTTGCAGAGTAAATATGACTTTAATTGGGGTGAGCTCGTTCAGTTTTGTCTTCTAAATATAGATCTACTTGTTGATTTTGACATGGCTCATTAAACTGATCATTATGTGATCACCACCCGACTAAGCCATTGGTATTTTTGGTATAGTCATTAAATTAGATTCACTGAGATCAACTTATGAGCTCGTTGATGGAACTGTTTTTTAATAACAGCTAGATTAAACAGTTGAGTATGAGCGTGAGTCAAAAAACGCACTGTGAACTCGTTTTGTCAGATTTAAATTGTTGAAAAGCTTATAACTTTATCTTTTTCACACAATACCTTATAAAAGCTATATGCCATATAGTAACCTCTGTGGAATTTGTACCCTATTGATAAAATTCCGAAGGTTGATATCATTTCGTTGCAGAGTAAATATGACTTTAATTGGGGTGAGCTCGTTCAGTTTTATCCTCTAAATATAGATCTACTTGTTGATTTTGACACGGCTCATTAAACTGATCATTATGTGATCACCACCCGAATAAGCCATTGGTATTTTTGGTATAGTCATTAAATTAGATTCACTGAGATCAACTTATGAGCTCGTTGATGGAACTGTTTTTTAATAACAGCTAGATTAAACAGTTGAGTATGAGCGTGAGTCAAAAAACGCACTGTGAACTCGTTTTGTCAGATTTAAATTGTTGAAAAGCTTATAACTTTATCTTTTTCACACAATACCTTATAAAAGCTATATGCCATATAGTAACCTCTGTGGAATTTGTACCCTGTTGATAAAATTCCGAAGGTTGATATCATTTCGTTGCAGAGTAAATATGACTTTAATTGGGGTGAGCTCGTTCAGTTTTATCTTCTAAATATAGATCTACTTGTTGATTTTGACACGGCTCATTAAACTGATCATTATGTGATCACCACCCGACTAAGCCATTGGTATTTTTGGTATAGTCATTAAATTAGATTCACTGAGATCAACTTATGAGCTCGTTGATGGAACTGTTTTTTAATAACAGCTAGATTAAACAGTTGAGTATGAGCGTGAGTCAAAAAACGCACTGTGAACTCGTTTTGTCAGATTTAAATTGTTGAAAAGCTTATAACTTTATCTTTTTCACACAATACCTTATAAAAGCTATATGCCATATAGTAACCTCTGTGGAATTTGTACCCTGTTGATAAAATTCCGAAGGTTGATATCATTTCGTTGCAGAGTAAATATGACTTTAATTGGGGTGAGCTCGTTCAGTTTTATCTTCTAAATATAGATCTACTTGTTGATTTTGACACGGCTCATTAAACTGATCATTATGTGAGCACCACCCGACTAAGCCATTGGTATTTTTGGTATAGTCATTAAATTAGATTCACTGAGATCAACTTATGAGCTCGTTGATGGAACTGTTTTTTAATAACAGCTAGATTAAACAGTTGAGTATGAGCGTGAGTCAAAAAACGCACTGTGAACTCGTTTTGTCAGATTTAAATTGTTGAAAAGCTTATAACTTTATCTTTTTCACACAATACCTTATAAAAGCTATATGCCATATAGTAACCTCTGTGGAATTTGTACCCTGTTGATAAAATTCCGAAGGTTGATATCATTTCGTTGCAGATTAAATATGACTTTAATTGGGGTGAGCTCGTTCAGTTTTATCTTCTAAATATAGATCTACTTGTTGATTTTGACATGGCTCATTAAACTGATCATTATGTGATCACCACCCGACTAAGCCATTGGTATTTTTGGTATAGTCATTAAATTAGATTCACTGAGATCAACTTATGAGCTCGTTGATGGAACTGTTTTTTAATAACAGCTAGATTAAACAGTTGAGTATGAGCGTGAGTCAAAAAACGCACTGTGAACTCGTTTTGTCAGATTTAAATTGTTGAAAAGCTTATAACTTTATCTTTTTCACACAATACCTTATAAAAGCTATATGCCATATAGTAACCTCTGTGGAATTTGTACCCCGTTGATAAAATTCCGAAGGTTGATATCATTTCGTTACAGAGTAAATATGACTTTAATTGGGGTGAGCTCGTTCAGTTTTATCTTCTAAATATAGATCTACTTGTTGATTTTGACATGGCTCATTAAACTGATCATTATGTGATCACCACCCGACTAAGCCATTGGTATTTTTGGTATAGTCATTAAATTAGATTCACTGAGATCAACTTATGAGCTCGTTGATGGAACTGTTTTTTAATAACAGCTAGATTAAACAGTTGAGTATGAGCGTGAGTCAAAAAACGCACTGTGAACTCGTTTTGTCAGATTTAAATTGTTGAAAAGCTTATAACTTTATCTTTTTCACACAATACCTTATAAAAGCTATATGCCATATAGTAACCTCTGTGGAATTTGTACCCTGTTGATAAAATTCCGAAGGTTGATATCATTTCGTTGCAGATTAAATATGACTTTAATTGGGGTGAGCTCGTTCAGTTTTATCTTCTAAATATAGATCTACTTGTTGATTTTGACATGGCTCATTAAACTGATCATTATGTGATCACCACCCGACTAAGCCATTGGTATTTTTGGTATAGTCATTAAATTAGATTCACTGAGATCAACTTATGAGCTCGTTGATGGAACTGTTTTTTAATAACAGCTAGATTAAACAGTTGAGTATGAGCGTGAGTCAAAAAACGCACTGTGAACTCGTTTTGTCAGATTTAAATTGTTGAAAAGCTTATAACTTTATCTTTTTCACACAATACCTTATAAAAGCTATATGCCATATAGTAACCTTTGTGGAATTTGTACCCTGTTGATAAAATTCCGAAGGTTGATATCATTTCGTTGCAGAGTAAATATGACTTTAATTGGGGTGAGCTCGTTCAGTTTTATCCTCTAAATATAGATCTACTTGTTGATTTTGACATGGCTCATTAAACTGATCATTATGTGATCACCACCCGACTAAGCCATTGGTATTTTTGGTATAGTCATTAAATTAGATTCACTGAGATCAACTTATGAGCTCGTTGATGGAACTGTTTTTTAATAACAGCTAGATTAAACAGTTGAGTATGAGCGTGAGTCAAAAAACACACTGTGAACTCGTTTTGTCAGATTTAAATTGTTGAAAAGCTTATAACTTTATCTTTTTCACACAATACCTTATAAAAGCTATATGCCATATAGTAACCTCTGTGGAATTTGTACCCTGTTGATAAAATTCCGAAGGTTGATATCATTTCGTTGCAGAGTAAATATGACTTTAATTGGGGTGAGCTCGTTCAGTTTTATCTTCTAAATATAGATCTACTTGTTGATTTTGACACGGCTCATTAAACTGATCATTATGTGATCACCACCCGACTAAGCCATTGGTATTTTTGGTATAGTCATTAAATTAGATTCACTGAGATCAACTTATGAGCTCGTTGATGGAACTGTTTTTTAATAACAGCTAGATTAAACAGTTGAGTATGAGCGTGAGTCAAAAAACGCACTGTGAACTCGTTTTGTCAGATTTAAATTGTTGAAAAGCTTATAACTTTATCTTTTTCACACAATACCTTATAAAAGCTGTATGCCATATAGTAACCTCTGTGGAATTTGTACCCCGTTGATAAAATTCCGAAGGTTGATATCATTTCGTTGCAGAGTAAATATGACTTTAATTGGGGTGAGCTCGTTCAGTTTTGTCTTCTAAATATAGATCTACTTGTTGATTTTGACATGGCTCATTAAACTGATCATTATGTGATCACCACCCGACTAAGCCATTGGTATTTTTGGTATAGTCATTAAATTAGATTCACTGAGATCAACTTATGAGCTCGTTGATGGAACTGTTTTTTAATAACAGCTAGATTAAACAGTTGAGTATGAGCGTGAGTCAAAAAACGCACTGTGAACTCGTTTTGTCAGATTTAAATTGTTGAAAAGCTTATAACTTTATCTTTTTCACACAATACCTTATAAAAGCTATATGCCATATAGTAACCTCTGTGGAATTTGTACCCTGTTGATAAAATTCCGAAGGTTGATATCATTTCGTTGCAGATTAAATATGACTTTAATTGGGGTGAGCTCGTTCAGTTTTATCTTCTAAATATAGATCTACTTGTTGATTTTGACATGGCTCATTAAACTGATCATTATGTGATCACCACCCGACTAAGCCATTGGTATTTTTGGTATAGTCATTAAATTAGATTCACTGAGATCAACTTATGAGCTCGTTGATGGAACTGTTTTTTAATAACAGCTAGATTAAACAGTTGAGTATGAGCGTGAGTCAAAAAACGCACTGTGAACTCGTTTTGTCAGATTTAAATTGTTGAAAAGCTTATAACTTTATCTTTTTCACACAATACCTTATAAAAGCTATATGCCATATAGTAACCTCTGTGGAATTTGTACCCCGTTGATAAAATTCCGAAGGTTGATATCATTTCGTTACAGAGTAAATATGACTTTAATTGGGGTGAGCTCGTTCAGTTTTATCTTCTAAATATAGATCTACTTGTTGATTTTGACATGGCTCATTAAACTGATCATTATGTGATCACCACCCGACTAAGCCATTGGTATTTTTGGTATAGTCATTAAATTAGATTCACTGAGATCAACTTATGAGCTCGTTGATGGAACTGTTTTTTAATAACAGCTAGATTAAACAGTTGAGTATGAGCGTGAGTCAAAAAACGCACTGTGAACTCGTTTTGTCAGATTTAAATTGTTGAAAAGCTTATAACTTTATCTTTTTCACACAATACCTTATAAAAGCTATATGCCATATAGTAACCTCTGTGGAATTTGTACCCTGTTGATAAAATTCCGAAGGTTGATATCATTTCGTTGCAGAGTAAATATGACTTTAATTGGGGTGAGCTCGTTCAGTTTTATCTTCTAAATATAGATCTACTTGTTGATTTTGACACGGCTCATTAAACTGATCATTATGTGATCACCACCCGACTAAGCCATTGGTATTTTTGGTATAGTCATTAAATTAGATTCACTGAGATCAACTTATGAGCTCGTTGATGGAACTGTTTTTTAATAACAGCTAGATTAAACAGTTGAGTATGAGCGTGAGTCAAAAAACGCACTGTGAACTCGTTTTGTCAGATTTAAATTGTTGAAAAGCTTATAACTTTATCTTTTTCACACAATACCTTATAAAAGCTATATGCCATATAGTAACCTCTGTGGAATTTGTACCCTGTTGATAAAATTCCGAAGGTTGATATCATTTCGTTGCAGAGTAAATATGACTTTAATTGGGGTGAGCTCGTTCAGTTTTATCTTCTAAATATAGATCTACTTGTTGATTTTGACACGGCTCATTAAACTGATCATTATGTGAGCACCACCCGACTAAGCCATTGGTATTTTTGGTATAGTCATTAAATTAGATTCACTGAGATCAACTTATGAGCTCGTTGATGGAACTGTTTTTTAATAACAGCTAGATTAAACAGTTGAGTATGAGCGTGAGTCAAAAAACGCACTGTGAACTCGTTTTGTCAGATTTAAATTGTTGAAAAGCTTATAACTTTATCTTTTTCACACAATACCTTATAAAAGCTATATGCCATATAGTAACCTCTGTGGAATTTGTACCCTGTTGATAAAATTCCGAAGGTTGATATCATTTCGTTGCAGATTAAATATGACTTTAATTGGGGTGAGCTCGTTCAGTTTTATCTTCTAAATATAGATCTACTTGTTGATTTTGACATGGCTCATTAAACTGATCATTATGTGATCACCACCCGACTAAGCCATTGGTATTTTTGGTATAGTCATTAAATTAGATTCACTGAGATCAACTTATGAGCTCGTTGATGGAACTGTTTTTTAATAACAGCTAGATTAAACAGTTGAGTATGAGCGTGAGTCAAAAAACGCACTGTGAACTCGTTTTGTCAGATTTAAATTGTTGAAAAGCTTATAACTTTATCTTTTTCACACAATACCTTATAAAAGCTATATGCCATATAGTAACCTCTGTGGAATTTGTACCCTGTTGATAAAATTCCGAAGGTTGATATCATTTCGTTGCAGATTAAATATGACTTTAATTGGGGTGAGCTCGTTCAGTTTTATCTTCTAAATATAGATCTACTTGTTGATTTTGACATGGCTCATTAAACTGATCATTATGTGATCACCACCCGACTAAGCCATTGGTATTTTTGGTATAGTCATTAAATTAGATTCACTGAGATCAACTTATGAGCTCGTTGATGGAACTGTTTTTTAATAACAGCTAGATTAAACAGTTGAGTATGAGCGTGAGTCAAAAAACGCACTGTGAACTCGTTTTGTCAGATTTAAATTGTTGAAAAGCTTATAACTTTATCTTTTTCACACAATACCTTATAAAAGCTATATGCCATATAGTAACCTTTGTGGAATTTGTACCCTGTTGATAAAATTCCGAAGGTTGATATCATTTCGTTGCAGAGTAAATATGACTTTAATTGGGGTGAGCTCGTTCAGTTTTATCCTCTAAATATAGATCTACTTGTTGATTTTGACATGGCTCATTAAACTGATCATTATGTGATCACCACCCGAATAAGCCATTGGTATTTTTGGTATAGTCATTAAATTAGATTCACTGAGATCAACTTATGAGCTCGTTGATGGAACTGTTTTTTAATAACAGCTAGATTAAACAGTTGAGTATGAGCGTGAGTCAAAAAACGCACTGTGAACTCGTTTTGTCAGATTTAAATTGTTGAAAAGCTTATAACTTTATCTTTTTCACACAATACCTTATAAAAGCTATATGCCATATAGTAACCTCTGTGGAATTTGTACCCTGTTGATAAAATTCCGAAGGTTGATATCATTTCGTTGCAGAGTAAATATGACTTTAATTGGGGTGAGCTCGTTCAGTTTTATCTTCTAAATATAGATCTACTTGTTGATTTTGACACGGCTCATTAAACTGATCATTATGTGAGCACCACCCGACTAAGCCATTGGTATTTTTGGTATAGTCATTAAATTAGATTCACTGAGATCAACTTATGAGCTCGTTGATGGAACTGTTTTTTAATAACAGCTAGATTAAACAGTTGAGTATGAGCGTGAGTCAAAAAACGCACTGTGAACTCGTTTTGTCAGATTTAAATTGTTGAAAAGCTTATAACTATCTTTTTCACACAATACCTTATAAAAGCTATATGCCATATAGTAACCTCTGTGGAATTTGTACCCTGTTGATAAAATTCCGAAGGTTGATATCATTTCGTTGCAGATTAAATATGACTTTAATTGGGGTGAGCTCGTTCAGTTTTATCTTCTAAATATAGATCTACTTGTTGATTTTGACATGGCTCATTAAACTGATCATTATGTGATCACCACCCGACTAAGCCATTGGTATTTTTGGTATAGTCATTAAATTAGATTAACTGAGATCAACTTATGAGCTCGTTGATGGAACTGTTTTTTAATAACAGCTAGATTAAACAGTTGAGTATGAGCGTGAGTCAAAAAACGCACTGTGAACTCGTTTTGTCAGATTTAAATTGTTGAAAAGCTTATAACTTTATCTTTTTCACACAATACCTTATAAAAGCTATATGCCATATAGTAACCTCTGTGGAATTTGTACCCTGTTGATAAAATTCCGAAGGTTGATATCATTTCGTTGCAGAGTAAATATGACTTTAATTGGGGTGAGCTCGTTCAGTTTTATCTTCTAAATATAGATCTACATGTTGATTTTGACACGGCTCATTAAACTGATCATTATGTGATCACCACCCGACTAAGCCATTGGTATTTTTGGTATCGTCATTAAAATAGATTCACTGAGATCAACTTATGAGCTCGTTGATGGAACTGTTTTTTAATAACAGCTAGATTAAACAGTTGAGTATGAGCGTGAGTCAAAAAACGCACTGTGAACTCGTTTTGTCAGATTTAAATTGTTGAAAAGCTTATAACTTTATCTTTTTCACACAATACCTTATAAAAGCTATATGCCATATAGTAACCTCTGTGGAATTTGTACCCTGTTGATAAAATTCCGAAGGTTGATATCATTTCGTTGCAGAGTAAATATGACTTTAATTGGGGTGAGCTCGTTCAGTTTTATCTTCTAAATATAGATCTACTTGTTGATTTTGACACGGCTCATTAAACTGATCATTATGTGATCACCACCCGACTAAGCCATTGGTATTTTTGGTATAGTCATTAAATTAGATTCACTGAGATCAACTTATGAGCTCGTTGATGGAACTGTTTTTTAATAACAGCTAGATTAAACAGTTGAGTATGAGCGTGAGTCAAAAAACGCACTGTGAACTCGTTTTGTCAGATTTAAATTGTTGAAAAGCTTATAACTTTATCTTTTTCACACAATACCTTATAAAAGCTATATGCCATATAGTAACCTCTGTGGAATTTGTACCCTGTTGATAAAATTCCGAAGGTTGATATCATTTCGTTGCAGAGTAAATATGACTTTAATTGGGGTGAGCTCGTTCAGTTTTATCTTCTAAATATAGATCTACTTGTTGATTTTGACACGGCTCATTAAACTGATCATTATGTGAGCACCACCCGACTAAGCCATTGGTATTTTTGGTATAGTCATTAAATTAGATTCACTGAGATCAACTTATGAGCTCGTTGATGGAACTGTTTTTTAATAACAGCTAGATTAAACAGTTGAGTATGAGCGTGAGTCAAAAAACGCACTGTGAACTCGTTTTGTCAGATTTAAATTGTTGAAAAGCTTATAACTATCTTTTTCACACAATACCTTATAAAAGCTATATGCCATATAGTAACCTCTGTGGAATTTGTACCCCGTTGATAAAATTCCGAAGGTTGATATCATTTCGTTGCAGAGTAAATGTGACTTTAATTGGGGTGAGCTCGTTCAGTTTTATCTTCTAAATATAGATCTACTTGTTGATTTTGACATGGCTCATTAAACTGATCATTATGTGATCACCACCCGACTAAGCCATTGGTATTTTTGGTATAGTCATTAAATTAGATTAACTGAGATCAACTTATGAGCTCGTTGATGGAACTGTTTTTTAATAACAGCTAGATTAAACAGTTGAGTATGAGCGTGAGTCAAAAAACGCACTGTGAACTCGTTTTGTCAGATTTAAATTGTTGAAAAGCTTATAACTTTATCTTTTTCACACAATACCTTATAAAAGCTATATGCCATATAGTAACCTCTGTGGAATTTGTACCCTGTTGATAAAATTCCGAAGGTTGATATCATTTCGTTGCAGAGTAAATATGACTTTAATTGGGGTGAGCTCGTTCAGTTTTATCTTCTAAATATAGATCTACTTGTTGATTTTGACACGGCTCATTAAACTGATCATTATGTGATCACCACCCGACTAAGCCATTGGTATTTTTGGTATAGTCATTAAATTAGATTCACTGAGATCAACTTATGAGCTCGTTGATGGAACTGTTTTTTAATAACAGCTAGATTAAACAGTTGAGTATGAGCGTGAGTCAAAAAACGCACTGTGAACTCGTTTTGTCAGATTTAAATTGTTGAAAAGCTTATAACTTTATCTTTTTCACACAATACCTTATAAAAGCTATATGCCATATAGTAACCTCTGTGGAATTTGTACCCTGTTGATAAAATTCCGAAGGTTGATATCATTTCGTTGCAGAGTAAATATGACTTTAATTGGGGTGAGCTCGTTCAGTTTTATCTTCTAAATATAGATCTACTTGTTGATTTTGACATGGCTCATTAAACTGATCATTATGTGATCACCACCCGACTAAGCCATTGGTATTTTTGGTATAGTCATTAAATTAGATTAACTGAGATCAACTTATGAGCTCGTTGATGGAACTGTTTTTTAATAACAGCTAGATTAAACAGTTGAGTATGAGCGTGAGTCAAAAAACGCACTGTGAACTCGTTTTGTCAGATTTAAATTGTTGAAAAGCTTATAACTTTATCTTTTTCACACAATACCTTATAAAAGCTATATGCCATATAGTAACCTCTGTGGAATTTGTACCCTGTTGATAAAATTCCGAAGGTTGATATCATTTCGTTACAGAGTAAATATGACTTTAATTGGGGTGAGCTCGTTCAGTTTTATCTTCTAAATATAGATCTACTTGTTGATTTTGACACGGCTGATTAAACTGATCATTATGTGATCACCACCCGACTAAGCCATTGGTATTTTTGGTATAGTCATTAAATTAGATTCACTGAGATCAACTTATGAGCTCGTTGATGGAACTGTTTTTTAATAACAGCTAGATTAAACAGTTGAGTATGAGCGTGAGTCAAAAAACGCACTGTGAACTCGTTTTGTCAGATTTAAATTGTTGAAAAGCTTATAACTTTATCTTTTTCACACAATACCTTATAAAAGCTATATGCCATATAGTAACCTCTGTGGAATTTGTACCCTGTTGATAAAATTCCGAAGGTTGATATCATTTCGTTGCAGAGTAAATATGACTTTAATTGGGGTGAGCTCGTTCAGTTTTATCTTCTAAATATAGATCTACTTGTTGATTTTGACACGGCTCATTAAACTGATCATTATGTGATCACCACCCGACTAAGCCATTGGTATTTTTGGTATAGTCATTAAATTAGATTCACTGAGATCAACTTATGAGCTCGTTGATGGAACTGTTTTTTAATAACAGCTAGATTAAACAGTTGAGTATGAGCGTGAGTCAAAAAAACGCACTGTGAACTCGTTTTGTCAGATTTAAATTGTTGAAAAGCTTATTACTTTATCTTTTTCACACAATACCTTATAAAAGCTATATGCCATATAGTAACCTCTGTGGAATTTGTACCCTGTTGATAAAATTCCGAAGGTTGATATCATTTCGTTGCAGAGTAAATATGACTTTAATTGGGGTGAGCTCGTTCAGTTTTATCTTCTAAATATAGATCTACTTGTTGATTTTGACACGGCTCATTAAACTGATCATTATGTGATCACCACCCGACTAAGCCATTGGTATTTTTGGTATAGTCATTAAATTAGATTCACTGAGATCAACTTATGAGCTCGTTGATGGAACTGTTTTTTAATAACAGCTAGATTAAACAGTTGAGTATGAGCGTGAGTCAAAAAACGCACTGTGAACTCGTTTTGTCAGATTTAAATTGTTGAAAAGCTTATAACTTTATCTTTTTCACACAATACCTTATAAAAGCTATATGCCATATAGTAACCTCTGTGGAATTTGTACCCTGTTGATAAAATTCCGAAGGTTGATATCATTTCGTTGCAGAGTAAATATGACTTTAATTGGGGTGAGCTCGTTCAGTTTTATCTTCTAAATATAGATCTACTTGTTGATTTTGACACGGCTCATTAAACTGATCATTATGTGAGCACCACCCGACTAAGCCATTGGTATTTTTGGTATAGTCATTAAATTAGATTCACTGAGATCAACTTATGAGCTCGTTGATGGAACTGTTTTTTAATAACAGCTAGATTAAACAGTTGAGTATGAGCGTGAGTCAAAAAACGCACTGTGAACTCGTTTTGTCAGATTTAAATTGTTGAAAAGCTTATAACTTTATCTTTTTCACACAATACCTTATAAAAGCTATATGCCATATAGTAACCTTTGTGGAATTTGTACCCTGTTGATAAAATTCCGAAGGTTGATATCATTTCGTTGCAGAGTAAATATGACTTTAATTGGGGTGAGCTCGTTCAGTTTTATCCTCTAAATATAGATCTACTTGTTGATTTTGACATGGCTCATTAAACTGATCATTATGTGATCACCACCCGACTAAGCCATTGGTATTTTTGGTATAGTCATTAAATTAGATTCACTGAGATCAACTTATGAGCTCGTTGATGGAACTGTTTTTTAATAACAGCTAGATTAAACAGTTGAGTATGAGCGTGAGTCAAAAAACGCACTGTGAACTCGTTTTGTCAGATTTAAATTGTTGAAAAGCTTATAACTTTATCTTTTTCACACAATACCTTATAAAAGCTATATGCCATATAGTAACCTCTGTGGAATTTGTACCCTGTTGATAAAATTCCGAAGGTTGATATCATTTCGTTGCAGAGTAAATATGACTTTAATTGGGGTGAGCTCGTTCAGTTTTATCTTCTAAATATAGATCTACTTGTTGATTTTGACACGGCTCATTAAACTGATCATTATGTGATCACCACCCGACTAAGCCATTGGTATTTTTGGTATAGTCATTAAATTAGATTCACTGAGATCAACTTATGAGCTCGTTGATGGAACTGTTTTTTAATAACAGCTAGATTAAACAGTTGAGTATGAGCGTGAGTCAAAAAACGCACTGTGAACTCGTTTTGTCAGATTTAAATTGTTGAAAAGCTTATAACTTTATCTTTTTCACACAATACCTTATAAAAGCTATATGCCATATAGTAACCTTTGTGGAATTTGTACCCTGTTGATAAAATTCCGAAGGTTGATATCATTTCGTTGCAGAGTAAATATGACTTTAATTGGGGTGAGCTCGTTCAGTTTTATCCTCTAAATATAGATCTACTTGTTGATTTTGACATGGCTCATTAAACTGATCATTATGTGATCACCACCCGACTAAGCCATTGGTATTTTTGGTATAGTCATTAAATTAGATTCACTGAGATCAACTTATGAGCTCGTTGATGGAACTGTTTTTTAATAACAGCTAGATTAAACAGTTGAGTATGAGCGTGAGTCAAAAAACGCACTGTGAACTCGTTTTGTCAGATTTAAATTGTTGAAAAGCTTATAACTTTATCTTTTTCACACAATACCTTATAAAAGCTATATGCCATATAGTAACCTCTGTGGAATTTGTACCCTGTTGATAAAATTCCGAAGGTTGATATCATTTCGTTGCAGAGTAAATATGACTTTAATTGGGGTGAGCTCGTTCAGTTTTATCTTCTAAATATAGATCTACTTGTTGATTTTGACACGGCTCATTAAACTGATCATTATGTGATCACCACCCGACTAAGCCATTGGTATTTTTGGTATAGTCATTAAATTAGATTCACTGAGATCAACTTATGAGCTCGTTGATGGAACTGTTTTTTAATAACAGCTAGATTAAACAGTTGAGTATGAGCGTGAGTCAAAAAACGCACTGTGAACTCGTTTTGGCAGATTTAAATTGTTGAAAAGCTTATAACTTTATCTTTTTCACACAATACCTTATAAAAGCTATATGCCATATAGTAACCTCTGTGGAATTTGTACCCTGTTGATAAAATTCCGAAGGTTGATATCATTTCGTTGCAGAGTAAATATGACTTTAATTGGGGTGAGCTCGTTCAGTTTTATCTTCTAAATATAGATCTACTTGTTGATTTTGACACGGCTCATTAAACTGATCATTATGTGATCACCACCCGACTAAGCCATTGGTATTTTTGGTATAGTCATTAAATTAGATTCACTGAGATCAACTTATGAGCTCGTTGATGGAACTGTTTTTTAATAACAGCTAGATTAAACAGTTGAGTATGAGCGTGAGTCAAAAAACGCACTGTGAACTCGTTTTGTCAGATTTAAATTGTTGAAAAGCTTATAACTTTATCTTTTTCACACAATACCTTATAAAAGCTATATGCCATATAGTAACCTCTGTGGAATTTGTACCCTGTTGATAAAATTCCGAAGGTTGATATCATTTCGTTGCAGAGTAAATATGACTTTAATTGGGGTGAGCTCGTTCAGTTTTATCTTCTAAATATAGATCTACTTGTTGATTTTGACACGGCTCATTAAACTGATCATTATGTGATCACCACCCGACTAAGCCATTGGTATTTTTGGTATCGTCATTAAATTAGATTCACTGAGATCAACTTATGAGCTCGTTGATGGAACTGTTTTTTAATAACAGCTAGATTAAACAGTTGAGTATGAGCGTGAGTCAAAAAACGCACTGTGAACTCGTTTTGTCAGATTTAAATTGTTGAAAAGCTTATAACTTTATCTTTTTCACACAATACCTTATAAAAGCTATATGCCATATAGTAACCTTTGTGGAATTTGTACCCTGTTGATAAAATTCCGAAGGTTGATATCATTTCGTTGCAGAGTAAATATGACTTTAATTGGGGTGAGCTCGTTCAGTTTTATCTTCTAAATATAGATCTACTTGTTGATTTTGACATGGCTCATTAAACTGATCATTATGTGATCACCACCCGACTAAGCCATTGGTATTTTTGGTATAGTCATTAAATTAGATTCACTGAGATCAACTTATGAGCTCGTTGATGGAACTGTTTTTTAATAACAGCTAGATTAAACAGTTGAGTATGAGCGTGAGTCAAAAAACGCACTGTGAACTCGTTTTGTCAGATTTAAATTGTTGAAAAGCTTATAACTTTATCTTTTTCACACAATACCTTATAAAAGCTATATGCCATATAGTAACCTCTGTGGAATTTGTACCCCGTTGATAAAATTCCGAAGGTTGATATCATTTCGTTGCAGAGTAAATATGACTTTAATTGGGGTGAGCTCGTTCAGTTTTATCTTCTAAATATAGATCTACTTGTTGATTTTGACACGGCTCATTAAACTGATCATTATGTGAGCACCACCCGACTAAGCCATTGGTATTTTTGGTATAGTCATTAAATTAGATTCACTGAGATCAACTTATGAGCTCGTTGATGGAACTGTTTTTTAATAACAGCTAGATTAAACAGTTGAGTATGAGCGTGAGTCAAAAAACGCACTGTGAACTCGTTTTGTCAGATTTAAATTGTTGAAAAGCTTATAACTTTATCTTTTTCACACAATACCTTATAAAAGCTATATGCCATATAGTAACCTTTGTGGAATTTGTACCCTGTTGATAAAATTCCGAAGGTTGATATCATTTCGTTGCAGAGTAAATATGACTTTAATTGGGGTGAGCTCGTTCAGTTTTATCCTCTAAATATAGATCTACTTGTTGATTTTGACATGGCTCATTAAACTGATCATTATGTGATCACCACCCGACTAAGCCATTGGTATTTTTGGTATAGTCATTAAATTAGATTCACTGAGATCAACTTATGAGCTCGTTGATGGAACTGTTTTTTAATAACAGCTAGATTAAACAGTTGAGTATGAGCGTGAGTCAAAAAACGCACTGTGAACTCGTTTTGTCAGATTTAAATTGTTGAAAAGCTTATAACTTTATCTTTTTCACACAATACCTTATAAAAGCTATATGCCATATAGTAACCTCTGTGGAATTTGTACCCTGTTGATAAAATTCCGAAGGTTGATATCATTTCGTTGCAGAGTAAATATGACTTTAATTGGGGTGAGCTCGTTCAGTTTTATCTTCTAAATATAGATCTACTTGTTGATTTTGACACGGCTCATTAAACTGATCATTATGTGATCACCACCCGACTAAGCCATTGGTATTTTTGGTATCGTCATTAAATTAGATTCACTGAGATCAACTTATGAGCTCGTTGATGGAACTGTTTTTTAATAACAGCTAGATTAAACAGTTGAGTATGAGCGTGAGTCAAAAAACGCACTGTGAACTCGTTTTGTCAGATTTAAATTGTTGAAAAGCTTATAACTTTATCTTTTTCACACAATACCTTATAAAAGCTATATGCCATATAGTAACCTTTGTGGAATTTGTACCCTGTTGATAAAATTCCGAAGGTTGATATCATTTCGTTGCAGAGTAAATATGACTTTAATTGGGGTGAGCTCGTTCAGTTTTATCTTCTAAATATAGATCTACTTGTTGATTTTGACATGGCTCATTAAACTGATCATTATGTGATCACCACCCGACTAAGCCATTGGTATTTTTGGTATAGTCATTAAATTAGATTCACTGAGATCAACTTATGAGCTCGTTGATGGAACTGTTTTTTAATAACAGCTAGATTAAACAGTTGAGTATGAGCGTGAGTCAAAAAACGCACTGTGAACTCGTTTTGTCAGATTTAAATTGTTGAAAAGCTTATAACTTTATCTTTTTCACACAATACCTTATAAAAGCTATATGCCATATAGTAACCTCTGTGGAATTTGTACCCCGTTGATAAAATTCCGAAGGTTGATATCATTTCGTTGCAGAGTAAATATGACTTTAATTGGGGTGAGCTCGTTCAGTTTTATCTTCTAAATATAGATCTACTTGTTGATTTTGACACGGCTCATTAAACTGATCATTATGTGAGCACCACCCGACTAAGCCATTGGTATTTTTGGTATAGTCATTAAATTAGATTCACTGAGATCAACTTATGAGCTCGTTGATGGAACTGTTTTTTAATAACAGCTAGATTAAACAGTTGAGTATGAGCGTGAGTCAAAAAACGCACTGTGAACTCGTTTTGTCAGATTTAAATTGTTGAAAAGCTTATAACTTTATCTTTTTCACACAATACCTTATAAAAGCTATATGCCATATAGTAACCTTTGTGGAATTTGTACCCTGTTGATAAAATTCCGAAGGTTGATATCATTTCGTTGCAGAGTAAATATGACTTTAATTGGGGTGAGCTCGTTCAGTTTTATCCTCTAAATATAGATCTACTTGTTGATTTTGACATGGCTCATTAAACTGATCATTATGTGATCACCACCCGACTAAGCCATTGGTATTTTTGGTATAGTCATTAAATTAGATTCACTGAGATCAACTTATGAGCTCGTTGATGGAACTGTTTTTTAATAACAGCTAGATTAAACAGTTGAGTATGAGCGTGAGTCAAAAAACGCACTGTGAACTCGTTTTGTCAGATTTAAATTGTTGAAAAGCTTATAACTTTATCTTTTTCACACAATACCTTATAAAAGCTATATGCCATATAGTAACCTCTGTGGAATTTGTACCCTGTTGATAAAATTCCGAAGGTTGATATCATTTCGTTGCAGAGTAAATATGACTTTAATTGGGGTGAGCTCGTTCAGTTTTATCTTCTAAATATAGATCTACTTGTTGATTTTGACACGGCTCATTAAACTGATCATTATGTGATCACCACCCGACTAAGCCATTGGTATTTTTGGTATCGTCATTAAATTAGATTCACTGAGATCAACTTATGAGCTCGTTGATGGAACTGTTTTTTAATAACAGCTAGATTAAACAGTTGAGTATGAGCGTGAGTCAAAAAACGCACTGTGAACTCGTTTTGTCAGATTTAAATTGTTGAAAAGCTTATAACTTTATCTTTTTCACACAATACCTTATAAAAGCTATATGCCATATAGTAACCTTTGTGGAATTTGTACCCTGTTGATAAAATTCCGAAGGTTGATATCATTTCGTTGCAGAGTAAATATGACTTTAATTGGGGTGAGCTCGTTCAGTTTTATCTTCTAAATATAGATCTACTTGTTGATTTTGACATGGCTCATTAAACTGATCATTATGTGATCACCACCCGACTAAGCCATTGGTATTTTTGGTATAGTCATTAAATTAGATTCACTGAGATCAACTTATGAGCTCGTTGATGGAACTGTTTTTTAATAACAGCTAGATTAAACAGTTGAGTATGAGCGTGAGTCAAAAAACGCACTGTGAACTCGTTTTGTCAGATTTAAATTGTTGAAAAGCTTATAACTTTATCTTTTTCACACAATACCTTATAAAAGCTATATGCCATATAGTAACCTCTGTGGAATTTGTACCCCGTTGATAAAATTCCGAAGGTTGATATCATTTCGTTGCAGAGTAAATATGACTTTAATTGGGGTGAGCTCGTTCAGTTTTATCTTCTAAATATAGATCTACTTGTTGATTTTGACACGGCTCATTAAACTGATCATTATGTGAGCACCACCCGACTAAGCCATTGGTATTTTTGGTATAGTCATTAAATTAGATTCACTGAGATCAACTTATGAGCTCGTTGATGGAACTGTTTTTTAATAACAGCTAGATTAAACAGTTGAGTATGAGCGTGAGTCAAAAAACGCACTGTGAACTCGTTTTGTCAGATTTAAATTGTTGAAAAGCTTATAACTTTATCTTTTTCACACAATACCTTATAAAAGCTATATGCCATATAGTAACCTCTGTGGAATTTGTACCCTGTTGATAAAATTCCGAAGGTTGATATCATTTCGTTGCAGAGTAAATATGACTTTAATTGGGGTGAGCTCGTTCAGTTTTATCTTCTAAATATAGATCTACTTGTTGATTTTGACACGGCTCATTAAACTGATCATTATGTGATCACCACCCGACTAAGCCATTGGTATTTTTGGTATAGTCATTAAATTAGATTCACTGAGATCAACTTATGAGCTCGTTGATGGAACTGTTTTTTAATAACAGCTAGATTAAACAGTTGAGTATGAGCGTGAGTCAAAAAACGCACTGTGAACTCGTTTTGTCAGATTTAAATTGTTGAAAAGCTTATAACTTTATCTTTTTCACACAATACCTTATAAAAGCTATATGCCATATAGTAACCTCTGTGGAATTTGTACCCTGTTGATAAAATTCCGAAGGTTGATATCATTTCGTTGCAGAGTAAATATGACTTTAATTGGGGTGAGCTCGTTCAGTTTTATCTTCTAAATATAGATCTACTTGTTGATTTTGACACGGCTCATTAAACTGATCATTATGTGAGCACCACCCGACTAAGCCATTGGTATTTTTGGTATAGTCATTAAATTAGATTCACTGAGATCAACTTATGAGCTCGTTGATGGAACTGTTTTTTAATAACAGCTAGATTAAACAGTTGAGTATGAGCGTGAGTCAAAAAACGCACTGTGAACTCGTTTTGTCAGATTTAAATTGTTGAAAAGCTTATAACTTTATCTTTTTCACACAATACCTTATAAAAGCTATATGCCATATAGTAACCTTTGTGGAATTTGTACCCTGTTGATAAAATTCCGAAGGTTGATATCATTTCGTTGCAGAGTAAATATGACTTTAATTGGGGTGAGCTCGTTCAGTTTTATCCTCTAAATATAGATCTACTTGTTGATTTTGACATGGCTCATTAAACTGATCATTATGTGATCACCACCCGACTAAGCCATTGGTATTTTTGGTATAGTCATTAAATTAGATTCACTGAGATCAACTTATGAGCTCGTTGATGGAACTGTTTTTTAATAACAGCTAGATTAAACAGTTGAGTATGAGCGTGAGTCAAAAAACGCACTGTGAACTCGTTTTGTCAGATTTAAATTGTTGAAAAGCTTATAACTTTATCTTTTTCACACAATACCTTATAAAAGCTATATGCCATATAGTAACCTCTGTGGAATTTGTACCCTGTTGATAAAATTCCGAAGGTTGATATCATTTCGTTGCAGAGTAAATATGACTTTAATTGGGGTGAGCTCGTTCAGTTTTATCTTCTAAATATAGATCTACTTGTTGATTTTGACACGGCTCATTAAACTGATCATTATGTGATCACCACCCGACTAAGCCATTGGTATTTTTGGTATAGTCATTAAATTAGATTCACTGAGATCAACTTATGAGCTCGTTGATGGAACTGTTTTTTAATAACAGCTAGATTAAACAGTTGAGTATGAGCGTGAGTCAAAAAACGCACTGTGAACTCGTTTTGTCAGATTTAAATTGTTGAAAAGCTTATAACTTTATCTTTTTCACACAATACCTTATAAAAGCTATATGCCATATAGTAACCTCTGTGGAATTTGTACCCTGTTGATAAAATTCCGAAGGTTGATATCATTTCGTTGCAGAGTAAATATGACTTTAATTGGGGTGAGCTCGTTCAGTTTTATCTTCTAAATATAGATCTACTTGTTGATTTTGACACGGCTCATTAAACTGATCATTATGTGAGCACCACCCGACTAAGCCATTGGTATTTTTGGTATAGTCATTAAATTAGATTCACTGAGATCAACTTATGAGCTCGTTGATGGAACTGTTTTTTAATAACAGCTAGATTAAACAGTTGAGTATGAGCGTGAGTCAAAAAACGCACTGTGAACTCGTTTTGTCAGATTTAAATTGTTGAAAAGCTTATAACTTTATCTTTTTCACACAATACCTTATAAAAGCTATATGCCATATAGTAACCTTTGTGGAATTTGTACCCTGTTGATAAAATTCCGAAGGTTGATATCATTTCGTTGCAGAGTAAATATGACTTTAATTGGGGTGAGCTCGTTCAGTTTTATCCTCTAAATATAGATCTACTTGTTGATTTTGACATGGCTTATTAAACTGATCATTATGTGATCACCACCCGACTAAGCCATTGGTATTTTTGGTATAGTCATTAAATTAGATTCACTGAGATCAACTTATGAGCTCGTTGATGGAACTGTTTTTTAATAACAGCTAGATTAAACAGTTGAGTATGAGCGTGAGTCAAAAAACGCACTGTGAACTCGTTTTGTCAGATTTAAATTGTTGAAAAGCTTATAACTTTATCTTTTTCACACAATACCTTATAAAAGCTATATGCCATATAGTAACCTCTGTGGAATTTGTACCCTGTTGATAAAATTCCGAAGGTTGATATCATTTCGTTGCAGAGTAAATATGACTTTAATTGGGGTGAGCTCGTTCAGTTTTATCTTCTAAATATAGATCTACTTGTTGATTTTGACACGGCTCATTAAACTGATCATTATGTGATCACCACCCGACTAAGCCATTGGTATTTTTGGTATAGTCATTAAATTAGATTCACTGAGATCAACTTATGAGCTCGTTGATGGAACTGTTTTTTAATAACAGCTAGATTAAACAGTTGAGTATGAGCGTGAGTCAAAAAACGCACTGTGAACTCGTTTTGTCAGATTTAAATTGTTGAAAAGCTTATAACTTTATCTTTTTCACACAATACCTTATAAAAGCTATATGCCATATAGTAACCTCTGTGGAATTTGTACCCTGTTGATAAAATTCCGAAGGTTGATATCATTTCGTTGCAGAGTAAATATGACTTTAATTGGGGTGAGCTCGTTCAGTTTTATCTTCTAAATATAGATCTACTTGTTGATTTTGACACGGCTCATTAAACTGATCATTATGTGATCACCACCCGACTAAGCCATTGGTATTTTTGGTATAGTCATTAAATTAGATTCACTGAGATCAACTTATGAGCTCGTTGATGGAACTGTTTTTTAATAACAGCTAGATTAAACAGTTGAGTATGAGCGTGAGTCAAAAAACGCACTGTGAACTCGTTTTGTCAGATTTAAATTGTTGAAAAGCTTATAACTTTATCTTTTTCACACAATACCTTATAAAAGCTATATGCCATATAGTAACCTCTGTGGAATTTGTACCCCGTTGATAAAATTCCGAAGGTTGATATCATTTCGTTGCAGAGTAAATATGACTTTAATTGGGGTGAGCTCGTTCAGTTTTATCTTCTAAATATAGATCTACTTGTTGATTTTGACACGGCTCATTAAACTGATCATTATGTGAGCACCACCCGACTAAGCCATTGGTATTTTTGGTATAGTCATTAAATTAGATTCACTGAGATCAACTTATGAGCTCGTTGATGGAACTGTTTTTTAATAACAGCTAGATTAAACAGTTGAGTATGAGCGTGAGTCAAAAAACGCACTGTGAACTCGTTTTGTCAGATTTAAATTGTTGAAAAGCTTATAACTTTATCTTTTTCACACAATACCTTATAAAAGCTATATGCCATATAGTAACCTTTGTGGAATTTGTACCCTGTTGATAAAATTCCGAAGGTTGATATCATTTCGTTGCAGAGTAAATATGACTTTAATTGGGGTGAGCTCGTTCAGTTTTATCCTCTAAATATAGATCTACTTGTTGATTTTGACATGGCTCATTAAACTGATCATTATGTGATCACCACCCGACTAAGCCATTGGTATTTTTGGTATAGTCATTAAATTAGATTCACTGAGATCAACTTATGAGCTCGTTGATGGAACTGTTTTTTAATAACAGCTAGATTAAACAGTTGAGTATGAGCGTGAGTCAAAAAACGCACTGTGAACTCGTTTTGTCAGATTTAAATTGTTGAAAAGCTTATAACTTTATCTTTTTCACACAATACCTTATAAAAGCTATATGCCATATAGTAACCTCTGTGGAATTTGTACCCTGTTGATAAAATTCCGAAGGTTGATATCATTTCGTTGCAGAGTAAATATGACTTTAATTGGGGTGAGCTCGTTCAGTTTTATATTCTAAATATAGATCTACTTGTTGATTTTGACACGGCTCATTAAACTGATCATTATGTGATCACCACCCGACTAAGCCATTGGTATTTTTGGTATCGTCATTAAATTAGATTCACTGAGATCAACTTATGAGCTCGTTGATGGAACTGTTTTTTAATAACAGCTAGATTAAACAGTTGAGTATGAGCGTGAGTCAAAAAACGCACTGTGAACTCGTTTTGTCAGATTTAAATTGTTGAAAAGCTTATAACTTTATCTTTTTCACACAATACCTTATAAAAGCTATATGCCATATAGTAACCTTTGTGGAATTTGTACCCTGTTGATAAAATTCCGAAGGTTGATATCATTTCGTTGCAGAGTAAATATGACTTTAATTGGGGTGAGCTCGTTCAGTTTTATCTTCTAAATATAGATCTACTTGTTGATTTTGACACGGCTCATTAAACTGATCATTATGTGAGCACCACCCGACTAAGCCATTGGTATTTTTGGTATAGTCATTAAATTAGATTCACTGAGATCAACTTATGAGCTCGTTGATGGAACTGTTTTTTAATAACAGCTAGATTAAACAGTTGAGTATGAGCGTGAGTCAAAAAACGCACTGTGAACTCGTTTTGTCAGATTTAAATTGTTGAACAGCTTATAACTTTATCTTTTTCACACAATACCTTATAAAAGCTATATGCCATATAGTAACCTTTGTGGAATTTGTACCCTGTTGATAAAATTCCGAAGGTTGATATCATTTCGTTGCAGAGTAAATATGACTTTAATTGGGGTGAGCTCGTTCAGTTTTATCCTCTAAATATAGATCTACTTGTTGATTTTGACATGGCTCATTAAACTGATCATTATGTGATCACCACCCGACTAAGCCATTGGTATTTTTGGTATAGTCATTAAATTAGATTCACTGAGATCAACTTATGAGCTCGTTGATGGAACTGTTTTTTAATAACAGCTAGATTAAACAGTTGAGTATGAGCGTGAGTCAAAAAACGCACTGTGAACTCGTTTTGTCAGATTTAAATTGTTGAAAAGCTTATAACTTTATCTTTTTCACACAATACCTTATAAAAGCTATATGCCATATAGTAACCTCTGTGGAATTTGTACCCTGTTGATAAAATTCCGAAGGTTGATATCATTTCGTTGCAGAGTAAATATGACTTTAATTGGGGTGAGCTCGTTCAGTTTTATCTTCTAAATATAGATCTACTTGTTGATTTTGACACGGCTCATTAAACTGATCATTATGTGATCACCACCCGACTAAGCCATTGGTATTTTTGGTATAGTCATTAAATTAGATTCACTGAGATCAACTTATGAGCTCGTTGATGGAACTGTTTTTTAATAACAGCTAGATTAAACAGTTGAGTATGAGCGTGAGTCAAAAAACGCACTGTGAACTCGTTTTGTCAGATTTAAATTGTTGAAAAGCTTATAACTTTATCTTTTTCACACAATACCTTATAAAAGCTATATGCCATATAGTAACCTCTGTGGAATTTGTACCCTGTTGATAAAATTCCGAAGGTTGATATCATTTCGTTGCAGAGTAAATATGACTTTAATTGGGGTGAGCTCGTTCAGTTTTATCTTCTAAATATAGATCTACTTGTTGATTTTGACACGGCTCATTAAACTGATCATTATGTGAGCACCACCCGACTAAGCCATTGGTATTTTTGGTATAGTCATTAAATTAGATTCACTGAGATCAACTTATGAGCTCGTTGATGGAACTGTTTTTTAATAACAGCTAGATTAAACAGTTGAGTATGAGCGTGAGTCAAAAAACGCACTGTGAACTCGTTTTGTCAGATTTAAATTGTTGAAAAGCTTATAACTTTATCTTTTTCACACAATACCTTATAAAAGCTATATGCCATATAGTAACCTTTGTGGAATTTGTACCCTGTTGATAAAATTCCGAAGGTTGATATCATTTCGTTGCAGAGTAAATATGACTTTAATTGGGGTGAGCTCGTTCAGTTTTATCCTCTAAATATAGATCTACTTGTTGATTTTGACATGGCTTATTAAACTGATCATTATGTGATCACCACCCGACTAAGCCATTGGTATTTTTGGTATAGTCATTAAATTAGATTCACTGAGATCAACTTATGAGCTCGTTGATGGAACTGTTTTTTAATAACAGCTAGATTAAACAGTTGAGTATGAGCGTGAGTCAAAAAACGCACTGTGAACTCGTTTTGTCAGATTTAAATTGTTGAAAAGCTTATAACTTTATCTTTTTCACACAATACCTTATAAAAGCTATATGCCATATAGTAACCTCTGTGGAATTTGTACCCTGTTGATAAAATTCCGAAGGTTGATATCATTTCGTTGCAGAGTAAATATGACTTTAATTGGGGTGAGCTCGTTCAGTTTTATCTTCTAAATATAGATCTACTTGTTGATTTTGACACGGCTCATTAAACTGATCATTATGTGATCACCACCCGACTAAGCCATTGGTATTTTTGGTATAGTCATTAAATTAGATTCACTGAGATCAACTTATGAGCTCGTTGATGGAACTGTTTTTTAATAACAGCTAGATTAAACAGTTGAGTATGAGCGTGAGTCAAAAAACGCACTGTGAACTCGTTTTGTCAGATTTAAATTGTTGAAAAGCTTATAACTTTATCTTTTTCACACAATACCTTATAAAAGCTATATGCCATATAGTAACCTCTGTGGAATTTGTACCCTGTTGATAAAATTCCGAAGGTTGATATCATTTCGTTGCAGAGTAAATATGACTTTAATTGGGGTGAGCTCGTTCAGTTTTATCTTCTAAATATAGATCTACTTGTTGATTTTGACACGGCTCATTAAACTGATCATTATGTGATCACCACCCGACTAAGCCATTGGTATTTTTGGTATAGTCATTAAATTAGATTCACTGAGATCAACTTATGAGCTCGTTGATGGAACTGTTTTTTAATAACAGCTAGATTAAACAGTTGAGTATGAGCGTGAGTCAAAAAACGCACTGTGAACTCGTTTTGTCAGATTTAAATTGTTGAAAAGCTTATAACTTTATCTTTTTCACACAATACCTTATAAAAGCTATATGCCATATAGTAACCTCTGTGGAATTTGTACCCCGTTGATAAAATTCCGAAGGTTGATATCATTTCGTTGCAGAGTAAATATGACTTTAATTGGGGTGAGCTCGTTCAGTTTTATCTTCTAAATATAGATCTACTTGTTGATTTTGACACGGCTCATTAAACTGATCATTATGTGAGCACCACCCGACTAAGCCATTGGTATTTTTGGTATAGTCATTAAATTAGATTCACTGAGATCAACTTATGAGCTCGTTGATGGAACTGTTTTTTAATAACAGCTAGATTAAACAGTTGAGTATGAGCGTGAGTCAAAAAACGCACTGTGAACTCGTTTTGTCAGATTTAAATTGTTGAAAAGCTTATAACTATATCTTTTTCACACAATACCTTATAAAAGCTATATGCCATATAGTAACCTTTGTGGAATTTGTACCCTGTTGATAAAATTCCGAAGGTTGATATCATTTCGTTGCAGAGTAAATATGACTTTAATTGGGGTGAGCTCGTTCAGTTTTATCCTCTAAATATAGATCTACTTGTTGATTTTGACATGGCTCATTAAACTGATCATTATGTGATCACCACCCGACTAAGCCATTGGTATTTTTGGTATAGTCATTAAATTAGATTCACTGAGATCAACTTATGAGCTCGTTGATGGAACTGTTTTTTAATAACAGCTAGATTAAACAGTTGAGTATGAGCGTGAGTCAAAAAACGCACTGTGAACTCGTTTTGTCAGATTTAAATTGTTGAAAAGCTTATAACTTTATCTTTTTCACACAATACCTTATAAAAGCTATATGCCATATAGTAACCTCTGTGGAATTTGTACCCTGTTGATAAAATTCCGAAGGTTGATATCATTTCGTTGCAGAGTAAATATGACTTTAATTGGGGTGAGCTCGTTCAGTTTTATATTCTAAATATAGATCTACTTGTTGATTTTGACACGGCTCATTAAACTGATCATTATGTGATCACCACCCGACTAAGCCATTGGTATTTTTGGTATCGTCATTAAATTAGATTCACTGAGATCAACTTATGAGCTCGTTGATGGAACTGTTTTTTAATAACAGCTAGATTAAACAGTTGAGTATGAGCGTGAGTCAAAAAACGCACTGTGAACTCGTTTTGTCAGATTTAAATTGTTGAAAAGCTTATAACTTTATCTTTTTCACACAATACCTTATAAAAGCTATATGCCATATAGTAACCTTTGTGGAATTTGTACCCTGTTGATAAAATTCCGAAGGTTGATATCATTTCGTTGCAGAGTAAATATGACTTTAATTGGGGTGAGCTCGTTCAGTTTTATCTTCTAAATATAGATCTACTTGTTGATTTTGACATGGCTCATTAAACTGATCATTATGTGATCACCACCCGACTAAGCCATTGGTATTTTTGGTATAGTCATTAAATTAGATTCACTGAGATCAACTTATGAGCTCGTTGATGGAACTGTTTTTTAATAACAGCTAGATTAAACAGTTGAGTATGAGCGTGAGTCAAAAAACGCACTGTGAACTCGTTTTGTCAGATTTAAATTGTTGAAAAGCTTATAACTTTATCTTTTTCACACAATACCTTATAAAAGCTATATGCCATATAGTAACCTTTGTGGAATTTGTACCCTGTTGATAAAATTCCGAAGGTTGATATCATTTCGTTGCAGAGTAAATATGACTTTAATTGGGGTGAGCTCGTTCAGTTTTATCCTCTAAATATAGATCTACTTGTTGATTTTGACATGGCTCATTAAACTGATCATTATGTGATCACCACCCGACTAAGCCATTGGTATTTTTGGTATAGTCATTAAATTAGATTCACTGAGATCAACTTATGAGCTCGTTGATGGAACTGTTTTTTAATAACAGCTAGATTAAACAGTTGAGTATGAGCGTGAGTCAAAAAACGCACTGTGAACTCGTTTTGTCAGATTTAAATTGTTGAAAAGCTTATAACTTTATCTTTTTCACACAATACCTTATAAAAGCTATATGCCATATAGTAACCTCTGTGGAATTTGTACCCTGTTGATAAAATTCCGAAGGTTGATATCATTTCGTTGCAGAGTAAATATGACTTTAATTGGGGTGAGCTCGTTCAGTTTTATCTTCTAAATATAGATCTACTTGTTGATTTTGACACGGCTCATTAAACTGATCATTATGTGATCACCACCCGACTAAGCCATTGGTATTTTTGGTATCGTCATTAAATTAGATTCACTGAGATCAACTTATGAGCTCGTTGATGGAACTGTTTTTTAATAACAGCTAGATTAAACAGTTGAGTATGAGCGTGAGTCAAAAAACGCACTGTGAACTCGTTTTGTCAGATTTAAATTGTTGAAAAGCTTATAACTTTATCTTTTTCACACAATACCTTATAAAAGCTATATGCCATATAGTAACCTTTGTGGAATTTGTACCCTGTTGATAAAATTCCGAAGGTTGATATCATTTCGTTGCAGAGTAAATATGACTTTAATTGGGGTGAGCTCGTTCAGTTTTATCTTCTAAATATAGATCTACTTGTTGATTTTGACATGGCTCATTAAACTGATCATTATGTGATCACCACCCGACTAAGCCATTGGTATTTTTGGTATAGTCATTAAATTAGATTCACTGAGATCAACTTATGAGCTCGTTGATGGAACTGTTTTTTAATAACAGCTAGATTAAACAGTTGAGTATGAGCGTGAGTCAAAAAACGCACTGTGAACTCGTTTTGTCAGATTTAAATTGTTGAAAAGCTTATAACTTTATCTTTTTCACACAATACCTTATAAAAGCTATATGCCATATAGTAACCTTTGTGGAATTTGTACCCTGTTGATAAAATTCCGAAGGTTGATATCATTTCGTTGCAGAGTAAATATGACTTTAATTGGGGTGAGCTCGTTCAGTTTTATCCTCTAAATATAGATCTACTTGTTGATTTTGACATGGCTCATTAAACTGATCATTATGTGATCACCACCCGACTAAGCCATTGGTATTTTTGGTATAGTCATTAAATTAGATTCACTGAGATCAACTTATGAGCTCGTTGATGGAACTGTTTTTTAATAACAGCTAGATTAAACAGTTGAGTATGAGCGTGAGTCAAAAAACGCACTGTGAACTCGTTTTGTCAGATTTAAATTGTTGAAAAGCTTATAACTTTATCTTTTTCACACAATACCTTATAAAAGCTATATGCCATATAGTAACCTCTGTGGAATTTGTACCCTGTTGATAAAATTCCGAAGGTTGATATCATTTCGTTGCAGAGTAAATATGACTTTAATTGGGGTGAGCTCGTTCAGTTTTATCTTCTAAATATAGATCTACTTGTTGATTTTGACACGGCTCATTAAACTGATCATTATGTGATCACCACCCGACTAAGCCATTGGTATTTTTGGTATAGTCATTAAATTAGATTCACTGAGATCAACTTATGAGCTCGTTGATGGAACTGTTTTTTAATAACAGCTAGATTAAACAGTTGAGTATGAGCGTGAGTCAAAAAACGCACTGTGAACTCGTTTTGTCAGATTTAAATTGTTGAAAAGCTTATAACTTTATCTTTTTCACACAATACCTTATAAAAGCTATATGCCATATAGTAACCTTTGTGGAATTTGTACCCTGTTGATAAAATTCCGAAGGTTGATATCATTTCGTTGCAGAGTAAATATGACTTTAATTGGGGTGAGCTCGTTCAGTTTTATCTTCTAAATATAGATCTACTTGTTGATTTTGACATGGCTCATTAAACTGATCATTATGTGATCACCACCCGACTAAGCCATTGGTATTTTTGGTATAGTCATTAAATTAGATTCACTGAGATCAACTTATGAGCTCGTTGATGGAACTGTTTTTTAATAACAGCTAGATTAAACAGTTGAGTATGAGCGTGAGTCAAAAAACGCACTGTGAACTCGTTTTGTCAGATTTAAATTGTTGAAAAGCTTATAACTTTATCTTTTTCACACAATACCTTATAAAAGCTATATGCCATATAGTAACCTCTGTGGAATTTGTACCCTGTTGATAAAATTCCGAAGGTTGATATCATTTCGTTGCAGAGTAAATATGACTTTAATTGGTGTGAGCTCGTTCAGTTTTATCTTCTAAATATAGATCTACTTGTTGATTTTGACACGGCTCATTAAACTGATCATTATGTGATCACCACCCGACTAAGCCATTGGTATTTTTGGTATAGTCATTAAATTAGATTCACTGAGATCAACTTATGAGCTCGTTGATGGAACTGTTTATTAATAACAGCTAGATTAAACAGTTGAGTATGAGCGTGAGTCAAAAAACGCACTGTGAACTCGTTTTGTCAGATTTAAATTGTTGAAAAGCTTATAACTTTATCTTTTTCACACAATACCTTATAAAAGCTGTATGCCATATAGTAACCTCTGTGGAATTTGTACCCCGTTGATAAAATTCCGAAGGTTTATATCATTTCGTTGCAGAGTAAATATGACTTTAATTGGGGTGAGCTCGTTCAGTTTTGTCTTCTAAATATAGATCTACTCGTTGATTTTGACATGGCTCATTAAACTGATCATTATGTGATCACCATCCGACTAAGCCATTGGTATTTTTGGTATAGTCATTAAATTAGATTCACTGAGATCAACTTATGAGCTCGTTGATGGAACTGTTTTTTAATAACAGCTAGATTAAACAGTTGAGTATGAGCGTGAGTCAAAAAACGCACTGTGAACTCGTTTTGTCAGATTTAAATTGTTGAAAAGCTTATAACTTTATCTTTTTCACACAATACCTTATAAAAGCTGTATGCCATATAGTAACCTCTGTGGAATTTGTACCCCGTTGATAAAATTCCGAAGGTTTATATCATTTCGTTGCAGAGTAAATATGACTTTAATTGGGGTGAGCTCGTTCAGTTTTGTCTTCTAAATATAGATCTACTCGTTGATTTTGACATGGCTCATTAAACTGATCATTATGTGATCACCACCCGACTAAGCCATTGGTATTTTTGGTATAGTCATTAAATTAGATTCACTGAGATCAACTTATGAGCTCGTTGATGGAACTGTTTTTTAATAACAGCTAGATTAAACAGTTGAGTATGAGCGTGAGTCAAAAAACGCACTGTGAACTCGTTTTGTCAGATTTAAATTGTTGAAAAGCTTATAACTATCTTTTTCACACAATACCTTATAAAAGCTGTATGCCATATAGTAACCTCTGTGGAATTTGTACCCCGTTGATAAAATTCCGAAGGTTGATATCATTTCGTTGCAGAGTAAATATGACTTTAATTGGGGTGAGCTCGTTCAGTTTTGTCTTCTAAATATAGATCTACTCGTTGATTTTGACATGGCTCATTAAACTGATCATTATGTGATCACCACCCGACTAAGCCATTGGTATTTTTGGTATAGTCATTAAATTAGATTCACTGAGATCAACTTATGAGCTCGTTGATGGAACTGTTTTTTAATAACAGCTAGATTAAACAGTTGAGTATGAGCGTGAGTCAAAAAACGCACTGTGAACTCGTTTTGTCAGATTTAAATTGTTGAAAAGCTTATAACTATCTTTTTCACACAATACCTTATAAAAGCTATATGCCATATAGTAACCTCTGTGGAATTTGTACCCCGTTGATAAAAGTCTGAAGGTTGATATAATTTCGTCGCAGTGTAAATATGACTTTAATTTGGGTGAGCTCGTCCAGTTTTGTCTTCTAAATATAGATCCACTTGTTGATTAAAAGCATGGTTCATCAAACTGATCATTTTGTGATCACCACCCGACTAAGCCATTAGTTTTTTTGGTATAGTCACAAAAACAAATTCACTGAGATCAACTTATGAACTCGTTGATGGAACTGTTCATCAATGAACCAAATTCAACTGATGAACGTGCAAAATATCCTATGAGATGTAGAAGTAAACTTTGTAAGCAGTTACATATGTACTCTGAACGCGATATGCATTACTTATCGAATGTATGCGAATCTGAAACCTTAAAGCTGTACTTCGATAACTTTTAAGATGCACAACTGCGCAAAAAGCTTACTGTTTATGTGAAATGCGGTCTGTTGCTGTTGACGTCAGTTTTTCAGATTTTCAAGTATCCTTATTCTTTTAAATCTGTTTTTATATATATTATTTTTAAATTTTTGCAATTTGTGAATCTTATTTCGCAACCGAGCTGATAGTTTTTTGTAGCTCCTGTTGCAAGTCGATCCCTGGTGGTTCAAAAACTTCTAAATATGAATTTTCTGGACTTTCATTTTCGGATGGTACTATCATTCTATGTAATAGCTCTTCTTCCAAGTGAAAAGATTTCCTATTTGGGCGTATATGTAAAATTCCTGTTTTCAAATATGTCCTTGTGTACATATATCAAGGACATTATTACGGAACTTCTCTTTTCTTGTTCAAATATTTGGACCAAAATATTCGAATAGTCGAATAGTGTAATAACTGAATATCAATCGTTCGTTTCTACCACATTTTTAGCGTTGCTATATTTCCTGTGTATTACAGTGTACTCTTTAATTATCCGAGCTAATGCTGGGGAGTACGGGACTGGATAATTCAAAGTATCAATTTTTTGATATTGGGTCTGTTGTTCGTCTCTCATGCTATTGCACCAAAAAAGAAGCAATGAATTTCGATATCCGTTTTGTGCAAGCAAGCATAAGGAATAATTATATGTCATCGTTCAGCTGTATTTGAAACACATGCATAGTTAAAAACATTCCTTAACAAAATATAATGATTTATAAAACAATAAAAAACAGAAAATTATATAACATGATATGCTTACTTCATTTCCAAGCTATTTTTCTTATAATTAATACTCAAAAACATAGTTTGTCGTTGCTGGGCAGAAGGAAATTTGCAGGCTTTGCTTACCATTTCGAATAGAAATTTGTGTCGTTTTCCTCCCCCCCCCCCCTTCCTTGGCCCTGGTTACAGCTGATATTCCAGACCTCACATACTGTACAAATGTATATATTTTTATCATGCTTTTATATTAGTTAAAGATTGTGACGAGTCTTGAAGAGAATTTATATGCATTTAATTTTTTACCTTAACGAACGAACAATATTTTAATTGAAATTCTCGTGTAAGTTTGATTTAATCATGTATCATTTCAGAATTCCAAAGTCAATTAATCGTGAATATTTTAGGTTAATGAGAAAAATGATCATGGTTTTTCTCATCATGCCACTTCGAAAGATCAAAGGGGAAATAAAATCGTTTATATTTCACACTCAATTTCTGATTGAATTATATTTCGACTTTCAGTATTTATATATATATAGACATATATGTCATAAAGACTTTCAACTGTATTCATATATTTAATATTTATACTATCCAGCTATTATTTTCAGGTTTGTTATTTATTTTTTTAAATAATTTATAACCAATCTACAATTTTTTTATAAAAATAATAGTTTTATTTAAAATAAACCACTTTGAGCGACCATTTTTATACTTTAAAAAATGAAGTACCTCTCTTTTCTATTTCAATTGTTACAATATCGTACTTATATCAGTATCCAACAAGAGAGAAGTGTATTGATGAATGTTTTTTTGTTTTGTTACTTACATTACATATGTATTATAATGTATGTAATTTGTAAATTCTGAAATAATTTAATATCTCTTGTATGTATCTTTACTTAAGTTGTATTCAATATGTTAAAAACATTTTATTGTTTGTGTAAAAATGTTTGACTGAATACATTGTTATTTATTTTTTAATACAAATTTTTTTAAGCAAGCAAAGTACAATTTTTTGTTTAGATATATAATATAATGTAATAAATGTAATACTTTTAATCTTTATTTGTGTATATTTAAATCGGTATGTGTATACCATGATGCTGAAAATATAACAAAATAAAGTACAATAGTTTTTTTTTGTTAATAATACAAATATTTAACATTCGCCGAATAAACTTCAACAAGATTTAGTTAAATATACACCCTTAAATATGCATATATGTACATACAGTAGAACCTCAATTATCTGGACTAATTGGAGACGAAGGTAGTCCAGATAATCGAAAAAATCACAATTGACAGGGAAAGACGTGTACATTCAGTATGAATAATTTTTATTTGTCTACGTTTACATATATAATAACATGAAGATCAATATTAAATTATTCTTTATTAAGAAATTCAATTATGGATTTTTGAAGCTGCCGAATTGAATACTTTTCATACGATAATGGATCAGATATTGGCTGTCCAGACGACGTCTCTATATGAACCACATAAAAATACAATTCTCAAGCTTTTCATTTCCTGATTTTCTCATAACCTTAAACACTCTACATGAGCTTCCATCTTCTGACATTAAATAATTAGTAAATTTCATAATACTTTCACTTTGTTTTTTTATATCCGAGATAGTTGACATTCCAACACCATATTTATTTGACAGTGAATGTCCTAAGACACCGCTTTTGAAAGCATTGATTATATTTAATTTGTTTTTTAATGATAATACAACACGTTTTCTTTCTCATACTTGGTAATATTAAAAATAAATATTTAAATCGCGATTAAGTCGCGTCGCGCTACCCATCGAAATCGGTCGTGTAGTCGGTGCTCGATAGTTCTTTACCATTTAACCCACCCCTTCCATTCTTATTATTGCTATATTCTAATTTACTATATATTTTATAATAAAAACAATAAACAAAAAGTGCTGGTGCACATGATAAGACACTACCGCCGTGCGGCATGCCGCACGTCGGAGGCAAAATTGGAACAATACTCAATATTTAAATAAAATAAAATAAATCAACCAAGTATATGTACACAATGCCCGAAACAAAAAAAAAAACCTCAACAACTCCTACACTAACGACCACACGACCTGCTACTACAAGTTCCACCAAACTAATTCAGAGGAAGCTCGACGAACAATTCCTACATCGCGGGAGATGTAATTCCACAGGAGACAATCCAACAAGTGACTTCGTGTTCACAGAGAGGACAGCGGAGGAAAAAAGGGCTCCTGAATGGCAGCAAGTTCCCACCCAGAGAAGCAAAAAGCGGAATCTGGAATCACCATCTCCAGAGTCACGAATCAAACTTAAAAATAGATACTCGACGCTTAATCAAGACTGCAATGATCAAGATTTCCCAACACAGAAAAAAGTAAACAAACCCCCACCAATATTTTTATATGGGATCAAAGATATAACCAAGATGATAGAGCTATTCGAAACAGCAACAAATAAGGAGGACTTTTCTATAAAGTCCACCACAAAAAACCAAATCATTATAACATGTAAGGATGCAAGCACATACAAAAAGGTAATAGATTTGGTAAGATCAAATGCACTAATTGGGCACACATTTACGAAAAAAGAAGAAAGGTGTACAAGAATAGTCATAAAAAATCTTCATCCCTCAACTCCACTGGAAATTATCAAAAAGGAAATAGAGGCAACCGGCAACAAAATCAAGGGGGAAATTATTAACTGTAAATATGGCCCTAATAAAATACCTACATCTACATTCTTTGTAAACTTGGAACCCGGTGAAAATAACAAAATAGCTAAGCAAATTACAAATATTTTCCATCAAAAAATTGTAATCGAAGAACCCAAAAAAAAGACAACAATTGTCCAATGCTACAGATGCCAGCATTACGGACATACAAAAAATAATTGCATGCGCCCGTTTAGATGCGTGAAATGCGCCGAAGGACACAAAACATCCGAATGTCCTAAAACAGACAAAAACACACCAGCTAAATGTGCATTATGTCACAATGAACACCCAGCAAACTACTAAGGCTGTAACGTTTACTTAGAAATCATGAAAAGAAAAGGAAAAACAAGAAATCAACCACTTCAAGACAAAATAAATCATTACAACGAAGTAATCCCCGTACAAGCCGGCCAGCAAGCGCCAGATATAGAGCATAACCAAACTAAGCAAGATGGAAAAAAGCAAAGACAGTACGCCGATGTTGTGAAGAATGGAGCCAACGAAATGGAACCACAGCATATACCCGGAGATCTGCTCCACGAACTGATCCGAAAACAGGCAGAAAAAATGGACACTCTCATACAGCAAATGGGTACCCTAATGGGACTGATCACAATGCTAGTGAATAAACTATGTCAATAAAAGCACGAATCACTCAACAAATAACATCCCTATTATTAAGAGTTAAAACAAAAATACTCGAAAAATATCAAAGGCATTAAATCACTTAGAATCGCAGCATGGAATATCAATGGTATAAACAATAACCGAGAAGAATTGAAAATCCTTATCAAAACACAATTTATAGACATAGCATTGATCTCAGAAACTCATCTCACCGTACAAAAGACATTCAAATTACATGGATATTCGGTATACAAAACTAATCATCCTGATGGAACTGCACTTGCAGGCACCGCAATAATAATAAAAAATATAATAAAACATTACGAACTACCTGAATATAAAACTGAACATATCCAGGCAACATCAATAAATGTGCTGGACTGGAGAGGACCATTAACTATCTCAGCAATAAACTGCCCACCTAGACACAAAATAACTACAGAAATGTACAATGACTTATTTAAAACTCTAAGATATAGATTTATCATTGGAGGAGACTGGAACGCAAAATACACTCATTGGGGCTCCAGAATTACACTACCAAGAGGCAGACAACTGAAAAATAGCATTGATATGAATTCTATGCAAACACTGTCGATAGGAGAACCTACATTCTGGCCAGCCGATGTAAACAAAAACCCTGACCTGATTGACTTTTTTATAGTCAAGGGGATGTCTTCGCTGTATATGAAAGTGGAAAATTGCATGGACGGTTCGTCTGATCACTGTCCTATCATAATAACATTGAGCACAACACTAATTCAAAAAGAAAAAAGACAAACACTGTGCAATAAACAAACAGACTGGGAAGCATTCAAAACATACTTGGAGGAAAATATTAACTTGAAAATACCACTTAAAACAGGAAATGAAATAGAAGATGCAACTAGATATATAACTAACTTAATACAAATAGCAGCCTGGAAATCTACGCCCTGCCAAAACGAGAACACAAAACAGAATCTTAACTACCCCAAAGCAATAAAAATAAAAATACAAGAAAAACGAAGATTAAGAAGAATATGGATCTCAAGCCGATTACAAGCAGATCGCAAATCATTTCAAAAATCATCAAGAAAACTCAAAATAATGCTAAACGAAATTAAAAATGAATCCTTCAAACAATATTTAAGCAACCTGACATGCAAAGCGAATGAATACTTGCTTTGGAAAGCTACTGGGAACTTCAAGCGACCGCAGCAGTCAGTTCCACCAATGCGCAACCCAAATGGCGGATGGGGAAGAAATGACGATGAAAAAGCCGAAATTTATGCAGAATTTCTTCAGGATGTATTTAAACCCAATGAAGCAGAAGATGAATCCGAGGAAGAGATAGATAACTTTTTAAAAACAGATTTTCAGATGTGTAAACCCATAAAGAGCATAACACCTAAAGAGATTATGAAACACATAAAAATGCTAAATCCTAAAAAAGCTCCTGGATTTGATCTAATCACTGCGGTAATTTTAAAAGAACTACCGAGGAAGGGAATCGTGTTCTTAACTGTGCTGTTCAACAGTATTTTAATAACATCATATTTCCCAGCGCTCTGGAAAGTGTCTCAAATCATGATGATACCTAAGCCCGGCAAACCCCCAAACGAAGTATCCTCTTATAGACCGATTAGCTTACTAACCTTGAACTCAAAACTATTTGAGAAGATACTGCTGAGTAGAATCCTACCTGTAGTGACGGAGGAAGGAATAATTCCAGAACACCAATTTGGGTTCAGAGCAAACCACTCCACAATCGAGAAGGTCCATAGAGTGGTCCAAAAAATCAGACAAACTCTGGAAGATAGAGAATACTGCTCTGCAACCTTCTTAGACATACAACAGGCATTTGACAGAGTCTGGCACAAGGGGTTGCTATATAAGGCCAAAAAGGAGCTCCCACACACTCTATACACAATTATTAAATCATATATCGAGGACAGAATATTCCAAGTGAGACAAGGCGAGGCGTTTTCAAAGCTTTACAAAATCAGAGCGGGAGTACCACAGGGATCAATTTTGGGACCAATATTATACACGATCTACACAGCAGACATCCCAACACCAAACAAAAATGTCACAGTAGCAACGTACGCCGATGACACAGCATTCCTAACAAGTAGTAGCGACCCCACGCTCGCATCGGAAGTGCTACAGGATCAATTAAATGGCTTCCAAGAGTGGATGAAAAAATGGGAAGTGAAGGCTAGCACTGACAAATCTGTTCATGTCACATTCACACTTCGACGAGGGAACTGCCCAGTAGTCAGACTGAAAAACGATGAACTGACTGAAAGTACCGCAGCAAAATACAGAAGACTGACATGTAAAGATCACATCAAAAATAAAAGACAGGAACTCACCCAGCGGCTACACAAAATGAACTGGTTGATAGGAAGAAAATCCAGTCTAACATTAGAGAATAAAATTTTGGTATACAAGTCAATCCTAAAGCCAGTCTGGACATATGGTATCCAACTATGGGGAACGAGTAGTAACTCTAACGTGGAAATCTTACGATTCCAAAATAAAGCCCTTAGAATGATAACAAATGCCCCATGGTTTGCGAGAAACACTGAAATTCATCAACATGTATCTATACCAACAATTAAAACGGAAATAGAAAGTTATACAAAAAACTACAAGCGTAGACTCGAAACCCACTCAAACGAGCTGGCAAAAGCTCTTATAAAGTCTAGTGCAAAATACACTAGACTAAAGTGCCGCAGAGTGCTCGAGTAATGGATAAAAAGCTGGCAATTAATGAATTGCCAAATCTTCTGATAAATAAATTGTTATAAAATCTGCTTATGACCGACGGGTCGATTGCAAATATCTTAAATAAAAAATAAAAAAAAAATCGCGATTAAATTTTCATGAAACAAAAGTCCTTTGAGTATTGAATTTTGAAGACAACTGACTCATTTCTCCGTCTTATTTTCGAATTTTATGTTATGCATTTGAAAGCAGCAAAATCGTAAAATTTGTGTTTGTTTTTAACAATCCGGATAAACGAGGTACTGTATATATGTATGTATATTCTGTTCTAGGTTCTGTATATTGTATATTCTGTTCTGAGGTATATGCTGTTATACTTAACTTTCACTTACAGGAGATTCCAACAGGAATATGAATGTGTCTTGGTGGAAGATTTGTTAATATATAATATATATTGTACATATATCATATGTAGCTTTAGTCGGAACTGTGGAGTCGCTTCAAAATATACTGACTTCGACTCTGATTTTACCTTATGCTTCGACTCCGACTCCGGCTTGAACGATTTTGGTAAGATTGACTTTTCTTACCAATACATGTACATACAAAATTGTTAGTAATGAACATAAAAGCAATTTTCAAGATGTAAAAAATTAAAGGAATGAAAAAATCTCTAAAAATTGACATGTAACCTGATTTATTGAATTATTGGTAATGAAATAGGTATGAATAAAAAATAAGTATTACTATTTTTGAATGGGGGTATGTGTCCTAGAACCCATTTGATCATATATACTTGAATGATTTTTAAAGTGACGGTACAGCACAGTGTCTAGATATATTTCTATTTATTATATTTGTAGTATACGATACTTTGAAAACATTAAATGTTCATCAGGAAGGATATAGGGAAGCAATGATAACACGAAAAAGTGGAGTTGTAGAATAGTTTATTTGAATCATATATCCAATACTTTTTAACACAATGAGAGCATTTAAAACGTTTATAATCATTAACAAATCAATATTTAAACATCACATTCTTAAGTAAATATATAATAACAAAAAGGAAAAAAGCGTTCACGAAATATCATATGTATCATTTAAATCGATATAAAAGTAATAATAATTTTGCCAGTCTTGTTATTTAAAAATAAACACGTGTTTTACCATAAGACTGAAATATTACAAGCTATGCACATCTGGTTTCATTGCGTGCATGAGTGTAATATAGTTTTACCCGAGATATTATATTAATATATTATAATAATAGTCATGTTTGAAAAAGCTGCTTTTTTTTGAGTATTGTTCTCATAATAATTGTAATATCAAAATTTCAGATAACATATGAATAAAATAAAAAAATAAAAATGTAGATTTTAATGAAGATTCGCCAAAATTAATATAAAAAGTTCAATCATACAATTACAATAGAATGGTTTACAATAATTCGCAACAGACATACGCAAGCTACACATTATATGTAAGTAATGAGTGCTTATATACTAAATTACAATTAACATAATAAATATTCAAAGAGTGCAATGATTTTATAATATCTTAAATATCATTTTTGGTTTGACTTTGACTTGTCTTTGAATTATTTATATATGGCGTTTGAGTAAATAGACAAATAGATATTGAACGATTATAATTTGTTATGATAGGAAACATTAAATGTAGAGAAAAACATTTCAAAGACAATTATCTAACATCGATGAGATCAGATAACAAACCAATAAAAAAAATGGACTAGAAAAACTAAAAAATAATAATAATGAACGCTCAGTAATTAAACTTAATCATTAAAAATAGATAAAAGTACATATTTTTATATGTATATATAGTTATATATATAAAACAACAGCCTCTATAAATCGCTTAAAATGATAAAACTTAATCTAAAAAAAAATTGAACATATATTTTTGGCACACAGATAAAAATAAAGTTAGGCCAAGCGGAAATCGAAACTTTGGCGACAAAAATCAACTTATTTAATATAAAAAAATAAAAATAATACACAATATATTATAGATAGTAGGTGTATTTTTTAACACCTCAACGTACACTTGGCCTTAAATTAATGAAATGATATGATTAGAATACGGATAGCCAAGGTGCCGCTTATTGTTCAATTGTTGTGAATGCTTTGTAAAAAAGGTTCGGCAAACGTTTAACAATGCATTTACAACATTTGAACAATAAACGGCACCCTGGTTATCCGGCCTCTAGATATGATACATGTATCATGTAAATTTGTTCTTATGTATTTATCAAAATGGCTGAATGACGCATAGCAACGCAACGATCGCATGAATTGTATTAAATTACGCATAAAATAGGAAGAAAATTTAAAGTACATATACCTTTTCAGCTCAAACGTAATATTTAGTCTCTTTTAATACATGTATGTGGATTGCCTTGTCTTTTATATGCATCTTTCTCCTAGAGCCGGTGTTAAATAACAATAGAACACATTCACATCATAGATGAATCTCGAATCTTAAATACATATATAATAACATTAGTTTCAAATTGACTTGTGCGAGTAAGAATAGACAGTTTAATCTGTTTTATTATAGAGTATATTTCGCGTCCTTAAAGTGCAATTGCAGTACAATTGTCATTTTTCTATTCAACACACCCTCCTCCCCCTCCTGAATTATTACAATCTGTAATAGTCTACCTTGAATAATTGGATTTTGTAGATACACTACTATTGCGCTCTCAGGACACGATATATGTACGTATGTATACATATGTAAGTATATGAGTATATGGAAATAAAGATTAAATAGTCTAGTTGGACTCTAACCAGAATCTCACGTTCGCATAAATATTGGAACCTTATAATAAATTGATAACAATAGACAATGGCACGACATATAGATAAAGTTTCAAAATGTTACATCACATGTGATTGTAAAAAAAAACATGCTTTTCCATTTGGTATATAGTGTATAGGTATATACCTATAGTTCATACTATATGTAGGTACTTACATATATAATATGAGTTAACTAAGCCTTTGCGAATATTCGCAGAATCGTCGTCGGAAATGATTTCGTTATTATTATGTTTGATATTTTTAAAACAAATGAAAACAATAGAAATGATTTTCAGCAACGTTATATATGTAATTTTTATGTAAAATTACGGAAATATTGGAAATGAATAAACCATCGCGAATATTCGCAGAATGGTCGTCGGAAATTATTTGATTATTATTATAAACAGCGAACACGACATCGAATAATTTATACGACAAATGCATGCATAGTAATAATATTTAATATTTTTAATAATATGAGTATATGTACTTATATTTGGTATTTCTAAAATATATTAATACAATGCAAATTAACTTCAGAAATGTTATATTACATATGTAATTTTTATGTAAAATTACGGAAATATTGGATTTGAATAAACCGTCGCGAATATTCGCAGAATGGTCGTCGGAAATTATTTGATTATTATTATAAACAGCGAACACGACATCGAATAATTTATACGACAAATGCATGCATAGTAATAATATTTGATATTTTATAATGAGTATATGTACTTATATTTGGTATTCCTAAAATATATTAATACAATGCAAAGTAACTTCAGAAATATGTAATTTCTATGCTAAATTACGGAAATATTGGAAATGAATAAACCATCGCGAATATTCGCAGAATGGTCATCGGAAATTATTTGATTATTATTATAAACAGCGAACACGACATCGAATAACTTATGTATACGACAAATGCATGCATAGTAATAATATTTGATATTTTATAATGAGTACATGTACTTATGTTTGGTATTCCTAAAATATATTAATACAATGCAAAGTAACTTCAGAAATATGTAATTTCTATGCTAAATTACGGAAATATTGAAAATGAATAAACCATCGCGAATATTCGCAGAATGGTCATCGGAAATTATTTGATTATTATTATAAACAGCGAACACGACATCGAATAACTTATGTATACGACAAATGCATGCATAGTAATAATATTTGATTTATTTATTTAGATTTATAACATGAATACACTTATATTTGATATTTCTAAAGCATATGAAAACAATGCAAATTATTTTCAGAAACCTTATATACATATGTAATTTTTATGTAAAATTGCCGAAATATTTTTTTGAAATATATATGTAAATAATCATATATGTATAATATTTTAAGTAATCTCGTTTTTTAGCAATTGACTTTTAATAAGAAGGACATACATAATAATTATTCGTGAGTAAACACGTTTATTTTTCTTATTTTATTTAAGTCGCAAACCACAGATGAACGAGTGTGGAGATTCGTCGTAATTTAATATTTGCAAATGACTAGTAATCTCTTGGTAAGTTAAGGATTAAATATTTACCTCTTAAATGTATTTGAAAAAAATTTAAAACATTATCGGATTATAATTTCAAATCGGGCCGAGAAAGTCAACATCGCCTAGGAGAAATCATTTTCCGAATAATGAATATAAATAATAAAAAAAAATATTTTCTTAGGGAAAAAATGTATAAAATTGTCTCAAACTTTTAAGGTTAAATTCTAAATAAGACTAATTTTTAAAACAGTATGTATCTCAGTTCCAAAAAACCTATATTTTCGAAATTATCATAAGTTGCCGCTGATTGAAAATCGCCGATTTACAATATTTAGAAAATAATCAGCAGTACTCGATAATAAAATCCAGATTCATCTACTGCTGCTAGAATATAATTTCATACATAATTTACATCATCAATCACAAACCCCGACCGTTGTATTTTTTCAGTACCCATACAAAAGACAACGGACACAACTTGAACCTTACCTTACATATTATATGTAAATATAACACAATAGTTTCACAGCAGAGGGAAAAACTTATAATAATATGGAAAATTGGTAGAATTTTGAATCGCACTTAACATTGAAGTTTATATATGTATATGTAAGTAATTTTTGATTTCTCACAGTTGATTTTGGTCATCAAACGTTTTTGTGGGTGCGTTGCTACCCCGTCTGGGACCCATAACGGACAGAAGCGGTCCGTCCGCCTTCCTATAGTATCTTCCATTTACTGAGGATTCAGCTGGTTGAATTTCGGCGAGTGAGTACGCAGATGCCTGGTGATCATGTCCCTGCGACAGGCTGCGTAAGAACATTGCGGGCACTTATAGGGTTTTTCACCCGTGTGAGTGCGCGTGTGTGTCGACAGGTGGTCAGACCTCGAGAATACTTGACCGCACGTATTACAATTGTACGGTTTCAGGCCCGTGTGCAAACGCATATGTCTTGTGAGCATATCGCTGCGGGCGAAACGTCTCAAGCAGACCTCGCAGCCATAAGACCTGGAGACGGACTGGATGGAGACGCCTTGCTTGGTCCTGTGCATTGAGGCCATGTGCTTAGCCAAACGATGCTGCAGACTGAACATCTGTCCGCAAACTGGACACACGAAAGCCAAGTCGGAGCCTGGTGGCATCTCTTCAACTACTGGAGACACTGACAAATTGTATCTGCAGGCTACTGACTCTTTCGTGGTACGCGATGCGACATCCCCCCTAACAATAGGCACGGGGTAGTTGCCCTGTCCGTGCAGAAGACCCATCGGAATCATCTCCAGAGTGTGCAGCATGAATGGATTGTACCCGATCGTGTTCCTGTTGACGGACAGGTCCAGAGGGGCTTCCTGATCTTCATATTCCATCAATTGTTGCAAATAAGCGGCCAGATTCGGATCACCTACTCCGCTTTCGCATTCTTGAAGACATGAGCCAGGTATGCGGACATCGGCTATTGGTAGTTCTGTTTGTATTTGTGCCTCGCTGGCATTAATTACTTCGTCAATGTCGACGTTTACTTTCACATTGTTATTGTCGCGGTCGATATCTTGCTGCATTTCTAATTGTTGTTGTTGTTGTTGCTGCTGTTGTTGTTGTTGCTGCTGTTGTTGTTGTTGTTGTTGTTGTTGTTGTTGTTGTTCTTCCTGTTGTTGTTGTTGTTGTTGTTGTTGTTCTTGTTGTTGTTGTTGTTGTTCTTCTTGTTCTTCTTCTTGTTGTTGTTGCTGTTGTCGCTGCATTTCTAATTGTTGTTGTTGTTGTTGTCGCTGCATTTCTAATTGTTGTTGTTGTTGTTGTTGTTGTTGTTGCTGCTGCTGCTGTTGTTGCGGCTGCTGCTGTTGGTGCCGTTGCTGCTGCTGTTGCTGCCGTTGCTGCTGCTGCTGCTGTAGCAGCTGCTGCTGTTGTTGCTCTTGTTGTTGTTGCTGTTGTTGCTCCTGTTGTTGCTGCTGTTGTAGTAGTTGTTGTAATTGCTGTTGCCGCAGGACTGCTGCCATTTGCCGTGCCAATTCGTCCAATACGTGAGCGAGACGTTTCTTCCTTTTAGATCGTTTGTTGTTATTGTTCATTCCTGCAGGTACCATAACACTGCAATCTAAAAACATAAAAACATTGAGAAACTATTATTTTCAAAGCAATAAAAGATTTAAATTTTCAGTTTTGTACACCAATAATAAAAAGCAGTAAACCAATTTACGCGTTTATTGAGATTGATTAATATGTATATGTATGTATATCTTGAATGAAATATAATATAAATAAAATAAAATGCTGAAAAAACTAGCAGTAAAGCGGTCGCAAGGTATACTTTCAAAACTTCCATTTTAATAAAATTTTAATTGACCTCCCCCTTCCCCCAAAAGTTAAGTATTAATCGTTAATAAAAGGAGTTAGAGATATATTTTGGATAAATGATATATGTTTACTTGGTTACCACATCAATTAATCAACATGAATTACTAGCATTATTAAATTGTGCGGATGTTATGTTTTTTCCAATAGCTAAGAATGAAAAATGAAACTTTTTATCACAATTTAAATTGAAACGTGTTTTTACACGATAATTATTTTATTTAAAAATATTAGTAATTGCTCATAGATAATTTAATTCTAATTGCTTATAGAATCTGGCTTTTTCGTTTCATATACCTGTACATGTATACCTTCACATAAATGGTTTTCCTAGAAATACACGCAATTTTTTTGTTTTTGTGAAAAAGTCCAAATAAGTTATCAATTATTTTAGTCGCAAATGGTGCAGCGGTTTACATCCATCCATCTACATATACATATATATGTACATATACACATACATACATATTTCAATTTGTGATTCGTTATTGTGTGTAAGCTTCAATGTAATGCACGTTCGGTATTTGTTTTAAAATTACCGTCCATTTTTCACTGGAAGTATACATAATTACATTAAATGCGACTGCCAATTTTCGAATGAAAAATGAATTGGGAAAGTCACGCTATAAAGTGTTTTCGGTAGTCGCCGATACTATAGGTAATTAAAGCTTTTTTATTATGTGTACACATGTGCATATGCAGGGTATGCAGTGGTGTCACCCTAATGGTTTTCATGGGTTTCCGGAAACCCGTTGTTAAAAATCAAAAGTTTCCGGAAACCCGTTATTTAATCTAAAAATTCATACAGTTTTTGTCAAAAATTATACAAATCTTGAAAATTTAATTAACTTTCATGTAATATGAACCTTGGACGAAAAAAAATGTATATATATATATATATATATATATATATATATATATATATATATATTTTAAAAATAATTTTATTGAAAAAAAAATTGGAAACCCGTTGTTCCAAAATTGGGGTGATACCACTGGGGTATGCATGTAGATATATAGATTCTGATTATGATGTTTCTACTCTATGTTAATCATTTTGAATCTTTTCCGGGATTACAGGAATACGGATACCCAATATGGAACCTAATCAATTTGAAGGCGTTATGATATTGATCGTTCACAGTTCAATAAGGACCCAAATTTCTTCTGACTAGAAATCGTAAGTGAAAGTAAAAAGAGGCTAGTAATAAAAAATAATTTCGGCTCTATCGGTATAAATATGTAAAAAGGTTTTCGATATGTTATTTGGACATTATTTCATTAAAAAATATATCATCCCACAAATCCACTCGTTGTGGATATATCCCAAAAATTGAATTGAATAAAAATGAAACCTCTAACATATTGAAAGCTACTTACGCATCATTTTTTTTCGTAAATATATTTGTTTTCATATTTATACGCGTATCTCTGCGAAGTATGCAGTTCACATTTTTATCTTTACTGGGAATTTCATATTTGCCTTTTACATTTGTACCCGTAAAGATTATTTAAAAATAAAAATAAAATGTAAATATTACTTATTTTGCCTAAGAAAAGGTTATATGCGTTGACCCTTGAATGTAAAGCAAAACATTTACGCATAAATGTTTGTAAAAATTAAAAAAAAAAAACCAAAAATATTTAGTAAAAATAGATACATAGGCCTAAAATTTTTTAGAAGGTAAACTTTTTAAAAGCTAATAAAAAGCTTGTAAAAAATATCAGCACGTAATGAAGAATATATGCATATATCTTATATACACACACATATATATATATATATATATATATATATATATATATATATATATATATATATATATATATATCTAATATATAATTTCGAAAGAGACTTTGTATGTATGTATGTTTGTTTGGTTCGTAGACTCCGTGACGTTCAATTTAATAAAAAAACAAATGAATATTCAAATAAACTAAAACTATTCAAATAAATTTAATCAAATGTTTACTATTGGATTAGTCGTGTTTAAGCGGTTTATATTACAAATACCGAGCGGAGCCGGGTAAAAACACTAGTATATAATATAATAAACAACGTAGCCAACAATAAAAATAATATATTATTTTACATTGCTGGAATAGATACTCGTTGTATATAAAAAGTATGTTATGTATGTTCATATGTCATCACAAAGGTTTCATACGGATAGATTTGAATATATGCATGTATGTATGTATGTATGTATACGTATATTCATATGTGCAGGCCTGAAGATAGGGGGTAAAGACGTCGGGACGTCCGATTAACCCTTTATGGTCAAATTTTGATTTTTTTGATTAAAAGGTAAGAAGCGAGATCACAGAAATTGGCTACTGAAAATTTGGGAAAAGATGATCTAAAAATATGTGGTACTACCACGGTAGGGCTAACCGATTACTAAGAAAATCATTACAATAATGTACTTATTTAAAATGGTGGTTTGGTGACAAATGCTGCCATAAAGTTATGACCGAAATTCGTTCCATTTGCCAACATTTTATCCCACTGGCCCGATTAGGGTTGTCGGAATATTTAAATGTCCAATATTCAAGTCATTATCATCATCATCATCATCTACAGCCATTCACCAACCACTGCTGGAAGAAGGCCACTCCAACATGCTTCCACTCGTCTCTGTTTTGCGCAATTCTCATCCATCTCACGCCACACATTTTCTTAATTTCGTCTACCCATCTTCCCTGCGGTCTTCCCTTTACCGCTTTGCATTCTCTCGGGTACCATTCGTCTGTTGTCCGCCTGTCGACAATTCTTCTAGCCACGTGGCCTGCCCATTGCCATTCCAATCTCTTTACTCTATCCACTATGTCCACTACCCTTGTCATACTTCAGTAATTGTCGTTAGAAAACTTAATTCATAATATATTTGAGGATATTTTTTGGACCTTGCAACACTGAAGCAATAAATGTGTGTATATATGTATGTATATATTTCGGAAAAGCAAAAGAAAATGTTTTTGATGATGTTATGAAATTTTACAGATTATTATGAAATTTGCTTTTAGCATATTTGAAAAACTGGTATGAACCTTTAAATAATTATGAAGTTTTATGTGACGTTATCGATAAAACCACCACATTATAAAGAAGTTCTAAAAAAACCGCAGAGTATCTATTTGATTTAGGATTAGAAATAAATGAAAATGACCTCTTAAATCAATATTCTTTTCTAAAACAATAGAATATGACCAAACAACGTTATATATGCCTGCGCATAATGCAAAAACTATATAATTTTATCAAAGATTCATTAAAATATATTTGATCTCAAAAATGTGTCATTTTATTATAAAATGTGGATATTATCACGAGAGGTAGGATAGCCAAGGTGCCGCTCATTGTTCCATTGTTGTAAATCATTTGTAAAAAAGGTTCGACAAACCTTTAATAATGCATTTACAACATTTGAACAATACGCGGCACCTTCTGGGTTCGGGCTTTAAATTTATCACCGCCAAAAGTGTCCCGTATTCATATTTTTTTTAAATCTGGACACCCTACGCAAACACATACATACATATGTATGTGATATATATGTATATATTGTTGAACGCCGAAAATTTACTCTTTGGACAAATTTCAAGTTTGACTTATTGTTAGTGTCAACGATGCATATCTTTGACTTTTGTTTCATGTTTTCTCGGGCTGCATTGTTCCGAAAAAATACAGACGGTACTAAAAGTTTTTACCAAATAAAAAATACATACATATATTTATTTAATGTCGATTGTTCGAGCCACGCATTATCGTATTCAAGTCCCTATGAAATTGTACCTATCAATTCAATTATTTGAAAAAAAAAACAAACTAACATATGGATATTACTATGAGAGTTCTGATAGATTTTTCGCATATTAAAAATATACCTATAAGATTCTCGGGATTCTTTCGGTGGGTCTGTATATATATATATATATATATATATGTATATTGATATACTCGTGAATTCAGTGCGATTTTGATTAATAGAATAGGCAAGGTACTTTTGTAACACGTCTGTATATTAGCATTGAAATTCAGATCCAATTAATTTCTGACTGATCATATTGAATTGCAAGGGAAAGTCAAATCTGAAATAGCCATAGATGGCCTACCATTTGTAATAAATAGCTAGAAGCACAATAGTTGGTGTATATTAGTTTGACGTACACGTATGACATACATTGTATATAAAGTTAATATATGTGCTGTATATTCCACTATGAAATGGCGGAGGAAAATTTTACCTACAGGACAAAAGCAATGCCATTAAATCCTACCATTGCCAAACCTTATAAGCTTAATTTTATGTCGTATAAAATTTTCACGGAATTGTAGTCGACGAAATGACGAAAATCGGATGATGCATTTTTGACAATAAATTTCAAATTTTAGGGCAAAATTGTATTTAGTTTTCAGTAAATAGCGACAATTTTTATACATACATACATATACACACCTAATTCTGCTTTTACAAGTCGGATAAAACGTTTTTACAATATAAGAATGAACAAATGAAGCTTTTTAAAAAAATAAGACGTCTGTTACACAATTCTTGATGCAATCAATTTATAAAATGGACGCTAAAAATTTGTCAAATCAAAATAGGTTTTTTTAATTTGTTACATACAGGGTTACCAGACGTCCCTATTTGAGCGGGACTGTCTCGAATTCAACAGACAAATCCCGAGCCCCGCATTGCCTCTGAAAATCCCGACTTTGTATACGTACAAAAATGTGCGTAAATAGAATTGATAAATTTCAAAAGTAACAAATTTCAATCCATTAAAGACTTGTCCTTGTATACCAAACATGAAAATCGAATTTTCTTCAATTGCAGAATTAACAAAACTATTTCATATTATTTGCAATGTCGACCTAATATACGAAGATGTCTAAAAATCGTTTGCCGGCTAAGAAGAGGTTAGTAATAAAAATGAGAAATGAGAAATGGACAATATTTTTTAAAGATCATCCCGCTTACAATAATGTGATTAAAATTGTAGCCCACATGGCCACATCCTTTCAATTCTACATTCCATTGCAATTTCCAAAAAAATATTTAGTCTAATGAGTGCACCTGGAGAAAGGAGAGAAGCAGATTATTATTAAAAACCGTAGAAGCTGAATTAGTGCAATTGTAATGACTGAAGAAAATTTATATCAAGCAAAGATGGCGGACATATTTTGAAACAAGCTAAAAGCTAGGAAAAAAACTTTTAATACATTTTTATGATTGCACAATTTTTTGCATTTAAAACAAAATGTAATTCCTGTAATTGCATCCAATATATTTTAATAACTATGATTCCTGTGAACTATTCTCATCTACATTATAATTTAAATTAAAACTATTTCTTTCTCTCTTAATTAATTTTTAAACTTCTTTTTTTTTTCTTTTTGATCGTTCGAACTAGTGAATGTCCCGATATGTGATTTTGGAAATCTGGCAACCCTGGTTACATATATATATACATACTATATAAAGATTGTGTAAAATTAAATAAATATGTACTCAAAAAGTTTCAATGAATGTGATGTATAAAAAGATACAAAAACAAAAAGCATTTACAAGTACAAAAGTCTTATAAAACTATTAGGCCGCTAATCGCATTGTTTAGTTTAGAACACAATTTCATTACCTTGTCGCCGTGGTGGTTGGTAGTACAGGAAGCGGCGCCAAAGTCACTACACGCTCGTATGCACTTCAATCTTTTTGTTATTGTCAAATGAAATAAGTTCAGAACTGATATTATCAATTGTTATTATTAGACGCTCAAGTTTTCACTCGCGGGACCGGTACTGCGTTGTTGATCACCAGGAGGTTACTGGAGGGGATCCAATGCAGGACGTGCACCAGCTTTTGAGGAAGGGGAGAAGGCCAGGGGGGGGGGGAGACTTCGAAACTAAGGACATGTATCACGCGGAGCACACGTCCGAACCCGGGCTGCTGTTGTCAGCCACTGGCGAATGGTCTCCACTTGTTGCGGGACTATCAACCCCTCCCTTCCTCCCACGTGTCTGGTAACAGTTCCCCCTCTCCATGTCTATTCCCCGTGTAAACTTTTGCGCATGCTCAGTACGTATTCTTCAAATGCGCACTTTTCACGCCTTAAAAATTTTTCGTATGTCCATTTGTTTATGTTCTACGCTAAAATGATAAGTTCGGTTGGTAAATGTGTGTGTGTATTCAGGTTCGCATGTTGTCGATGCGTAGCCGCCATCTTATGGTCGTAGACTGGGGATGCCATAATTGCCGATATGCCGACCGGGACGCTTGAAAATGGAGTAATTTATTTATGTTTGGACCATTGTAGCATAACCAGAGTACCTAATGCGCCACAATGGTAAAACAATACAGAGAGATGAGAATAGTAAAAGGAAGAGTTAAAAAACTTATAATTTCATCTACAATAAGGTGACCATTCGTACTGACTTTACTATCTGTCTATAGCAGCGATTCCCTTTGACTCGCGTACCACTTGGTAGAAAATTTTGTTAAATTGTACCACCATATAAAAATTATTATATTTCATGAAATCTTTATTGCAAGTGTAATTTTATAGTACTAGTGGTTTTACCCGGCTTCATTCGGTATTTGTAATATAAACCGCTTAAACATGACTGATCTAATAGTAAACATTTAAATCTTAAAGTACAATCATGTACATATTTTCTTTAAATATTCTTAGTTCGTGGTTTATTTAGACTTAAGTATGGGAACACATTTTGTATTTTCATTTTAGTATCGTAGGAAGACGGATAAAGGAGGTGCTAGAATGGTACCCGAGATAATGTAAAATGGTGAAAGGAAAATGGGTGGACAAAATAGGAAAAATGTGTGGAGTGAAATGGATGAGAGTAGCTCAAAACAGAGATCCAGCGGTGAATGGACATTCGATCGATGGATGTTTTGCCGAACAAACATTTGGGCCGACTGTGTATCGAAATAACTAAAAACTCACTGAAAACAGATATGTACATTATTCAGAAGTCACTTCGACCTCATTAAAATTTCATATTTTTACAAGCCTCTTCTATACTTCACTTCGCTAACGATTCAGTATTTTTTCCTACAAACTTACGATCGTTTTGAAACTTTGCCATTTTGTGCGCTTTGGTCAACGATTGAAATTTAAGTCGTTTCTGATAGTTCGATGATCGTAATAGATACGTTTAAAAATTAAAAAGATTTTTTTTGATAAATTTAAACAGCTAAAAATTTCAATTGGCCAAATTTCCATTCAGCCAAATATCCTTTGACCTAATGTCCGTTCGGCCAATCATCCGTCAGTCTATTCAAGTGTCTATTCAGCCAATAGTTCATCGATTGAACATAGAATTATTTAAGCGTGTTGAAGAGCGTTGGATAATGAATGGCTGTAAATGATGATATATGTATACATACATACATAGATAAGGTAAAAATGGGTAGACAAAATAAAAAAATGTGTGGGGTGAGATGGGTGAGAATTGCGTAGTGTGATGACAATTTTGAAGCCCACGGATTTTGAATCCCAGAGCCGTCGCTTCATAAAGATCGCTTATAAAGGTCATAAAGGTTATAAAGGTCATAAAGGTCATACAGGTCACAAGGTGAAAAAGTCAAAGGAAACACGACGAAATAATCGCGAACCAATCGCAGGGACGATTACCTACGTATGTATACATATATGTACATATGTATGTATATGATTAGCTATGGCGACTCGCATCCGACTCGTGTCGCACCTTTCATTCTCACATTTACTTGTTTTTCTTAGTTATTTTTATCGTATGATATTTCGACGAGTTTTCCCTACATTTCTTCAAATGTGAGAATCACCATGTCAATACATAAAATATTAAAATATCACAAAAAATAATTTAGAGGGTGTGTTTTTAACCTAAGTGCCATAGTATAGATCGGGCATGCTAGCGTTTTTTATCACGTGCAAGCATCCTAACTTATGACTAGTTTTCGGTTAGTCAAAGGCTATTGTCAATTACTGTTGTCCTACAAAACTTAAGAGCAAAAAAAAGGTTGACAATTGTCAAGCCTTGTTTTTGGGCAAAAGCACCCTGACCGCTTTTCCTTACTTATGATCAGAGGTAGGCGTTCGGTCGATGCTTTTCGCACAAAAAATGGTTCTCTATTTTCAACCGAGCTTTTTTGCTGTCTTGCTTTGAGCACTGATGGAGCAGTCTATTGTTATTTAAAAAGCACCCAGCCAACGCCGAAAACTGACAGATTCATACATATGTACATGTGACAACTGACAATACAATGACTGGAACACAGATACACAGATCTTTAAACCGGGACGTATGGCAGTCTTATCGTAGACACATGGTCTACGTTCAGAGTTGCCAATTTTAAATTTCACCCGAGTTTATTGAATCAAATTAAAATCCATTCGACAGCTATTTTCAATTCTTTAAACTATTTTTTTCATGAATAGAGTTAAAATGGAAAATGTGATAAATCGGAAGTATGCATATTAACCCTCCCTCACCGAAGTGGGATATGCAAGTGCTCCAATTTTTACGTTTTTCGTAATAACTATGTTGTTTTCAAAGCTATACACCCTATATTTCTTGTATTCCCAGAATGAACTACAAGACATTTATTTTAATCGATTTTGTATGATTTTGTATAAAGAAAAGGGGTACATCGCAAAACAATTCATTTATACATTTCTAAGTTCCAAAGTAGGATTTAAAGGCGGTAGCGATAAGTCATGTTTTTGACTGTTCGCTTGCATATTATTTTTGATCGACGAATCAATGCGAAAGAAAGAGACAGCTATATTTTCATAAGCTATTGTTTCGTCGCTTGAATGTATTATTTTAATTCAGGTGTTCAACCCCACTGTTTTATTTGTTTACCCGAATCTAAAACAAGAAAAAAATCACACATCTGAAAGTGAGGATTTCATTAAACTAGTGATCGCGTAGCGTATTGAATTTGTTCCAAGTTCCAAGAATTTCACGAACCGGAAATATATGTAGTTACATAGACTTTATGAACCGAGCTATATTCTGAGATCTGATAGATGATTATATTGTCTTTGATTTATATATAACTAGTGGTTTTACCCGGCTTCGCTCGGTATTTGTAATATAAAAAGCTTAAACATGACAAAACAATCTAATAGTAAACAATAATTTGTTTTTTTTATTAAATTTATTTGAATTGAAAAAAAATAATATGCAACGATATCGATATCGTCATAGAAACTTTGATTTTTTTTCGATGCTTCCACCCAAACCTTTAAGCCTTACATACAAAGTCTCTTTCGAAATTATATATTAGATATCTATTATTGTTTGATGTATAATATGTATGTTTAAACTTTTCCCGAAAGCCCTAGCTAATTTTCATACGTATTCATTACATTAAGAAACACATTATTATTTTTTGATTGGAATTATTCGTATTGAAGATGCTTATAATGACTATTTTTAACAGATTTCGTAGCTTATTTTTGACTATAATGGGTGTCAGTAAAAAAATCAAGAATCTCTATTTTATAACAGTCTTCAATATTTTGGTATGCGGAATCAAGATTTTCAGAATTCCCAACTCTTTACCAATATCTAAGCTACGGCATTTCGATATGTGATTCAAGTAAGTACATTCAACATTCAAGATTACATTAAGTTTCGCATGTATTTTTTATTTGTCATTAGTTTGAGACGTGAAAAACATACGTGGTATTCTAATTTAGACCAGACCAATCCCGATAGATAACACAAATACATTAAGAGTATTATTTAAGGTAGAAATAAGTCGATTAGCGCTATACATATATTTAATATTATGTTTGAAAAGCGTTGACGCGATTTTTATTTCAATAGATAAGTATCGTCTTTCTTATCTACATATGTACATACATTGCATTTTTGAAAGTCTTTTGAAATCGCAAAAACTCACGTTTCTATAATACATTGAAGATAGCAAATGGCTCGACCTATGCATGTATACAAGTATATAATTAAAATAAAACTACGGAAATATCATGTAGACTCAACGTGTATTACGTATATAGGCGTACGAATATGTTGGAATTATAAGTACATAAATATTATTGAGTATCGGAAGAGTGGATTTTCTTTTCAATACGTATTCTTTCTTTGAAGATTTGAGTACAATATACTAAATATATGTACATGTACGATCAAAATAATATTATTCTAAGACTTATTCAATGCACAAAGAAAATAAAATAGTTCCGCATACGAAGATTTTGTAGAAATATATATAATAGTTAATCCATTTATACTTGGGTATATGGATGTGCATATACATACATAAGTATATGATCATATACATAATAAGGGAGTTCTTTGAACTCGTGCTTATTTTTAAGTTATATTTTATGTAAATATATATACATATGTATGTACATGCCAGTGGCATGCTGTCATTGGACTAAAGAGACTAGGCTAGTCCCCTAAAATCTTTTACCTAAAATTTAAAAATATAAAAAATTCAATTACAATAAATTCAAATTGTTGTCCAAATTGATATATTTCACTCGGATTAGTGAAGTTCAGAAACGGGAATCAGCCCTGTCTGAAGTGGTTGATTGTTATTGTATGGTTCGCCGCGTCGTTCGCTTGCACGGGCTCGCCGTATCAATTTTTATCGAATGACTTTAATAAATGCTTGAAGAGACGAGTAAGTCTCTAAGTTCCGTACAAATATGGCAAGGAACTCAAATAACGAGGCCTTAAGTTTTGATTAAGATTAAGTTTTGAAGATAAAGAAAGATGCTAATGAGAAAGATAGGCTACTTAGGATATTTCTGTTAGCACAAAAATGATAAATTATACTCATCACTTCAAGATAGATTATTATAATTCAAAAATTGAAAATATTTTGTATGTCCATACCTACCTAGTTTAAAAGTGACGGCACGCTACTGATACATGAATCTGTATTATAAAATCTCTCTGTATTATAAAATCTGTAAAAATAACAACCCTATTTATTTTATGAAGAGCATTTCGTTTCAAAAACGTCGAAATTAATTTATTACTAAGTAATATAATGAACTTCTTATCGTCGCGACGATGCATCAATCATATTAATTTTGAAATGTTAAGTTTTACAAAATTACGATATTGTATGCCAAAACGATTCGAAAGAATAATAAAAAAATTGTATCTTTTCATGGTGGATTTTGACCGTGAAATGTAATAAAATATGCAATTGAAAAATTTGCATATCGTGACTATTCATAGAATCCCACATGGGTTAACAAATTGTTATGTATGCTGAAAATCGCGATTTAAAAATCGATTTTGGTTTGTTAAATTTGTTATAAATGCATTCAAATTCCATGAATGTATAACGAATTGTATTTACGGCTGCGAACAAATTTCGATTCGTTATGTAATCCTATTTAATTCAACAACGATTTTTCAATTTTCAAAAAATTCCAGTATACATGAACTGTAATTAAAAAAATAATTTTATCGTCCTAATTACACAATAAAAAGGACCTACGTGCTATTTTTTAGATTTTGAGATAGTACACCGGTTTTTGTTAATGCATTCTATTTTACAACAATTGTACAAGCAATACAAACTTGCTTTTGATATACACTTTTAAAAAGCCTTTTTGGTGGACTTAGATCATATATTTAAAAATTGTCCCTGGCATATATGTACATATCTAGAACGTATTTCTGTCATAAAACCGATTTTAAATTTTTTGGCCCTTAGGGTATTTTTTATTTCCGGTATTCATATTAAGATATTTAAATATCATTTTCGTAAAAGATTATGCTTGTTAGGTTTCTCAAGTTTAATTTATCACAAATTTATCTATAGAAATGTCAAGTTGTTTCGGGTATAATAAAGGAATAATTGAATATCTAAGCTCAATTTGAAACTAAAGATCCCAATACCATTTATCGATAATGAAATAGATATTATAACATAATCAATAATTCAAAAACACATACATAGCTGGCAAGTAAGAATTATTTTATAAAAACATTCAATAACAGGTTTCTGGAAATTTTAAACTAAGCGTTCAGGAAACTCTAGGATACCACTGGATGACAGCAATGGGTACATATCAAAATAGAAAATATATGAATATATTATAAACATAATATATATGGACATATATAGAACATTTGAACTGAAAATGGATATACTTAAAACATCCATTCTACTCATTCATTGATTTATTTCTTACTGTGCTTTTATTCCCCGAAACAAGCGAATGCTGAATTATCTATGTATTGATTTATTTTTTTTGAATATTCTATTTTTTAGTCAATAATTACTTAAATTTAGGACAAATTATATACATGTCCGGTAGTAAATAAGAAGAAATAAAGAGACATGAAATTAGGATGAAGTTCATTTGAAAGAATAAATGTCATTTTTATTAAAACAAAAATGCCACTTTACCTGAAGAAAAAGATATTCAATCAATGTGTTTTGCCAATGACGTACATATGCATAATAATATACAAACTTGGACATTGAACGCCAAGATGTTACACAAAGTCTAATGCACTAAAATAAGTATGGAACGCTTTATGATTGGCATAACAAGGAAATAAAGGAAACGGAATACGTGGGTGAGGAGTATGACAAGGGTAGTGGATATATGTACGAGATTGAAATGGCAATGGGCGGGCCACGTGGCTAGACGAATGGACGAAAGGTGGACAAAAGAAGTGCTAGAATGGTACCCGAGAGAATGCAAAAGGGTAATAGGAAGACCGCAGAGAAGATGGATAGACGAAATTAGGAAAATTTGTGGGGTGAAATGGATGAGAGTTTCGCATAAGACGAGTGGAAGCATGTTAGGGAGGTCTTCATCTAGCAGAGGATGGTGAATGGCTGTAGATGATGATGATGATGATGATATTATGACTGTTTTATATTTATGTTTTATATCAGGCGTAATAGCGACATAGCAGTTATCCCAAACCAATCTTCTAGACACATTACCAACCTACCGATAATTCTGATTAAGGCTTTAAATACGACTCAAATTATGATTACCAAATTGAGGTAATCATAATTTGAGTCGTACATGAAGGTAAAAAATAATTTAACTATCCATTTATGCAAAAATGAATATTTGTTTATTTGTACAGTATATGTATAGTCAACCTTCCTGTTATCCTTTAAGTACGAATGGAAAATAATAATACGAGTGGAATAAAATAATACAGAAATGGAATTATTTCAATAAAATAATACACGGAAAATAATACACGTAAGAAAAAATTGTAAGAAAACACAATACAGAACATAACATCATCTTACAATTTCACGATTTCTTTTCTTTTTTTAAATTTCTTATGATTCTTATTTTGCTGAACCCATCCATCGCATTTTAATATGAGAGTTGATTTACATGTACATACATATATTTGCGTAGAACCAGCAAATTTGGTACACTATCTCACGGTACTCTCTCTCTCTCTCTCTCTCTCTCTCTCTCTCTCTCTCTCTGGTTTATACTATAGACAGGTTTTGAAAGGGTTCTGAAATTTCTGAAGGTTTTTTTATCCACGTTTTATCCGCCTCTGTAACGCCATCTGTACGATATAAAAACAAACATGATACTTTTTCACTATTGTTGAAATTTGTCTTGTCAAAAAATTATTGATTTTTAAAATAACGCTCACGACATGTCTCAAGTCTATTATGATAAGGGGAGTATATAATAACTTTATTTTTGATAGTGTTCACTAAGTACACGGAACTTTAATTTGGCTATTTTACACTTAAAATTAGATACTATTCAAAATATACATACTATATCTATATTTTGAATAATTTTTACTTTTTTTTGAATACTTTGAAATTTAAAATAAATACTTATATTATATGATTGTCCATGCGTTTAATATGTATGTATGTATGTATGTATATACACATGACCACAATTCATTCGAAGTGTATGTACAAAGTGTTCCGGTGTCGAGTTGCCTGGGCGGCGGGGGTGTACCATTGGAAATAAACATTTCCTGATCGGTTTTGCTATTTCTGAGTGGGCGGCAGTTGCAATAGCAATGCAAATAAAAACGCACAATAGGACGGCTGCATCACTTGCATTCTTTGTTTGCGGCGTTCTATATATGAAGGTGCGTCTGTCCGTACATCTCTGACTCACTTAAAGACTAAGAATAAAGTCCAGCAGCCAAGTGAACGGCTCGAATGTAACAAATTATCTCTTTTTACGGACTTTTTTATTCCTTCTTAATTGCAGAATCGATTTCGTGTTAAATTTATTTTTTATTATTGATCAAGTAGTGAAATGTAATAGGGAAGGGTTTACTCTAGTAATTTCCAATGCTTTTTGAAGGGTGTCATGCAAAAGTGGGTAGTGAGTGACCAGTGGCGTGTCGTCATTGAACTAGAGGGACTAAGCTAGTCCCCTAAAAATATCAACATTAAAATCGTTGTCGATATTGATATTGTTCACTCAGATTAGCTCAGAATACGGTACTGGTTTTGGGGTAATGGTAGTGGTAGTGGAACAAATCAGTGCGGAGCGCGCGAAAGCAAATAACGAGGCCTTAAAATGTTGCATTCTCGGTCGATTGTCCAAGAAATCATTCGGAAGATTAAGTTTTTAAGTCAAACAAGATGTTATTAAGAAAGATATGATATTTCTGGTTTATTTTGTCATTGCTAGTCCCAGTTTTAAAAGTCATGGCACACCACTGCTAGTGACAGCATTTTTGGTGAATAGGATGGATTCTTGTCCTTTCAATTTTGGTTTCTGCCCTGATAGGATACGTGTGATTTGGATTTTGTTACCATTCAGATTTTCCAAGAATAGGAATCAAGAAAAGTTATGAATTTACTTCTATAAATTCAATAAAGTCGTAGCCAAAATATATAACTTGTATTTCATTGTTCAATAGCTTTAAATGCATTCGGTCAAATGGTCAGTAAATAAATTCGGGGTAGTAAACAAACGGTCAGTTATTATAAGCAGTTATCGATTGGTCGGTATTTCAATTTATTTTGACAGTTGATTCGCAATTTGACATCTGAAGTTCTATTGTGCCATTACGCCTAATGAAATGATATTTTTGAAGCCGGGTTTTGAAATATATGTACGTATGCGTGACTTTCTAACTTTATAGAATGGACTACTAGAATGGTCACTGATCGGTCAATTGTAATTAATAATTGAATAAAACTTTATTTACCAAATTATACAAATCACACCAGCTTTTTATCCCTTCTTTGAGATCGTCCAAAGAGAGGACTTCATAGTTAGTATGGAACTACGAAATATATTTAACATTTGATTATTTGGGTTCGTGTTCGTACATATGATAATATAATTTACATGATTACTTAATATTAGCCATTTCGTGCATGTATATATGTATGTATTCAAACTGCCGCGGTTCGAAGGTATGTATTAAAAAATGTAAAGATGCAGAAAGCTTGGAGATCGATGCGCATTTTACTATTTGTGTTTAACTTTTTCAACGATTATTCGATATTTTTTACTTTTTCTATGATCATGCTAAAATTCAAACTCGAGATTTTGACTGATTCGAAAAAAATATGTGTGTGTGTCTGTGTATTTTGGGGATATTTTGAACACCGTTCGTCCAATCGAACTGAAACTTAGTATCGGATACTGAAATTATTATCGATATGACGTTATTTTTTTTTTCAATTTTTTAAGTTGGCCGGAAAATGTACCTCCGGAAATGATAATTCCAGAAAATCCAGAAACCGCTAACCGAATCAGACTGAAACTTTTTTACATGTAATAGAAATTATAAATTTTACACCGCAATATTTTTTAAATATTTTTACCTCAACCAGAATCGAGTTTTTCAATCTATGTTTTTATCAATCGATGTTTTTATCAGAAATATGTTAGTTTATTGAACTGAAATTTTATAATTAAACATGCTAATAAGGATGATATTAATTTATGATCATTGACCTGTGTAATTCGATTGATCGCTTTAATAAATTCATCGAGACAATTCTAAAATACAAATGTCGTTGCAAAGTTGTCGTCATTTACTGTAGCATGAATTGTAAAACGCAGTAATATCAAATGCTTAATGCAAATTTCCATGGGGCTGCTCCGTAAGGGTTTTCACACAAGTCAAATTTATCGAATAGAATTTAGTTGTTAAGAAGAGAGAAAATAATTGAAATATATTATATGAGAACGGTCAATATTCCGTCGTTTTCACAATAATAAGATGTACGTACATATGTATGTATGTATAACTTAAAATAATACATGTTGAATGCACTTAACTTAAACTACCCAAAATTTGCAAAGCCCTTAATGTTTTTTTCAGCAGTAACATTTAAGGACTTTTATTTACATATATGTATATCTATGTATGTACAGTAAATTGATTGTAAGGAAATCGTTTTCGCTTTGATTTTCGATCATACATATGTACAATTCTCATAAAATATTTTTTGACATTGTAATATAAAATTGTATAGGTATTAATTAATTTATGTACATATATTAGCTTTGAATTGTGCTAAAAATGTTTGACTCCAAATTACAAAAATGTCAGGCAGAAATAGAACAATTGTTCGTGCGTTTGTGGAGATTTTATTTTTAGAAATAACAATGTGTTTTTAAAATAAGCCTAAATAATAATAATCTTACAATTAAAAAAGATTTTTTTTAATAAAAGACAATTATTTTTAAACGACGATTGAAATTTATTCAACGACTGAAATTCACCGAAGCCGGAATTTTAGTATAACTTTAAATGTATAAAATATTTAGCGCACTATCAATTTTTGCGAATTGAATAAATCTACGTTCAACGTAATATATATATATATTTTTTACTTGTTCTTGCTTGCATAAATATTTTGATAATAAAACTTTGAGGCGAATATTTTATACCTGGAAAATGTTGGCAACTTGAGCAATTCAGTATTAAAAATAGTGAAATGTTATATATTTTATTCTTAAGCTACATTAATATATTTAGTGTCAACCCTAATTTTAAACCCATACGAAGCGTGATGTGAAATTTGTACACACATACATACATGCTGTAATTTCGCAATACATACATACATGTACAACAACTCTCTGATATAAAGGTAAGTAATATATGTATTAAAATAATGACCTGTATGCACATAATTGTGCATTCGGTAAAATATCGCAATTCGACCAACAGAATTAATAATTTAAAATTTAATTAACTTTCGTTGAAAAAAAATCTTTTGTTTTTGTCGGTCGATCATGTGAACGAAGTGATATGCAGCGTCTCTTTCCACGATATACGATTCCAAGACGGAGAGACGGAGCATGGTGAGTGAGTACTTCGCAAACACTCACCAAGCTCGGTCTCTTTCCACGATATACATATGTACGATTCCAAGGGGAGAAAGAGAGACAGCATGGTGTTAACAACGAGTACTTCGTACGCACGCACGCACGCACGCATTAGACTTTTATTATTTACGATAATAAAATCACGCAAAAAAATAAACCACAATTCCTCATTTACATATACATACATTGAGGAAAACGCCGTGTTTTCGTTTGTATTCAATTGCTCATCTTTCCTCACTTAATCTCATAAGATCACTCACCTTGTGATCGATCCTCCGCTTGTGAATTGGGTATGTGAGAAGGTAGATAGTAAAATGGGTTCATGTTCGTTTATATGTACCTCCACCTCACTCGGCTATCGAAAATGATTTGTTTTTGAAAATCGGCTTCAGGTGCCATAGGGGGAATATCCCCTTTCTCCCCCACCCGCCCTCTCGGTCTCCCCGTTTTTCGTAATAGGGAAGCACCCCTGCTTTGATTTGCGTCAAGTCACCCCTGCCCCGCTTGGAATTGCTCAATACCTCGCATTGCCCCCACACACCTGGTCATGTGGCCCGTCAAACACCATACTATTTGCATACATCTAAGTACATACATACATATCCTGAATATGTCTTCCATGTCCAAATTGAAAATATCGGATGATTTTAGTTAGGTTTTTTGGTATAATAACATTTTTGCTACGATTTATTCTAAATTTGAATTTTCAAATTTAGAATAAATCTTTTGAACTTTCAAAAGAAATTCTAGTTATAAATTCAAACCAGATTTTTAGAGGCTATTCCGAGAATTCATCGATAGATTAAGCAAATAAAGCGAACGACTTGATAACGATCAATTTTTGAACCCCTTTTTTTCCAAATAGCATTGCCTATCATTTCAACAATACATGGGAACTGAAAAACGTGAATTGCTCAATTGTTATTATACGCAAGAGATATCTTACAGGGTTTTTGCACAAATATGAACGTACAACAAATAAGCTGTTATATTTTAAAGTGGCATAAGTGCATTTTTCTTCATTTCGAGAAACATTTCGCAAAACATTACATATAATGTTTTACATTTAAAATTATTTAAAATACTGGTGGCCAAATTATTTAAAATACGTTTATTCTGCTTTTCCGAGATCCTGGACGTGTCGAAGAGGTTTTTTCCCGTTTTTTTTTCACAGTAAACTTCCCAGAAGGTTCCATCGTAATCGGTTCAGTAGGTTAGAGGAGCCTATTCGAGACAGACATACAGAAAAACATTAAATTTTATATATATATATATATATATATATATATATATATATATATATATATATATATATATATATATATATATATATGGAGTTCGGTCTTTCGTGTCATGTGAGGAGGACGTGCTTCTGCGTTCCTCCCGCTATTACTCGCTTAAACCCGGCTATTGCACGAAATTTAACTTAACCATCTAATCACTTATTTTACTAATTGCATCCTAGTATAATTTATGTGTAAAAATAAACAGCAAATCGGTCGTAAAAAGCGGTTTTATATCAGTTATTTCGAAAAATTTTGTGCTAATTTTTGTGTCAAATCGGTGTCAAACGAGATACATCTCCCTACCTGAATACAAAAAAAGGGTCCTTCGCCAGCCAAGTCGGTCCCACAGAAGCAATAAATCTTCCACATAATTGCTTCCAGCCAAAAATCTTTAACGAACTTTACTTAATAGAATAATAGCAAACAGAAACGGTGTTTCCCAACTGTCTATCAGTTCTTTTTCATATTTAAATTATATTAAAGTAATTCGTGTAATTTTATATACTTTACTAAAGTTATTATTAAAATATTAAATTGCAAACCGCACTCACATATATAAATCCGTTGTCTCCAAAGAGGCGTCTCACGATAAAGATCTGTAAAAAAGTAGTATAACAATTGCTAATCTATTATTATCATAACTAACTACTTTCACTTACAAAGTAACCCTGTTAAATGGCATGTAATAACTCATAAGTGATCCAAGTGATACCTAGGATGACTATATGTCAAAGCTGACCACAGAGAAGAGTTTATGGCGGTAAGAACTCACTCCTTGAATGGAAATCTCTCTCAAGTACCGCCTTTTTCTCAACACATCTTGGATAAATGCGAGAAAAATAATATCCAAACCTCCAACAAGGTAAGAGTGACGATGGATGATAGCTTAGCTAATAGAAACCTGTATTTAGCCACGTACAATGTAAGAACGTTATCGAGTGAAGGAAGTGTGCTTGCATTAGAGAATGAACTAGAAAGTATCAAATGGGATTTAGTAGGACTTAGCGAAGTAAGACGAAAACAGGAAAACCAAATAATCCTAAAAAGTGGTAACTGTCTCTACTGGAGAGGGCTACCAAATGGTAGAATAGGAGGAGTAGGGTTTCTCATCAATAAGAGAATAGAAAGAAATATTATAGAAATAAACGACATATCGGAACGTATATGCTATGTAGTATTAAGAATCTCGAGCAGGTACACTTGTCAAATCTTCCAAGTGTACGCCCCCACATCTAGCCACCCAGACGAGGAAATAGAAGACTTCTACGAAAAACTACAGGGCGCATACGATAATAGCCGCCACCACTTTAAAATAATCATGGGCGACTTTAACGCAAAAATAGGACAAAAGGCAAACACAGAAAGAGCAGTAGGCAATTTTGGTACCGGCCAAAGAAACGACAGAGGCGATCGCCTCATAGAATTCGCAGAACACAACAGGCTCTTCATCACTAATTCATTTTTCAGGAAAAACACCAACAATAAGTGGACTTGGGAGAGTCCTAAAGGAGACAGAAACGAGATCGATTTCATCCTAACAAATGCCCTGCACTCCGTTAAAGACGTTAGTGTTTTAAGTAAAGTAGATATAGGCAGCGATCACAGATTAGTCCGTGCCAAGATGGCCATTAATATAAATTGCGAACGTAGGAAATTAATAAAAGGATGCAGTAACTCTCCAGATTTCGCTCAACTAAGGTCTAGGAAAAAGGAATTCGAACTCGAACTTGGAAATCGATACGGGAAATTAAACCCAGAAGCAGACATCGAGGAATTGAACACTGTAATTAGTTCGGTTCTAACCTCAACAGGTAAGAAATTAGGTGGTTTCAGGAAACAGATTAAATTAAGCAAAATTTCAGCGGAAACAAAAAACCTAATTAAGCATAAAAGGAATTTAGATAGGGATAATAATAAGCAAGAATACAATCTAGTAAATAAGGAAATTAAGAAGAGAATAGTCAGGGATGTCAGGGATTTTAACAGCAAGCTAATAGAAAATACCATTAAGAATAACCGTAGCCTGAAAAAGTGCAAACAGGATCTTTTCTTAGGCAAAAACCAAATGATCGCAATCAGATCAGAGAGCGGAGTAATAATTAGGAATAGAGAAGAAATCATAGACAGAGTTTACACGTTCTATGCAAAACTATACGAGAACGACAACGGCCAATTCCCCACTCTGGAATCGACACACGGCCAAAGGGTTCCTGCAGTATTGCCTAGCGAAGTAGAGGCCGCGCTAAAAACTGCAAAGAATGGTAAAACCCCAGGGGAAGATAATATTCCCATCGACTTACTAAAATGTGGCGGCCCCCCCCTAATTAATATCTTAGCTAGGCTTTTCAGCAAATGCATCCAGAACCAAGCTATACCAGAAGGATGGAATAACGCAACTATCATTTTAATACACAAAAAAGGCGACAAAAGCGATATCAAGAACTACCGACCCATTAGTCTACTTTCAGCGGTCTACAAGCTCTTCACGAAGGTTATTACAGAAAGGCTGAAGAATATCCTCGACGAGAACCAACCTATAGAGCAGGCAGGGTTTAGGGCAAATTTCAGCACAATGGACCACCTCCAAGTAGTTGGCGAACTAATCGAGCGCGCCAACGAATATCAACGGCCACTGTGCCTAGGTTTCGTCGATTATGAGAAAGCCTTCGATACAGTTAGTCATAATGCAGTACTTAACGCTCTAAAAACACAGGGAGTGCCGGAACCCTATGTGGGACTGTTAGCTACAATATATAAGAATGCCACAGCTTCAGTTAAAATTTTTTCAGGTACAGATAGATTTAGCATAGGAAAAGGAGTAAGACAAGGAGATACAATCTCGCCCAAGTTATTCAACGCGGTGCTTGAGGGAGTTTTCAGGAAATTGGATTGGGATACAGCCGGAGTAAGCATCAATGGTCGCTTTTTGAGTCACCTTCGGTTCGCAGACGATATAGTTTTAGTAGCTCGTGATTCAGCTGACCTACTTATCAGACTAACACAGCTGGACAGGGAAAGTAGAAAAGTAGGATTAAAAATTAACGTAGATAAGACTAAACTAATGTTCAATAGTTATTGCATGCCTGATAGCATCCCCTTAGATGATAAACCAGTAGAAGTAGTAAATAATTATTTATATTTAGGTCAAATAATTGACATGTCTGGTAGTAAAAATGAAGAGATAAAGAGACGTATGAAATTGGGGTGGAGTGCATTTGGACGGATGAATGCTGTTTTTAAATCAAAAATGCCACTCTGCCTGAAGAAAAGGATCTTTGATCAATGCGTTTTGCCAGTGATGACGTATGGATGTGAAACTTGGACACTGAACGCCAAGATGCAAAATAAAATCCAATGCACTCAAAGAAGTATGGAACGCTGTATGCTTGGCATAACGAGGAAAGACAGGAAGCGGAACACGTGGGTGAGAAATATGACAAGGGTAGTGGACATAGTGGATAGAGTGAAGAGATTGAAATGGCAATGGGCGGGTCACGTAGCCAGGAGGATGGACGAAAGGTGGACAAAAGAAGTGCTTGAATGGTACCCGAGAGAAGGCAAAAGAGTAAAAGGAAGACCGCAAGGAAGATGGGTGAACGAAATTAGGAAAATGTGCGGAATGAGATGGATGAGTGTTGCGCAAAACAGAGACGAGTGGAAGCGTGTTGGAGAGGCCTTCATCCAGCAGTGGATGGCGAATGGCTGTAAATGATGATGATGATATATATATATATATATATATATATATATATATATATATATATATATAGATTATCTATCTACATATGTATATATATATATAAACGGACGCGATGTGGGTATGTGGATATGTGCCGGACCATGGAGATACAGCCAATCAGAGTCGAGTGGTCGAGGAGACGGGGGGAAGCGTGGTAGTGGGGAAGTGGGGAGGGTGCGGAACGTCATGTGACGTCAGGGAGAGCGACGATAGGCATGTGTGATTTCAGGCCGAGCGATGGGTGACACACACACACACACACACACACACACACACACACACACACATTCATACATAATTTCGAACGGTTTGGATCAGTGAGCGTGTAATGCGCGCACTTAATTTTTTACGATTAATACTGGCTGAACCCGGTATGCGTTGCAATGCCACAATAACGCATGCAATTTCCGTTCCCGTTCCCGTTCCTGTTCTCGTTTGTCGGAAAAACGCACAGCGGCGAACACATTTGAAATTATCCAATTGTTTGTTTATTTTATACCCTAACAACCCAAGCGGCGACGTGAAAGCATTTGAAGTTATTGCGTTGCAATGCCACTCATTCCCGTTTTTCCCGTTCCCGTTACCATTTTTGGGCGATTTTTTTACAGAAACCATCGCTGACATACACACAATAACTCCTGTAAGTTTCATGGCAATCAGACAAACATTGATTTTTATGTTTCGATTTTGAATTGAATCGAAACAAACATAAAATTTCATATAACAATTTAATTTTGAAAACAGCCAAATATTTAGAATTTATCTACGTACATATTTCGTGAAACACCATATGGATAAAAATATCGAGCACTATCAGAAGATAGTCCGAGTTGCGCGAAAAAAAAACACGATGGAGTGCCAATTTGCCACCACTGTTTTTCAAACTGACGCGCAAATTCCAGGGGCTCCTCAAGGACTTCTTATCTATTGGTGGAGCTTGGGATGTTTGCGTTAAGATGCTCAGCTGCGTTATCGCGTCATAGGTCGCTATTGGACGTAATGGTAGCCGTAGCCGCCCCTGCTAATCTCTCAGGTGTTGCCACACCCGTTTTCTTTCAAGTCTACGTAGACATGAGGTGACAAAGCGATCGCCTAGGTAGCGCCGGTCATCATCACGATTTAATTGATTTTTACCACAGAGCTTTTCAAACTGTGCATCGCAGTCACAGAGCTTTGTCAATATTTGAAGGAACTTGAGCGAAACATAAATTCCACGTGGTAAGTAAATTAATCGCAAAAACAAACGAAAATAAAATATTTAAAAAAAAGTTCTTATATCAATAAAATGTAATTTAAATATTTTCATTGCTGAATAGATACGATTTGTGGTTACTAGAATTTCTATATTTTCTAAAAGGCTTTTTTTTAACCTTATCTATTTATGTATGTATGTACATATGTACAGTAGGTAGGAGCGAAAAATGCGAATTTTGGATTAACATCGAGTGCAAAACTTTCTTCATATCAAGGGAACGTTAAATAAATAAAATAATTGATTTTAAACATTGTTCTGTGCTACTAAACTAATCGATTTACCTCGACAAAAAATTCTTTAAGTAAGTTTTTTTCAAGATATTTTTGACTTTTTTATTATTATTTAAAAATAAATAAACACTCAATACTCACCAATTGAATTGAATTGTTTATTTGGGTCGATTATGATAAGTTTTGACCGGTTAACGAGAATTCAAAGTCATCATTTACAGCCGTTCACCATCCACCGCTAGATGAAGGTCTCTCATTCATATCTGTTTTGCGAAACTCACCCCACACATTTTTCTAATTTCGCCTACCCTTCTTCTTTGCGGCCTACCTTTCACCCTTTTACATTCTCTCGAGTACCACTCCAGCACATCTTTTCTCTACTTTTCGTTCATTCTTCTATGTAGCTTCGTGCCCCCCCCTCCTCCCATTGCCATTTCAATCTCTTCACTCTCTCTACGATATACGCTATCCTTGTCATACATTTTACTCAAGCATTCTCCTCCTTATGCCGAGCACACGGCGCTCCATACTTCTTAGAGTGCTTTTTACTTTGTGTAACATCTTGGCGTTCAATGACAAAGTTTCACATCCATACGTCATCACTGGTAAAACACTTTGATCGAAGATCTATTTATGAAGTATTAATATCTCCTCGAGATTTTGACTGATTTGTACTTGGAATCTATAATTGATTAAGTTAACGTGTTTTTTTTTTTGTTTAAATGTGTCACAAAAATAGTTCCGAGCTCTATGAAAAAGTATAAAAAAAATCTTGTAGAAAATTCAATTAGAACTTTAGATATTTATTTGTGTTTATGTACGAAATCCAATTTGTCTATGTGCGTCCGATAGCGATGAAAACTCTCTACCCTGAAAGTACATACATACATACATATATAGTATGACAACTGGTACACTACAGGCGAATCGATCGTACATGTACTTATTGTACACGCAAGTGCAATGGAAATATGCATTTATGTAAATCCATAGACTTTTCAATTTCATAAAAAAATTATGGGTCCACCTTGTTCCATATGTACATACATAGTTTGGCATAACATCGTGGACTTCGATGAAACTGCATATGTATATAACATTCCAAATGTAAATTTCGTTGGTTCATGAACATACTATGTAGTTCGTTCATGCACAAACAATTAAGCATGTGTAATTATTGTCAATCGTTTATCCCATCCTCTATGTACATATGTATGTATTATGTATATATGCTTACCCTGGGTTGTAATTTTGTATGTTTTAGGAACACTTGGACTGTATCACACATACCCCTTGGAACATAGACTAGTTAGGTGAAATTTATTCGAGAATATCGACGTGATGTTTCAAATTATTGAGTATAATTTTTTTTATTAAAATTCCCTTCCAGGAGAGATGCTTACTTGTAAATATAGTACAGTGATATAACAAATAAAAATTTAAAATAACAAATAGTGTCGTTTGAATTGTTTTATGATGTGCGTAATTCCGGATGTGCATTATACGTACATTGTAGTTGCATTGTGTAAAACATCAGTCAATTTTGTACTGGAAAATTTCTACGATCTGTAAAAAGTAAAAGAAAAAAACGAACGTGCGTCTGCAATTTATAAATTATATAACCATTAGTGAAGAAAAAATATATATAAGTGATAATGAGAGCCTATAATGCAAATTTTATAAGATATAATGTGAAAACGATAAAGTTACTTATTAATGAAAATCTGACGAGACGAGTGGATGGCGGAAAGGAAAACATAAAAGGTTACTGACCACTAAACGTCAAGATGTCCAAAATGTTTGCCTTTTTAAATATGTCTATTACGACTATTTTTCACCATCGAACTATAAACATAAATTTAAATTTCCATCGTTGATCAAACCACGCAAAATGGCAAAGTTTCAAAACGATCGGAAGATTGGGAATTTTAGCTCAATCGCTTGCGAAGTGAAACATAAAAGAGCCTTGTAAAAAATGAGTCATTCATTTGATATTATACGACACTGAGCCAGAGTTGTATTGTATGTATTTCCTTGCGAAATATCTAAAGGCAGGAATGGCTTCGTTCGCATTTTCGCTAAAACTATACATACGGTCAGTAATAAATCGGAAAATTTTCAAAAGGCAAGCTGCAATAATTCTAATAATAGAACTACATAGGGAAAATTTTTTAGTTTTGTTTCTGAATCTTTCATGAAACTTCAACATCAATTTAACGCTTTCAATATACGTTTTTCATACTTAGCTATCACTTTCAAAATAATATTCACCTGAAAAAACACCCTAATATTATCTAATATTTGATTTTTTATTTTCACAAGTTCCAGTGAGCTTCCGTATTTTTTACATTATTGGTGACCTCGCTCCTTATATTTTCCTTTTAATTCTTAAAATTGAACTAAAAAATATTGGTTAAAATAAAAATTTGGGCCCAAAGGGTTGGTTAGTCGGAAGCCCTGAAACGGGCTCCTAGAGTAGCCCCGGAACTTTACTTCCCCCTCTCTCGTCAGGCTTGGTGTTATTGTGTGTGCTGTATATTTTGGAAATAATTCGATCACAGTTAATTCAATCATGTTGAAACATTGTATTGGTCAATGAAATTTCAATAGTTACATTGTAATTTATTTTCAAATAAATTCTTTGATGCTTCATCTAATCCTAATTGACAAGCTATTTTGTCGTATACGTTGTTTCGTTAGACATAGCTTGATCTCGAATATTCAAATTAGGATTGCAATCTACCGTCAAATTTCATAAACCGGTAAACGGTAAATGATTTTTCCTATCACTGGCATACAGATATTTACGGGTAAATAAAAAAAATCGTGGATTAGATAACTGTATGTGATTACCTAGATTGAATCGCAATTAAAAATTAATCTCAGGTGAATAATCATATAAATGCATTAAAGTAAATTTTTAATTATAAATAAATTTTATTTTTAACCAATCATATATATTTATTTATTTTAAGTTTGGACCATTTGAAAGTTTCGATCATAATTGAAACAACCGTCTAATCGTGTTTCTTACGATTTGGTTAGTCTGTGTTGCCAGCGAATTTATCAATTTGAAATTGCCATATTTAAAACTGAAAATAAACGAATTCCAGACAACCTGATCCACAATACGCCACTTGCATCGATTTTTAATGTAATATTATGCAATAATATACATACGTGTACTTAATTCGCGATAAAATGGTTTACGGTATTTACTGATGGTGAAATTTTGCCGATTTACCAGTAAACCGGTATACCGGTATTGCAATTCCTAATTCGAATACGTTTTATATATTTTTGATGTATTGATTTTGATTTATGATGACAAAATATACACACGGTTAATGCTCCACTTCGTATCCCCAATCTCCCTCTCAAGTCGTGCACTTATGTACATCGTTTCAGTTCATTTAATTTAGTTTGTTTTTACAGTACGTTTTGAAGTTGAAGTGCTTGCTCTTCAATTTTCGATTTTTAGCTCGGCTTTCTTTTATGTATGTATGTATGTACTGATTTATTGAACGAAACTTTGTAAGCTGAGCGGTATTGATCTTAGCATCGAACGCTTTGAATTTTGTACTTCATATTATTTATGTTATTTGACTAGCGGCTTGGTACACACATTCGTGCACTTGATAAGAAGTGAAGTTTGACATTGTTGCTGTTGCCTCTTTCATCTGTCAAGAGACATAAACATAAGCGACGATCTACCCAATATATGTAGTGGCGTGGTAGAGAATTAAAAAAACAAAAATTGGCTTTTTGTGTTGTGTGTTGACATGCCGGGTTAAAAAAGAAGGAATATTTAACGGAAGAGATAAGTACTAATTAAGGCGTATGGATAAGTTTAAAAACAAAAAACGAGGATTTTGATGTTAGTCTTTGTACATCGCCATCTAAACAAGAAGCTATATCTCTTAACACAAATCTTCAGCAGAAAGAGGACGAGGAAGATATTTGTCGACCTCTGGAGTATTTGGTGTATTTAAAGATATATGTATTTAATGATGATAGAAAAAAAGTTAATAACAACATATTTAAGATGAGACCTAAAATGAATGTGGTCCAAAGGTATCACATTAATTTAAAACTTTTAATCTAAGAAATGTATGTATGTATAAAAAGTACTAATATGTTCATACAATGCACAATGTTCACGGCTGTTGGCAAGGTCTTAATGACTGTAAAATTGGTCGTTTCCTTTCAGAATTTGCTGGCTTAATATTATATATCGATACGGATTCATTCATAATTGTCTCTTCCAAAAGCCGAGAAATGAAAAATGATATTAGTCTAGAAACAAAGTTTCTTATAAAATCTTACTCTATGCAAACAGTTAATATGTACATTAATGTATCATATGTATGTATCAATATGTATTAAGTACATAACTACTGTCAAGTATGCAATTTAAAAAAATCAATATTTCTTCAAGAACTTATCCCACTCCTCTCTTTCTACGAGACTCCAACCTAGTGCTGGTATCTCGGAACCATGGTAAATTACACTCAAGTGAGTAAATGCGAAATATATAATGGAAATAATGAAGGCTCAAAAATATCGTATATAATAAGAGCCTAATGCGTGCCCACCTAGAGTCTGTTCAAGAAACGAGCGACCTGGTTGACAGTGTTCGTAACTACCGGTTGACTGCAAAGTATGCGTTACGCATATATATATATATATATATATATATATATATATATATATATATATATATATATATATATATATATATATATATATATATATATATATATATATATATAAATTTTTTAAAGTTTTTCTCAAAAATGAAACTTTTTTGTTATCTAAATTTATTTATATCCAGTGGCGGCTCGTCCATACGCACTGCGGTATTGCAGCACCCCCAAGGAATTTGAGAAAAATTTAATATTATTATATACATAAATGTATGTATATTATATGAAAATATCAATATTATTTAAGCGTGTATTAAGCTCGCCCGCACACCGATACACCCAATAATGATCATACATCGGGGTAATAATATCAGAAAGTGAGGCATCGTTTATGATTTTGTGTAGTACGGTTTTCGATGGAATATGCCGAGTGGGCGAAGGAGGGGCACGGGGGCAGCTAAAAGCTTGGTCCGTACTGCACTCCCAACACTGCTACATATACATACACATTTCTTGTTTCTCGACACGCTCCTCACTTTTCGTCATTTCTTCTGAACCTTTTGCCTTTCCTTCTACACCTCTTACACTTTCTACGTTTCTACACTTCCTTCCACACGTCACTTTAAGTATTTAAGATGGTATCAAAATCAAGAGAAGCTGAGCCAATGTTTTCAAGAACTTAAATATTCTTCCGAAAATACTGATGAAACAATAACAGATTCTTCCAATTTACTGAATACAATTTTTTATTTTAGTCAGAACTTTTAATGCCGCATGTAGAAATTATTTATAACCAGATGCAATCTAGTAATATCGATGCATTTTCAATTAAAGAAAACTTAAAAAGTTTTACTAATATCATTATACAAATACGAGATTCTTATAGCGCATAGAAACCAAAAAAATATGTGATGCATATATTATATGCATATATTATCGCACATATTATAGAATCCAAAAATATGTGCGATGTTATTATTAAGGATATAAATGCTTGTTCTAATTAATGAAAAGCTGTGTTATTATTTAATAAAGAAAATTTTGAAAAGTACTGTAAAAAAATGCCAATGGAAGATCTACTACTAACCGTTGAATCATATCCAATGCTAGATAAAGAAAAACTTCAAACTGAATTATAAGTGTTTTACTCAAGGAAAAAAATGCATAGTATTAATGATTTATTAATATTTTTAAAACTTATTTTTGCAATCAATTTATCCAAAGTTCGTGTGGAAATAACAAAACTTATTCAAATTCTGCTTACAACTTCACTTACCTCTGAGCCAGAACGGTGTTTTTCATCAATAAATAGAATAAAGACATACATATGTATATAAGAAACACAATGGTTCAAGAAAGATTGATGGCTGTCAATTGAAAAAAAATGATTATGAACAGTGAAAAATTTAACGAAAAGGTGATAGACCTTTTTTCAAGGAAAAAAGACAGAAGAATCAATTTTTAAATGAAATAAAATACATATAATGTTTAATTGTGATAATTTTGATGTTAATAGTAAAATATAATCCAAATAAACTTTTTTTTTAATTTTTAATCAACCGTAGCACCCCCAGATATCTTATCCACGAGCCGCCACTGCATATATGTATACATACATATATGTATGTATATTTTTATTTATTTTTTTAAGTAGAATTCTTGAGTTTCATTCATTCATCATCGCTAAGCACATGCTTCACAATAGTTTCACCATAGAATATATATATTTACATTCGCCTTTTGATTGAAATATTTTTCTCGGGATTCGAGATAAGAATTTCTAGAAAACCGGATATCAAAAACGACTCGAGCCGGGAAGCTGTACTCTCCAGCTAAATTTAGAAATTATTTGCAAACAAGGAGAAATCTAGTGAATGACAGTGTGTTTAATGTGTGCTCATGTGTATAATGAAACGTATTAAATAAAGCTGAATATTATTTTTAAGGAGCTTTTATGTGTCGTCAAAATAAAATTCTTTCTGTCATTCTACAAATAAACATTTCTAATTTCTGGTTTTATAACATTATGTGTTGTTTCTCGGCAACAAAGGACAGCTATTTTTAAATATTTCCAAAATAAGCTTTTTCGCTGTTTACAAGTCTACTTAATAATGTAACAGTGTTTTTATACATACATACATACATGTTTATGTAGAAATTTCAAGACGGAGAAATATGAAACATGGATGAATAAGTGATTGATAACAATCCATAATCAAAAAACATTTATTATAATTTCTTTTCAATAGGGTAAGTTTTCATTACTGTTTTATAACTTCTATTTGAGACGTTTTTGACGTGTCATATTTTTTTTAAATTAAAGTAAATAAAAAATAATAATTCATAAACTCCAAAATATCCACAGTGTACTGTCAGTACATTTCAAATGTACATACATACATACCTACATATGTATATGTACATAGTTATCAGAAAATTTCATATAAGAAAAGTACATTCATTTGTACATTGAAAAATTAAGATTTAAATTTGTATGTATATTGATTGATATTAATAGTTTTCATTGTTCATGTTAAATTTTAAACATCGTTTCGCTTTCGTGTGAAATTTAATATTTTTCTATTCGTCATGGAATTCGCGGTACCTTTATTTAGATCCTATATGGTTTTTGGAAGGGTTTAGAGCTTTTTGAAGGACTTTTTTGAACTATCATTTGCCCGAGCAAAGTGGGCAGTACTAGATTTTGAGTTAAAGTCGGCAAAAGCCCATATCTCTTAAACGAGAGCAAACAACAAAAAGCATTATCATATTTGAATTTAATGGGTTAAGCTTAGTCAAGATTGTTTAGTTTCCGCTCCGATAAGTAAAAAACTTGATTTGTTGTTGTGTAATCGTAATGTATATTTACGATACAATGGATAATCTTCGAAAAATCGACAAAGGCAAAGGCGTATTATGCTAAAATCTACCTGTTCATCGTTAGGAGTTTGTGGGTCGAGAGGGCGATGCAAAGGTCAGCATGAACATATGTATGTACGTACTAGAGGTTGCATTACCGGTTTACCGGTAAACCGGTAAATCGCCAAAAAAGCACATTTGGTAATTACCGGTAAATTGAAAAATTACCGGTAATTACCAGAAATGATTTTTTGGCGAATTAAGGACAGCTACAGGCATATTATAACGAAAGTTTAATGCATGTGGGGAGTTTGGTTTTTCGACTGTGGCAACATAGATAGACGATGTGTTACGTGTCACACTGGTGTCAAATGTCATCAAACTTAAAGAAGAGATAATAATTCCAATAACGGAAAGAAGAACGATATATTCCGACGTGGTTAATTATCTTAATGATCCTGATACAATAAATGATTTTGATGAATATGAAATATTTAATATAACGAATAAAGCTACAATAATGGAAAAAATCATAGATATACATAACTACGTATGAATTTTTGAGGGATGAGAACTACAAAATTTCTGAACAAAAAGACAGAGGAAATGAAATAGAAATAGTCGAAATATTAACACTGGAAGAAAAGCTTAAATTAGCAATAAATAAAAAATTAAACGACAAAAATAGAGTGGATAAACCGAAAAAAGATGTAAACAATGTTATTCAGAGAGAAATGTCATATTTGGAACTCGAAAAAATTCCTGGCAAATATTTAAACATCTTATGACTTGCCGACCAACAAGTGTTGAATCTGAGCGAGCATTTTCATCTGCGAGACAAATATGCATAAAATTCAGGTCAAGTCTAAAAGACGAAAGTATTGATATGATTTGTTTCCTGAGAGCATATTATTCAGAAAATTCGTTGTGCCAAATATAATCAACATTTTTTAATAAAGTTTTTTATTTACCGGTAAATAATCGGAAAACCGGTAATTTGGAAAAATATTTACCGTTTACCGGTTCTCTCAATTTGACGGTAAATTGCAAGCTCTAGTATGTACGTATGTACATTTTACCTACATATCTTCCTACACAGGACTAACTATTTATATATAATACATACATATGTATATACATACTGGCAAACACTGCACTCTTCAACTGAAAACTCATATTGAAAATTTACTATTTGCAAATTAATAGGAGCTCTGTGGAAATTCACAAGCCGATTAACTCTCGATCGTACATATATGTTTTAGCTTATTGGGTATTCTGGAGTTGAAATGTTTGAAATATTCTGGAATTGAAATGTGTATATGTATATATGTATGTACATATATATGATTTTCATAATCACAATGAATAAAAAATGTGCGTTTTAATATTTTAGAGCGGTAATTTAGAATGAATCCATAAGACCAATTTTTTAATCAACTGAGGGAACATATGTATGTAAAATTGTTAGAAAATTGTTAAAAGTCCGGAATTGTGTGTTCCATTTTTCATGATGAAATTTTCAACACAAAAAAATTAATGCTATCAATTTGGTAAATGATTTACCTCTATTTTCACAAGCGGAAATGTTAAATAATTTTCACAAGCGCATTATTATCGCATTCGTTGTTTTGAAATAAAATCCCTCGGTAGTTATTTCGGAGAATTTCACCATATGAAAACTAGCACATGAGTCATTTTATTAAAAAGTGGCGGAAGGCAAATTTTCAATTAAAAAAAAAGTCTGTGTTTCTTAATTCACTAATTGTTATCACTTATTTTAATTCGATATGTCCAGAATCTCGAAAAAGAAGAATAAACGTATTTCAGGTCACCAGTATTTTTAAATATTATTAAACGCAAAACATTATATTTAATGTTTTGCGAGATATTTCTCGAAATGAAACAAAATTTACTTTTGCCACTTATAACGACTCATATGTATGTATGTATGTATTATACTATACTAGTGTTGTACCCGTTGATTTCGGAATGTATGTACATACATATGTAGGAAAATGGTTGTAAAATATAATATATATATATATATATATATATATATATATATATATATATATATATATATATATATATATATATATATATTAATGTATGGACATGTGTTCGTAGGTTTTGGACTTATTTTAAATATTCAAAATTCAGATCAAAAATTGAAAAAATAAAATAAAAACAATATTACATACACATATGTACGTACATATTCCACGCTCGCATCGCTTCAGGATCAATTAAATGAAAAAATGGGGAGTGAAGGCTAGCACTGGCAAATCTGTTCATGTCACATTCACATTTCGACGAGGGAACTGCCCAGTGGTCAGACTAAAAAACAATGAACTAGTACCGCAGCAAAATACCTGGGTTTCACCCTTGACAGGAGACTGACATGGAAAGATCACATCAAAAATAAAAGACAGGAACTCACCCAGCGGGTACACAAAATGAACTGGTTGATAGGAAGAAAATCCAGTCTAACATTAGAGAGTAAAATTTTGATATACAAGTCAATCCTAAAGCCAGTCTGGACATATGGTATCCAACTATGGGGAACGAGTAGTAACTCTAACGTGGAAATCTTACAACGATTCCAAAATAAAGCCCTTAGAATAATAACAAATGCCCCATGGTTTGCGAGAAACACTGAAATTCATCAACATGTATATACTATACCAACAATTAAAACGGAAATAGAAAGTTATACAAAAAACTACAAGCGTAGACTCGAAACCCACTCAAACGAGCTGGCAAAAGCTCTTATAAAGTCTAGTGCAAAAGACACTAGACTAAAGCGCCGCAGAGTGCTCGAGTAGTGGATAAAAAGCTGGCAATTAATGAATTGCCAAATCTTCTGATAAATAAATTGTTATAAAATCTGCTTATGACCGACGGGTCGATTGCAAATATCTTAAAAAAAAATGTAATGTGCTTTAATGTCTTTGGCTACGTTTCGATGGAATATTTAAAAAATTGTACCCATTCTTGGTTGCGGAGCAAAATAAAATAATTTTTTCAATAGCGATTCAAGTCGCAGACAATAAAAGTCTACCGAAATGGCAAGAAACTAAAAACGGGGGACAAAGAGAATCGAATATGAAGTGAAAAGATTTCCCCTCGTCACCTGGCCAGGGGTTACCATCGCTAATGGGGGATGTTCTTTACCAGGAACAAGTTTTCTCCGATAATAACTCCTTGATGAATAGACTGATATTGTACAGAGCTGGAAAGGTGGGGTGGAAGAGGGTGGAAGGAGGCCGAGGGGAGATCGGAACAACTATTCTCCCACGCTGTGCTATTTCCTATGCTTAAGGGGGAAGAACCGTAACTGTACATATAATACATTGCATCTTATTATGAAACGGAAAAAAATCGCGAGATAAGGTCCGGAATACGTGGCCAAATCATAATATTGCACATATGTAAATATGTACGTATGTTCGCGCATTTTAGGGCGATAAGGTAGACAATGGTGTTGGAGTGTCCGGTGATAGGGTTGTTCACTTTTTATATCCAAGTGATGCACGTGCAAACAAATCGATTTGACGACACTTGTGGGTTACTGTATCGTGGGAACGTTACTTATCTGCTGTTTGACAAATTTTGGGGTTAAGATGTCAATATGTAATTTAATACATAATATGAAGGTGTGACTATAGTACTTTCATAATGAAGTTACTAATAATACGTATACACTAATAATATGTATACACTAATATTTTGTTTGTAATGTATAAACATGTGATGATTATGAAAGGGAGACAACAATAGGGCCGACAATATTTACTTTATTATCTATGTACGCAGTAACAATAGACGAAGTTTTGTGATCATGCGAAAATTCGAACGCGAGATTTTGACTGATTCGAATCGATCACTGATCATATTTTCATGGTGTAGAAAAAAATGTGTGTGTGTGTTAGTATGTGTGTCTGTGTATTTTGGAGACTTTTTTGAACACCGTTAGTCCTATCGAACTGAAACTTAGTATCGGATACTGAAATTCTTATCGATACGATGTAAGTTTTTTTCAATTATTTAAGTTGACCATAAGTGGTACCTCCCCTCATAGGGTCCTCTTTTTTTTAAGTTTTTGAATTCAATTATCTCTGAAACCGCTCACTGAATCGGACTGAATTTTTTTTACATGCAATAGAAATTATAAATCTTATAACCTAATATTTTTACCTGAACCGGAAGTAGTACTTTTACTCTAGAGAATCGACGTTTTTTTATTTTGTTTTCAGAAACCTTTTGGTTTATTGAACTGAAATTTCATATCTAGAAGTTTAGGCTTAATACCAAGTTATGTATAAAATTTGGTGAGCATCTGTCAACCGGAAGTGGCAGTTTAATCTTGTTCAGTTTTTCTTAAACTAATTTTTTCTACCGTTTAAATATGTGTATTCTTCATGAAAAAATTCTTGTGTCAATGTCATGTAAAAAAAAAAACTAAGAAATTTGATAAATCGGAGATGTGATTTTTTTTCCACACAACTGAACATATCGACCTGAAAATTTATATTTGTATCCTTTATATACTTTATTAATGTTTATGGGGCTTTGGTTAGAATTCGTAAACCGGAAGAAGTTTTTTTTAAAGTAATATTTAAATTATTTTTATCTGCTTGATATTTTATATTTACAATAATTATAGTGGTATTAAGTAATAAAAAAAATTTGAACAAAATACGATGGCCGGAAATATAACTTTTGTCTTAGGCGAGTTTCCCTACTTTAGCGCTCAAACTAGTATTGAACTCTCATAGTCGATATGTGTGAACGTGAATATGTGCGTCATTATCGAATTTTGTTTTTCATACTCCTTATATTCCTAAAAGACATGGATAAAGTCACGGGTTGGTTTTTAATTTTGTGATCGTGCGAAAATTCAAATTCGATATTTTGTTTTTAATGTGTGAGGGTGTGTGTTTTGGAGATAATTCAAACCCCATTAATTCTATCAAACTGAAACATAGCAACAGTTACTGAAATGTTTATCGTTACTTTGTATTTTTTTTCAAAATTTTAGGTCTATCGAAAGTGGTATCTCCCATTATATATACATATGTGTATGTAAGTTGAGTTTTCTAATTCTCAAATAAAGCAAAGTAAATTGTATCACTCATCTTCAGACACTTCTAGAGTATGTATACCAATAAAATCGAACTTATACAAAGTGAGGGCCTCTTCGAGAGGGCAATGTACATATACACATAACATGTGTATGTATGTATTATATTATATAGGATCTTGATCTTCCCACGCCAGCTTCGCCTTCTTCCCCTTGCTAAAAATAATTTCGCCACATCAATTTTCCAAGAGCCAGGGTGTATTGTTCGACATACATACATATATGTATGTATATGCACAGGGGGAAGGAAGTATACAATACCGGATTCTAATAGACAAAACAACTTCTCCCTTCCGTTTATATCTTCCTCCTTTCAATGCAGTCAAACATTTGGTTAATCGCGCACTTCTCAAGGATAGATACGTGGGGATCGTGTTCGAGTATTACATCATCTGATTTAAAAACCCTCCCCCCCATTTCCTATGTAACATTATTTATACACTTTTGTACTGTAACGAAAATTAGACATATGCTATGTGTATTGTATATTAAATTAATATTTTCCTTTTAATGAACTTCGTTTTGTACCTGTGTGACATTATTTATATACTTTTGTACGTGTTCGAAAAATGGACATTTGTGCATTGTATTAAATTGGTGTTTTCCTTTTAATGAACTTTATTATGTATGTATGTATGTATGTGATTCAGTCTAAGTACATATTTATAAAGTGATATTCACACAAACTAGTTTTATTGAATTCATATGTCTGCCGATCAATACAGTAGCTTTGCAATGCTCTCCTATACAATCACGGCTATAAAATATTAGCTTGCTGTTATTAAAATTTATTTCAATATTTAAACAATATATGTAACTAGTGTTGTACCCAGGGTTGCCAGATGTCCCTATTTGAGCGGAACTGTCCCGAATTCAACAGACAAATACCGAGTCCCGCATTGCCTCTGAAAATCCCGACTTTGTATACGTACAAAAATGTACGTAAATAGAATTGGTAAATTTCAAAATTAACAAATTTAAATACAATTAAGTCTTGTCCTTAAACCAAACATGAAAATAGAATTTTCCTCAATTGCAGAATTAACAAAATTATTTAATACTAGTGAATAGCCCGATGAAACATCATCGCATGGGTATAAAATTATTATATACTCGTATAAACCTAAAAAAAAATCCGGAACCGGAACCGTTATTTTCGTAGACTCTCATAGATAGTTTTCAATTCTTAAAGTTAACGTTAACAAAATTTTAATTAAATTTTCCGATTATACACAAACGGTCATTGAGCTCGTAACGTTGAATATTATTATTACACATAACAAATTAAGTACATATTCATATGATGTGTATTTACAACACATATCCTGGGCGAGGATATGGCGTGTAGGCGGGCCCGTGAGCACATCGTCCCAGGCTCGATTCCCGGTGCCCGCCCGTAAATAAAATAAAAAAAAATTTCTAACATCGTTAAAATACAAATTAATTTCAATAATTTCAATAAAAAATATATATTTAATTGTTTTATATGAAAAGAAAAAAAAATGGTTCAAAACCTCGCTAAATAAAATTATTATAATTACGTATTTTTATATGGCAAGAAGGAGTATTTCAATTAATGTTTAAAAAAAAGGCGAAATGAAGAATTGGATTTGGCGTGATGTTCGTGACCATTAGCTCAATTTAGACCTATATTCAGGCTATTTGAAATCAGTGGTTCCAGTCGCGATAAAGTCGACTCGACGAAAAATGAATTTATCGACTTTTACCGATTCATTCACTATGTTTGGTGAGAGTTAGGACACACACACACACACACACACACACACACACACACACACACACACAGATTACCGTCTTTATATATATGATTATTTGCAATGTTGACCTTCTATAAAAAGATGTCTGTATATTAAAAAAAAATTACTGAAGCAAACGAGAAGAAAAAATGGGAAATGCACAATATTTTTTAAAGATCATTCCGCTTCAATAATGTGATTAAAATTGTAGCCCACATGGCCACATCCTTTCAATTCTACATTCCATTGCAATTTCCAAAAAAATATTTAGTCTAATGAGTGCAACCTGGAGAAAGGAGAGAAGCAGATTATTATTAAAAACTGTAATTACTGAAGAAAATTTATATCAAGCAAAGCTGGCGAACATATTTTGAAACAAGCTAAAAGCCAGGAAAAAAACTTTTAATAATTTTTTTATGATTGTATATTTTTTTTGCATTTAAACTAAAATATAATTGCAATTGTATCCATTATATTTTAATAACTGTGATTTCTATGGATTATTAAGTGACTATTTTTTATATGCTTTCATCTACATACGTATATACATACTTATGTACATGAATTATAATTTAATTAAAAATTCATGTACATAAGTATTTTTTCTTTTTATTCATTTATTATTTTATTTATTATTTATTATTTTTTCTTAATTTATTCATTAATTCTTAAACTTGTTTTTGATCGTTTGAAATAGTGAATGTCTCGATCTGTGATTTTGGCAACTCAGGTTGTACGCGATGAAATATCATCGCATGGGTGTTGGCATATTAAGTTAAATAAAAAAATAAAAAATAAAAGAGATGTGTTGGTCTTGTGTTCGATCGATTCTTTTCAAATACATTTTAAATATATTTAATTTAATATTTGTGTTTAATTGTTTAATATGAAAAAGGGTAAAAACTACCTACATACCTACCTACACATAAACAATATAAAACACCAATAGAAAAAATAAATAAATAAAATAAAGTTTCAATAGATAGCGGTAAATGCTCAGAAACTCAGCGCCGTCTATTAGTCTAGAGAAAACATTGGTAGCAAACAGTATGTATAGAAGTTTTTTTCTGTTATTATTATATTCATAGATTTTGTTGGCATTGTTTTAGCTGTGACGTATATACATATGTATGTCGAATCGAAACGACTATTATAGTGTTACACAGATAAATACACACACACACACACACACACACACATACACACACACACACACACACACACACACACACACACACACACACACACACACACACACACACATAGAATATCAAGATTAGTATATATATGTTGATAAATGGTCAATAGGCTGGAACAAATAGTTTTTTAAGAAAATTTTAGTTATATGTACCACCACTGTGTTATAACTAAAATAATCGTCAATTTAAAAAATGTTTCTCGAGTTTCGTACTGAGTGATTTCTACCGGAAAATGACATATAAAAACGTTAATTTATAATTGATAGCAACTTCAATCTTTTAATTATTTAAAAAAACTAAATCATATTTAAAAGCTATTTTAATTTAGTTAAAATGAGATGATTGTGATAAGTTTTGACTTAGAAAACCTCTTTGCAAGCTAGAAATTCGTTGAATATCGATATTCACACTTAAGCATTTACAAAGCCGTTTTTTTCTGTGATATTTACTAATCCTTTCACCGTGGATGACCGCTATAGACGTCACGCTTTAAATGTTAGTAGCGCGTATAGCGTGATTCACTGTTTAAAAAAATATTCCAGTCATGATTCACTTTAAAAAAAAATACTGCAGGTGTCAATTGATATACAAGCCACTTGAATAAATATTACAATCTTTGTATATTTATGGTCGAAAACACAATTTAGAAATCCGCTAAAAAAGTAACCGCAAAAGTTAACGCGAGCAAAGGGCTAAAGGGCAAGGTGTATTTGAATTGATCAGCACCCCGAAAATGTAGCGCAGGACAAAATGAAAAATTCCTGTATATTATATTTTATATCCAATAAAAATTAAAACATACTCTTAATTAGGCTTACGAAATTTCAAAAATTTGTTTTCGATTTTTGTGGTTTTAAAAACCGACAAACCCTAGTAAACTTCTATTGATGAAAATATTAATCAAATGAGACCAAAGAGAACTTAAGCATAATTTTATTTTGTAGTTTTGCTTTGCGCGGCAGTGTCGACCGTTTCACAGTTCTGTATCGTAAAATAATATTTAATATGTACAAATGACTCGAACATTGTATGACTCGAATAATTATTATTACTTTCGAAATTTTGAATTTGGACAATGTTAAATTATATTTAGGGTGTCCACTAGGGATCCCAAGTCTGAATATTCGAATACTTTTTATACGAACTTATCTTTTTATTTTCAATCTACAGCACATTTAGTTCTATTTGATGTTCCGGATAATGGTTCTCTTAAAACTTAAATAATATCTTCAACTTCTTAAAACTACAAATAAATAATTTAAAGCTACTATTCGATATTCGATATTCGAATATATTCCAATATATTCGAATATTTGGGATCCCTAGTGTCCACCTAGGTACAAGCTGGGTCCTCATGCGTGACTTTGCTATGAGGTAGCTACGCCACTGCATCTTTAATAAATCGTCGATTTGCGACACACACAGTCTTACGTCGTCTGTTATGTAAAACGGATATCGTCAATTTATGTTGGCAGCTCGTTGCTAATCCAAAAATGATACTTTATTCAAACTTTATTTCTTTATATATGTATGTAGGTCAAGAAAAAATCAATAAGTTTTTTAAATGTTTGAGAACCGGTGGTAAGCAAAATTTACATTATAATTTTTGCATACTTATTGACATGACTATTTGTTTTCATGATTTTTAAATCAATGTAATCAAATTGAAAACTAAAAATAAAGTAATGCGATTCCCAATAGACTGTTGAATAATAATAGTTGAACATCTCCAGAAAATTTCATTGTATTATTCGTAACGTCTCAAAGGTTACTTGAATTTAAACAAAAATGAAAAAATACTACGTACATACATAATTTCCCTGAAAGAAGGGCGGTAGGTAAAGGGTTAATATATATGTACATATATTGTGATAACGTTACGTTTCGTTTTTATACACGATCTTATTATATAGCGTGAGCATAATTAAATTATACATAATTCATAATGAATATGAATTCTGATAAGAAATAGCGATCGTTGGAATATACAATACGTATGTAATTGCAATATATGTAAGTATCCTAACGTTCAATTATGTATACATATACATATGTATATATTAGATATGTACATATTTATAATAATTGGTCACTAATCAGTTCTACAACACGTATTGATTTTTATTTTTATGCATGTATGTACATCATAGATGAAATGATAGATGTCTGTATTGAAAGTATGCCTAGAAGGGTTACTGTTATGTATGTACATATATCCCAAAAGGTCGGAGGTTTTCTGTGAATTCTATTTCTAATAAATACTGTAATTGATTATCTGTAATACGTTTATTCTGCTTTTCCGAGTTTCTGGACATATCGAATGTGAATTATGTCAGACTGAAATAGTGTTTTCGGAACCGAAATTGAACTTCAACCACTTTCAAATATAATGGCTCATATGTATGTACCTACTACACGTGCTAGTCAAAAATAAATACAATGCTCCGTCTTACAGAAGTGAAAAACATTTGAAACTTGAGCCGGTTCATAAAATTCGGTTGTTTATTGCAAATGCTTCCATAGTCCGTCATATTTATGTGCATTGTTATATTGAGTAGCTACTCGAAAAAGTTTGTGGAAGTTCACATTCTTTTATTTTTCATATGCTCATTACTTGCGAAGGCGGGAAAGGATCACGAGGTCATAAATGATCTTGTAGTGATAAATTTAAAATATTCTCGTTATTCTCGAGAGTATCGATATTCCATTAGCATCAATCTCGCACGTGGTGATCTCGCACACGACAATCGTTGCCTCGAAAATCGCGAATACGGAATATGTTGCACTCGAATTAGCGTGATAGTTCATGAAGATGAGTTTTGATGACTTTGGATGACGTAGGTGTAATCTTCGAATACCAGATATTCCGTGTTCGAGATTTTCGTGATGTGTGCGAGATCGCCGTGTAAAAATTTGTCACCGACCCATATGCATGTGTGTATGTTATAAATCGAATGCATATACACATGTACCTGTGTAAAAGAAACAGCCAGTGGAAATCATCATCCAAAGAATCAGCACGCAATTTATGTAACCGGTGAATGATTGTGACCCTCATCCTTGTAAATAGTGTCACACTGATTAGTTTCATAGATAAGGATCGAACTGTGTGTACATTAATAGCAAGTGTTTATAATTTCAATAATAAGCAATCAAACTAACGAACACATCGATTATTTATTTCAAGATATGCTCTTGAAATGTCGATTCAATTTTGAATAAGTGAAAGTAAGAAGAGGTTAGTAAAAATAAATTATAAGATCTCAGTTGTTTCTCTTTTCCATTTATTTGTAGCAGTTTGAAGTAAACAGGGTGTCTATATATGTGTATGTACATTTAATAGTAATCGGTTAATTGTTGAATTTGGCTCCTAGTGAAACTCTAATTAAATGGTTTCCTCTTAACTTTCCGGTCAACTTGAAAATTTAAGTCGTATCGTTAAGAATTTCAGTAACCAATACTATAAGTTTAAGTTCTATAGGACTAACGGTGTTCAAAAAATCCCCAAAATACACAGACACACACACACACACACACACACACACATTTTTTTCTAGATCATGAAAACGTGATCGATTCCGAGTTCGAATCAGTCAAAATCTCGAGTTCGAATTTTCGCATGATCACAAATTCTTCGTCTATTGTTAAAAACATGTAAAAATGAGCCAATCGTCACATGTTTCGTGAAATTGCGCCTTGCAGGAACAATAATAATGGGGTAAAATCCAATTTGCCATTTGTTATTGTTAAAAATTTGAATCGGAGTCACGTTTCCTTAAACAATAACAGCTTCACGAGCCTGACACATGCGTCATAAAACCGCCCCACGCAACTTTTGGACAAAGGAGACGAAAATAATAAATAATTGGTTGGCGGGGACATCGAGAACATTTTCGCGACCCCTAGACGACCCCATCTGTAACCATCTTACGCAATACTTATGCACGCCGTGACTTTTTATTTACCAAACGTTTCAACCACACAGTGGACGACTTGTGCAACCCCTTAAGCACACTTGCATACATAGCATACATACATCGAGAATTCGTTCGATTCAATCAGTGTACATAATTGTCCGAAATTGCTTCACACATATCAACCAGTGGCGAGATAAGGTGTAGCCCAAGGTGGGTAACGTTCCCACGCGTGAGGGGGCCATTGGGGGACAGGTGAGGCCCCCCTATATCTCGCCATATCTCGACATTCCCACGCTTAGGGGGCCTCCCGTTCGCCCCCACAGACAGTTGCCGACCATTTACGATTCAGCAACCCCCTTTCACGATTCACAACTCCCGCGACTTAAGAATTCTCCCCCCAACCCCCCCCCCCCCCAAATATCTGTATTCGCACGCATTCCTCCAGGAAAACGCTCATGTTCGAATATGATTTGTATAGATGAATGTACAATCTCTATGGATTTATTTTGTGGCCTCGGCGGAAAGATGCATAACTCTTCTTTTTGGTCGTATTTTGATGACAAGCGATATCTCCATAGAAGAGTTGAAGCATGCAACTATACACTTTTTTATCTCACGAAGATGTATATAGTTTATATCACAATAAAATAATTTATAACACACCCATGTATACTAATATGAAAAATCTGCATGCCATAAATAATATTCCGTTAGTCGCACACATTACTAACAAACTAACCAGTAGATTATATGACAGAATCACTAATAACTATAGCCCGGACCCAGAAGGTGCCGCGTATTGTTCAAATGTTGTAAATGCATTGTTAAAGGTTTGCCGAACCTTTTTTACAAAGGATTTACAACAATGAAACAATGAGCGGCCCCTTGGCTATCCTACCTCTACTAATAACCATACTAACACACTTGTGAAGAGTCTCGATGATTACAACATGTCTATACCCTTCAGGTATAAACACAGATTTCCTAAAGACAATCTGCTTTAATATTATGTATAAGATGTATAATGTGAGCATTTATAAGAATTGTAAATAGATTTTTGAGCTATTTTTCCTATTATGCTGAACATTAACATTAGAATAATATAATACTTTGATTACTAACAAAAATAAAATAAAATTGTAAAATAGAAAATGATCAGTAGATCAGTAGCTATTAAATAAAATAGATATAAGATGCATTGTGAACATAATTTAGTAATAATAAAAAGCATTTAAAAATCAAAAATCAATATCAAAATTCGCACTAGTATTTTTTCCCTCGATTAAATCTACGTTTTGTATATGAATTCGATATTGGCCGATAATTGTCGGAAATAATCAACTTAAAATAAAAGCATTGAATTTAGAAAAAAGTTTTTTTTCATTATTTAGATCGATTTGATATTATTAAGATGGAGATTTCTATCCTACATGATTGTTATTGATCAGTTCCGTTATATTTTTCCGCCTGATAATGTTGATTAAAAATTAATTCTTTGTCGATTTTAAAAGAAAGTACATAATATGTATTCATAAATATTTTTATTGGAGATTGATAAAATGCTCCTACAAATTCACATCAAATGAAATTTGATATATTATTATATGTATGTATGTATCATTTAATAGATGCTTATATGTATGTATGTATTATATAATTAAATATGTATGTATACCTATATAGTATGTATTTTTGTAATATTCGGACAAGCCATTGTTTCATTCCAATAATACAGTTGCATTTTGAATTCTATACACGTGTGCGAGCAGTTTGAGACAAAAAATGTTTTGATATAATAACAGATGACTCTGTATATTTTTTTTATTGCAAATTACAAAATGAAAACAATAAATATTTTATTAATATGTATGTATATTATAGTGACCCTCGCTTATGCTCTTAAATAATTTAATGTATTTGATATTGGGGTCAATGATTTTTTCTGTATACTAGATACATATGTAAGTATGTATATATGTACATAATAAATACATATGTACTTACAAGTTGCTACTAATTGCTTTTGAAAATGGAGGTCACTCTAATTTATTCTACAGTATTAGTATTATTTATAGATTATATTTAAAAAGTAAATACTAAACATATAGTATATAAAAGTAAATATTATAATACATATACATGTGTACATATGTGATTCGTTTATAATGTCATTTTTTTTAATAGAACGTGCACTCATTTGAACAAAAACGGAATTGATAAAATATATAGAATTACAATTTCTTAGTATATATGTATAATACAATGCTAGTAATATTTCTATACATGTACATACATATGTAGTGCATAGTTTGAAATTAAATTGACTTTCTGTAATTTTGTTATTTTTCTTTTTAGTTCGTCACAAATTTACTTATATATTTTTTTATTTATTAATATTATACAAATCTATAATCGTCCCTAACAATTTTGAAGTACAGTTGCCAATGTAATATATTGTTTATGTTTGCTATTACATAAATTGATCGAACTTTTTGTTGGTACTATTAAGATATGAATGAACTTCATTACCATTAGGACAAAGTATGGACACTTGGACTAGAACACATATATGTATATATATATACATATATATGTATATATATATACATATATATGTATATATTTTTTTGGTTCTTATGGTGGTTAATGCCGGTGGCGATGCTATTGATAGGATTTCAGTCAAATCTAATGGAGCAAAACACAGCATACTTCATTCGAATTGGAACATTCGACTTCAGTGACTCTGGGTGCTTTGTGACATTGTGATTCTGTCATGCATTCCCCACCTCTAGAGCGGCACGTATTGGACGACAATGGTACTGAAAAATAAAATATCGAAACTTAAATTTTATTGCATATTTTTCAAGCAATTTCAAAACATTTCCTAGAAATTAAATATAGTATGTCAATGATGGCGGTCTCCTTCACGGAAATATCGTGAAAACGCAAATATCGGAAGGCAAAGATCGAAAATCGAAAGATCTTAAGTCGAAAAATAAAAAAAGGGTGCATGGTAAACGGTACTATGTATATATATATATATATATATATATATATATATAGGATCCGGATGTGAAGGATTCCAAGTGAAACGCGCAGATTAAGTCAGAACTATTTATTGTACACGCTCTTCGGGCTTGTCCTCCAACAAGTGACCATAACAACACGCATCCGGTCTTTCCCAGGCATACCACACACACTCTATCTCGGCTCGTTTAAAAATCAATTCTACATTCGGTCATTCCTGACTGTCATTCGCCCTCGGATGACATTCTTCGTCTTTTATATTTTTACAGCATTTCATCTCACATTCTTTTACATTTCATCTTCTACTCTATACAATGTATCATCTTACATTCTTTTAAAACATTTCCTCTATCATCCTCAACAATGTTTCATCTCACATTCTTTTACATTTCATTTTCCACTCTATACAATGTATCATCTTACATTCTTTTAAAACATTTCCTCTATCATCCTCAACAATGTTTAATCTTCCATTCCATAAAATCATCTTATATTCTCCTAAACATGCTTTCAATTGTCACAATTACAATTTAAATCACAATTACAATCATCATCACAATTACAATCATCATCACAACTACATTTCAATACACTTATACATCAATCATTTCACAATTTACATAACAATTACAATTATAACAAATTAATCGTTACACATTTCACTACAAATCAATTTTTTCATTTCAACACAATTCAATCTTCAATAAAGTTACACATAACAACTAAAGTTACACATAAATCATCACAATTACAATTTAAAATTATGTCAAGCAATACAAAACATTAAAATCAATACCTTTACAATGACAAGTTAAATCTTTACATCGGAAACAATCACATTTTATAACATTACTAGAATTAGCAATAAAACATTAAAATCAATACCTTTACAATGACAGGTTAAATCTTTACACCGGAAACAATCACATTTTAAAACATTACTAGAATTAGCAATAAACATTAAAATCAATACCTTTACTATGACAGGTTAAATCTTTACATCGGAAACAATCACATTTCAAAACATTACTAGAATTAGCAATAAAACATTAAAATCAATACCTTTACAATGACAGGTTAAATCTTTACATCGGAAACAATCACATTTTAAAACATTACTAGAATTAGCAATAAACATTAAAATCAATACCTTTACTATGACAGGTTAAATCTTTACATCGGAAACAATCACATTTCAAAACATTACTAGAATTAGCAATAAAACATTAAAATCAATACCTTTACAATGACAGGTTAAATCTTTACATCGGAAACAATCACATTTTAAATTATTACTAGAATTACATTTCAATACAGTTATCTTATATTCTTCTAAGCATGTAACCAAATTAAAACATGATTCAATATACAAAGCACTTCCCAAAAATACTAGAATAAGCAATAAAACATTACACTTTTCAATCATCAAATTACAAGTAAGGCTTAACTAAAAACCCTCCAGGCATTTCACTTATTCTCTAATTCACAAACGCACACTTCACTTCCATCGGTGCAACTTAAATTCTATCCAATGCCCTCGGCGATTCTCTGTGACTGTCCGAGGAATCTGCCGTCACCCCACAGATATTCTGCTAGTAATTTACCATAAATGAAGTCAACACATATTGGTTCTAGCTCACTGATACATCCAGTAAGTCTTTTCTCAATCCATGGTTCTATTTTCTTTTCCATTGAATTAACATCAATCCGACTACGACCAAGCTTGAAAGTGAATACAGTGTCCTTCGGTGTTGAAATTTTGACTGGGTCTCTTAATCCTTCTTGTGATTTAGCCATATCTTTCTCTTTGTCTTTATGTTTCTCCTCTTCTTTATTCTCATCTTCAGAATTCTTCAAATGACTATAATCCTTAGATCCTTTTCTAAATTGATCATCGGGTGGTTGATCTGTATTTGAAGACGGTATGTCTCCGTAGTCCCAAAGTCTTCCTCTTTGCAAACCATCACCGTCCATACTTCCATCAGCCAGGTTCACACCTCCATCAGCCATGTTCGCATCGTCCTCTTCATCATTGGAAACAATGAGTTTTTGAGCAGACATCTCTCGTGAAGCCCGTTGCTGCAAAGGTCTTTTTCTGTGCAAACCATCACTGTTCACACTTACATCAGCCATGTTTACATCTCCATCAGCCATGTTCGCATCGTCCTCTTCATTATTGGAAACAATGAGTTCTCTTTGAGCAGACATCTCTCGTGAAGCCCGTTGCTGCAAAGGTCTTTTTCTGTGCAAACCATCACTGTTCACACTTACATCGGCCATGTTTACATCTCCATCAGCCATGTTCGCCTCGTCCTCTTGTGTTAGAATACTGACTGGTTCTCTTATTTCTTCTTGTATTGGAATACTGACTGGTTCTCTTATTTCTTCTTGTATTGTCAAGACAGTCTTTGTTTTGGTGCTGTTACATTGAGCTGATATGTGCCCAAACTCGTTACAATTGAAACAACGAGTTCCTCTCGTCTTAAACCTACAGTCGGCTGCTAAATGACCACGTCCACCACAATTGTAGCATCGTGAACTCAGTCTTTCTCGGTTTTCACGGTTTCTCACGGATCCCGTCACCCTGGGTTCGTCGTCTGGTGTTTCACCGGCCCCACTTGAATCGGAGTCAATGGGCCCTGCTTGTGCAAGCATTTCTCGTTCTTCAAAGACGAGCTCTTCGTCATCCCACTGGAACTCTTCTATCAGTTTCTGCTTAAGGATAGTCCATGATGTAATTATCCCTTCTGAATCCAGGAACATTCTCGCTGTTCCTACGCAATATATTCTCCCGTAGACCAGTTGCTCCAGGGGCGTCCAGTGGAAGAACTTCGCAAATTCTTCCATGCGCACAATCCACTGGCTGATTGGCACACCGCCGATCCCCTTAAACCGTGGCGCGTATGTCTCGAATTTGTCTCTGTCAAAATATGGCACTTCGTCTTCTTCTTCCTCTTCATCGTCGTCGTCATCATCTTCGTCTAAGTCCGCGAACCTCTGCATCTCCACGACAGTTAGCCGACGTAAAACTGACGCTGACATTGGCGCTATCGTCTTGGATATCATCATCGTCGTGTGGCGTGTTCGCTGACGTGACGTCACCGACGTCACGGGCTTCCGCATTCTCGTCATCGCGCGCGCGTCCTAACCTCAACTGTCAAAACTCCGCGTCGTCGTCTGACCGCTTCTGGCTGTCACTCGAAATGTCTTCAGGCATCCCGGACAAAGCCCCCAAATATAGGATCCGGATGTGAAGGATTCCAAGTGAAACGCGCAGATTAAGTCAGAACTATTTATTGTACACGCTCTTCGGGCTTGTCCTCCAACAAGTGACCATAACAACACGCATCCGGTCTTTCCCAGGCATACCACACACACTCTATCTCGGCTCGTTTAAAAATCAATTCTACATATATATATATATATATATATATATATATTATATATGAGTGGCATGCGGTGAGATTATCTCTCTTTTTGTCATACAGCCTTGTTTAATGTGCGCGCGCAGAATACGGGAGGAAAAGCCTGTTCCTCTTGTTCCTGTTGTATCCTGCTCGCGCAAATTAAGTGAATATGTACGACGGGGGTGGAGAGACCCTTTTTTTGATCTTTTGACGTAAGATCTTCCGATTTTCGATCTTTGCCTTCCGATATTTGCGTTTTCGGGCGTTTCACTTTGAAAAACCCGAAAACGCAAAAAAAAGTTGAATGGGTCAACGACATGTCGTCAACGTCTATAAACCTCTTCCAAAAAGTCGGGGTGTTACAGGGGTGTTAAAAGCTACAGGTTTGTCGTATTTTACATTTGTAGGGCTACGGGGTTATCGAGCGTTTTGTATGGCACGTGGAAAAATTTCTTTAACACGTGAATTGTTTTATATAATTTTTTTTCCTCGAAACGTAAAACATTAATGATTTTTCTTTAAATATTTTCTTTAATGGCGCGCTTTGAATAATGTACCATATGTATAAATTAGTAAAATGTCACATAGGAAAACAATTTATCAAAGAATTATAAACTCTGGGCAAATATATTAATAGATTTAATAAAGAAAAATGCAAAAATGGGTACACATGCTCTTGAAAAAAAGTCACATTTTAATTAATGTTAAATTAAAATAAAATTTCACATAGAGGTAGATATTTTGGTAATGAAATAAATTAATCCGAAGAGAGAAGGCGAGTATTTATTATAAAAAAAAACATTCTACTTTCGGAAAACTCATACGTACAGTCGTCATATTTCTGAAAAACTGAATTACATAATGAAGTAAAACCTCTTTTTTTACTTTATATGTATATATATGTATATGCATATATTTTCGCCACCACTAATATAGGCAGTGGTGTTATTCAATTACTGTAACGATGAATTTCCAATTTTTCCAATACATACCTATATATTGTAGTTACCAAAGACTTGTCCTATTATGCATATTTAAATAAAACTGGTACTATGGACGAGTATGTAGTATATATGTATAAGAATACATGAAATGAAATTAAAATTTGTAATAAATTATATACCATTATAATAATATTTAAATATCCCGGGCAACTTGATTGACATATCGATTAGGGCTGTGTAGTGTGTTCTGAAATGTCAGTGGTAATCAGGTAAACATTCAAGATATTGATCACCATTGAAATTCCAGAACATATTTATTCTATAAGCAAAACATTTAAAAAAAAAAGATATCCGAATTTTTTTGATTTTGAACAAAGAGTTTCCGGAAACTCACAGGATGACGAAATTGGATACAGGCATCATTTCCTGCAGTCACTCGAGTAATCAATGTTAACAATTGCTATCAATCGGAAGGTTGGAAAATACTTCCAGCTAACCATCCCCGACAGGCCAAAACTGATGTCAACTGTTTACTTGACCTGCGAATGTGGAGCATCTCGCTAATTTTGAACGACCACAAGGACGCTACTATTCATCCGGTCACTTTATTGTTGTCATTGTTGTTGTATTTTAGAGTTGCATAACGCCAAATCGATTTAGCCTCAACCTTTGCTTTGCCAGCAATTGGTGGCACGTGGTGGACAAACGTTGGAGCACAGGTCAAGGCGCGACTGCATCAACGATACATTTTTTTCAAACCCATTGTAGAGCAGGGTTGTTAATCTTTTATTGTTTAAGTGAGACAATATACGAACAATTTTGAACTCCAAAATATTGTAATAATCGATGTGCTTTTTTAAATATTGCATGGTGAAATTATTAGCAATTATTTTGGGAAAAAAATTAGAGATGATATTTATATAAGACGTATTTATCACAAAATGTTATACATTGTGAATTTTTATAAAAATAAAAATGTAATTTTTCCCTATTTATATTGTATAAAAATAACATGGTTGTGGTTGTGCAAGAATTTCGTATGTACGTATTTATTATATATGTATATCGGAGCTCAATTCGATTGTAAATTCGTTTGTATATAAAAGCCTCTTTCTTATTGGGCGTTTAAAATAAAATAAAATGAATAAATAAATATGTGTGTGTATCCATATAAAGAGCCGGCTCAGACGTCAGCTGTTCAAAATTTAATCCTAAACCGGGTTTGGAAGATTTTTCAATGAAAAATGGGATTTAAGGAAGAAAAAAGAAAAATCCTCCATATTTTCTTTTACCATTAAATCTTGTCCATATCACTAAATTTATTTCAGGCTGTCGTGATGTATTTCCATAAGATGGGATTTGATGGTTTTATTTTTCTTATAGGTTTCATGATTATTTAATTTTCAGCTAATTATAAATTGCTTTACCCTTTTCGTAAGTTGACTGTTGACTGGTTTATTGACATTGACAATCTTCAATTTAGTTTATTTTGCCAAAGGAACGCGCTAATGGCTTCCCGAGGCCCCGAAGAACCTCTGAGCGGCTCTGTCGATATGGATATATGTATGTACATATATATAAATGGACTTTTAATTTAAACAAGTAAAATTAAAAATTAGCGAATTTCATAAAATATTGTAAAAAATGGGTAATTTTTCCCCCGGTCTACTGTTTACATTCTTGAGATATTCTATTCTACTTCGTTTACTTAACCCTAGTTACATACGTATTATTATGTGTATGCATATAATGCATACGTGTTATCTTATTGAAGTCGAATTGAATATACGATATTTACGTATGCATTAATCGTTTATTAGAGAAAAACAGCAATATATGTAAATTAACATTAAATATCACACGAATTCATCTCTAAAATATAAATATGTACTATGATTACAATGTCTGAGATCTCGTTGAAATATATTTTTAGCTTATTTTACATACTTACATCGCAATAAAAAATAAAATCATCCATCTCATCCCACTCATCCACCTAATCCCACACGTTTACCTTGTTTCATCCACCCATCCCCCAAGTGACCTTACTTGCACCTTTCTACTACTAGTCCATCTATCGTCTTTTTTTCTAACTACATGGCTCGCTCATTGCCACTTCAATCTCTTTACTCTTTCCATTATATCAACTACATGTACATACTATATATCTGGATCTTAATGTACTTATGAAGTACCTATGTAATATTGTCACTTGATGAAAAATATGACACGTACATACGTACCAGTGGCGTACCGTGGAAATCTCACTGTTTTTTATTGCACTGCTTCACTTACGTGTGCATGAGCAGGATACAAGGGGACTCGGTATGACGTTACTTATTTCCCTTGTATCCTGCTCGGGCACACAAAAGCAAAATTCTTGTAAATGATGGTTTTATAAAATTTAATACAATGAGTGGGTTAATTTAACCTTGAACTATGAAGTTTGACTTTCTTTCAAATGATTGAAAGAAAGGCTTTTAAATTGATAAATTCATTGCTAATAATATCAGATTTTTAATTCGCGGTGAGCTTAATTTGAAAATCGGCTCTTTCCAGTAGATTGTTTACAAAATAAAAAAAACCCCATATCTTTGAATATTCGTTTAACTGTTCGAATCTAAGTTTTTTTTTAGGAATATATGTAACTGAACGTGATCAGTTAGAATCTTCCAGCGATGTATTGAAGCTGAAAATAGTATTATAAACAATATTTGGAGAATATCGAAAAAAGTTTGTGATGTTAAAGAAGATTTCGCAGCGTCGTATTCGCGATTTTCGTAGCGACGATTGTCGTGTGCGCGATCGCAAGGTGCGAAATAATCCGATTACCATTCGATACATACCGACATAAAGAAAATAATAAAAATGATTTTGGAGTCGGTTGATTTTTTACGACTCCGATTCCAACTCTGACTCCGCTTAAAATGCTGCGATTCCGCGACTACCGACTTCGATTCAACATCCCTGAATTAATGTTTATTTAAAATCCAAACAAGCGTTACGAGGAGGGGTGCCATTCGTCTTACTTTCCATGAAAATATCAATATCCTCCTTTTAATTGAATTTGAATTCATATGTATTAAATGAGAAAATGGTTTGATATTTTGATATTTTACTTAATAGACGTATTCGAAAATAGTGAATAAAGAATCTATATATGTATGTGTGTTTTTCTGCCTGTCCGTCTGTCTATCTGTCTGTTTCGTAAATGCCCTTCAATAACATTGATTTTATTTTTTTAATCTATATACATACATATATGTAAAATTGCATGCTTGACTGACTGTCTGTCTGTCTCGTATCCTACTCAACTACTCGAGCGATTACGGTGGAAATTTCAGGATTTGTTGTATGCATGTCCGAGAAACTTATTGTGAAAAAAAAACGGGAAAAAAACCTCATAATAATAATATTCGTAATTACGATTTTACCAACGCGAATGTTTGAAGCGCCATTGTGTAGTCAAGGAAGTGTGTTCGTTGGTGACCACGTTACCAGTTGGTTTATGACGACACGGCTTTGAAGAGACATTAGTTCACTTGAACCATCACTTGAAATGGGAACGGGAACAGGAATTGCATGCCTTATTCTGACATTGAAACGCTTGCCGGGTTCAACTAGTAGATATAAATAAATAATGGGGTAGCAATAATAGTAGCATGTTTGCCCCGGGCGCAAACTAGCCTAGCTACGGCTCTGGGATATGGGATACGTCTTACTTCCATAACAGCACTCCACCCCCATGTTTTGCTGTTCCGGACAGAGTCCTTTGATTGCAGTCAGCGATCCAGCTGGGCAGTCGTCCTTCATTGTGCAAATTCCTCCTTGGTAAGCGCACTCCTTCTCATTGCGAATCAATTGCTCCGACCTTTCGGCAGCTGCAAAATTAAATTGACGTGTAATTTATCATCAAAATCTAAAAGTTCCTTTTTGCACACACTCGTCAGCGTTACATCAACACGCTCTCTGCGAATTTGCAAAACGTTTCAAGGTCGCCACTTTCGCGAGCGAACTCTCGCATTATTTATTTTTGTGGGCCGCCCGTTCGTTCGTTCGTATGTAGTAAACGTTTGCCTAGTTACGCGTTCGCTGGACGCTTTCACTCGCGTCATATTATGTGCATTATCAGGGATTTTGCACTTTGTTTTAAAATGTGCACTCGCTTTTGAATGGTGTCCAACATTTTTATCGTCCCCATTGTAGTGGAGTATCAAATGCTTGCCTTTAAGGCCTTCTGGACACGACGTAAAGGAGCAATCATTGATTAGTGTTTACAATAAAATGACCCTAATTATACCAAGAATTTCGGAGCTCAAAAGTAGGGAACGCTTAAACAAAAAATTCTTAAAAAGTTTCCACTAAATAGATCGACATCGGGAAATTCGTCTAGTACATATTTGGGGCAATTTTAATTTGTTTTTATTAAAAGTTTATGGGTTGACCGTTGTGTGTACTTGATTTTGTAGAACTTTATTAAATAAAAAAAAATATATAAACGTAAGTATTTTTTTCTTAATGTAAGCTTTTGTAAATATACATCAATATGACTTTATATTTATTTATACAAATTATAATAAATCTGTATTAAAGTTAGGTTTTGCAAGGTAAATATGTAATAATTAATTTTATTGCAATTGAACAAGCTAATTTGTTGCGAGTATTGATGTTTCCTTTCGTTGCTTTCGCACGATTATTTGTTATATCGATAGAATGCGTGTAATTTCTTATACTGTGCTACATATATTGTATTGTAATAATCATTATTCGGATACCAAAAAGTATTTGAATTTGATTTTTTGTATATTTGTGGACAAGTTTTATTTATGTAACTTTATTTTGCTTTTTACGCAATCTTTATCTGTATATTTGTCTGCGTGGAGTATTCTAAATTTCTCGTAGTACGCATGTAAGTATGAAAACGAGTCATAGAAGATCATAGAAGGAAATGGAGCAAATTACGTCATAATCCTAACCGAACTCTCAATGAAAACTTCTCGATTGATTAATTTACACTTGATGTTTCACACGGTGGTATAGTTTTCGATAATTCGAGTTGTGTTTATGTGCATTCATATATGTATGTACATATGTATTATATATTTACATGTAACAAATGTAGATGAAAAAAAATACGCCATATACATATACATATATTGTCATTAGTTTTAAATAATTAATAAATTTTGTTTTTGCATTTTAAAAAAGCGATAAAAATCCATACTATATAAAATTACATTCAAGTATCTGAATGTAAGTGAAAACAAGCAACACAGTGGCAATAACTTGGCAATAAATTTTGAAAATGGAAAATCGTAACTTGTATAAATACGAAAAATAAAACAATATGTTACTAACCATTGAAAATCACGCTTGCAATAATGTTATACATATGTAAAAAACAGCTTTATGTTGTCATAAATAATTAACATATTTACATAAGCATAAATTATTAGAAATATCATTTTATCGTCTATTATAATAGGGCACATTCATAACAAAACATAAATAAACATCAAAAGTGTGCAATGAATAATGATAATCGCATGATCATTATTATGAAAATATTATACATATACATATATGTATATATATACATATATGTACAGCAAATTGTAAATATATTTGTACTAAATATGTATGTATGTATGTACATATATAACAATGTAAATAGCCGATGTGGGTTAATGCATTTTTTTTTTGATGAAATTATTATCTAAAAAATTAGTTCAATGGCAAAAGGAAACATAATGAAAACGCTTGCAATATATATTTGTTATAGTATACATACATTTTTATGTGTGTGTGTGTGTGTGTGTGTGTGTGTGTGTGTGTGTGTGTGTGTGTGTGTGTGTGTGTGTATATTTCGGTCATGAAACCTTTTCGTTTCGATTTCAGATTTTTTGAGATTAAAGCGGTTTGCTTGTATTTAACCGTATAAAATTTTCACATTTGAGATATTTTACCATTTGAAATATGATAAATAAACATTCTAATTTAGCGATGCGTTTTGCAGGAAATTTAAGCCGAAGATATTTTATTACGTTATAACTATATGATAATGCATTCAATTAAGATAAAGCTTTGACTATTTTCTATGATAAGTAAGTAATTTAAAATAAAAAATTCTATCGATTTCTTTCAAATGAAAACGAATTGTTCTAAAGTAAAATCATAAAGTTTGTTCATTATCAGTGGATGCGAAATTTAAATATTACAATATATAATTTAATAATTTATGAAAGGGCCAGTGCGATTTAATTTTTAATTAATTGAGATTAAACAAACAATTTTAATTTTAATGCCATACGTATTTCATAAAAAAAATATAGTTGAATATTATTTAATTTTATATTTATTTATGCTTTGATGAATATCTAAATTAAAGAAAATTGTATTTCTAGCATTTGAAAATTGACAATTAATGTTTACTTTTTTTTAAAATTTTAAAATTTAAAATTGACAATTAAATTATTTGCATGCATATATAAAATCTGCCAAAATGTATTTTTTTAGACTGAATATTTTAACATGCCCTTTAGAAGCAATAACATATACATATAATTGCTTCTAAAGTTATAATTAAAACATATAAATAATATATATACATATATTATTTATATGTTTTAATTTAAAAATCAAACACTTACGAGTATTATCCTGTGAATTTGCTCCGCAAGCTAGACACAGGAAGACGATAGTGATGCCAAAGTATACACGCTCAAATGCCATAGTTGTTTATTTGTTTACGTTTTAAGCTATTTATTATTTTATAGTTGTGGATTATTATTATACTATTTGTTAGTTTATTTATTACAATCAAAAAAATTTCGACTGCAGAAGAATAACAAAGAGTCTTGTTGGAGTTGCAAAGTTGTTGTTCGACTGTCAAGTATTTAATGAACTATTCGAGTCACACGTGAACAGTATTTATACCTTGTCATTATTGCATACGATGCGGACGTCCAGGGCTTCTCAACCCACAATATGTTCGTGGCGCAATATAATAACGAAAAAAGTTGCGCAACCGCGATCCCATTTCGTACAATGATATTGTAATTGAGAGGAGATGCACGGAGCAAGGTCATAAGTGGCATACATTTACTGAGAATTCTAATAGACCTAATTAAACAGAATATGTATTAAGATCATGAGTTTTACATTTTACAAGTCGAAATTCGGATGCTAAAAATAAACGGTCAGCTATCCATTTGAGATAAACTTCATATAATTCGCAATGATGAAAGAAATGGATGTCAATCATATTGAAAATCATTCCAATGATTCGAAAATGGAAATGTAATGGTGAAGTTCCATCACTTCATTCTTCCCTAGCACTTTTTAGTATAACCTTTTCTCATATGTACCTACACATGTCTTGTATAAACTATGGAAGAGTAGCTTTTGCAATTCGTTTTATTTCCTTCTGAAGTGAAATACATAATAAGATTACAAAATGTTGTGCGAGTTGCTATTTAATTTTTTAATAAGATAATCGATTTTTTTAATTTAATTTTAGCGAAAAAACTGGGGTATAAGATTTGTTTTCAAAATAAATAAAAAGCGTACAAAACGCAAACATATCTAATATAGTCTACGATGTGATTTATTATTATTGACTTTGAATTTCACAGAAAAAAATGTACTTTGGTATACATACACATGTATACGGAATGAAAATTAGTAAACTTTATGTACATATGTATGTATGTATGTATTGTATATATGTACATATGTAGTAGCAATTGATGAAGTTTTTTGATCATGCGAAAATTTGACTGATTTGAACTGAGAATCGATCACTGATCACGTATCCATGGTTATAAAAAATGTGTGTGTGTTTGTGTATTTTTTTATGTTCATTTGTCGCATATCCAATTTTTTGATATTAAAATAAAATATGCTTACTTATGTACATACATATGTATGTAGAAAGGCTTTCTCGCAAATTCGTTGTATATTGAATTAGTTGATTGTATCAGTTTGTTCATAGATGGTGCTATTGTATTGTAGTTTAATTTTATTATAATATTTAGTACTAAGGTACAAAAGTTTAACTATAGGTGTCGCCTTGGAGCAACCTGTAATTTTTTTCTATCCTCCTTCTGGTGCCATCTTATCAATCTCTGATAAATCATCACCAATAATGTTTCTTTTCTTCAGGTCATGTACAGGCACTATTCCATCTCCAAGTGAATTGGTCTTCTGAATCAGACTGATATTAAGACTACTAACTCGTGAGGCTTTTTCTTTGGTGAGTTGTATCTAACAACTGTATGGCTTCTAAATACATATGTGTTTGACGGACATTTGACCGAATGGACACTTGACCGAACGAACACTAAGCCAACCCACATTTGGCCGAATGAAATTTTAATAAGGTCGAGGTGATTTCTGAATAATGTATCTGTTTTATGTAATTTCGATGCTTCTTCTTGGTCTAGTGCCTAAATCAGTTAATGGAGGTTGACAATCATGTTTCCAATGATTGTTGGCTGCCTCAGGTTTTCCGGTCAGGACGTCCTTCTTCTTTCGGGGCTTCTCCTTCCGCAGATCTTTCCTTAGATAATGAGATGCAGGAGTTGATACGTCTCGGGGTGTCCCATTACGTGACCAAAGTATTCAAGTTTTCGACTCTTGATGGTCTTGGCGATGTCTTTTGTTTTCTTCATTCGAGACAAAACAAAATTACATATTTGCAAAATCTCGATACCAAAAGTCCATCAGCCTAATGTCCATCGGCCTATTGTCCGTTCGGCCAAATGTCCGTTCGGTCTAATGTCCGTTCGGCCTAATGTCCGTTCGGCCAAACGTCGGTCAGCCTAACGTCCGTTGGCCAAGTGTCCTTTCGGGCAAAAGTTTGTTTACAACATACATATACATATATACATAATACGGGGTGTCAGCGCTCTATGGTAGAAATTAATGGATAGTATATGTATGTACATATATACAAGTATTAGAGTAATTCTATTCAAGTTGTATTACACCTTTTAAATTTTTTTATACATTTTATTTTTTGATAATAAGTTTTTTCTTGAATAACGGAATGTAAATTTTATTTTTAAGTTTCAGGGAGAATATATTTTGTTTTGATTATGCTTGTATGGCTCGTTTGTAGTTGTTTTAATGAGAAATATTTTTTCCGACAAAGCGTGTCATTTAATTTTGTGTGAAAAATTTTAATTTAGTATTCATTGTTTTACTTATTTCCCTGAAATTTTTTACTTTATATATGTATGTTCGTAGTAACAATAGATGAAGTTTTGTGATCTTGCGAGAATTCTAACTCGTGATTTTTACTGATTCGAACTCAATCAATCACGTTTTCATGATCTAGAAAAATGTGTGTGTGTGTGTGCGCGTGTGTACGTGCGTGTGTGTGTGTGTGTGTGTGTGTGTCTGTCTGTCTGTCTGTGTATCTGCGTGTTTGTGTATTTTGGGGATTTAATTTTTTGAATTCAATTATCTCCTAAACCTAACTGAACAGGACCGAAGTTTTTTAACCTAATATTTTTTGAATATTTTTACCCGAGTCGGAAATGGTACTTTTACTCTAGAGAATCGAAGTTTTTTAAGGTTTTTCTCAGAAAATTTTTATTTTATTGAACTGAAATTTCAAATCCAAAAGTTTAAGCTTAATGCCAAGTTATGTATAAAATTTGGTGAAACCGAAAATGGCAGCTTACTCCTGTTCGATTTTTCTTCCACTATTTTTTTCGACCCCTTAAACACGTGTGCTCTTTACGAAAAAAATCAAGTGTTATTCTAGTATCAATATGATGAAAATAAAAAATCACTAAATTTAATAAACAGGAAGTGAGATTTTTTCCTCTTAGAAAGTTGAAAAATGTTGTGGCCACTATTCTGTCCACACCCCTGAACGTGTCAAGCTGAAAATTTATATTTGTATTCTTTATGTACTAACTTAGAGCTGATAAGGTTTTGGTCAGAATTCGAAACCGGAAGTAGTAGTAGTTTTCTTTTAAACAATATATTTCATTATTTAATTTAAACCTTTTAAATTATTTTTATTTAATGTGTATAATACTGATAGTGATTTTAAGTAATGAAATTTTTTAACAAAATCCGCCAGCCGGAAGTAGAACGTTTGTCTTGTGCAAGTTTCCATACATTTGCCCTCAATTTGTATCGAAAATTCTATCAAAGCTATTAGTATAATAATAATACTGCCGGTATATGTGAATGTGTCTGTACGTTTCAATATTGAATATTGTTTTGTGACCTTCTTATATTCCTCAAATACATAGATAAAGTCATGGGTTGGTCACATCCGAATTTTTTTCTTTACTTGTTTTTCCCACGAAGGTCAGTGTTTAGGGCGCAAAACTGAATTTAATTTTCTTATGTCTTTTTGTCCTATAAATACACACACCAAATATAGAAAAAATCATGTATATAATATGTATGTACATGGGTACATATAACGCTTGTTGTTTTGGTAACGAAACCCACATATACCATACAAAAAATTTTATGAAAATCTATATAAATTCTTCCCACATTAATTGCATGTCGATTTTGATGTATGTATGTATGTACATAAATATGTATGCGCGAGTATATATTTTAAAATCTATTCCCTTCCACTGATATCTTCAAATGCATATATAAAGTATACATGTACATACATACATACACAAATCTATTTTATTTTCAATGCAATGATTGCGAAATCGAATATTACATATACATATGTGTATATAAAAACGGAAGGGATGTATGTATGCATGTTTGTATGTTTGTATGTATGAATGTATGTGCGAGTGCATCAACAAGTATGGAGATTTCAAAAAACAAATTTTAGAATACCAGAAGTACACGTTATGCATACGGATGTGGCGTGTCGACCGATCGTGTCGAAGAGACGCGGGGAATTGGGGTAGCGGAGAAGTGAAGGGGGTGTGTGGAGCGTCTGACATGTGCTCCTGATATTGAGCACTTGCGTTGAAACGGGTGACATCAGCACCAGATGCGCTGCGTGGGAGCATACACACTAGGGTTTCTGATTTCCCGGACTTTTTCAATTCCCTGGATACGGGACGGAGCCTGGAATCGTTTCCGGGATGCCCGGGATCCCGGGACGTGTAAAAAAACATTTTTTTTTCAATTTAATATATATTTTATTACTAAAAACAATAATTATGTATTTAGAAAATATAAAAAAAAAGTAAATATTGCATGATACATCTATTAACTGGAAAAAAACTATTAACTTGGTTTTATTATTAAAAGGGAATTTTTTTTTTTTTAATTATCGGTTTTTTCTCCTATCAGTATGTATATTTTAATTTCTTTTTTAAAGTCGAGGTTATTTTTATTTACGTTGTTTTGTATATTTGTCTTTGATAACTCCTTATTTAATTCTTCATTCATCGTCAAACACACAATTGTTTCATCTTCATCCGAATCTTCTACCATTGTGGAATCGTCAATACAAGAAGGATATACTCGCTTCATAATAGTTTCACCCTAGGATACACATTTGCTTTTATTACAACACTCAAGAATGTTTTGTTCGGCATAAAATTAGAATTATTTAAGTTTCAGGCTTCCTCTTTCTTCGATCTTAATTTTCAATTCTCGGAATAATTTATCGGTAAGCTCAACTCCTTCGGTATTGAGATTTTCCAAAAATAGAATAATAAGAATCGATTTTGGCCATTATGCTCATTAAACTTCCACGTTCGGGGAATGCGCTGTACTTAATGCTAAACAACAAACATTTTGAGAATAATTTGTTTCAGGCTTCCTCTTTCTTCGATTTTAATTTTCAATTCTCGGAATAATTTATCGGTAATGAGATTTTCAATTCTCGGAATAATTTATCGGTAATAAGTCCTTCGGTATTGAGATTTTCCAAAAATAGAATTATAAGAATCGATTTTGGCCATTACGCTCATAAAACTTATATGCACGTTCGGGGAATGCGCTGTACTTAGTGCTAATCAACAAACCTTTTGAGATTATATTACAATTCTTTGTGTATTTGATTTATTATTTCAGACGTGAAAATGTTGTATATTTTCAAAAATTTTTTAAATCCAATTCCCGGGATTCGAGGTAAGAATTTCCGGGAAACGGGATAACAAAACAATGAATTCCCGGGAATGTCTCGGGAATTCATTTCATTTTTTCACCGATAACAGTCGGTCTGTCAAAGAGATGGCTGCATACGTAATGGCATAGTAAACAAGATCATGGTGAACAGACGGAGTGAGAATGAGATGGCCGTATACGTAATGCCCGGAGCGCATCATCGGTTTACGGAAAATCTGTGAACGAGTTGTCAGGTAACCTATCAATTCCTTTCCGAAGTTAACGGGCACAACACTAATACATTATATATCATGGAACAATATATCAACCCGTAAGAAAAAATAAGCAAAAAAAATCTTCATCAATAGCACTGAATGTTAAAAATTATTATTGGAGCAGGGCGAATTTGAACCATTGAATTCAAACATGATAATGATTTTTGTTAGTTTCCTCTCGTTTATGACATGAGCGTTTAAAAAAATTGCGAATTTTTTACAGACCTCTGGTATTTGCAGTCGTAGAGTATAAAATATAGTAAAGAATAAAATGATTGTTGTACTATGCACGTATGTATTTAGATTACGCAACATGCTTATTCGACATTAACAAATGGATGAATTTATAAATCCCAAACTGGGTTTTCTGTACCTGTGTAAAATTTATCACACGAACTACATATCATACCTATATTGCATAATATTACTGTACAAATGCTTTTACATCATACATATTTTAAGCACGCACATCATATGTAGTTTATGTTTAATTTTTGTATACATATGAATGTGTGTATATAATAATTATAGAGCTTAATTTTTGGTAAACTTTATCAACTTGACACGATTCGCCGATTCGTAATCGGTCGTCGCTTTGACATCGTTGCTGCTCGCTTTACACGCGCCATTTTAAATTACGCAAAAATCAACCAGTTCACGTATTCTTTTTCCAATTATTTTCGAAATGAAAATATTGTACGTTAGCTTGCTGGTACCGCTACGAAGCTGTTGGGTTTTTCTGAATACAACTGATGATTTCTATCTGGACTGTGTTCGATTGCAAAAAAAGGAGACATGTTTGAGAAGTCACGTGAAAATTTGTATGCATCGTTTTGTTTTATTTTATTTTTTTTACGACTCTACATTATCACAGAAGCATTGCACAATAACAAAATGATTTACTTCAGGAACCGACCACATATTAACAATGAGCCTAATATGACCTCGCATTTGTCTATTCGATACTGCGTCATCCTGTAAAATAGTTTAAATTTGTAACTTAAAACGAACGCGAATTTGAAAATTCAAATTTGATGGACTTCCCAGCGACATCATCATTTGATAGAAAAAAAAAGAAATTGTATACAAATGTTTTTAAAATAACTTCTTTTGTTTGGTTTTCCATTTTTAGTTTTAATCGAAGGAAAGCCGAAAATATCGACAAACTTAAACATACATAAAACATAAAAACAATTTATATTTCTTTCATGAAACATGTGTACTTTTAAAAACCCTATAAAAGTTCCATTCAACGCTATTAATAATGCAATGTAAACCTTTTTAGGAAAATTAATATTTGGTCATTGTTTAGCCATACAATCGAGCTATGTATGTATGTATTTTTGGACTATTGTAGTATTTTTATTAGTCTTACGAAAATAGCTTGATCTACATATTCTGGGGTTGTCTTTTGAATTTATACGAAGGCAATTTCTTGAATTAAGTCAAATTTATCGTACCGATTCAATTATATGTAGGTATACACATGTGTGAAAAACATCAACATAGTAATGAATCTTCATATTAAGTTGACAAAGTAGTCATTGAACATTTTTTGCATTTAGTGCGCAAAACACTCGTCAGTGATGATAAACTCAGGGTCGCGTTGCCACTAGGTCATATGTATGTACAATGAGATAATAGCTTTTTGACATTTGACAGACTTGAACCTTCCATTGAGCGAATGAGTGTCACTGAAAACAACATACATATGTAATATTATATGTACGTGTATACATATGTATATGTGTAGAGGGGGGCGTTGAATAAGTTACTGGAAAATGCAGAAAACAACAATTTTGCGTTTCATTTAAGTTGAAACATTTTATCCATGATCAATGGTCTTTTTGGTGATTGAGTCAGTTGCAGGTCGTCGCAGATGTTTGTAGGAGGGCACGTGCCTCACTTCGAGACCATTTTCAGGATGAGAGTGGCCTCCCTACGTCGTCGTGTATTTTATTTTGTCTGCTTTTAACATCAGAATCCGCCTTCTATTCCGCAGTGCACCAGCGGCAAGCTGCACACGCCTGGAAATATTCTCCTTTGACATTTTAACTATGTTTATGTATGTATATGATCACAATAAGTTATAGCGAAAAGTGGTATAAAGAGAGGTATAGACAGTTTGAACTGAATCAAAAACCGGAACGAAAAAAATAACGGTTTGGGTCCCTGGTATTTACATTAAATACATCATCTATGGTTAAACATTGTACACTAGTATTGTAAATATTATACAAGGCACATAAAACATCGATATACAGAGAAATATGTATGTATATGGACAAATTTGCAACATTTATACAAATCAGAAATTCGAGATGCTGAAGAATTAGAAATTTTGCGAGAAAATGGGTAAAGTTGCCAATTCGTTGGAACCGTTTTAATGAAAATCAGATAAATTGGCAAATTCTCATAGGAAGCGATCGACCTGTAGTCACATAACCACGATCTGGCCAGCAGCAACCGGTGGGAATGAACCCGTGACCACTTATTATTATATCATTTTATTATATTTATTTGTTTTATCATTCATTTGTATTATCTATACATACATATATTATTTATATGGACAGTGGGTATTGCACAATTTTTCCTATCGTCTGGAATAAAAAGTTATTATTATTATTTAGTATATTATATAAGAAGCTTATATTAAGAATCTTTCGTGATATTGAATAGTTTCTAATAGATTTGAAGTATTTAGGCTTGCCAGACGTCCCGATTTTGCGCTTCTGATTCCGGCGTCCCGAAAGGACCTTCGGGACAGCCAAATGTCCCGGTTTTAGGTAACTACTTATTGACCTCTCACTTAGGACACTACGAAACACAGTTAGGAAACTACAAAAAAATGCATGGATCTCAATCTCACGTGGATCCACATCCATGGTTAAAAAAGCGAGATTGAAAAATCAGACGAAAAAATCGAAAGCGAAGTAAGAAGAGGCTAGTAATAATAAAAATAGCAAGGTTTTTCTCAATCTTCTTGGGCAATATATAATTAATTTCATCTAATATTAAAATAATACTAACTACATAAACTGGAAAAAAAAAGAATGGAAATACTAGTTTATAATAGGAAGGATCTTAAATGTATTTTGTTAAGTTGACACTTTTTATAAGGTTTTTTTTTAATCATTCTTGCAATATCTGTGCCTATGTACCTTCTGTAATTCTTGTTTTAATTTTTTATTTATTTCATAAGCTTAAAAGCCACAGCGCCCAAATCTTTTGTGGAATGTAATAATAATGTATACAAGCAAATGAACAAATACGATTTCGGATGGTACATGGTGGGGGGGGGGGAGGCAATTAAAATGTTGCGGTTTGGATATCAACAAATCTGGCAGCTCTATATAAGAAGCTTATATTAAGAACCTTCCGTGATTTTGAATGGTTTCTAATAGATTTGAAGTATTTTGTGCGTATGTATGTATAGTCACCCTCCTACATATAATAAGCTGGATCGGTTTAGCGAATGGGCTTAAACAGAAAAGAAAAGAAAATTAAACTTAATAACTGGTTATATCCGGTGTAATATTTTCTTGCAATTTCAATGTTATTCTTTTACTTTCTCAATTTTTCCCGTTTTCTAGCAGAATACATCCACCGCGTTATAAGGGTGTTGATTGGAGTTGAATGACATCTACCTACTATACGTATATTGCATTCTGTCCCAGACTGCTTTACGTCATCGACTTTAGTGAGTCTTTAATTAATATTATGTATTATATGTATTATGAGCATTTATAAGGATTGTAAATAGGTTTTTGAGCTCTTTTTCCTATTATGCTGTAGATTAACATTAGAATAATATAATACTATGATTACTAACCAAATTAAATTAAATTGTAAAATAGAAAATAATCAGTAGATCAGTAGCTATTAAAATAGATATAAGATGTATTGTGAACATAATTTCGTAATAATAAAAAGCATTTAAAAATCAAAATCAAATACTGTCCCAGACGCATTACACTATTGTCTCTGTATTTAGCTTTCATTTTGATTATTAATATTTACAATAAAATAACTTGACAGTTAAGTCAAGTCCTTTATATTTCTTGACGGGTACATTAAAAAGTTTTTGCAGGTCATACATATGTTGAATGCTATCATTTGCCGTTCAGGCTATCAATTGATATTCGATTATCACTTTCCACTATGCATTTGTATGTAGTTTGCACAGCATAGATAGTTTCCTTTGTAATTGAAAACATATCTATCTGTCCATCTGCGATGGCTTTAATTATGTCAGGTTTTTTGACCCAATTTAATTAAGAATTTAATTGTAGTGCGCACTATAAATTTAGCTGTATTACGTAATGTTTGCAGGTCAAACTGACATAACACCACGTGCAAGTATAAATTGTACAACACTGTTGCGAATGTTGCAAGTATTCCATTGTTCAAAATATCCCTTTAAATGGCCTAGAACGGCCAGACATCATATATTTGAATTTTTAAGAACACAATTCGACTTATGGTTTAACGTAATACATACATAAATAGCAATAAATGTCAGTGGCCAGTGCATATTTCCACGTTATTGGTAGCCGCGTATTTTCTTAAGCTCCTTCAAATGCATCAGGTTTCATACAATTTCTAAGAATTCATTTCGTTAACAACAAATGCTTTTCATGCTGATGACCGCATATATTGAATACATCTCAATTTTTATGCTGGAATATCGAAGAATGTATAATAAACGGCAGCGGTGGGTACTTACTTATTAATTTCTCTATTTACAACAAGTGCAATCGTTTGATATCAGAAATTCGTCACTGGGTTTGTTCGAATCGATTGACATTTTCTTCTCGGATTCTTCGAATAAAAATCGATATTGAATTGTGATTATTGAAGATCTCTCGAGATATTCTGCTCGAGATAGCAGTATCAAGGAAAAAATATTAAAAAATAACATATTAGATATCATTTTAAATAATACGAAGTGGTTCACAGGATGGTTATATAAATAAAACAGTACTTCATCAGTTTTTTGTATGAATATTGTTTATTGACATAGAAATAAAGGTAAAAGTATGCCATTTTGAAATGTTTATGTGCAGAAAATTATATCACACAAATGATGACCGTTTTTACGAACTCGCGCTTGAAGGCGTTTTCTCGGTGTTTCTTCGTTGATTTGTTCGATTTTTTTTTATTCGTATTGCAGTCTTCAGTTCCTTTATTGACTTTTCGTACACGTGTGCCTCATAAATAAAAAAGTCACACACGGAAAGGTCATTTTACCAACACTTGTTTAACAGTTTACGAACAGTTGCTTTATTTATTTATTTAAAGTTTGGACTATTGTAGAATTACAGGAATTCCTAATGCGCCACAATGGTCAAAAATATAACAGAAAAGAAAAGAAACAAAATAATAACTAAAGAAATTAGACATAACAAAAACAAAATATATACAACCTTGACCAAAAGTCTGAAGCACCCCGTTTTTTTTGTTGATATTTTTGAAATGGGACATTTTACAAACGCTTGGATCAGAATTATGTATCTGTAACACATATTTCGAGAATATGAAACGGTAAAAATCCTTTTTTTTGTTTATGTAGATGAAAGAGAGCATTTCTGTACTTTGGCTCATACTAGCGAAAGCTGTCGTGGTAGTTTGTCGAGTTGTAACTATTGACGATTTGTGTTTATTCACCAAATTTTTTTTTAATTATTTCATTTATCATCAAATTTAATTAAAATGTCACAAAATCGCGAATTGGAAGAATGACAACGAGCAAATATTATCGTATGTAAAATGTCCTATTTCAAAAATATCAACAAAAAAATGGGGTGCTTCAGACTTTTGGCCAAGGCTGTATATACACAAACAACTAATAATAATAATTACAAATTATAAAAAAAAAACAACAAAGAAGGGAATGTTTTATAAAAGAAAAAAGGGCAAGAAAAATAAATATATATAAACATTTATGCGAACCTACATACATACATATGTATATGTACATGCATATATAGTTTTATCAAGATCGAACTTATTAAGACGCATCTTTGATCATTCATATCGAATAAACGTTTAAATTTTTCTTTAGTAATTTTTTTTCAATAGAAAATGATGCAGACCAAAAACTAGGCGCATCGGAGATTAAAAATACACTAATTAAAAGCCAGAAAAGAACATTTTGAATAGACACTTGTTATATCAATAAATACAAGGTACTATATACAAATATAGAGCATCTATGTACTACTTACATACATATGTAAATCTTAAAAACTAAAATTATATCTCTGTGTAGATCATTTCTTTCAAATTCTTATTCAAATTCTTTCGATTTTTTGATCAAAATTATCACTATAAATTAACTGATAACATTTTGATAATAACCTTTATATCATAGATTTTATTGCATACATACATATGTACATATGCGTATAGAGGATGGTAACTATTTTATTTTTTTGGAATCGACATATGTACATATACACATTATCAAATTCACAATATTACAATATTTCGATACTGATGTAAATATATGTACATACATATATTTGATAAATTGTTATGTACGTATTTGAAAAAACGTCATTTAATGATTTTATTTTCAATAATATATGCATATATGTATGTATATATAATATAAATTTTGATGGCTATCATTTTATAAAAAAAAAAAACCATCTTCTTCATAACATTTAAAAACCTTATGTAATATACTGCAATTTTTTTAAATATCTTAAAAGCTATGAATAGCCCTGAATAAGTATGTACTTTGCGGATAATTCTTATCGTTATTTTGATATATCGCAATACTTACTTTAATGTATTTTTAATGTCTGCCTAATATAACTATTTAATGCAACTAATTCGTTCTATTTACGGAAAATGTATTTTATTGTTTTTATTATTGTTTACTATTTAAACTTTTGGCTAATCGTTTCCGTTTCCTTTCATTAAGTTTGATATCAATATTAAAATGTAGGATATTTTTTTATGTGCTGAAAGTATATTACACCGTTTTTATATCAATGTAATGAAATTTTGTTTTTTACAAATGCAACTACTGCTCGGTGAAAATTTTGATCACGCTTTAGTGGAAAGTTGTTTTACGATAACTATGGCTATGCGGGTTTGAACTTTACTTTAAATAAATACAAATTTACAGAAATACTTTTATGGTATATTTTGTCACCTGCAGATAGATATTAATTAATTATTTAATTTCATTTACTATTAGTGTATTATTAATTATTACTACTAGTGTATTATTAATTATTTTAAAATAAATCAAATGCATTACATGAACTTAATATCTACGCATCTGCATAATATTACAGACAACATAAATTACATGTATATTGCGCGTTAACGTGTCCCATTGGGAGTCGAATGCGGGTGTTAATTTTTTGCAATATTTCCATAAAAGTCACGTTACGCATATACAAATTCAAAGAAAATTCACGAAAATGAAATTATTTAAAAAAAATTGATTCTTTTTGTGATTATATAAATACATATTACATGTAGGTAATGTATTTACCAAAATTTAAATATTATTTTATAACTGCCATCTTTTGATAATATTAAAAATATATTCATGCATATTTGAATTTAGTCTAAAAATCATTGACCAGAACCGTTATTTTTTTTAATTCGGTTCGGTAAAAAAAATAAATATCGGTTCAATTTCGGTTTTCGGTTCTCTTGTATTAGCAATTTATATTAGCAAGTTAATGTAAATACATCCACACCGTCTATACCTCTCTTTATATGGCTTTTCGCTATAACTTATTATGATTAATATATTAACATATTTTTAATATACATTCATATACATATGTTTGACCATTAATTCTATCATTCCCAATGTATATATATTAATTTTATCGAACCGTAAAAAAATATCGGTTCGACTTTGGTTTTCGTTCTGGCAAAAATAACGGTTAATCCGGTTTTCGGTTCGGGTCCCTGCTAAAAATCATCAATTCAAGGTTTGAAAAATTTGGTTTACATTATTTTACAAAAATTAATTTGTAAAACTATTTTTTTTTGAGAAATGTTTAATTTTTCGTTAAAATTTAAACTATTAAAAATAAAGAACTTATGTATTTAGTAGTTGGTACGGTAATTATTTCGCAAAAAACGATTTCACTTAAGTTACTAAAATCTCGATCACGGAACATCTGACACCCAAAAACTCATCAATCAAAATGAACACACGTGAAATATTGTACTAACGAGAACTCGAGTGCCAGATATTCTGTGATCGAGATTTTAGTGACTTGTGCGAGATCGCTTTTTGCGGAATAATCTGTTTCCATTAGTGCTATGTTGATTTTTTCGAGATTCGTTGATTCCATTATTATTAAATAAGTAAAAAAAGGTTTCCTTGTCGAATTTTTCACAATGAATAGAAAAATTACATTTACTTTACACGTCTTTAAAATTTATTAATCTTATTTGCTACGAAAATATTTTATTAAAACACTTTTTAATTTCATATATTGTATTTAAGTGAATTATGGTTAAAATATCGAAAGAAATATCTTATTATTTTTGTAATTAAGGGAAACTTCACATTAATTTTTTTTTTGATATTTAGCTTAAAAATTACTCAAATGTTGACAGCTATAAAAACTATTTCGTTATGCAAAATGACAGATAAAGATCTGTCAAATTGCTTATAATATTCAACAAAAATATAATTGAAAACATTTTGCGTGCATGCATCACAATTCGCACGTTACGACCACACACGTGTCATTTTTGACGTCCGGCCGGCTTTATTTTTCAGTGAATAAAACTGCGCTCTTTAAACTTTCTTGATAGAATAATCAGAGGTAAATTAACATTATTAACTTATTCTTAAGGATTTTAACAATTAATTGCACTTTTATAGCGTTTGCAGATTTTGTACTTTTTTCGTTTACATAACCTAAAATCTTTTCACATTGTTTACAATTCTCATTACGCACCCAGAAATTCATTTTTGATTATTTTTACTGATATTTATTTTTAAATCTAAGCATATTTTCGGTTTCGATCATGCTCTGAACTATATTAGTTAAATATAGGTTTTTCATTTCAAATTGACATTGAAAAGAGGTCGATTTGATATGAAAAAGGTTTAATTTGAAATGAAAAAGGGTCAATTTGGAATGAAAAACCTATATCAATTTAATTTTGTAAACTTTAAATGAGTTTTAAACTCAGACTTGCCACAGTGATAACAAATACACAACTTTATAAGATTTCTTTCACGTTATACTTAAAAGATTTATAAAGTTGTGTATGTTGAATGTGAGATATGGGGCTAGATGTCCTATAGATGTAGAATAGATCTAGGGTTACTAGATGTCCGAATTTTCTCAACGTTTAGAGGCATCTGGGGATGAAATTGTGTCTTTCTAGTTTATTTGCAAAACTTAATAACATAATAATACATACATAGAGCTACTACGTTCTGTCCATGTTGTCTAACATGTGTATATGTAACGATTATGTAACTCAATTCTTGGAAGATTTATTCAGTAATTTAAAAATAGTAGGATTTTTAATTGAATGTTATAATCAATATGGAAAACAAATCCCATGAAGCAACAATAACCGGGGAAATGTCTTTTCTTATATATTTTTTGCACTATTGATGATAAAGTTGTTTTTTATAGTAATAATTCAAAATTGAAATCGAGTACATATGCACATAAAAATTCATAAATAAAGTTTCTGTCAATGACATCAAAGGTTGCCAATCATTAATATGCTATCTGTATAGTTTATGTCCCCCTCCATAAAAAGTCGTTTTGATAAACTTGCACGTAAAAATGTTTCAGTTTGCGCTGTCAGCTAGAATTGATAAGATACAAGAAAATTATTACGTCTGAAAATGTTCAACGTAAGTAGATACAATGCTCTAAACAGATATATTCCGTTATATATATGTATATATGTACATGTTTTTGTATTACTATTAATTTTATTCTAAATTCAAAATTTTCATATTCAGGGTTTGGTTGGATTGGTTTCTGGAGGCGCGTCCGGTCTTGGACGAGCAACGGTCGCTAAACTCATCAAGGAAGGTGGGAAAGTTATAGCTTGCGATTTGCCGTCGTCTCCAGGAAGTGAATTGTCCAAAGAATTTGGCGATAAAGTTGTATTTGTACCGACAGATGTAAGTGAACTTTGACCAACCTTATATAATACGAACGGCATTGCATTAACCGAAAAGTGATTCCCCAGACTGTAACTTTGTACAAGGTCTATTTTTGAAATAATCCATATCCAGTAAGTTCTTCTGCTTTCCAGAGAATTTTGGTCAAGTTTTGGGAAAACATTAGACTTATATTAGATCAGACCACACCGGGTGACTTGTGAGTAATTGAGTCGGTGACTTTGTTGCGCGACCAGATGAATATATGCAGTTGTATGGAGCATGCTATACCAGGCAAATCGTTGGTTGCCCAAGCTATAAAATCACCCGACTAGTGAGATCGGTTGCCAGCGTTCGATCAGAACCATTCCTCAAAATGTATAATGTTGTATTGAGGGGTGCCACACTCTAAAGAAACAACTATGAATATGTGTCACTATCGTCACATATTAAAAACTTTTACAGGTATTAATGAACGGATTCTTAGTCACTTCTGGTTGCCCAAGTTGGGTGACTAAGAGTGACCACGAGCAATTCCGATTGGGCAACAAAGTCACCGACCAAGTTGCTTGCAAGTCACCTGGTGTGGTTCGGCTCTTACAGTAATAGTATGGTGTTTTTTTCTCATGAAATTATGCTTTACTAATTTTATTCGACATCCGTTAAAGGTATAGGAATCAAACATGTACATGAATGTATTGTTACGTAGGGGTGGGTGGAGGATCCAAGTAAAAGGCCAAAGTCGTTTCACAGCATTTATTGATGACTAGCTGTATTACCCGGCTTCGCTCAGTGTTTATAATATAAACCGCTTAAACATGACTAAGCTAATTTAATTAAAAAAAAAAAAAAATTAAAAAAAAATTTAAAAATTAAAAAAAAAAATAAAAAAAAAATAAAAAAAAAATCAAAAAAAAAATTAAAAAAAAAATTAAAAAAAAAATAAAAAAAAAATAAAAAAAAAATAAAAAAAAAATTAAAAATTTTTTTTTTAAAAAATCAAAAAAAAAATCAAAATTTTTTTTGCCTTCTAGGGCTTCGCCCTCGGCGCCCCCCTGAGCCTTTGCCTTCTAGGGCTTCGCCCCTCCACGCCCCATGAGCAATTGCCGTTTAGGGCGTCGCCCCCCTTAGTTAATGCCTTTTAGGGCTTCGCCCCTCCGCACCCCCATGATTAAATGCCGTCTAGGGCTTCGCCCCCCTTAGTTAATGCCTTTTAGGGCTTCGCCCCCCGCGCCCCCAAGATTAATTGCCGTTTAGGGCTTCGCCCCCCTTAGTTAATGCCTTTTAGGGCTTCGCCCCTCCGCGCCCCCATGATTAAATGCCGTCTAAGGCTTCGCTCCCAAGACCATGAGGCTGGGCCCCCCGGGCCCCCTTCGGGGCCCCACGGGGCTGCGCCCCTTGTGGCGCCCCCTTTTGAGCCTCATGGGGCTGCGCCCCATGAGGCTGGGCCCCCCGGGCCCCCTTCGGGGCCCCACGGGGCTGCGCCCCTTGTGGCGCCCCCTTTTGAGCCCCATGGGGCTGCGCCCCATGAGGCTGGGCCCCCCGCGCCCCCTTCGGGGCTTCACGGGGCTGCGCCCCTTGTGGCACCCCCTTTTGAGCCCCATGGGGCTGCGCCCCATGAGGCTGGGCCCCCCGGGCCCCCTTCGGGGCCCCACGGGGCTGCGCCCCTTGTGGCGCCCCCTTTTGAGCCCCACGGGGCTGCGCCCCTTGTGGCGCCCCTGGCGGGGCCCCATGAAACTACTCGCTTTGCGCCCCCGCGGGGGTGAATCCATTGAATCGAAAAAAACAAATCGGCGCCCATGGATCGAAAAAAAAAAAAATCGAATCACGTGTTCGATGACGTCACCGATCTACGGACGACGACGACGACGACGACGAAGACGACGAAGACGACGACGACGACGACCAAGGATATTTACATACAAAGTCTCTTTCCAAATTATAGATTAGATTAAGGAGATACACACACTGGCAGTGCTCAGTCCAGAATGTCTTGATATCGCCTAAGTACCGCCTTATAAGGGGCAGGTCTCTCAGGACATCTTCGACGTCTGATTTGTTTACCTATTGTTATGGTCACGTACTCGGATATGTATTCCCACGACATTCGGTCCCACGGTACCAAGGTATCGGTCAATTCTGAGAAGAGACCAATAATGGCCAACTCGGTCGCCATTATTTAGCCTACATGCACTTAGTTTGCCGATAATCCTCGAAACCAATTATAACAGTCACACAGTCACTGGGATGCTACCCGACCTAATCCGATTGCAACTAACCGGCGGCTCTTTTTAGTATACGTAACAGTATAATAAAACTCTATTAGTGACTAACAACTAAAAATCTCATAAATAATACATATGTATTGGGTTGATCAACACTTTTTATTGAGGAGATAATTACAGTTCTATTACCTGTGCGGTAAAATACACTGAAAGAAGATAAATAAAAACGTTGTAACATATTAGATAATGAGATTCATATGTGTAATCACTTTGCTTGTCTTTAGGTAACATCCGAGACCGACGTTGAAAATGCAATTAAAATCGCCAAAGAAAAGTTTGGACGTTTGGATGTCGCCGTTAATTGTGCAGGAGTCGGCTCTGCTTGTAGGATATACAATTTCAAACGCAATCAAGCTCATAACTTGGAGGAGTTTAGCACTGTTATAAAGGTACAGGCGGACCTCAACTTTCGCACATTCGACTTTCGCACAATTCGCTATTTCGCACATTTTTAAAAAATCGTTTTTTTTTTTTTTTTGGTGATAATGCAAAAATGTTTGTTTGCGTGCAATTCTTTCCCTCTCCTCCATTCCCTGTTGCACTATGAAATGCGTATGAACGAGCCCGTACTGTGAAAAGTGTTACATCCTGCACGGCATAATGATGGATGAAATCTTTGTATTATTGGATAAGTGACCAAAATCAAAAAAAATCCCTCTGAGTACTTCAATAATTCAAGCTAGAGCTCTTAGTTTGCATAAGGATTGGAAGGCTAGACTAAAAGAAGATTCTAACACGGTGTTTCATGCAAGTCACGGCTGGTTTTCAAATTTTAAAACAAGATATTCTTTACACAATATTAAATTCACTGGAGAATCAGCTGATGCGGATGAAGATGCTGCAAAAGACTTTATTTCCTCATTGTCCAAAATTATTGAAGATGGTGAATATTCCTCTAGTCAAATATTCAATGTAGATGAGACTGGTTTATTTTGGAAGAAGATGCCTAATCGTACATTCTTACCAAAGGAAGAATCAGTTGCCCCTGGTCATAAACCTTCTAAAAACCGATTGCTTCTTGGTGGAAATTTAGCTGGTGATTTAAAATTGATGCCAATGTTAATTTATCAAGCAGAAAATCCTAGAGCATTGAAAGGGAAAGATAAAAATTGCTTCCAGTCATTTGGAAATCAAATAAAAAAGCCTGGGTTACTGCTTTAATATTTAAAGATTGGTTCACTTCACATTTCGTACCAGCAGTAAAGCAATATTGTGAAGTTAATAATTTACCATTTTAAATATTATTAATCTTAGATAATGCTACAGGACTCTCATACAACCCATGGACCAAACAGTGATAGCTACGTTTAAACGATATTATATGAGGTCGATAATGAATCAGGCCATCAAGACAACTGACATGGAAGGTGGGCCCACATTAAAAGATTTCTGGAGGAATTATAACATATGGAACGCAATAAACAATATTGGAGACGCGTGGGCTGAAATAAAAGAGTCAACAATGAAAGGTTCATGGAGAAAACTATGCCCACAAATGATGGGTGATATAAATTTTGATGAAACTCCAGAAACTATCACACTTGAAATAGTTCACTTAATGAACGAACTTAACCTAGATGTTAACATTGAAGATATTAATGAGATGATTGAATCTCATTCTGAACCCATGACCAATGAATTTCTAATGGACCGACAAGAGAACGAGAATTATATACATATTGAAAGTGAGGAAGAAGAACCAGAAGAAATCATTAATACCTTAACTATAAAAAATATGAACGAAGCTTTTACGCATCTCGAAAAGTTTTTGAACATTATGGAAGACTGTGATCCCAATGGAGAACGAATATCTCAAGTACGTAGGGCTATTCATAAGAGTACTGTATGTTACAGAACACTATGAAGAAAAAAAAATTGTCATATTCAACTAACTCTTGACAAGTTCATTACGAGATTATAATTTGCCGTGCCTGAATACGATATTTTCCACCTAAGTGAGTGTAGATTATCGGATGTTATTTTAACATATGTATCTGGCAGCCTTCTCTTAATTTGAATGTGATGTGTGTGTGGAATCTTAATCTACTCTCTTCCATTTGGGCCTCGCTGTGATTTTTTTTTTACTATTTTTCTTTTGCAGAATGTAAAACTAAGAATAGGATTTAAGTATTTTATTTACGTGTTATTTTTCTTTTGTTTTTATTTTTTATTTTATCGTGTTTTTCTGCTTTTGCTTTTTTGCTTTTTATTTTATGTATTTACTTTACTTTTTAATGTATATAAATAATTTTTATTTAATACATACATTTTTTGCTTTTTTTTTTTACATCCCTCTACTTTCGAACATTTAACTTTCGCACACATTTTCAGGAACCAATTATGTGCGAAAGTTGAGGTCCGCCTGTATATTATATTAATTTAACAGTGTCAATTTTTTATTTAATTGCAATGTGATGTATTTTTATGGAATTCGTTGCAGGTGAATATTCTAGGTACGTTCAATGTTGCTCGATTGGCCGCTGGACTTATCGGACAGAATGCAGCCAACACTGACGGTCAGCGAGGAGTTATCATCAATACGGCCAGCATTGCAGCTTATGATGGACAGATTGGACAGACGGCTTACTCGGCATCGAAGGCCGGTGTCGTAGGAATGACTTTACCCATGGCTAGGGATTTAGCTGTTCGCGGAATCAGAGTGGTCACCATTGCTCCCGGTATGACATTTTTTTTCATATATGAAACAAAGACTTTACTTTTATGTTGGATCTTATCTGAATTTTTGTTACGGTTCATGCCAATTTGCAATATATTATTAATTCTTTATAACCGCTTATATAATATAAACTATTATCAAATTACTAAGTTGAAGATTAAAAAAAAAAATAGCAATATAATGAAATTGCCTGTATAACGAATAAATACTGTAATAAATGTCTCATAGTCCTATTTTCCGGTACAAAAACATTTGAAATTATATTTTATCATTATTATGTTAATATTATATTTCTAAAAACTAGACTTAAATTATAACTATTAAAATTTCAAAAAAATAAAATTTTTTGTGCATAGTTTATTATTGATTACTCAAGTGTGGATTTTTAAATGTTTCTATAATAATTTCGAAAGAGACTAAATGCAGAGAAATGTTATATAACATAACATTAAATTAAATGTTATGTAATATTATTATAACATTTCTCTGTTTATATGTGTGTTTGTTTGTTTGGTAAAATCCATAACGTTCAATTCATTAAAGCGAGGCTTGTCATTGTTTGAAATCAGTTTTAAATCAATGTATGAACTCTCGGGAATAAGTGTGATATTTTTAGCATAGTTTTTCTTTGGTTTCAAATTTATTTAAAAGGATGTTGATTATTGACTGATTCTTCGACTAATCCGTACAAATTAACTTGTACAGTGTTTTCTCCTGAATTCAAAACGATTCAACTAACATATGTAAAATCGAAAATAGTATATTTCTTTACTACCGATAGTCTGTTTTATAAAACTGATAGTACTAAAGGTCGAATTTTGTCCTTATAGAAACGGTATTGAAATCCCTAATGCATACATATGTATACAAACATATGTATTTATTATAGATTTTTCGTTAAATATTAGGGCCAGTGTAAATTTCTGAACGTTGGAAGGGATTCAAAGATATAAAATAAAAGCATAACATTTTTATCAATTTTATTTTATAATATTTATAATATACATATTTAAAATTTATAATATAAAACTGTTAGTAGAGATGTGGAGCAAAAATATTTTTTGGTTGAATTTATTTGAACAAAATTGTACGCTTGTACATACATTTATTATATCATTTAATCATGTTTTTACTATGAAGCACATGCAATTTATTTCGGTTACATAACTTTTGCTCCAATCACTTCACATGCCGGATTCAAAGTCTAGAATATCGGCCGTCACGCTCGACATTCTTAACTTTTTATACCCAGTATATGGACACGTGTACATATGTACATATATCTAATAAATTTAAATGTTGAATTTTACATAGATTTTGCAAATAGATTGATTACAATTTATTTATTGGTGTTTAAATTGTAGTATGCATGTACTCGTATTATATAAGCCATATTTATGCACGTTCATATTGAAAATAATTATTGTTTAATTAATATATATACTATTGATACATTTTTCAGGTCTGTTCAACACGCCGATGCTGCAGCAATTGCCGGATAAAACCAGAGAAGCGCTGGCCGCGACCGTTCCATTTCCTTCGAGGCTCGGAGAGCCCGATGAGTTTGCTTTACTCGTGACGAGCATCATACAAAACCCACTGTTGAATGGAGAGACGATACGACTCGACGCAGCGTTGAGAATGCAGCCTTAGTATCTTTATACATTTGTACAAAACAATTTCACCGCTCTTTGCGTACACGTATAAACTTTATACATTCTTATATATAATAGGTACATACATACATATTAAATTTTGAAAATACATATATTATAGATGGCTTCTTGCGTTTTATTTATTATATGTACTTGCAATTTCTCTTAATTTCAACAGTCGATGACTTGTTTCATTCCGAATGATAATTCAAAACATGCCAAATCCATCTTGCCCCACTTCACAATTTCTTCTAAAATAAATTAATAATAAATCTACATAATGGAAATTTCTGTTTTGACCAGATAATTCTACCCAAGACAATTTCACACGAGAAAAGCACATTGTGGAAATTATGTAATATTTATATTTGTATATGGACGTAAAATAAAAGTACACTTCGTATCAAAATTGTGTTTATTACTAAACACGAATCAAAAGTTTATATTTAAACATTACATTGGTCTTGTTTGAAATTGTATTGTGTCTATTTGTCATGGCACGAGTATAAATACATATGTACAATCTAAACTTTGGCGTATTTTTTTACACGATTTGCACTAATAAAAGGCAATATTTTCTACCTTCAAAGATAATCTCCATCGATGTGTCTGTTGTAGAAAAGTTTTACAATTTTTGGCCATTAATACAGTTTCAATATGCACAACGGCAGTTTGAATAATGCTCAACAGATTTATAAAATACGCCTTCAGTAGATAAAACATGTACATCTACACATATATATATATATATATATATATATATATATATATATATATATATATATATATATAAATATAAATATATATGCATACATACATACATATATGTTTGTACATAATTCAGAGGCAAGATGGTTAATATTGCGATAGTTTTTGTACTTAAAATTATTTCATGCATCGACCGTTGCAGTTAAATATCACTTGTTCGCTTTGTAACATTTGTAGATATATTAATTTTAACAGTACAATGAATATATTATATAAACAATTCTACATAATTAGTGTAAGCGTTTATTGATAATTTGCTTAATGGCATTATATAGGATTGCCATTTGATTGATATTTTAAAAACTATCAGCTGGAATCTAACATTCAGAATAATATGAAAAGGTAAGAAGAGAACATACATCTGTACTTTTGACTTGGAATATATTATACTTTCCAGTCATTGTGTACATCGTGAATTAGCATACTGCCCGTAGACTATACATATATATATATATATATATATATATATATATATATATATATATATATTTTTTTTTTTTTTTTTTTGCATTATGATTAATATAATCGGCGTTTTGTTTTTGGGCAGAGATGCACAGACTTTTTATTATTATTGTATTAAAATATGTTTGCAAGGCGATAAAATTTTACGTAGCCTTGCGTTATTTAATGAAATTTTTTTATTCATTTTTTGATTGTCTAGGAATACAATGTTGGTGTCTGTGCACCCAAGTTACCATAAATGTACAAGTGTTCGATTGCTTTTAGAATAAAGTTCACATTAGAATTTTGGTCTCGTCTTGGTGAAACTGTATTTATTGTACAAACACTGTCTTTATCTCATGTTGGCGTATTTTTAGTTTCCATCAATTTAATATTTTTTATAACTATGAGATATTAATATACATAGTTTTAATACACGTTTTTAATGCAACACTTGTAAAATATGCCTCATTGAAATAAAAACATTATATTGTATACAGATGTAATACTATTTTAAATATGGTTGCAATTGCTAAATTTTAAATGTATGTACAATATTTTAATTGATTTATATACTTTTTATGTATGGAGATGAATGTATTTGATATATATGGAGATGAATGTATTTGTTATTAAATAATTACATTTGTATATCAGGGATGGGATAATGTTACCGATCGTTCTGTTAAATTACGTTATAAATACTATTGTCTTAAAAAAATCTAAATATACATCTTTGGTTCATGTTTTTTAAAAGTTAAATGTTAAAAAATTTCTAACCTGAATTGTAACATTCAAACATGAAACATTTATAAATCATAAAATTATTCTTATATACAGTTTTCATATTAATACGTAATATTTTTCATTCCTGATATATAAATGTTTTATTTACATATAATATAATCATTTAAATATGATTTCTGACTTGCATGCATAGTTATTTAGTTCCCCATCGATTATAAATATTTTTTCCAACATACAACTAACGTCTAGTCACTAACCATTGTTTCGCACATAATTTTATGTAAATATGTATTTTTTTTTGGTATTTTTTATTTTATTATTTAATAAATACATAGTTCTTGTACTTACGCAGCAAATAATACATATGCTATAAAACAAATTTTAATTACTTTTAAAATTTTAATGCGTATGATTTTTTAATGGTGTTTTTACTATCACATATGGATTTTTTTTAGTAAAATATGTTAGTGTGCCATTAAAAACGGTTGCCGTATTGCTCAGTGTTGATTTGATTGTTGAATAAATTTATATTGATATTCAAGTGCTGGTAAAGCAGCGAACCAATTTTATTGCATTAGAGTTCAAACAAGAAAAAGTCTTATTGTTCTTTGTTTTTATTGTGTAAAATTGAAAAATAATACATTATGAAATAATCAACAAGTATGATATAAGTGTGATTTTTATTTTTTTAATATTATTGTAATTTAAATTTGTTTCATATACGTATAATGACCGAATATTGTATATACCTATGTAGATGCAAACATCTAATATTTAGAATTGGATATGATATATACATATGTACATATGTATATACCAATGTATATTAAAAAACTTGATTGATCTATCACAGCACCTCTATTGATTTGTATGATGATAATCTATCGAGATATTTTCACGTGAAAATAATTGTTGTGTTTTATTACACTAAACAATTATTTTATTATATTTGAATAACTATTATTATAATTATTGACGCTTATACAATTTTATAACTGCTTTGAACTATTAGCTTTGGAGAATTTTTTTTCAATTAGAATATTTAGTGCAAAGTACATATTACTTTTTTTTCAACGCCTTTAACCATCTCAGAATAGTGACTTAATTTTGTGCGTTAAGTCTCAGTCTGCTTCTTTTCTAATTCCTGTGGTTTTTCATTTCTTCAGTACGTTCGTTGCTATTTAATTATTTACTTTTTTTTTGTAGACCATTCTTATGATTATACATAACTCGATGTTTTATCTTTTACACTGAAGATGATTTATCTCATGGACTTAATATGGATTCATTTAGATGACCAGTTGTCGAACTTCGACATTTACTTTAGTTACGTTTTACTTGAGAATACCACAATTGGTTTGCTTACTCGCTTTTCAATGAATACATTTCAGAACCGAATCATTAAATTCTCTTTCCATACAAATACAATATTTAACTGCGTTATACCATATTATAAGTGTTTAAGGTCTATTCATATTAGCACGGCACAGCCCTGCAACTGCACGTAACCAGCAAGTATGGAAAATATTCGCATTCATATGCATTATATATCTAGAATGTACCAAAGAATACTTTCTGTACTTGCTGGTTACGTGCTGTTGCCGGGGTGTGTTGTGCTAATATGAATAGATCTTGAACAGTTTTCCTTCCGTTTTTACTAGCATATTTGTAATACTGACGATAATATATATTTTTTAATATAAACGCGTGATAAATCTAAAAAATATTAGTATAAAAGCTTAAGCGTATAACACAAACACTATCATGTTAACATAGACCGAATCCTCATCAAAAGCCAGTACATTTTTGCCGCACTCTAAATATTGCTTTGTGGGTTCTGTCAATTTTTTTTTTAAATATACGGCAGTTATCTATTAATAAGTAAACTCATTTTTAAAAATGTTTAATTTACGTTAGTTATATGATTTAAAAGGCAAATTTTTAATTGATTCTATTTAAAAATAAATAATCAATAGGAGGCAAAAACATCATTTATGCATATTAACCAATTTTTTCTTTAAAATTGACTGATTGTTTGCCATGATAAAAGATAATCTTATCAACTATGTATAGAGTATGCTATTTTTTATTTATAAATTTTAAAAGTTTGATAGTTGAATAAAAAATTAATTTTTCATTGTACATTCTAGTATTCCAAAGCAATGACGAAAACGAGAGACTGCATTATCATATCAACCATACGCTCTCAAGTTTTCTGCGTTCTAGAGTTTAGTACATAAATACATATGTGTATATGCTATAATTTGTGACATCAATTTATGTACTATAAAATTACAAGAATTAGATCATCGAAAGTGTATGTATGTGCAAAAATAAGTAGACCGAAGTTTTGCCAAAATTACATACCTATACATATATACAAATTTGTCTCAAAAAAGAAATTATATTACAATACCAAAACTTCACACTCGACAAAGTCAGCCAATCATAACAATAAGTATGTAGATGCAAATAGTTTTTCCAAATATAAACGAATTCATCTTTTCTACATCTATAAATGCACTAGTTAATTCGTATTACATAAAAATATAAATATCAGTAGTGTATATAGTAAAATATAATCGACTAGGCGAAGTAAAATAAACTACGTATGTACATTGATAAAGTAAAAAAATGTATTATAGGTTATAAATACGTTTGAGTGTGGACATGTCAAAATATATTAAATAATTAAATTATTTGTATATGGAGTTTTAATAGCAATGGTTTGACAGGATGTTGAGGTCCTTGTTCCGTATAGTGGTCTTCAAGTTCCAGATTGTCGCGACTGGAAGATTTTATAACGAGAAAGTGTACATACAGTTCACTCAGTAAAATAAATTTACCATGACAGATATTGAATCATTTGAAATATGCAGTAACGTCGCTAGGCCCGTACGGGGAATACAGTGCACCGGGTGACGCCATTTTTGAGATGACGGTCGTCGTTGTATGACGATCCTCGAGCGGCTACACGTCTCATTGAAACTTCTGTATATATACAGCTTTCTGTATATATATACAGCTTTTTGTATGTATAAATTTTTCTGTAAATATACAGCTTTCTGTATGTATACAGCTTTCCGTATTTATACAGCTACCCCGAAATCCGTCTGGTGTAGCTATATATAGCATCAAATATGAGCCATAATTAGCTCTTGTTGGAATTCCTGAGAAATCAGTGTATGTACCTAAAGGTAAGAAGGTTAACTGATTCAGTCATACGAAGATGCAATCCAGAAGCAACGTTGGAACTTGCTTCTTTTTTGGCGCTTCTTTCTCGTAAGTCATAACAATTAACAAATATTAATAATTAATAAAAAAAACATTTTTTAGGTGACACCACACCTAGCGACGCCACTGAAAATATGTACGTTTGAAGTCCATATAAACGCAATTGATTTATACATATTCAATATCAATATTATATATGGATGTAGTCTTGCTTACCAAAATTAATTACCCAAATAACTTTCGTACATAAATATACATGTGTATGAATGTACACATAAGCAAGATTTGACTAAATTTAAATGAGAGCGGGTATCCACACTGTCATTTAAATTTTTTATTGAAGTTGTGGATTCGAAAGTTTACTCAAGAGCTGATTCCATTAGATAACAATTACATCCATATATTATAAATATGTACATATATTGGTAAATTTAAAGGCAACAATTTTTCATTTATTATTTGTGAACAATATATATATACCTACTGTATTTTATTTTGTATATTTATATGTAGTATGTTTGTATGTATGTATGTATATGTAGATAAATTGCTTTTACATTTTGTTTTGAAAATTAATACAACTGCTTGCGACCTTTACAGCTTACATTTTAGAGTAAATTTCAGCAGAGCTTTAGCATTGCAATGTATTACAAACTACTGTAAAAATGTGGTGTATATAAATACATTGTATGACGTATATATTGTCTGCTTTTTTTAAAAATAATTTGGTGAATGATCTTGTTGTAATGCAAAAGCTCTACTCACATTCACTGAACAACGTATCCATCATCGTAGCTTTCTCGCGACATCACCAAAATCTGAATCGTTCTACATAATACTGACTATAGTTAATCTGCGCGTGTGTATATTTATGTAGTGTAGGCCTTGTTTGGAAACGTGGTGTGCGAGTCCGGGCCTGGATGCGTGCAAAAAGCGCGCATTGTCGTCTTCGCGAAAATTCACTGTAAAAACAAAATTATTTCGGACTTTCAATCCTCAAACGGTGCAGTTTAAATGTGTACAAGAGTCTCCAACAGTCCAGAGTTGGGATGCGTCTAATGGGATGCGTCGAAAATCACGATTTTCAGAATCACACAAGTTGAAATACTATGTTGAATATCTATGTCAAAATCAATAGATTCTTTCGATTTTATGTACGATTTTAAGTCAACACTAACGTCATCTTTTTGATTGTCTTAAATTATGTTAAAATTATGTTCTCAATTTTTGCCCTCTGATAATTATTTTATTACACTAAAAGAGTGTTGTAATAATATTATACATTTAAAAATATGTAAAAAGAAAAATATATTTACGTAAAAACTATCCGTTGAATGTCGACGGGTAAAACATTAACATATTACATTGAACACAAAAGAAAAGGCGAACATATCTTTAATCGGAAAACTCTAATTATCGAAAGATGTTTTTTTACTTATACTTATCTATATATAGTATATACATACATATGTGTAAGGCAACAAATAGTACCATTTTCATCCTACTCAATCTTCGGCAGTTTCCTTTAACAGAATACGAATTTTTATTTTATTTTTCATATTGGCTGATAGTTACATATCAGGTATTTTAGTTTTCAGATCTTTCAATATCGAAGCTTTAATTCCGGGACTTCATTTCTAAACTGCACTGCATCGTGTAGCGTGTAGTTGAAGTGATCTGTAACTGAAGTTATAAAAGGTGATAAATTCATCATAAATGATTTTCTATAATCAGTACGGTTCACGGAAGAATACACCCAAATGCACACAATAGTGACGCAGTCTCGAGAAATCCCAATTTCCAAAGGCGCCCAAGAAGAACACACGCAATTGAATTCTACAAAAAAAGGGTCAGCACTAGTGGAGGCTCGTCTACGTATGTATATGGGCTGCGGGCTGCAGTACTTCCAGTATAGTAAATGACATGATACTTTTGTCGTTCATATGGTCTGCGGGGCTGCAGCCTACTCAAAGCCCGCTTTAAAGGTCAAGGAATTTGATCTTTAAGCCCTCAACATGAGGCCACCACCCCCCCAACGAATACAGTCTAAGAGACCCTTTCGTCGGAGAACGAGACGGTTGTTCATGAATATCGCACAATAACAACCGCACATCACTGCTATAATAAAAAAAACTACACTGTACATAACCAATTACAAAATAAACAACAACGCATGAACTCATAAAGCGTATATGCATTAGGAATTAATACCTGAAATGTGCCGTGCGAACGCACGCACACCTCAAGTAAACATACATGTCGTCCTACTAGTTTAGTACATATATGTACATGCTATTTTTGTTTGCTCATCGGTATGATCAAAGAGCTACTACAGCCCGATTCATATCTGCAGCCCCCCAATGGTAATTCTCCTTAGCCGCCACTGGTCAGCACCCTTGGATAGCATATGAATACCCATTGACGCTTTTTTGTGGAATTCTATTGCGTTAGTTCTCCTTGATGCTTAGAATCTCCTGGACAGCGAGAAGAACCAATGTCTCCATCCTGCAGGAGCAGAGGGTTGGTGATAGCTATCTACCATATCCCTTAGGCGTATCCTCCAGTTGTTTAGACACATCGAGAGGTGAGACCAGGACAGCCTGGAAAAAATTGTTCCTGGAAGCGTTGAGGCAAACGGAAGAAGAGGACGATCCCCAATAAGATGAAATTACCAGGTCAGAGTTGCTACTGGGAAAACGGTTGTGTTTCGGGGGTGTCGAGAGGGCTGGAGGACCATGAAATTAGAATTCGCGACCTTCAGACATGAATAAAGCGACTGGAAAGCAGTTCTTCTTGAGCACCTTTGAAGGTTTGGATGTCTTGAGAGTGCGGCATTCTTTGGTGCATTTATTCGATCACCAATCTGCATTTTTATGAAAAATTACCGATGATTGAGTTTTGAACGGAAAATGGAATTACTATATTATGCAGGAATCTCATTGCATGATTTGTCGGACCGATTCGAAAATTTAGAATAATAAATTCTTTAATTTTAATATTGCATTTCGCGCTCAGTCTAGGAAATCGGATGGTGTGACTCCTGCATTACTTAAATTATTCCACAGTTGGAAAGTGTGAATGATACATTAAAAGCGCTTTCGTACATCAGAGGACTAGAATATATTTGAGAACGTTTAAACTGAATTTCATGCTCGACTCACGTTGTTGACTTTGGCTACCATACAATCATACGAGATTTTTAAAAAAGCATCTTTTCATTTTGACTTTGACACGTACTATTGATATATACATACATATATCTAGCAACTCGTCAGCTATACATATTTGTAAATTTGAAGGTTCGCCATTTTTGTCACACCCCGGTGTATATACGTGGATTGATTGTGATGAAGAAGCAAGCGTTCAAAATCGAATGGCACTCTTCGCAAAGGACGACAATGTTGGTGGGCGGTTGTCCGCGCGGAGCTCAGAAGCGGCGGGCGGGCTCGGCCAGCAGCCGACTTCAGTCATCCTCGAGACCAGCTAGATCAGCATGTGCTCTGGCACGAGCTTTACTCCTGCAGCAGACCGTCAGACAGAGGAGCCTGAGTGCCAGTCTGAACTGGGGGCTGAGAGTTATCAGGATCACCACTTTCCAGAACGAGTTGAGGATCCCGGCCCAGACCGCGGCGAAGTGGAGCATAGGATTTTTGATCTCGGCGCCAGCCCAGAATTCGTAAAGTCTCACGCAAGCGTATGGTGCCCAGCTGATCCAAAAGGTGGCGACCAGCGCAAAACTCGCGATGTGACTAGGATTCGACAGGTTCTCGGCCAATGCGGTGGCGTACTCCTTGTCATGGACTGGTGCTCCACTGCGCACGCGTCTCATCATCGAAAATATGTACAGGTAGTTGTGTACGATGGAGATGACGCTGGGACCGAGCACCAATATGGCGAGCGTCACCGAGTACGCTGCCATGTTGCCCCAGTCGAGCATACATATGTGTGATTCGGGGTTGAACACTGCTTTGTTGAAGCCCAGGAGTGGTGGGCAGCAGAGCATCGCTGCAGATACCCACGTGAACACCATCCAGCATTGGCAGCGGGTCCTTGTTTGCACCTGTAGAAAAACAGCATCATTAGCTAAAAACAGTGCGGTCGTCTAGCGGTTTCCGGAAGTTCTTAGTCCAAAGTTTAAAATTCCCAGAAAGCCACAGCGTGGCTTTCTGGGCACTGGTTAAGCGATTGTTGAGTAGTGAGTTCACGAGTTCATAATCGATTACGAGTACGTCTATCGCTGCTGGTAGAACCTGGATGTTTATTAACCCTTTGAATGCTGACCAACGCCGATCGCCGTTTTGCCAACAAATTCATAGGCCTGATAAACGCCGACAGGCGTTGAATTTTGAGCATGTACAAAGTAAACAAGAAAACTACCCGTTAAGCCTTTCCAGGTAGCATTGAAAAAAAAAATGCATTAAACATGGGTCGAGTAATCCAGGTCTACCTCACGGGACCGAAAATGAAAAGCCCGAAAAAGCAAATATCGGAAGGCAAAGATCGAAAATCGAAAGATCTTAAGTCGAAAGATAAAAAAAGGGTACATGGTAAACAGTAGTATGTACATATATATAATATATATGAGTGGCATGCGGTGAAATTATCTCTCTTTTTGTCACACAGCCTTGTTTAATGTGCGCGCGCAGGATATGGGAGGAAAAGCCTGTTCCTCTTGTTCCTGTTGTATCCTGCTCGCGCAAATTAAGGGAGGATGTACAACGGGAGAGAGAGTTTTACCGCACGCCACTGATATACATATGTATATACTAACCGTTTTTCATATGTATGCATGGTAAACGAACATTTTCGACTTTTTAATATTCGGTGCGGTGACGGTCACCCGTGTCATTCATTTGTTTACGTTTATTAAGACCTTTATTTACACCGGAATTTCTGAATTTATAACCATATCAGAATTTCCCGATGGAAATCCCTAACTGCTGAGTATTTTAGATTGTGGCTTTGCATTTAGATTGTGAGCATTAAATTTTAACAACAATAAAGAAGATGAAACTAGTTTTGGATAAAATACATTTATTAGACTTATTTTGTTTATTTTATATTGTTGCAAGATATATTAGAGAGTTTAAACACATCCTTACAAAACTCGAAATCTAACTTGATTGTTGGGACGATTCATATATGTACATATGTATGTAAATCGGCATTTCCTCCCTCTCGCAAATTTGGCTAGTCTGAATTTGCAGATTGTTGTAAGCATTATATACTTGCGTTTTATTTTAAAAATATTGTTGTTTCTACATTGGGTTTGTGGGATCTGGGTCACTGCCTCGAAAGAGACTTGAACAAAAGTCGAAAGTTATAAAAATCGCGAAAAAATTTCGATCTTTCGACTTTCGATGCAGTGACGGCTACCGAATAATAACAACAAACAACAACAATCGCCGTAATCGTAACTGAAGTCGGAACCGGAATAGGAATCGGTTATATATGTATATTATATTATCAATTTGTATGTACGCGGTTACCCAGTGTCGGCTTATAGCATAAATGAAGAAAAAATAACTTTACATTAAGTCCTCTACTTACGCGGTTAATTCGTTCCGAAATTTTCAGTGTAAGTCGAAAACCGCGTAAGTCGAGAAATTCTTTAATTCGATATATTTGATGTGTGAACTGTATGTATGTATGTATTAATATTTTTGTATCAAGGGACAATAAGAGTAAGTGTATTAATCTTCATGAAAGTAACATTTATTTGGTAATCGACATTGCTGAAATCTTACTGATCATGGCGAACTTGAAGATCGAGTACATAAAAGTGGAAGTGGTCGCGTTGCCATGGTTATTTAGTGCTAAATATATTTTTTTCCCTATATGTCAACTGCACGTGCCAATAACGGTGGAAATCGGCGGATTTTTTTTATAAATTCTCATCCATTCGCGTAAGTCGAGGACTTACTGTATTAATAAAGTTTTGCTTGCCAGAAATGTGTTTTGATGGTAATGTAATATTTTTGAGAGAATATCTCTTGAGATCTTGAGAAAATTGTAAAATTCTCAAATGGCGTTTGTGGAGAATTATTACAAAGAGAAGTGATCGTGCAAAGCTATTATTCTCGCGTGGAATTCGCAATATATGAATACCTTTAATGAAAAATATGAAATAAAATAAATTCCACATTATCTGAATAAAATTTTTACGGATTTCTTTTCTTATATTAAATTCTTTTGACGTTTGATGGAGGGGTGAGAGACTCTCACTCACACCCCTCTCCTCTGTCATAGTAATTTCCAAGAAAAATTAAAATAAATATTATGCTAAAAACTTTTCTCTTCTGGTACGATTTTGTATGGTTTCTACGACAAGTTTGTTTGACATACATATAATGTTTGACTTTTAGATAGATTAAACTTTAGGTCGATGCTAAAATGTGTTCTCTGGGCTAGAAGCGTTGATACATACAATACATCTCAAGATTTTGTGGAATTAAGGCAAAATTTAATACTAACCGTTTCATAGCGAAGAGGTTTCCTCACTGCCAGATATCTGTCAACGGATATCCACATGAATGTGTATACGGAAACTGCCCATAGGGTCACCTCTAGATATCCAGTGAGTCTACATGTTAGGTCACCGTAAGGCCAATGGCCAACTATTGCTGGGTACGCAGATAGAGGCACCACAAGAAGTCCACATAGCAGATCAGCCGCAGCCAATGATAGCAAATAGTAGTCGATTACTTCGTTTCCCAAACCTGAACAGACATAATGTTACCACACTGATACAACAAAACTAAGATCGCCAGTTAATTATTATTCGAATCGCGCTGCGCTATTAGCCATAACATACATAACACCTCGCACATAGTCAACTATGGTAAAAATCGCATATGCAATAATATATTACCTCTAAAATTGAGGTACGATGCGATGATGAGGAGATTGGCGATGACTATACCAGCTCCTGTAACGCAGATGAAAGCCGTCTGTGACAATATTTCGGGAGAGTAAAGTGCCTCACCCGTCTCTGCAGTAGCCATCTGAAGTCAAGAATGACGAATTTAAATGATCAGTCAATGAATCCGGTGAAGTTTGTTTACGTCCCGACATCATAGTTTCAATTATAAACGGTTAAAGTATGTGTTTGTCACAAATTTTAATGTTGTTTTATTAATAAGCGTCGAGGGGGCCAAAATATCTTTAGCTACATATATATTATACATGTATATATAACTACATTTTTTGAAAAACAGAAAAACTATTAAGATAGCTCATGTTCCTAGTTTTATTATATAGGACTTTGAACTGCCTATTAATATAATATTAAGTAAGTACTTATTGCACGAAAATACTTCGTTAAGCTGTTTCCTCATCATATTTGGTTCACTTAGAAACTTGGGCGCATACTTCATTGGATATGACTAGTGACGTCACAACTTTATTAAATCAACTGTTTGGCTCATTAAGAACATTTTGACCAGTGGGTACTATATAACTTAATTATGGATTAAAACTTAAGTCAACTGCCCAAATATGTACATGTATCGCAATGGCACTGGGTATAATGTAGAAGTTATGAAAAGTAAGAAGAGGTTAGTAAAAATGGGGTAATCTATGTATGTACATACATCCAAATTGGTAAAAATGAAAATGGAGACTCAAACCAATCTTCTTCTAAAAACGGGTTCAACAAATTTATATGAATTAAATTGGTCTTCAAAGTTTTCAGAATTTGTAGAATTGAAGAATAAATAAAATAAATTCAAATTGCGGAGGAATATCATTGTATATTTTAGGGTAGAATCTAAAAAAGTTTCGAGACGCCTTGCATAATGTTTAAAAGCTTAATAAAAAAAAAGTTTTTAATATGTCGCAACCCAATTGAGATCCCGTTTCGTACGTAATATTACGAAATGTCAACAGGTTTTCTTCAATATTACGTACGAAACATTGCAAAATGTTTCTCCATAGAAAAAAAAATACAAATCTTTCAAATTGTCAGTCAAATTGACAAAATACTAAATTTTGTCGGACATTCTATATCAAACATATACATGTATGTACATATAATTTCAATAGATACTTCGTTACCTTACTTTGAAAAGGTTCCAAATTAAAAGTTAGAACCCTTTCAAAATAAGGTAACGACTTATTTTGAAGTGTAGAATATAAAATTATATCGTTACCATTTTTTTAAAACCACATACATATGTAAATACCACAAAAATCGCAATTATCGCATTATATGCATGCGAAGACAGATAAAATTACAAATTACCTTTATTGCTTAATCTTTTCTGATTTGTGCATTTAAGCTAAGGTGTCACGGTGACTGTCCAACGTTCCAAAACTGCTGTTTTTGCGAAGCTTTTTTTCGTTTGATGCATCTTTGCAACCTGAAACGTCAAATTTGTCGAATAACCTCGATAGTTTATTATATTAACCTGCCAACAAAATGATGGGAATGCGTCCATCGATCCGTTTACTCAACAAATACGAAAGCATTCGGTGTGTAAAAATCGATAATGAATGAATGTATGTATTAGCGATTCGACAAAAAGCTTCCGGGTTGAATTATTACGGGTATTTCAGGTGCATCTTTGTGTCCCTTAGTTGTTTGTATGTATTTACATAGCGAATTAATAATTTATTTGATCTTTCAATTATTTCAAACTTAATTTAAGAGGATTAATTTTAAATAATTTTTTTAAACGGATTAATTTTAACGGAATATATGTATGTATATTACTTATTTTGTTTTGATTTTTGAAATTGAGAATAGGTTTTGTTTTAGAATGATCAAACAAGTTATAATGGTGAAATTTTAATGTCTAAATCTCAAAACAAAAATTTGACCTATAAATCTCAAAAATACACTTTCATCATAATTACGTTCTGTTGAAAGTCGTCGGTGGAATATGAGAAATTACGTATGCATTGTTTTCTTAAGAACTTGCATTATATTACTTTGATCGATTTACGGTTTTTGTTTATTTATTGAAGTGCAAAAAATTTCTCTAAGGGGAACATTTCGTCAGTATCGATCGACCCTATCAGTTGCCGGAGGAATCTTTTTGGGGTTGCGGAAAATCGAACTGACGCACGCCGCGCAGAGCTTTCGAATTTTTTCGAGATGTTATTTCTGTACCTGTGGAAACTGGACGAGATGGTGTCTCGAAGATAGCTTGGGGTCGAGTGACCGGGGCCGAGGCCGGGGTCGATCCGCCCGCGCAGGCGCTCCGCCCTCTGGTCGCCAACTTGAGGGGGTGGGCGAAGGGAGGGAGTCGTTTCAATGGACCCCCCAAATTTGTACGCGCGCGACCTTCTATCCAACGACTTTTTTAATCTATTTACTTGAAATGATCTCATTTGAATGTGATTATAAAGGTTCGGTTGACGGGCGAACTGTGATGGCGCACAATATGCCTATAGGTTTTCTTACATACATATAATTTTTTTGGTTATATTTACAAATTGATAAGGAGTGTTACATTTTATTGTAAAAAATTCGGGTGTGACCAACCCATGACTTTATCTATGCATTTGAGGAATATAAGAAGGTTACAAAACAAAATTCGATATTGAACCGTACGGACAAATTATGAAATACTAATAACTATGACAGCATTTTCGATACAAATTAAGCGCAAATGTATGGAAACTTGCACAAGACAAAAGTTCTACTTCCGGTTGTCAGATTTTATTCAAATTTTTTTCTCGATTCTCTAGATTAAAAGTACTACTTCCGGTTCAAATAAAAATATTTAAAAAATATAAAATTATATAAATTATTATTTCTAGTACATGTAAAAAAAATTCAGTCCGATTCAGTCAGTAGTTTGGGAGATAATTGAATTCAAAAAACTTAAAAAAAAAGAGGACACCTATGTATAAGGGGAGGTACCATTTCCAGTCAACTTAAAAATTTGAAAAAAATTTTCGTCGTGTCGATAAGAATTTCAGTAACCGATACTAAGTTTCAGTTCGACTAACGGTATTCAAAAAATCCTCAAAATACACAGACACACACACATTTTTTCTAGATCGTAAAAACGTGATCAGTAATCGATTTTGAGTTCGAATCGGTCAAAATCTCGAGTTCAAATTTTCGCATGATCACAAAACTTCATCTATTGTTACTACGTACATAGATAAAGTAAAAATTGTAATAATCAACCAACGAATAAACACGTGTGTTTCATGGAACATCGGTTACAAAAAAGTTTTTTAAAAACATACCTCTTCTATAATTTGTATATAAAATTATTATTTTGAATAAAAATACAAATAATTTTATTTTACTACCGCCATCTATGTTTAAAACTAAAAATTGGATAGACGTCATTCACTTTTCAGAAATTCAAATTTCAAACGCGTCTTACACGATATTTTTGCACCATCGTAATGGGGGAGGATCCATTTACTTATATTGATGACCAAAATGAGCAATATGGCAAAGTATGAAAACGATCGGATAAGAGGCAAACTTTTTCTTGAATTTTAATCGTAAGTGAAACGTAAAGGAGGTATGTAAAAATAAAATGCAGACGGGTCTACATCACGGCACCGAAAGGTTGAAAGATCGAAAAAGTAAATATCGAAAAGCAAAGATCGAAAATCGAAAGATCTTAAGTCGAAAGATCAAAAAGAATGTATGCATGGTAAACGGTACTATGTACATATACATACATACAGTGGCGGATTGGCCATACAAGCGTACATGCCCGATGGCATGTGGGCCCCACTATCCGTTAGAAAATATGGGCCCTCAGTAAAATTAAATAACTTTTTAATTTAACTATTTCACGTGTGTAATAGTTTGGGTATTTCAACAAAACAAATTTCTTACGATATACACAAACAACTAATGCCTGCTTTAACAGCCCAAGGATCGGTTAACTTTTTTTATTAGGCTCGAAATGTAAGTTTCAACATTTGCGTGGGCCCTTTTACCGGGCCCATTTCCAACCTCAATATTATGCATATACCAATACTTATGTAACAACTACCTACTGAAATAAAAATGGGAATAAACAAATTTCCCTGAATAATATAAACTGAATTGCTTAAAACAATTTTGATAGGACGATTCATCATCAACCAGCGATTTAAATTTACTTCATACATACTTTCAAAATAACATTAACTCGCCCCCCTAAATTAAGGAATAGTGTGAATTTAGAAAATATTATGGATTTAATAATTAATGAGATACTATGGATCTATGAATGCTGCGTTTATTTCTTATGTACATATGTTACTTTTGGGTAACTAATAAAATAATCGCTGCTATGTGCTTTGAAAAAAAAAGATTTTATTATTTTGAAGCAAGTATATTTTGGTTTTTAAGTGGTATGCCATTAGTAACATTCTTAGAAATTGTTCATCCCATGGAGCGAATCGTTAGAAAGGTCCCCTTTACTTTATTTTGTCTCAAAAACAGTATCGTTTATTTTTCCGAATGTTCGTATATTTTTTGATATAGTGATACATTTTGATGGTCGATTTTTGTTAACCATGTGAAGATTTTTGGAAAAAAATTTTCGCGCTTTTTTGGCTTTTTACATAATATTTTTTTATAATTATTTTTTCAAAAATAAGCTTAATTTTTTCATATTTTATATTTTCCATTTTTATTCCGATATAAAAAAGATTTTTTGAAAAAAAATTCAATTTGACCAATCTTTGCCTGCCCCCCCCAAGAAATAGCTGAAATGACGTCCCTGATTGTTTTCTACCGAATTTAGTACCGAAAGTAAAAGCCGCTTTTATGCCGCATTATTTTATGATGCATTATATGACAAGGATTAAAACGAAATATACAATGTAATTTATGGATCTATTTTGCTTTTGCCATTTTTCTTGTACCTAAATTTGTTTATTCCCATTTTTGAAAATTTTATTTATTTTTTGCCCTTGATTTTTAGCGTGATGGAAAGAAGAAAATTTTGTTATATGGGGGGGGGGGGGACAAATTTTTTTAACCCTGGGTGGGGGCCCCCTTTGACTCCTGGCATGCACTGATTTCAGTCCCAGTCCGCCACTGTATACATACATATGTATATAATATATATCAGTGGCATGCGGTAAAATTATCTCTCTTTTTGTCTAACAGTCTTGCTAAATGTGCGCGGGCAGGATACGGGAGGAAAAGCCTGTTCCTCTTGTATCCTGCTCGCGCAAATTAAGTGAGGCTGTATGACGGGGGGAGAGAGAGTTTTACCGCACGCCACTGATATATATATATATATATATATATATATATATATATATATATATATATATATATATATACAGTGGCGGACTGGGACTGAAATCAGTGCATGCCAGGAGTCAAAGGGGGCCCCACCCAGGGTTAAAAAAATTTGTCCCCCCCCCCCATATAACAAAATTTTCTTCTTTCCATCCCGCTAAAAATCAAGGGCAAAAAATAAATAAAATTTTCAAAAATGGGAATAAACAAATTTAGGTACAAGAAAAATGGCAAAAGCAAAATAGATCCATAAATTACATTGTATATTTCGTTTTAATCCTTGTCCTAGGTAAATAGAATGCATCATAAAAGAATGCGCCATAAAAGCGGCTTTTACTTTCGGTAGAAAACAATCAGGGACGTCATTTCAGCTTTTTCTTGGGGGGGGGGGGCAGGCAAAGATTGGTCAAATTGAATTTTTTTTCAAAAAATCTTTTTTATATCGGAATAAAAATGGAAAATATACAATATGAAAAAAATAAGCTTATTTTTGAAAAAATATCTTATGTAAAAAGCCAAAAAAGCGCCGCAGGCGAAAATTTTTTTCCAAAAATTTTCACATGGTCGCAAAATGGTTAACAAAAGTCGACCATCAAAATGTATCACAATAAAGTAAAGGCGAACTTTCTAACGATTCGCTCAATGGGACGAACAATTTCCAAGAATGTTACCCAAGGCATACCACTTAAAAACCAAAATATATTTGCTTCAAAATAATAAAATCTTTTTTTTTTCAAAGCACATAGCAGCGATTATTTTATTAGTTACACAAAAGTAACATAATATAAGAAATAAACGCAGCATTCATAGATCCATAGTATCTCATTAATCATTAAATTCATAATATTTTCTAAATTCGCCTATTCCTTAATTTAGGGGGGCGAGTGCCCCCCCCAAATTACGTCCCTGAAAACAAAAAATGCATAATATTTTCAATTTATGTTAATCGAAAATCGAAATTTTGGGGAGGGGCCCCTATCCTATGTTTCTATATACATGGATGTGTCTAGATTAGGAATAGATTTTATATTCGGAAACTGTTTAAAATTGTGTATTTAAATCTTACTATATCGTCGAAGTATAATCAAATATTATTTTGAAAGTATGTATGAAGTAAATTTAAATCGCTGGTTGATGATGAATCGTCCTATCAAAATTGTTTTAAGCAGTTCAGTTTATATTATTCACGGAAATTTGTTTATTCCCATTTTTATTTCATTAGGTAGTTGTTACATAGGTTGGAAATATTACATAACCTTGAGGTTGGAAATGGGCCCGGTAAAAGGGCCCACGCAAATGTTGAAACTTACATTTCGAGCCTAATAAAAAAAGTTAACCGATCCTTGGGCTGTTAAAGCAGGTATTAGTTGTTTGTGTATATCGTAAGAAATTTGTTTTGTTGAAATACCCAAACTCTAGGTCCCAAAGTGCAATATCCTATAAATTTTTACACACGTGAAATAGTTAAAAAGTTATTTAATTTTACTGAGGGCCCATATTTTCTAACGGATAGTGGGGCCCACATGCCATCGGGCATGTACGCTTGTATGGCCAGTCCGCCACTGTATATATATATATATATATATATATATATATATATATATATATATATATATATTACTCGCTTTTCATATGTATTCATAGTAAACGAATATATGTATATGGTAAACAGACATATGTAAAATTTGATAATTGTGAATAAAGAAAATAGAAAAATGTAATAGTGGGGGAGCCTAGTACCAAAAGTAAACCGATTATTTTCCACATTGCAATCGCGCCCACGACAATCGTTGCCACGAAAATCGCAAATATGGAATATCTGGTTGTTAAAGTTCTCGTTAGTATGGCTATAGCACAAATCGTTAGTATATATATATATATATATATATATATATATATATATATATACATATGTATGTATACAGTGCGCTTGGATGGAATTTCGGGTGCCAGATTTTCCGTGATCGAGATTTTATTGACGTGTGTGGGATCGCTTTCCGCGGGATCGACATCGCGGGATTGGGAATCACCAAACCGTTTGAAAATTACGCTAACTACCCTAACTACCCTAACTACGTAAACTACTCTAGCTACGCAAACTACCCTAACTACGCAAACTACTCTAGCTACGCAAACTACCCGGAACCCGGTCAATTCGGCGACAAGGACAAATCGTCGATAGGTTTTACACGACACTGCGACTACTGGGCACCGTGACGGGTGGGCACTGCGTTATTTCGGCCCTGCGTCAGCTCGGCGACAGTCGACTCGGTGACAGACAACTCGGCGACAGCCCGCTGGTGAAGTGGACGCCAAGCTTACGTAAACTCTGCGTTTTACAAGGAACGGCCGCGACCGTCCCCGTTATTGGAATTCCCGATGCACTGACAAATATTCTACCTACATACATATGCTTTATACCGCTTTATTTTTCGTTTCAGTTTTACCAATTTTTCGTAACAACACGAATCATACTATTCATTTTTTTCGCTATATTATATTAGATTTGCTGGAATTTTATATTAAACGTACTTTTATAAATACATGTGTAGCACCTTTTCACAAAAAATAATTGTAAGATGACAAATCATATGTACCTACATATTCTCCAAAATAATATAAAAGAAAAATGATCGATTGAATCTTTCGCGCAGTGATTTTAGTTTGTTTTCAAATGGACACACTTTTTTTCTATTTTAAATGTTATGTTTCAGTTTTATCAATTGAATAAATTCACACCCTATTCTCAATTTTCTCAACACTGTAATAGTTATACATAATTAAATTACAAAACATTTTCTAGCAGCGATTCTCAAAGTTTTCATGATTATATATTTTTTCAACGATGAAATACGTTTACGAAGAAAAAGCGAATACTTAGTAAATTATAGAGTAGATAACATAGTATGTACATACATGCATACATATATATTTTTGCGTTTTAGAAAAGAGTTTTCAAAACGACTTTTGACAACTGTTTCTCGAACTACTTTTTTTCTTGAGTGTATACATGACATGTTATACATACATATGTAAGGTTTTTCAACGGGTTTTTGCGATATCATAAATTCATGGCCCTCAAATTTGGTTTAAAATAATGCAATGTCGTAAATGATTTTATACCCTTTTATCCTTTTATTAAATTCAAATTATTCTGAAATGGTTTTCATTGTTTTTTTAAAACCTTTTCGATAAAATAAACGTTTTTTATTCAAAAAAAATGGCAAAGTTTCAAAGCGATCGGAAGAGTTTTAGGAGGTTTGTCCGAAACTAAGATAAACCTTGTAATTTTCAAATGTAAATGTAATAGCATGTAAATGTAAATGTAAATGTAAATGTAAATGTAAATGTAAATGTAAATGTAAATGTAAATGTAAATGTAAATGTAAATGTAAATGTAAATGTAAATGTAAATGTAAATGTAAATGTAAATGTAAATGTAAATGTAAATGTAAATGTAAATGTAAATGTAAATGTAAATGTAAATGTAAATGTAAATGTAAATGTAAATGTAAATGTAAATGTAATAGCAAATGTAAATGTAAATGTAATAGAATGGAAAGAATTTTTTCAATGTATGTATGTATTGTATGAATGCATGTATGTATGTTACATATTTTGAAAATTTTTAATTTAATATTTATTTTCATTATTCATCAATAAAAAGTAAATCAAAAAACTTTATTAATACTATGATTTGATGAATATACTAAACTAGTGTAGGGCCCGTTGATTTCAACGGGTGGTTTTGAAAAGAAATTGAAACTCGAATAAAAATAAAGTTAAAGATATGGAATCGACTGGTTTCGGAAAGACAAAGGCACAAAAAAATGAAAATCGTCTTTATATATATGATATATGATAGTGGCGATTCTAGAATTGTTTTAATGTTGAGAGTTACAAATTTTAGACGTTTTGGATTTTCGTAAGATTTAAAATAATCACACGGTTGATCCCATATTTTTTAAGATCATCGAAATCCGATGCAAAAATATGGGATCAACCGTGTGATTACCGTGGAAGTACTGCGTAAAAGACGATTTCAGTCCTATTAAATGTTCAATTCTTTTCATATATATCTCGAGACATAAAATCTTGTTTTCAGATAAGAAATTATGTAAGGTTGCAAATACTTCAGGTTGAGCATTTTCGATATACAGCAAAATAATAAAAATCTCGTAAAAAAAGCATTTGCTGAGCAATATTAGGGCAGTTTTCTGTATGGCCATCTTCCTGTACGACGAATTTTCGTGCGACAGGAGACCCACGCGCGCAATTTTCGTAGCGGTGGTTATCCTGGTAGCGATTCACATTTGGGATGTAATCATCGAACCCAATTTGGTTATTGTAAGATGTCCCGATATTCAGCCTGTGATTTTCGATTTCCAAAGAAAATTTATAAATCATTTCCAAAGAAAATTTATAAGAACCAAAGAGAGACATTATCTAATATATAATTTCGAAAGAGACTTTGTAAGTATGTAATGTTGATTGGTAACATCGAAAACAAATCAAAGTTTCTATCACGACGATTCGATATGGTTTCGATAGACGGCATTAAATCATGGGGGCGCGGAGGGGCGAAGCCCTAAAAGGCATCAGCTAAGGGGGGCGAAGCCCTAAACGGCAATTGCTCATGGGGGCGTGGATGGGCGAAGCCCTAGAAGGCAAAGGCTCAGGGGGGCGCCGAGGGCGAAGCCCTAGAAGGCAAAAAAAATTGATTTTTTTAAATTTTTTTTTGTTTTTTTTTATTTATTTTTTATTTTTATTTTTATTTTTTTTTTTAATTTTTTAAATTTTCTTTTAATTTTTTTTTTTAAATTAAATGTTTACTATTAGCTTAGTCATGTTTAAGCGGTTTATATTATAAATACTGAGCGAAGCCGGGTAATACAGCTAGTACATAATAATAATACATAGAACAATAAATAATACATACAACAATAAAACAAAAAAAACACATGTGGCGGCTCGCTATACGACATGGTCGATTTTGGTCACCTTCCTGCGAGTGGGGACCAACTCGACGTGTGTTCAGAGTAGCTACCTCACTCTGCCTTCAGCTGTCATAAATAAAGCACGTGCATCAACATGCCAGTCGTCTCATTCGTACATCCCCCATACACACAATATTAATATAAGAAGAGAAAAGAAAAGAAAAAATATGATTTTTAAAATTAATTGATTAAATAAATGAATTAATTAAAAATAAAATAAAATTCATTTAGCATTTGTATAAATTAGAAAAATGATGATGCAACAATTTTTTTAAACTATTTTTACTAATATTAAAAAAATCAAATTGGCTATAATAATAATAGAAGTGGCTTTAGGCATTATATTGTTGTCAAGTGACGATTGTCCACAGACATTCCTAAATAGTTTTAGCATCAGTCGTATTTGATGCTTGGTGGTCGACGTATGTCCGATAAAAACTTCTCTGGGCAAGGGCAATGGGCAAGTGCATCGTTAAAAATTGCACGATGCATTAAAAAAGACACGATAAACAACATGGGATATATTTTTATACAAGAAAATTGATCATTTAAGTAACATATTATTCAATTAACATCATATTCATGAAAGCGTCATGGCAACAGCTAGCATTTGGCAATATCATACGCATACACGTATAATATTGCGTAGTTACGGAAACGGTACGCTTGTACTGAAACAAGAAATATATTCGAAAGTTCGCTTCTATTATTATAAAATTTATCTGGTTACGACGCTCTAATAGGGTTTTATACAAAAAGTTTATGAATCATATTGCGAATTATCAAAATACTTCATACTTTTGTCCATTTATTAAAAAAATTCACACACGGCGTTGAATTAAAATAATGTAACGCGACGTTTTCCCACCGTCCCATAGGGCAACACTCGCCCTTTATTTCGAGTGGCCACCCAGGGAAAAGCCATATAGGCGCGCGCGCATGTGGAGCGCGCCCCTCTCACCAGCGATCTCCCGTCGAAGAAAGATCTCTTCTGTGCACGTCTCCAGGGGGAGACGGGGCCCAGAGATCCATCACCATCCGTGCTGAAGAACCGCCGCGAGGTCGAGTGTAGCATCACTCCCTCCCCTGAGTTCCAGCCCAACTTCCCCTGCATTCCTCACGCCGTTTCCGGAGAAACCTCAGCCGTGAGAGAACCGACCAGACGACTTGCAGTCAGGAACCTCCCCGACTATATACTTATATATATAACTATCCCAAGGTTAGTCCACGTTTCTACATAAATCGACTCTTGGAAGAATAACGACGTATAACACCCTCTGCATAAAGACGCGCGAAAATCCGTTCATTACAATAATCATTTGTAATATTGATTTTGTATTTTTTTCTAAATATTATTTATTTTTTAAATTTAAGGGGGGGGGAATGGTGCTCTCATAGCTCCCTCTGGCTGCGGCCGTGGACTGCAGTGTTTCCCTTACCAAATTTTAGTAAAAATAAATGATCATATCTGGTTGTATTTGTATGCGTTACGACCTGGCCAATTGTCAGCGGGTATTGACAGCTGTTGTCATTGTCGGTCGGGTGTTCGCTGTGAGCTTTTGTCTGGAGCGGATTTTCATCCGTTTCCCATTGCGAAAATTTGCTTTCCCTTTGTTTCCTGCTAATTTGTGAGTTTTCAATTGAAATAAGATATTATTATAATCGAATCGCATTAAAACTACGCGTCGTTTTTTCGCATGCCATATATTTATTTCATTATTGATTTTATATATTACATGAAATAAAATTGTGATAACGTTCTTATTATTAACACCTGTTTGTTGAGGGTGCATTTTCATTTTTGCTAAAACATCAAAATTATCCAAAGGATTAAAATTTTGAGTACTTAATGGGGTCAAATTTTTTTTATCATATTCCTGTGCAAATAATGCATGGTCGATCTGATACAACAGTTATAAAACAGTAGACTTGTTATTTAAAACAAGCTCATATTCTTCGTCGGGGACGGGTCTTACATTGAAGGTTTCGAGCCGTCAGCGATTGTCTTTGTTTCCATATGGCGAATTTTTGCTTTGTTTCATTTTTTGTATCTACGCTAATTTTGTAAGTAAAATGCGAGTAGAACCTTCTAGAAACTCGTCCTTCTGTGAGACTGTATTTTGTTTATTTGTATAGAATGTAATTGATGATGACGCTTCGCGATATTTTGCATCTTTCTGCTGTGAAGACGCAATATCTATTTATTAACATTTTTTATATGTGCTTACAATCTGCGTCATCGTTTGCGACCTTGCACGTGTCCTAACCTAATTCCCAATCTGCGCCTTTATCTGCACCCCTAAGTGATATTCTCTTCAAAATGCGATTTCTTAGAATAGTCTCAATATTGCCTTCAAGATAAAAAAATTGGTTGTAATAACAACATATGATATTTTTGACTAGTCAAAGAAAATATCCATTTTTCATATCGATCGTATTTGAAACGTATGTTCAAATGTTTTTAGCGTGTTAAAAGGGCGAGGCTGGGTTAGAGTCTATATTGTTTTTGCTAAACAGGAAGTAAAGATGCCATTTGAAGGAAAAATATCGTTATTGCATCCACCAAGGGCGTGGTCACATATGACTTGTATACATGCACCTATAGATGCATTAATGTTTGCATGTCTACTGACGTTTCCTTTATAAATATGTATGTACATATGTTATAAATGGACGTCTAGACTCCACGTCGTAGAAAGACTTAGCGCAAAGCTGCGCTTTTGAATATTCGTTTATAATTTAATAATTCGGATTAAGCCATGAGAAAAGGGTGGAGGGGTGGTCTTGGGCGCCAAAATTGAATGCGAATTTTGATACTTATCAGTTATACAGGCACATCCGAACATCGAGTGTACACACTTATACAAACTAATGCATACAAATACAAGGCATTTGCATGAATGACCTCTGGGTGTTGCAAACAGTCTAAGTAAAGTGACTGTATAATTAATTATGATAAACATCGTGGTACGACTTGTCAACACATGGAAAGCTATTTTGCGGTGTATATATAGTAGCATATACCTAATTCGAAAACCAAATTCGTCTGAAGAGATTCTCTTAGTAATAAAACAATACTGACCTCCTCCAGAATATATTTATATGAAATTCATATGAATTACATATATGGCTCGCCAGCAGTATACCTCGGTGGTTGCCTTTATGTTTGGCACCGAGATGTTACCGGGTTCGATCCCGTGTTAATCTTTAATGTTGCTTTGATCGGACTTGTGCTATCTATCTGGGTGGAAAGTGTAAAGGAAATTCGCGTTAGAGTGGAGCAAGTAAGAGCTACATTCTTGAAATTGAAAAAAGTCCTAACCACACGTGATCTCAGTATAGCACTTCGACTGAGACTTCTACGATGCTACGCTTTCAGTATCCTTCTGTATGGGACAGAAGCATGGACCCTGATGGATGCCACATGCAAGAAACTAGAGGCATTTGAGATGTGGACATACAGCAGGATGCTGAGAATCTCATGGATGGCGCGTCGTACCAATGCCGAGGTGCTTGCCCTGATGGGAAAACATGTCGAAGTGCTCAAAAGTGTGAAAAGGCGTAAATTGGAGTACTTCGGCCATGTGATGCGGAACGAAAAATACGATCTCCTGCTCCTAATAACCCAGGGGAAAATCGTAGGCCAACGCAGTCGGGGCAGGCGGAAAACATCATGGCTAAAGAATCTTCGGCAGTGGTACGGCCTCACCACCCGAGCACTATTCCGAGCAGCAATGTACAAAATAAGAATGGGACATCTAGTTGCCGACGCTCTAGGAGGACATGGCACATGAAGAAGAAGAAGAAGATCAGACCTTAATATTTGTGATTCCAAATCCAATCTGTAGCCGTCTCAATTGATTAATTAATTGTTAATTTTGTGTTCTTCAGCCTCTTGAAATACAGCGATTTATGTAATAAAAATGCTGCAATGTTTGTAATTAATTGTCTAGGAAGGCGCGTTGGGATTTATCTGTTAGGCCTTCCTGGTATATATCTATGTAAAAAAAAAATATGAATATATAGTGAAATTATTGGGGATATGAGATTTTTATCGATATTGTTAAATTCAAGCTTTTTCAATGTTTTGTTTTCGATTAATTTAAAATAATTTTTCTCATTTTGTATTAATAGCCCGGCTTCGCTCGGTATTTGTAATGTAAATTGCTTAAACATGGGCAACCTTAAATCTTAAACTTTATTTGTTTATTTTTTTTAATTAAATTTATTTGAATCTAAAACCATCAAATGAATTACACGCAAACAACGAATGGTCTTTACATAAGGATTTTTTTACATAAGATTGTGAAAACAAACCTAAAGCAGCGTCGCAAATGAATTCTTTTTTTAGCAAGCTATGACCTTTTGAACGTATTTCAACGTTCAAAAGGTCTAGTCATTCAACTCTGAATGACTAGAATAAAATTTAAATATTCAAAAAATGATGACAATATACCTCCTGTTTTATTGTTCAGCTGAAATAAATCAATACGAGTTGAGTACATTAATAAACTGCTCGCGGAATCTGAAATTTTAAACAACTGGCCGACCCGGCTGTCGCTGCATTAAATTTTCAGTGAACTCATTGCTTTTTAAATGTAAGTGTTGCATTGTTCCAGAATCATGAGTAAGATTTTGATCATCGAACCCTTCTATGGAGGGTCTCACAAGAAGTTGATCGACACTATAACATCGAGTGGGTACTTGTTGTTGTTTTTGACGTATTATATTTTAGATGCTTTGAATTCGATCAATAATGTCTTTCAGATATGCATCCGAATGATTACACTCTGATTACTATGACGGCTAAGAAGTGGCACTGGCGTGCAAGATCCAGCAGTTTGTACATATCGCTACAAATTCCCGATGTGAAAGACTACAAAATATTATTTTGCAGCTCCGTTTTGAGCTTGGCCGAATTGATCGGGATGTGTCCAGGCTTGTCGAGGCTGAAGAAAATCGTGTACTTTCACGAAAATCAAATCGTATATCCAAAGCAATCGATTAAAGACCGAGACTACCAATACGGCTTCAATCAAATCACTACTTGGTATGTATTATTTTTATTTTAGAATATATTATATATATATATTTTTTGATAGTACGGTTTGATTTTGTTTCTTTTTTTTAGCTTGACCGCCGATCTTGTAGTGTTCAACTCGACCTACAATATGAATTCTTTTCTAGACAACATTGACAAATTCATTAAAATAATGCCAGACTATAAGGTTAAGAATGTAGCCGATTTGATTAAACCCAAGTCATCTGTATTGTATTTTCCGATCAACTTTTCGATCATCAACGGGGTCAAAATGAAGGGTCGAAAAGCTACCAACGTCAATGATGTGGTTCATATTGTTTGGCCGCATCGATGGGAATACGACAAGAATCCGGAATTGTTTTTTCACACTTTGTACCGTTTGAAGGATGAAAATGTCAATTTTAAGGTTTGTCAATCCGTCATTTCGAGCATATCATGTTGAATGTGTTTTACTAAAGTTGATTTTTTCAGGTGAGCGTTCTTGGTGAGGCTTTCACCGAGATACCTGATATATTTTTGGAAGCCCACGAAGCGTTGAAAAATCATATACATCACTTTGGATTCGTTCAGAGCACTGAAAACTTTTATTCCATATTGATAGATTCCGATATTGTGGTGTCGACGGCAGATCATGAATTTTTCGGTGTATCAATGTGAGATTGTTTGTTTGTTTTTTATGAGTTGTGTGAGCTATGAGTATCATAATTTGAGTTTGTTCCGTCAGACGAGATTTAAATAACATATTGTTTTGATTTTTGATTATAATTTCAGGCTGGAAGCTGTAAAGTGTGGTTGCTTTCCGTTGGCTCCAAACAGTTTGGTCTATCCGGAAATCTACCCAAAGGAATGCCTCTTTAAATCTAACGACGAGCTCTTTGCCAAACTGAAATCGTGGTGTAGTAGTCCGAATAAATTGAAAGATTTAAGACAACGTTTTGATATTGGTATCGATCAGTTCGATACGAAGGTTCTTTTGCCAAAATATTTGTCGTTATTAAGTTAAATATGTAGGTTGTAAGTTTACGAGCTTATCATGATATAAGTTATTTTGATATTCTATATATGTGTAGTAGATATTAGTGGTAGTTGGCAAGCTTCAATGATTTTATAAAAAATTTTTTTTAAGAAGTTTTTAAAAACTTTTTTGATTTACAAACATATATATTTTAAATAAAAAGTTTACTTAATTAGTGTTACTAGTGAGTTCTGTCATTATTTTGCTCCCTGCCACTGATTGTAACCCAATCTCATGACATTCGATCAACTTAAAATGTGTTAAAAATGCACAATAAAAGTATATTATAGATGTTAGTGATAAAAACTGATATTATTTATTCATAATGATAATGTATGTAGATGTATGTACCTAGTACACTATTCTTATAATAATGTAAATGTATGTTATGCTGTTATGAAGATACATAGATGCATCTAATATAGACGGCTATTTTTTTTTCGACTAGAAACATCCTCTTAGAGGGCTTACTTAAACTATCAGCTAATTTCAAAATATAAATCTCCGCGATTCATATTGAATCGTCTACATGAAATGTCAAATCAATGAAAAATATTTTTTACAATTTATTGTGTAACCATGTATGATGTATGTTAGAAATATGAATAAAATGCAATTTTTGCACAATTAAAATATGATTGTTTGAATATAATCAATTTTTACCATTATTTGATACCTAATGTCGGATTCATACATTTGCTTTTGGCAAAAATGGGGAAAACAAATTGAACAAGAATCAGACACACAGGCAAACACACACATTTTGTCTAGATCACGAAAACGTGATCAATGATCGATTCTGAGTTCGAATCAGTCAAATTTCAAATTTTCGCATGATTAAAAAAATTATTATTAATATTACTATTATTATAATTATTAATATTGTTACTACGTACATAGTTACAGTAATAATGTCAGCAATTTCCAAATAACAAAAAAGTCACGTCTTATAATCCATTTTTAATCTTTTATTATAATAATATGTATGTAAAAAAGTACAAAAAATAAATTTTCACCACAATCAATGCGTAAAAGACAATTATAATAAATAAGTCAGTCGATTTTTTACGACTCCGATTCACTTTACTTAAAATACCACGACTCCGACTACCCGGCCCTGAATAAAACACAAAATGGCAGTGGATACAAAAGACAGATGGTAAGTAGAATATTTCTACTTTAGGATTCATTTTAAATAATGCTTAGCAACTTTTTGGTTAGTTAATAAATCAATTATTGTTAGTTTATAAAATAATTATCGAATACATATGTATGTATGTATATATGTAGATATTGCACAAAATTATTGTGAGTATCAATTATTAGTTTATATTATAGTTTTTTCCAGTGGTGTCACCCTAATGGTTTCCGGAAACCCGTTGTTAAAAATCAAAAGTTTCGGGAAACCCGTTATTTAAACTAAAAGTTCATATAATTTTTGTCAAAAAGTATACAAATCTTGAAAATGTAATGAACTTTCATGGAAAAGTGCCAAAATTGGGGTGACACCACTGGCTTTTCCACAATATTGTTCAGTGAAAAAGAGAATGATAATATCAGTTTTGATATAAAATCATAGACGACTCTAGTAAAATTTATATTTTACACCGGTGAAAAGTATTTTACGAGGAAGTTGATATCATATAATATTTTTGGATAGCTTTTCCACAATATTGTTTAATGAAAAAGAGAATAATAATATTAGTTTTGATTTAAAATCATAGATGTCTTTAGTGAAATTTATTCTTTACACTGGTGAAAAGTATTTTACGTGCAAGTTAAGATCATACAAGAGTTTTCAAAAGGGACTCGAACCGGAACCGAAACGAAAACCGAAAAAAAGCTGTTATTTCTGCTGGAATGAACTCCGGAACCGAATCGATATTTTTTCTATGAATAAATAAATGTGATTTTGTCTATATTTTGGTCACATTAGAATCCGCCTTTTCACACGCTCGGAAAGTACTCTTCTTTGACTTTTTTATTATGTGATCACCTAAAGTTATTGCGAACAGAAAATTGGAACTACACGGCTATGATTGTTTTTGGCGAATCGGAACGAAAATTGGAACCAAAAATATAGCGGTCTTGGAAAGTTTTTCAAAATATTGTTCCGCGAAAAATAGGATAATATTAGTTTCAATTTAAATACATAGATGTATGTAGTAAAATTTATATTTCACACTGGTGAAAAGTATTTTACGAGAAATTGAATATATGTAATAAAATCGTTTTTTGACAACAGCTTCGTAATTAATATTATCAACGGCTACATAGGATGTCGAAAGTAAAGTTTTCCTGCAGCGAATGTGTACATAGATAGGTAGGTATGTTATATGCATAATGACATATTTAAGCTACAATAAAAAGAAAAAGAATTTTGTTATGAAATTCTGAAAATTTATTCCAACCATTGGCAATCGTGAAGCCAATATGGACATATGGCATACAACTGTGGGGATGCAATAAGCCATCCAATATCGAAAAAATGCAAAGATGTCAAAACCAGTTTTTGAGGATTATCACCGATGCATATCGCTTCGTCACAAATGAAGAGATCCACAAGGACCTTAAAATCAAAAAAGTAAAAGAAGTCATCCGAGAATGCGCCGGGAGGCACGAGTTGCACCGTCACCCTAACATAGAAGCGATGCAGCTATTGGGTACAACTAACCAACAGAGGCGTTTAAAGCGAAAAAAGCCTCACGAATTGGTGTTCTGAATGTGAGAGATTCAGAAGCCCAATTCACAATTTTGGGGACGGAGTGATGATTCCGTAGTGCCCGTATATGATCTGAAGAGCAACGATATCGCTGGTGATGATTTATCCGGAATCGATAAGATGGCACCAAAAAAAAAAAAAAAAAACTATTTATAGTGCCATCTATGGGCGATTAAAGAAACTATTTAATGCGCCATCAATGGGCGATTAGTGAAACTATTTAAAGCGCCATTTATGGGCGATTAGAGAAACTATTTAAAGCGCCATCTATGGACGATTAGTGAAACTATTAAAAGCGCCATCTTGCGACGGATAGTGAAACTATTTATAGCGCCATCTATGGGCGATTAAAGAAACTATTTAAAGCGCCATCTAAGGGCGATAAGTGAACCTATTTAAAGCGCCATCTATGAACGATTAGAGAAACTATTAAAAGCGCCATCTAGCGACGGATAGTGAAACTATTTATAGCGCCATCTATGGGCGATTAAAGAAACTATTTAATGCGCCATCTATGGGCGATTAGTGAAACTATTAATAGCGCCATCTATGGGCGATTAAAGAAACTATTTAAAGCGCCATCTAAGGGCGATAAGTGAACCTATTTAAAGCGCCATCTATGAACGATTAGAGAAACTATTAAAAGCGCCATCTAGCGACGGATAGTGAAACTATTTATAGTGCCATCTATGGGCGATTAGAGAAACTATTAAAAGCGCCATCTAGCGACGGATAGTGAAACTATTTATAGTGCCATCTATGGGCGATTAAAGAAACTATTTAAAGCGCCATCTATGGGCGATTAGAGAAACTATTAAAAGCGCCATCTTGCGACGGATAGTGAAACTATTTATAGCGCCATCTATGGGCGATTAAAGAAACTATTTAATGCGCCATCTATGGGCGATTAGTGAAACTATTAAAAGCGCCATCTAAGGGCGATAAGTGAACCTATTTATAGCGCCATATATGGGCGATAAATAAAACTATTTATAGCGCCATCTATGGGCGATTAGAGAAACTATTAAAAGCGCCATCTTGCGACGGATAGTGAAACTATTTATAGCGCCATCTATGGGCGATTAAAGAAACTATTAATAGCGCCATCTATGGGCGATTAGAGAAACTATTAAAAGCGCCATCTTGCGACGGATAGTGAAACTATTTATAGCGCCATCTATGGGCGATTAAAGAAACTATTTAATGCGCCATCTATGGGCGATTAGTGAAACTATTAAAAGCGCCATCTAAGGGCGATAAGTGAACCTATATGTGCCATCTATGGGCGATTAGAGAAACTATTAAAAGCGCCATCTAGCGACGGATAGTGAAACTATTTATAGTGCCATCTATGGGCGATTAAAGAAACTATTTATAGTGCCATCTATGGGCGATTAAAGAAACTATTTATAGCGCCATCTATGGGCGATTAGAGAAACTATTAAAAGCGCCATCTAGCGACGGATAGTGAAACTATTTATAGCGCCATCTATGGGCGATTAAAGAAACTATTTATAGTGCCATCTATGGGCGATTAAAGAAACTATTTAATGCGCCATCAATGAGCGATTAGTGAAACTATTTAAAGCGCCATTTATGGGCGATTAGAGAAACTATTTAAAGCGCCATCTATGGACGATTAGTGAAACTATTAAAAGCGCCATCTTGCGACGGATAGTGAAACTATTTATAGCGCCATCTATGGGCGATTAAAGAAACTATTTAAAGCGCCATCTAAGGGCGAGAAGTGAACCTATTTAAAGCGCCATCTATGAACGATTAGAGAAACTATTAAAAGCGCCATCTAGCGACGGATAGTGAAACTATTTATAGCGCCATCTATGGGCGATTAAAGAAACTATTAAAAGCGCCATCTTGCGACGGATAGTGAAACTATTTATAGCGCCATCTATGGGCGATTAAAGAAACAATTTATAGCGCCATCTATGGGCGATTAGAGAAACTATTAAAAGCGCCATCTAGCGACGGATAGTGAAACTATTTATAGCGCCATCTATGGGCGATTAAAGAAATTATTAATAGCGCCATCTATGGGCGATTAAAGAAACTATTTAAAGCGCCATCTAAGAGCGATAAGTGAACCTATTTAAAGCGCCATCTATGAACGATTACAGAAACTATTAAAAGCGCCATCTAGCGACGGATAGTGAAACTATTTATAGCGCCATCTATGGGCGATTAAAGAAACAATTTATAGCGCCATCTATGGGCGATTAGAGAAACTATTAAAAGCGCCATCTAGCGACGGATAGTGAAACTATTTATAGCGCCATCTATGGGCGATTAAAGAAACTATTTATAGTGCCATCTATGGGCGATTAAAGAAACTATTTAATGCGCCATCAATGAGCGATTAGTGAAACTATTTAAAGCGCCATTTATGGGCGATTAGAGAAACTATTTAAAGCGCCATCTATGGACGATTAGTGAAACTATTAAAAGCGCCATCTTGCGACGGATAGTGAAACTATTTATAGCGCCATCTATGGGCGATTAAAGAAACTATTTAAAGCGCCATCTAAGGGCGATAAGTGAACCTATTTAAAGCGCCATCTATGAACGATTAGAGATACTATTAAAAGCGCCATCTAGCGACGGATAGTGAAACTATTTATAGCGCCATCTATGGGCGATTAAAGAAACTATTTAATGCGCCATCTATGGGCGATTAGTGAAACTATTTAAAGCGCCATCTAAGGGCGATAAGTGAACCTATTTATAGCGCCATATATGGGCGATAAATAAAACTATTAATAGCGCCATCTATGGGCGATTAGAGAAACTATTAAAAGCGCCATCTTGCGACGGATAGTGAAACTATTTAAAGCGCCATCTAGCGACGGATAGTGAAACTATTTATAGCGCCATCTTGCGACGGATAGTGAAACTATTTATAGCGCCATCTATGGGCGATTAAAGAAACTATTTATAGCGCCATCTATGGGCGATTAAAGAAACTATTAAAAGCGCCATCTTGCGACGGATAGTGAAACTATTTATAGCGCCATCTATGGGCGATAAAAGAAACAATTTATAGCGCCATCTATGGGCGATTAGAGAAACTATTAAAAGCGCCATCTAGCGACGGATAGTGAAACTATTTATAGCGCCATCTATGGGCGATTAAAGAAACTATTAATAGCGCCATCTATGGGCGATTAAAGAAACTATTTAAAGCGCCATCTAAGGGCGATAAGTGAACCTATTTAAAGCGCCATCTATGAACGATTAGAGAAACTATTAAAAGCGCCATCTTGCGACGGATAGTGAAACTATTTATAGCGCCATCTATGGGCGATTAAAGAAACTATTAATAGCGCCATCTATGGGCGATTAGAGAAACTATTAAAAGCGCCATCTTGCGACGGATAGTGAAACTATTTATAGCGCCATCTATGGGCGATTAAAGAAACTATTTATAGCGCCATCTATGGGCGATTAAAGAAACTATTTAAAGCGCCATCTAAGGGCGATAAGTGAACCTATTTATAGCAACATATATGGGCGATAAGTAAAACTATTTATAGCGCCATCTATGAACGATTAGAGAAACTATTAAAAGCGCCATCTTGCGACGGATAGTGAAACTATTTATAGCGCCATCTATGGGCGATTAGAGAAACTATTAAAAGCGCCATCTAGCGACGGATAGTGAAACTATTTATAGTGCCATCTATGGGCAATTAGAAAAACTATTAAAAGCGCCATCTTGCGACGGATAGTGAAACTATTTAAAGCGCCATCTATGGGCGATTAAAGATACTATTTAATGCGCCATCTATGGGCGATTAGTGAAACTATTAATAGCGCCATCTATGGGCGATTAAAGAAACTATTTAAAGCGCCATCTAAGGGCGATAAGTGAACCTATTTATAGCGCCATATATGGGCGATAAGTAAAACTATTTATAGCGCCATCTATGAACGATTAGAGAAACTATTAAAAGCGCCATCTTGCGACGGATAGTGAAACTATTTATAGCGCTATCTATGGGCGATTAGAGAAACTATTAAAAGCGCCATCTTGCGACGGATAGTGAAACTATTTAAAGCGCCATCTATGGGCGATTAGAGAAACTATTAAAAGCGCCATCTTGCGACGGATAGTGAAACTATTTATAGCGCCATCTATGGGCGATTAAAGAAACTATTTATAGCGCCATCTATGGGCGATTAAAGAAACTATTAAAAGCGCCATCTTGCGACGGATAGTGAAACTATTTATAGCGCCATCTATGGGCGATTAAAGAAACAATTTATAGCGCCATCTATGGGCGATTAGAGAAACTATTAAAAGCGCCATCTAGCGACGGATAGTGAAACTATTTATAGCAACATATATGGGCGATAAGTAAAACTATTTATAGCGCCATCTATGAACGATTAGAGAAACTATTAAAAGCGCCATCTTGCGACGGATAGTGAAACTATTTATAGCGCCATCTATGGGCGATTAAAGAAACTATTAATAGCGCCATCTATGGGCGATTAGAGAAACTATTAAAAGCGCCATCTTGCGACGGATAGTGAAACTATTTATAGCGCCATCTATGGGCGATTAAAGAAACTATTTATAGCGCCATCTATGGGCGATTAAAGAAACTATTTAAAGCGCCATCTAAGGGCGATAAGTGAACCTATTTATAGCAACATATATGGGCGATAAGTAAAACTATTTATAGCGCCATCTATGAACGATTAGAGAAACTATTAAAAGCGCCATCTTGCGACGGATAGTGAAACTATTTATAGCGCCATCTATGGGCGATTAAAGAAACAATTTATAGCGCCATCTATGGGCGATTAGAGAAACTATTAAAAGCGCCATCTAGCGACGGATAGTGAAACTATTTATAGTGCCATCTATGGGCGATTAGAAAAACTATTAAAAGCGCCATCTTGCGACGGATAGTGAAACTATTTAAAGCGCCATCTATGGGCGATTAAAGATACTATTTAATGCGCCATCTATGGGCGATTAGTGAAACTATTAATAGCGCCATCTATGGGCGATTAAAGAAACTATTTAAAGCGCCATCTAAGGGCGATAAGTGAACCTATTTATAGCGCCATATATGGGCGATAAGTAAAACTATTTATAGCGCCATCTATGAACGATTAGAGAAACTATTAAAAGCGCCATCTTGCGACGGATAGTGAAACTATTTATAGCGCTATCTATGGGCGATTAGAGAAACTATTAAAAGCGCCATCTTGCGACGGATAGTGAAACTATTTAAAGCGCCATCTATGGGCGATTAAAGAAACTATTTATAGCGCCATCTATGGGCGATTAGAGAAACTATTAAAAGCGCCATCTAGCGACGGATAGTGAAACTATTTATAGCGCCATCTATGGGCGATTAGAGAAACTATTAAAAGCGCCATCTTGCGACGGATAGTGAAACTATTTATAGCGCCATCTATGGGCGATTAGAGAAACTATTAAAAGCGCCATCTTGCGACGGATAGTGAAACTATTTATAGCGCCATCTATGGGCGATTAGAGAAACTATTAAAAGCGCCATCTAGCGACGGATAGTGAAACTATTTATAGCGCCATCTATGGGCGATTAAAGAAACTATTTATAGTGCCATCTATGGGCGATTAAAGAAACTATTTAAAGCGCCATCTATGGGCGATTAAAGAAACTATTTAAAGCGCCATCTAAGGGCGATAAGTGAACCTATTTATAGCGCCATATATGGGCGATAAATAAAACTATTTATAGCGCCATCTATGGGCGATTAGAGAAACTATTAATGTGCCATCTTGCGACGGATAGTGAAACTATTTATAGCGCCATCTATGGGCGATTAAAGAAACTATTTATAGCGCCATCTATGGGCGATTAAAGAAACTATTTAAAGCGCCATCTAAGGGCGATAAGTGAACCTATTTCAAGCGCCATCTATGAACGATTAGAGAAACTATTAAAAGCGCCATCTAGCGACGGATAGTGAAACTATTTATAGCGCCATCTATGGGCGATTAAAGAAACTATTTTATGCGCCATCTATGGGCGATTAGTGAAACTATTTAAAGCGCCATTTATGGGCGATTAGAGAAACTATTTAAAGCGCCATCTATGGGATATTAGTGAAACTATTTATAGCGACATCTATGATCAATTTTTTGTACATAAGAACTAAAAATTACAATGCAATTATTAATATACAACACAATGGCTACATCTATGGACAAAATAGTACAATCAACCAATTCGATATATGAGCTGTTATATTTAAAAGTGGCGGAAGTCCAATTTTCAGTTCCAAAAACACTATTTCTGTTTGACTTCACAAATTGTTACCATTTGTTTTAATTCGATGTGTCCAAAATTTCGAAAAAGCCGAATAAACGTATTATAGACCATCAGTACTTTTAAATATTGTAAAACGTAAAACATTATATTTAATTTTTTGCGAAATATTTCTCAAATTGAAGAAAAGTAGACTTTTGCCACTTTAAAATATAACAGCTCATATGTACTTATGTATGCATGTATGTACTACGAATTTGCGAGAAACAAATTTGAAATTATATTCGAATAATGTGGATAGGTTGCAGTGGCGGCTCGTGATAATTTTTAGTGGCGGGGCTGCACTGAAAAGATGTCTAAAAAATGTCACCATAATTGTTCTATCATGTCATAACAGGACAAAATAAGCAAAATTTTTAGCGTACGACCACTTACATGTGGATTTAAGTACTATTGAAAAAAAAACTAGCACAATTCACCACCCATTAAAGGGGTGCGTCCAAACGCGATGAAGATTTCGAAAAATACGCTGCTACTCCAGTAAGATTTCTAAAAGAAATTCGCGCTTGCTGGTTTCGCGACCCGGCTTTCTCAACAACTAAATTAAGTTGATGAGCATAACAGTGAACGAAGTGTGCATTTTTATAAGTTTGTTTCAAAATTTTCTGTACACCTCCCCTCTCTCCGCTCATTACAGCGGCACCGTCTTAAGTTTGAGCAATAAGTTTTTAATTGTCATCGTTTAAAACTAGTTTTAATTGTTCAGTAATGCATGCGCTCTTATTTTCCGGATTAAAAAAAACCCCAAAAACTTTACCCCCTAATTCGTAACGAAAAACATTAACCTGTTGACAATGTACATATATACATCGGTTGTTTCATCTGCCATAACAGCTAGATAAGTTGCTTTTTTTATTTCAGCACTTATTTGTTCCCTACACACGTTCAAAATAAAATCTAAAAGTTCATTTTGAATAGTTTTTGATGTCCCTTTAAAAACCGAAGAAGTTTGAAAATGTTTTTTTAAAGAATCGTCGAAATTTTGTGAATATTCTAGAAGCCCCCGAAAAACTCCTGGATTTTTTGAATTATCTGTTCCATCGTGTCCCCTCATTGGCATTTCAAATTTACCGCAAAATTTAATCAATAATTTTAAATAAAACATCCCGATTTTTTTGACGTTTTCGTTATGCTTATCTATTTCCCGCCGACAAGCTTCGCTTAAATGGGTTTTTATGTTAGCCGATCCCAAAATCGTGAGATTACACACATTTTTTAAGTGTTCGACACTTCCCTCGTGTTATTTAATTTTATCGTTTAAATGTTTTAAGTCAATAACTCCTGTTTTATAAATGTCTGGATTAAATTTTCGCGAGTAACTAAAAGATATACTAGTTGCAGGCTGTGAAATAATTAAATTGGGCGTGAGGCAGCCTAATTAATGCTTTTATAGCGACTTTTTCGGTAAGTTCTAGTCGCGAAAAGTGCAAATTTTGTAAATATTTTACTGAATTCTTTTTTTCTTCCATTTTTAAAAGAAAAAAAAACTTAATATATTTAAATAAAAATTACGAGAAAAAGTTAAGCAGATTTGAAAAAAGTTTGCTGTTATCAAAATGAAAACGACTCACCGAAGATTTGATGAGGGCTCGTACACAACCAATTAAGAGTAACGAAAACGAATAAAGCTGTGATCGTGCGATTCAACTAATCAAATGTAAGATCAAGCGCGCGAAATCTTAAACAAACTGACAGATGAATGTCGTTTAACAGGCGAAGGCTGCCGACTATCCAGCCCAAAACGCCAGAGTGAGTGAAAGAGAAAGAGCTATCTGCCAGTTGCAAATAGCTCTTTCTCTTTCTCGTTCCGCAACTCCGGGCTGCGTGGCGTTCAGGGCGGCGCTGTAAAACTTTACAGCCATTACAACAACATTTTAAATCATCTGTCACCATACAAGTTAGTGGGGTCTTCGAAACGGTCAACATTACTTACAATATCACCCTTTTGGATATGGGTGATATTGTAAGTAATATTTACTCTGTCGAAGGCCCCAATAGTTCGTCCATCCAACTAATAAAAAAAATATCATTAATAAATAAAATATTAAATGTATTATTAATATATTTTAGAATTTTATAGGAGGGGCTGCAGCCCGGCAGCCCATTAGGACGAGCCGCCACTGATAGGTTGCCAGTTTGTTTGGAACCGTTTCAATACTGAAGTCAGACAAATTTTCGAAATTCGACGAGAAACGATCGAATTGGAGTCACGTATATTCAAGGTCTGGCCAACAGAACCGTGCTTGGGATTGAACCCATGACCTCCCCAGCTGAATATTGCTGGTATGTAAAATATGTAATTGTGAAGGTTTGTTTTTTTTGTTTGTCCACTATGCAAATCTATGGTTTTAAATTTAGAAACTTCATGTTTGGTATAACATCTATGTACCTTTAAAAATTTTTTGAAAAAATATTTTTTTACAGGAAAATTTACTTAGAACACTAAAAACACAAAGAAAGCAATGTGATTTAATATTAATCTGCAATTAACGTCTGCTTGAAGTTTTGACATTTCAAATTTTCTTAGATATTTTCGGAAAATTTCTGAAAAGCAGAAATACACTTTCAAATTGGGGGTGGAATGAAATGGAAACGCAATAACCATAAAAGTAAAGGAAAAGAATGGGGGGGGGGGGGGGGGTCCGATTGCGGCCTAAAATTAAAACGAACGAGACGATCGTTCTGATTGTGCTCCGAGGATTATTAACGTATTTTTGCGCCTTTTTCTAATTAAAACAAAAACTAAATTGATACGACCGCATTTAAAGATTTAATTTGGAGTTGGTTGGAGTCAACGACTGTTGTTAAAATAGAATTCGTCCATCTACTATTAATATTTGGGATAAGGTTAATAACAATCGAATTTATGATCCGAATGGTGCGATATCTATGATTTATCCATTATATTATATAACTTTATATAACATTTCAAACGAAACCGTTCAATTTCAAAAGCGGGGGGGTATTCAACGTTTATGAGTAGTCACTATCTTCATTAAAGTTTCAAAAAGGATTATACGATCAAAGTCGAGAATGAAGTTCGCCGTGGATATTAATATTCATTAGTGCGATAATGTTACGATAGATTAAATTTACAAAATTTATTATATTTATGCGTACGAGATGATTATAAAATTAATATATCCTATAATGGTGTTGAATGTGTTTAGGATTTTTATAAAACTACAGACACGAAAAAGTCATTTACATATAGTTAGTTCTCCACTTTTGGAAAACCCATTTAGGGATTAAACAACCAGATTGAACCCCCCCCCACAGTTTTCTAGGTCAACTAATGTGCGCGAACAAAAACATAAACGAAGGAATAATAATACATCTGTACATTCGTTTAAATATGTTTTTGAAAGTCTTTATTATACATACATATGTATAGTATACATTTTATTTTATTATATACCAGAAAGTCCTAACAGGTAAACCCCAATGCACCTTTCTGGCCAATTACAAACAATGCAATTTGTTGAACATTAATCATACTCAAATAGTGGTGACAAAGTAGGTAGGAAGGTTTTTAGCCAATTTAATCGAGGAACCGTTTCAACAATGAAATCAGAAAAATTGGCAAACTCTGATATCAAATCCGGCGCCTATATATATATATATATATATATATATATATATATATATATATATATATATATATATATATATATATATATATATATATATATGTATATAAAATAAAATTAAAATCAAATAAAAATCGCATGAAATCATTTAACTTATAAAGTGGAATTTTATAGAAACATTCACTTAAATCGTAATCGAAAGCAAGAATGCGGACCAAACAGAATCTATTCACATCTCCCGCGACTTTTAGGCAAAATGTCCCTGGAAAATCCCCAACGGGATTTTTCCGCTTTTCCGCGCGTCTGAATGATCAGTCACGCGGTTTTCTACTTATCGTTCATTTTGCAGATTTCCCGCTCTATCCTGCGTTCTACCAATGTGCAGTTTTTCCCCCTTCACCAAGCAACCCACCCCCCCACCCACCCACCTATTTTCATTCCCATTCTTGTTGTATTCAAATCTCGACAAGGTTGTTATTATAAGTAAAATCCACCGTTTGAGTGGGACAACTTGTGACGCCTTTGAAGCACTTCAACAAATATTGCTTTTTTATTTCTATTTATTCATAGTATGTAGAATCGAAATGAAAGCTGGCAAAAACCGACCTCGACGTACGTATCCACAATTCGACGACTGTGTTTCAGTCAATTTGATGGTGGGTAAAGTTGAGGTATTCTAATTGTGTAGTTTGATTTCGGCTTGACTTCGACTTTGACCCACCCTCATCTGTACATACATATTTCACGAGGGTCAAATGTAGAATTGATTCTGTGAGGAGTGGGAGTCCCCACGGTGACGTTTCCCTATCCCCGCTTTTCCGTCAATATTGAAAATAAATCCCGGGCATTAGTTTGGGGACTCAACAGACTTCCCAACCGTAGACAATAAGCCAAGGTTTTGTGCCACGAGGGTCCCAAAACCGGACTCAAAATCGCCCATTTTAATATTAATGTTGTATCTAGCCGTGTTTGCCGTATCTCATATTTCCGTTTCAACTTTTGCAAGTCGATAAAATTAATTCTCCCATCTAAGCAAGACACATTCAGAAATTACAATATTTTTAAAACACATAATCACCATCAACAACATCGGTCATTCCCCATCCGCTGCTGGATGAAGTTCTCTCCAACGCGCTTCCATTCGTCTCTGTTTTGTGCAACTCTCATCCATCTCACCCGACACTAATTTCTAATTTCTTGCAGCCTTCCTTTCACCCTTTTACATTCTATGTGGTACCACTCCAGCACCATTTCCATTTTTTGTCCATGTTTGTCCATTCTTCTAGCTACGTGACCCACCCATTGCCACTTCAATCTCTTCACTCTATATCCAACACCCTTGTCATACTTCACACCCACGTATTACGTTTCGGTTGATGGACTATTGGCCGAATGGACATTTGTCCGACGGAAACTTGGCCGAACGGACATTTGGCCGAATCAAATTTTTAATTGTTTAAATTTATCAAATATATCAAATTTTAATGAGGTCAAGGTGACTTCTGAATAAAATATCTTTTTTCAGTGAGTTCTGAGTAATTTCGATATATAATCGGCCAAATGTCCATTCGGCCAAAAGTTCATCGGTCTAATGTCTGTCGTTCAAAAATCCGCGGACATCCGTTTCCTATCTCTTCTTATTATGCCGAGCATACATACAGCAATCCATTCTTCTTTGATTGCATTGGACTTTGTATAACTTTGTATAATTGGACAAGTTTCACATCCATACGTCATTAGTGGCAAAACGCATTGATCGAATATCTTTTACTTCATGCAGAGTGGCATTTTTGATTAAAAAACTTCATTCATTTGCCCAAATGCACTCCATCCTAATTTCAGACTTCTCTTTATTTTCTCTCCCTTACTTTCCGACTTGTCTATTATTTATCCTAACTATAAATAATTACTGACTACTTCTACTATTCTATCATGCAATAAAATGCTATCAGGCATGCAATAACCATTGAATGATCCATATATATATATATAAATATATATATATATATATATATATATATATATATATATATATATATATATATAAATAGATTTGTATGTACATACATATATATGTTTGTTTGGTTCGTAAAATCACCGACGTTCAATTTAATAAAAAAACAAATGAATATACATATGTAAATGTACATATGTATATACATATATCTGCTAAAATATAAAAATATTTTTAAATAATCGATATGATATGCATTAATTAATTCGCAAAAACAAATCTATGACTGTTTACCAAACGGATCATTCATCAAGGGATCGAATCATCTATTCATCAAACGGATGTGACGTCCATGTCCACTCACCATTCAAATATTTCTTCATAATGGTGATTCAACTGAACACGAGATGTAACCTTTGATACGTTCAATATATGTATGTACTTATTATATTATTAATGTTATTATATATTTATTCAGATTTGTAAACATTAATTTCTCAATTGCAACATTTATTTTAGTTGATTTCTTAAATTTTTACAATTATGAATCCTTCTTATTCAATATTATATATGCATATACCAGTGTTGTGCCCGATGAAATATCATCGCATGAGTTATGGCATATCAAGTTATTAAATAAAATAAATATGTCGGTCCTATGTTCGATCTGCACGCGGTCGTATTTTTTTCAATACCTTTTCAATATATTTAATTTAATATTTATATTTAATTGTTTAATATGAAAAAAATTGTAAAAATACCTACCTACCTACATATAAAAATAAAAAATATGAAATACCAATAGAAAAAATAATTAATTAATTAAATAAAATTAATTAAATAATAATTACGTATTATATTCGTGCGTTTTGTTGGTAGTGTTTTACCTGTGGCGTACATAGATACATCGTACATCGTTTAGAGAAAGGAAGTGAATGTGTGTGGCTTAAGTTGAAACTGTATTGTATTCCATTCTTATTATATATATGTGTTGTTTACTTTCCGCCTAGATCAACGCCTGAATCTTATAGGGATTTTTTTAATTTGATTGTCTCAAATGTTTTAGATTTATCCAAGGGGCGTGTAATTTTGATTGGGGATTTTAATTTAATCTCCTCGAACTGTTCGAGTGAGGATCTTAATTTTGTTTTATCTTTGTTAGATTTAAGTCAAATCAATTTTATTAAAAACAATTATAATGGTTCTATTTTAAATTTAATCTTCACTAATATTGATTGTGTTAATATATCTGTATCAAGAGCGTCTAATCCTTTAGTTACAGAGGATATTTATCATCCAGCACTTGATGTTGATATTATTTTTAATTCAGCTAAAGTTAATATTAATAATATGTTGTGTTCTGATGGAAAAATGATACCTGGATGGAAATTTGAATATGGAGATAAGCTGGTTAAATTAGGAAATAGTCTGGCCAATTGTAATTGGAATGAGTTGTATAAGTGTTGTGATGTAAATATAGCTGTTTCCACCTTCTATAATATTGTATATAATGAATGTAATGGCATTTTTAATAAAAAGAAATTTGCCCAGTTATCCAACGATTATAAGTATCCTAAATGGTTTTCAAAAGATTTAATTAAGATTATTCAAAGAAAAATTTACGTCCATAAAATTTGGAAAACAACGAAATGTTGCATAGCACGTGCTGATTTTGTATATCTGCGTAAATTAGTAAAATCAACTATGGATGAATGCCGTAAAAAATATATTTTAAATTGTGAAATTGCACTATCTAAGGAGCCGTCTGCTTTCTGGTCACTTATTAATTCTAAACGTTTTACTAAAAATATGCCTGGCACTATGATTTATGAAAACTGTGAGGTACATGGTTCCCAAAATATTGCTGATAAGTTTGGTGAACATTTTAGCAATATTGTGCGGAGTTGTCAATCTGTACAAGGTCAGTCTAACAGTATATCAGACAATGGCTGGTTCCCTTTTCTAAACCTAGATTGCTGCAATCAAAATGACTTAATTTATGGTTTTAACAGACTGAAACCAAAACTGTCGGCTGGTCCAGATCTCATTCCTGCGTATGTGTTGAAAGCTTGCAAAGCTCCTTTAACGCAACCACTATGCTTTATCTTCAATTTGTCATTAAATTCGGGAATTTTTCCTGATTTTTGGAAAATCACAAAAATTGTTCCCATTTTTAAAAAAGGTGACATTTTATCAATTACAAATTATAGACCGGTTGCGCTACTTTCTGCTCCTGCCAAGGTGTTCGAGGCAATTTTACATCGGTATATCTACAATCACTGTGAACCATATTTGATCGATCAACAACATGGATTTAGAAGTTCTCGTTCAACAGTTACTAATTTATTATGTTTTTCCAATTATGTAACCAAATCGGTTGATGCGGGAAACCAAGTTGATGTAGTATATACCGATTTCATGAAGGCCTTTGATATGGTAGACCATAATGTTTTGTTTGTGAAGTTAAGAAATTTTGGGTTATCAAATGGCTTGATGCAACTTATACAAAATTACTTTGAAAATCGGAGGCAATTTGTCTATTTTCACCCTAATTCCTCAAATGAGTTTATTTCACATTCTGGGGTACCTCAGGGGTCCAACTTAGGGACATTATTCTTTTTAATTTACATTAATGACATCTCAAAAATAATCAAGTATTCAGACTATCTTTTATTCGCCGATGACCTTAAGATTTTTATGACAGTTAAGTCTCATAGTGACGCAGCCCTTCTCCAATTGGACTTAGATGCGCTGTCAAGTTGGTTTGTCGATAATAAATTATTTTTTAGCATTCAAAAATGCGGTGTTCTCAATGTGGCAAGATCTTCAAATCGCTTGATTTATCCATATCGCCTAAGTGGTGTTGAATTAAAGTTTGTGGATGAATATTGTGATTTGGGGGTCTTGTTCTCGAATAATTTTCAATTTAAACGACACATAGACTATATTTGTTTGCGAGCCACAAAAATGCTGGGATTCTTACTAAGAGTTAGCAAACCTTTCCAGAGTACGTTGGTGCTTAAAATTCTTTATGAATCTTTAGTACGTAGTATTCTAGAATTTTCTTCTATTATATGGAATCCTACCCATATAACTCATTCATTGAAGATTGAGAGAATCCAAAAACGGTTTCTCAGATATCTTTATTTGAAACAGTATGGTTATTATCCTTGGCTATATCCTAGTGCATTCCTATTAGGGGCGTTAGGTTTCAACTCATTGGAGTCTCGTCGGAATATGTTACTGGGAAGGCACTTTTTTAAGCTGTTGAATTGGATAATTCACAATCCTCAGGTTCTAAATGAATTTAGGTTTAATGCACCTAGCAAATTCAGGGACTTGAGATATCGTGATTTGTTTGTTCCTCCTGTGGCTCGCACAAATATGTTGACAACGGCTCCTATATCTAGGGCTATATATCTGCTCAACCGGATTTCTGGTGAAATTGACCTCTTCAATATAAAATATACTAATCTGGTTGAGTGGTTGTTGAGGAATGCCAGTGGTTGATTTTGCCTATTAAATATGAATGATTGTTATTACTTTATCTATTTTTTTTTTTATGATTTTATGATTTTAATGATGTTGTGTCAATATTGTTATTTTTATAAGTTATTATTACTGTTATGATGTTATTTTTACTGAATGACCGGCCACAGTGACGCGTTGGAGATCTCTGTAATGTCACTTTGGCTAATATGTTAAATAAATGTTAAATGTTAAATATCCCTAATCGAATCGACTATTATACATAGTACGTCGAGCGTTATCTTACACAGACACACAGAATAGCGATATTTTATATATGATATATCCCGTTGGGATTTTCCAGTGACATTTTGCCGAAAAGTCGCGGGAGATGTGAATAGATTTTGTTTGGTCCGCTTTATTTATTTCGATTGCGATTTGAGTGAATGTTTCTATAAAATTCCACTTTGTAGTTAAATAAATGATTTCATTCGATTTTTATTTGATTTTAATTTTTTTTAGTCGTAGTTAATATTTGATGCGATTTTGCTGCAAAACTAACGTTAAATGAATAATATTATATACATAAAAGCATTATATTATATATGAAATGCATAATATTATATGTTAAATGTATAATATTATTTGAACGGTTCTATTTAAACGGTTTTTCCGTTTCATACTATAAGTAATCTCGTTTGCAATGTGAACAAATTGAATTGTTTGGAAACTAATAACAGCATATTTTATACTTTATTATAAAATTGTGATGCATTTATAACCGCGGAATTTTGCATAGTTTTATCGATAGTAAGGAATTTTGAAAGTTTGCTATATAAGATAATATACATATAAAGTATGTACATACATATGTATATTCGGATAAATAACGTCGAATTGCTCTGAAGTTTTAAATTATTATTATTATCACCATCCATTAACCGCTCATTCGCGATTAAAGCAAATTCATAAAGTACCCGACTAACGATGAAAATAAAAATCCAAAGTTAGCTGACTACTAATAAATAATAAATTTGAAATTTCTCGCGTACCAAGTTCCGGTCAAATTAATAACTTTCGAAATTCGTATCGAGTTTTACGATAAAATGCAAAAAATTCTAATGTACATTACCCGGTTCTTCAAATATTTTTTGCTTTTTAATTTCAGGTTTGTCAAGCTTTCCATATATTACACCATCGGCAGTTGACTAAAACAATGTTCACGCAATTAGATATATTATATCATCATCTTCTACAGCCATTCACCGTCTATTGCTGGATAAAGGTCTCTCCAACACGCTTCCACTCGTTTCTGTTTTGCGCAACTCTCATCCATCTCACTTCACACATTTTCCTAATTTCGTCTACTCATCTTCGCTGCGGTCTTCCTTTTACCCTTTTGCATTCTCTTGGGTACCATTCTACCACTTATTTTGTCCACCTTTCGTCCATTCTTCTAGCCACGTGGCCCGCCCATTTCAATTTCTTCACTCTATCCGCTATATCTTTTAACCTGTCATACTTCACACCCACGTATTCCGTCTTGCCTTGTTATGCCATGCACACAGCATTCCATTTTTATTTTAGTGCATTGGACTTTGTGTAGCATCTTGGCGTTCAATATCCAAATTTCACATCCATACGTCATCACTAGTAAAAAACAGTGATCGAAGATAATTTACAGAGCATCATAAAGACATATTTTTATGAATCAGCGAATAAACATGTTATGAATCAGCGAATTCGAGATGCTGTTAACTCGAATTTTGCGAGAAATAGGAGAGAGTTACCAATTTGTTGGAACCGTTTCAATGAAATTAGGAAAATTGGCAAACTCTGATGGAAACCGATCGACCTTAGGTCACATAAACGAGGTCTGGCCAGCAACACAGTCAGGGATTGAACCCGTGAACAGGGAATGAAATTTCTTCGGAAAACATCACAAGATGTCTGATGGAAGTTTTTTGTGTTTTAGCGTAGAATTACGTATGTACATACATACATACATACATATGTACGTTTTAGCTTAGTATTTTTTGCGAAAATGAAAACACTAAATTTGCTGTTTTCCAAAAAATCATTTATTACAATAGTTTTCTACATATTATTTTTCAATATTATTTGAATTCACAGAAGTTTCGTTTTTGTGGAATTTTCATAGATTTTTTGTATAGCTTTGATTGTATGATATTTTTTTGTATAGCTTTGATTGTTTGATTGATATGTATGTAAGTCACCATGTATTTAATAATAATTGGTGGAAAGCGTCAATTCAACTCTATTCAACGATATAATATACAATGTAGTTATTATTGCTCATATTTATTCTTATTAATAGAATATTTATGTCTAAATATGACATCTAATCATTCTTTAAAATACCATATAATTCGTTCAACTCTATTTATAGATATGTCTACATTGTAGATGAAGACAAATAACATAAATTGTGGGAAACATCCGGAAGAATCAGCATAAATTTTTCGCTCGGATGTAACTTTTTAAAACACATTTACCCCAAAACCATAGAAATAATCACCCAGAATTACTTACGCGCACACAAATGTGTGTGAAATATTACGGAGGTTATTATCAGCGTCTGTGTGCACAATTAATAATATAAATTCGGCGTGACGGGCTGTTATGAACACTATCTTAACTGTCTTGGGTGTTTGGGGAGAGTCGGCGGGGAGGCTGGGTAGTGAGAGGGGGCAAAGGGGGGGGGGGTGTGAGCGTTTGGTTTGAGCTCAGATATCGACCCAAGCAGAAACAGAGAAGTAAATGAATATAAATAAATGTGTTGAGATACGTCGGCGACTGATAAATGGTGCTGGGGGTGGGGTTGAAAGGGAATCGGGATGGGGGGAGGGGGAGGGATGAAGGTGAGGGAGTGTGCCGCGTAAGCACGAGCTTTCCCGGTTCGAATCCTTGCGATAAAGCGAACTCTAGTGAAAAATTACTACAGAGATCGCTGAAGACCGACCGTGTTGTACCCCTGACCTAAATAGCGAGGTCTTCGACTTCCGGAAAAGGACTTTGACTTTGACCTTCGACCCGTCGGCATCCGCTTTAGCGCCTAATGTCGGTCAATTTTTGCATACGTCATTATTTCGAGTCATCTCTGTCGCGTTCTAAAATATTTATATGCTTGAATAACGCGGCCCGGTAGCGCTACTGCCGAGGTGTAAATCCAACACTTATGTATTTTAAATTCTATAGTAAAAAGTATTATTTCAAAAGCGGCAACTTTCACTCTTAATATAAATATGTACATACATACATATATAAGATTGCAAAAAGGTTTGTTTTTAAATTAATTGAATTTATATTTTTAAATTAATTGAATTTATATTTTTATTTAATTGAATTTATATTTTTAAATTAATTGAATTTATATTTTCCCTATTATGCCATTACAGGTTGTCCCAGAACGATACCTATGGCATTAAGCGCTCAAATATGCATATAAATTTATATATATTATTAATTTTTGAAATCATATTCAAATATTGGTGACATAGTGGATATGATGGTTTTTGCCAATTTGATGAGGAACCGTTTCAACAATGAAATCAGATAAGCTGGCAAACCCTGATAGGAAACGATCGTATGTATGTATCTAAAACTAGTTTTTTTTTTAGATTCGAACGATGTATGTATGTAAAAAATGAATATACTAAATTACGTAAGCTGGTATTTTATAAAATATTTTAACCTCGAGGTTTTTTTATTTTTTTCTCAGAAACCTTTAAGTGTATTGAACTGAAATTTCATATGTATGTAGAAGTTTATTTATTTTATTCATAAAATTTATAGTATTTTAGTATTAAACAAAGAAAATATGGGAAAGTTTAACTATGTGTGAAAAGTTGTGTCTTTTGCGTCGCCCAAACGTGCCCTCTCTAAAGCGTTTTCCATGAGTGTTCATAGCATTTCAGGGTAAAATGTCATGTTTCAGCGCAAATGTTGTCTTTCATCTGCTGAAATGTTTGAGGCTTGTTAGCATAGCTTTCCTTTACACACCCCACTGTGGCTTCGTTCACAAAGGAACGAGGTCTGCCAATACGTAGAAGTTCGCTATCTGGGTTTCAAAACGACTAATCAAACGTCTAATTGTTGATTCACTTGGAGAAATCAATCTCCAACGCCTTCTTTGTAAAAATCTCTAACAAAATTTAAGAATATCATAACGTCTTCGTGACTTTTGGTCCACTTTATGTAATTTAACCCTATGAATTAGTACAGTAGTAAGCAGAAAAATACGCTCGTCTCAAAAAATGTCAATTGAGTCTCCTTGCATCGCAAATTCGCAACTCACAATTATTGGTAGCATGACATGCTAAAAAAAAGCACCGTCATTTTTCATCTAAGCGATATTTAAGAAATTGCAGCGTATATTCCAAAATTCATCGCCATCCACTGCTGGATGAAGGCCTCTCCAACACGCATCCACTCGTCTCTATTTTGCGCAACTCTCATTCATCTTATTCCACACATTTTCCTAATTTCGTCTACCCATCTTTCCTGTATACGCCATAATCAATTATACGTCCATCTATTGCGATCTTCCTTTTAATCTTTTGCATTCTCTCGGGTACCATTCTAGCAGCTATTTTGTCCACCTATCGTCCATTCTTCTAGCCAAGTGGCCAGCCCATTGCTATTTCAATCTATTTACTCTATCCACTATGTCCACTACCCTTGTCATACTTCTCACCCACGTATTCCGCTTCCTGTCTTTCCTTGTTACGCCGAGCATACAGCGTTTCATACTTATTTGTGTAGATTTTGTGTAGAATCTTGGTGTTCAATGTCTAAGTTTCACATTCATACGTCATCACTGGCAAAACGCATTGATCGAAGATCTTTTTCTTCAGGCAGAGTGGCATTTTTGAATAAAAAAACATCATTCATTCGTCCAAATGCACTCCATCCTAATTTCATACCTCTTTATTTTCTCTTCTTTACTACCGGACATGTCTATTATTTGACCCAAATATAAATACTTATTTACTACTTCTATTATAATGTATGCATGTATAGTGAAAGTCATGTATGAAGGTGGATCGTAGTAGTGTGAATGAATTAGTGTGAGCTGCATTGACCAATAATCTTATCCCTAACACATCGTCATCATCATCAACAACCAATGGGGCTACGCCTCGAGCATATCAATCGCACCACTTTGATTACCTTGGATTAATGACTGCCGAAATGTCGTATGTTTATTATTCATTGAAATCTGATTTTTTTTTAAGTATCGAATTAGTAGAGTTTTCTTACGTCACCCAGCATTTCAGACCAGCAACGTGTGAATGAAAAACGGTAGGATGACAGGAAGAGGAAGGGAAGGGGTGATGGGGGGGGGGGGGTTGGTCAAATTTGCGAAAAGGTTTTGGGGCGAATGGAATAATTTTATTTTTCGTCGACAACAAAACAAGCGGTACGTACGGGACCGTGTCTCGTAAAAGATAAATTATGTTTATTTGGCGCACATAATTAAAGGTAAATTGTGTCTCCGCGGTAGGGATGGAGATAGAGAGAGGGGGAGACGTGGGGAGGGGATGTGCGGAACCGCACACCGTACCCCAATCTGAAATATTACTGTTTTATTTTTAATTAGTCCCGTTTTTGGGGAATCGACCGGATTCGACCGTATTAATTACCCTCCGTGTTGATTCCGACCCGAATTATGCTAAAATGACCTAAAAAACGGGCAATAAGAATATGGCCGCTGAAATAATCCTATTTGTGTATATGGCGGGGTAATAAAACGGCAATATATGTACGTACGAAAAATATATATATATATATATATATATATATATATATATATATATATATATATATATATATATATATATATGTACATACATTATGTATAGACATGGGTGTGAGTGAGATTCAAAAAAATAAACGGAAATGAAAAAGTGCTATTGCGGAACATTATACTTAATCAAATGTGTGTAGGAGCTGCTTAAAATGACAAATCGACATTTAAATTGGTTTTCGCGTCACATAATTTAAATATAATTTATGTGATTACATATATGTATGTATATGTGTTTTTTTTATGTGATTAATCATCGTCATCAGATTTTCATTAAGCGTTGCTGAATTCAATATATGTACTTTCATTTTTTGTTTACCTCTAGCAGTCTTCATAGTTGATGTTCAATATAGAAATGTAAACGTGGCTCAGAATATATTGAATAGAGATGACGGCTCATCCGAAAGAGGAGTAATAATAGATTATCTACAGCTGCCCATTATCGACTGTTGGATGAAACACTCTTTCACTCGTCTATGTTTTGCGCAACTCTCATCTATCTCATCCCACACATTTTCCTAATTTCGTCTACCCATCTTCCCTGCGGTCTTCCTTTTACTCTTTTGCATTCTCTCGGGTACCATTCTAGCAGTTCTTTTGTCCAGCTTTCGTCCATTCTTCTAGCCACGTGGCCCACCCATTGCCATTTCAATCTCTTTACTCTATTCACTATGTCCACTAACTATCCTTGTCATACTTCTCATCCACGTATTCCGCTTCCTGTCTTTCTTCATTACGCCGAGCATACAGCATTTCATACTCCTTTGAGTGCATTCGATTTTGTGTAGCATCTTGGCTTTCAATGTCCAAGTTTCACATCCATACGTCATCACTGGCAAAACGCATTGATCGAAAAAATTTTTTCTTCAGGCGGAGTGGCATTTTTGATTGAAAAACAACATTAATTCGTTCAAATGCACTCCATCGTAATTTCATATTTCTCTTTATTTCTCCTTCTTTAATGCCGGACAATTATATGTACATATATATGATATTAAATTTGGAAAATCTACATTAATATGTACATTGCTATAGATATATAGCGTCTAAATTTAAAATTTAGCATCAACGTGCAATATATAATGTGTCACTTTGTTGTTATTAAAAAGCTCGTAATTATGTAAACTTTTTATTTCATTTAATTTTACTTGGATTTAACGAAGACAACTTGTTTTTTATATATTATATAAGGTGAGGGAAAAGTCCATTTATAATTTATTTTTGATATATCTTATGGTCAAAATGTAATTAAAAAATTAAAGCTCTTATAAAGACCTTATCGTTTGATGTGTATTTTGATTTTTTTTTTGTGTACGTACATATTTCGTACATATGTACATATATGAATAAATAATCTTTGTAAAGTAAATGTTGTAAGTCAATTTTTTTGTGATGTCATTCGAAGTACATACATATTAATGTACAGTTCCTATTCTCTAACTCAGCAGTTCCTAATCCGTGGTACGCGTACCTCTTGGTGGTACGCGGTTGATGGTTGGTGGTTCGTCGAAAAAAACAGTAATGGCGGAATGAATGATTTACAATCATAAAAATAGAAATATTTTTTATATAATTAACACTTTACGGTCCGCTCACGCGTATATGCGTGAATAAAAACTTTGAGTAAAAGTCCGCTCACGCGTATATGCGTGAATAAAAACTTTTCGTAAACGTCCGGTCACGCGTATATACGTGAATAAAATTAGCTTGCGCTTTGTGTACATACACGCACACAAAAGCAAATTCCCATACATATATGTATGCATACATATCTATATGTGTGTATGTATATCTATATGTATTTATTTTAACGCTGAGATGATCTCATCATCGGTTAAAGGTCATCTGAAAATCTTGATTTACTTTTTTTATAAAATAAAATTTTTGAATTGAGAAAAAAAATTTAAAATATTCTCATCATCTTAACGATATAATTAATTGCAAAATTTAAAATGCAATAATTTTTTGTACCAGGGTAACCATCCTTTTTTTATAGAAAAAAATTTTTGAAGTGGGAAAAAAAAATCTAAAAATATAGCATCGTCTTTTAGCTATAAATAATTGTAAAAATTAAAATAAAATAATTTTTTGGACTGGGGTGACTAAACTTTTTTTATACAACAAAATCAGATGAAGTCAGAAAAAAAAGAAAAATTATTTAAATCATTTTTGGGCTATAAATGATTGCAAAATTTTAAATATAATAATATTTTGACTAGGGTAACCAGCCTTTTTTTATTCAAAAAAGTTGAAAATAAATTTTTAAAATATTCCTATAGTTTTTATACTATAAATGATGACAAAATTTAAAATAAAATAGTTTTTTCGAGTAGGGTAACCAAACTTTTTATATAACATTTTTTTTAAAGCTAGAAAACATCTAAAAATATTACCATCATCTCTGTGATATAAATTATTGCAAAATTAAAAATATGATAATCTTTTGACTAGGGTAACCAGGCTTTTTATACAAAATTTTTTTTCGAGTTGGAAATAAAATTAAAAGTCTTAATGCTATAAATATTGCAAGCTTAAAATATTATTTTTGAGACAGGGCTTACCAATCTTTTCATAAAACAATTTTTAATGTGAAAAAACAATCAATATAATATGTAAGTAATGTTTAATGACAATTTATTATTATTTTAATTTAAAAAATAAATAAACTTAATTTAAATTTTAAAATTTGTATATCGTTGTAAAAAAATATTTTTTAAAAAATTTGAATATTTAATAATTTTAAAATAAAATTAGATTAAATCAAGATACAGTTAATAATGTATGTATGTTTAACTTTAAGCGAGAAAAAATCCAAAAATATTTCCATTGTTTAAATGCTTTTAATTATTCCAAAATTTAAAATAAAAAATAAAATACTTTAATTTTTTGACTACAGTAACCAGCCTTTTTTATACAATAAAAAAAATATTTAAATATTCCCACCGTTCTTATACAAAATTTAAAATAAAATAGATTTTCAAAATAAATTAGATTATTTTGTCAATTAAAAAAATTCGTTGTATAAAAAAGGCTGGTTACCTTAATAAAATTAATAGTATATTAAATTTTAATCATAAAGATGATGGGAATATTTTGAGATGTTTTCTGACTTTGTTGTATAACAAGGTTGTTGTATAACAAGGTTGGTTGCCCTAGTCAAAAAATCTATTTTATTTTAAATTTTGCATAGGGACGATGGGAATATTTTTCGATTTTAATCTCACTACAAATATTTTTCTGTATAAAAAAGCCTGGTTACCATAATCAAAATTTATAGTATTTTAAATTTTAATCATAAAGAAGATGGGAATATTTGTAGATGTTTTCTCGCTTAAAAAAAATGTATAAAAAGGATGGTTACCTTAGTCTAAAAAATATATTTTTTTTAAATTTTGTCATCATTCATAGGCCATAGCATAAGAACAATGAGAATATTTTTAGATTTTATTTACAACTTGAAAATATTGTTGCGTAGGGGTGGGTGGAGGATCCAAGTAAAAGGCCAAAGTCATTTCACAGCATTTATTGGTGATTAAGGAGATACACGCACTGGCAGTGCTCCGTCCAGAATGTCTTGATATCGCCTAAGTACCGCCTTATAACGGATAGGTCTCTCAGGGCATCTTCAACGTCCGATTTGCTTGCCTATTGTTATGGTCACGTACTAGATGTCCCACGCTACCACTGTGGGTTCTGAGAACTCTACCGGAATGCGACCCCAAGTTACCGCTACTCCTGCATTCGGGGGAGATAATCCTCGAAACCAATTATAACGGTCACACAGTTTCTGGGATGCTACTCGGTCTAATCCGATTGCACTTACTCGGCCTAATCCGAGTGTACGTAACAATATTTTTTGTATAAAAAAAGGCTGGTTACCCTAATCAATATTTAATCATATTTTAAATATTGCAACTTCTTCAGTGGGATTCATCATTGGTGAGTATGAATGTAAGTAATTAAAAATATGGTTTGTACGTTCAACCAGCTCACTCACTTCTGGGGTATGCTGGTATCACTTCTGGGGTATGGTGGATGCTGGTGTTGTCTAACACTAACCATCCTTTTTAAGATTAATACTTAATCTTTAAGAAACACCGAGCTTAACATTATTATTTTGACATCTTGGTCTTGAACTTTCGCAATTTACAAAAAAATAAAATGTCGTCTCGTAATTATTAATGACTAAAGAGTATTTTTTAAATAAAAAAGTTAAAGAATCACCGAATCAAAATTGTTAATGTATTTACATAAAAAATACAGTTTGAGAATAATTCTTGGAAAATAAATTTTATGACCTCTTAAAAATAGTTGCCTTTTTTAAAAGCAAAATATCGCTTTACAAAAATGTAAGTTAAAGAAATACTGGATCTTTAAAAAATTTAAAACACAGATGATACTGTTCTCAAGGATTCACTAGTTGATTTTGGATACTAAAAAAATATACTTATACTTTACAGTTAATTTAAATTAAACCCAAATATCCTATTTCAACATTATCCTAAGCAATTATTATTCCGAAGTTATCACAAATTGTCTCATTTTCAAATGTGTGAAAAATGATTTTATTCTTCATAGTTTTGGATTTTTGATTTACCATGGTCTGTCTATTACTGTCCACTACTACAAAATTCAGTTTTATGCTATTTTTATATTCAAAGGCTATTCGGATGACATTTACGTAATTTATTATTTTTTAACATTAATTCGCGTACTCCAGTTTAAAATCCCTGGTTTTAATTTTTAGATGTTTGCAGAGTGATATAATGAACACTGTTTCAAAATATCACTACAATACGATTATTATTCTAGAAGTAATCGAATGCACAAAAAAGGCTTTTTTTCTATTGAAACTGAAATCGGCCCGGATACTGGTGAAAATAGTCGCGCACATTCCCGGACATGGGTGAAAACAATCCACGCGTCAAAGCGGGCGGTAAGGTGTTAATAAACATTATCTTAATTAACCATAGTCAACGTCAATATATACATATGTACAGTCGATGATCGAAAATCCGGTAATCGATACCGTTTTCCTTTGATCCGGCATGGATTTTGGAGTGCGTTTTTTTACCGCGTTAGCGATCCAATAAATAAATAACTTGAATTACAGCCCGATAACGATCTTTAATGTTGCGGATAAAATTGAAAGTATGATTAGGAAATTAGATTTTTGGAAGCTGCGTATCGAAAATGATCAACCTGAAGTATATGAAACCTTAAATAATTTCTTATCTGAAAACAAGATTTTTTTGTCTCGGGATATACATACGTATGTGAAAAAATAATTAAACATTAAATAGGGCTGAAATCGTATTTTACACAGTACTTCCTCAAACCTGAAGAAACAAACGATTACATTTCAAACCCTTTTGATAATGAACATTTTCGGACAACTACGTCATTAAAAATCAGGGAAAAAGAAAAATTGATTGAGCTTTCAAGTGATAGAATTTTAAAAGCTCAATTAAACAAAATGAGGTAATTAATTTTTGGCTAGATATTAGTGAAGAATATGAACAGCTTGCTGACAAAGCGGTTAAATTTCTGTTGCCGTTTACTAGCACTGAACTGGTTGGTAGAGCTTTCTCTTCATATATTTTAATAAAAGACAAATTTAGAAATTGATTTAAATGCATCTCCACACTTAAGGGTATATCTTGCATCATTTGAATCGAATTTTAAAAAACTATGTTCCTCGAAACAAGCACAAGGATCTAATTAAATTTATTTTGTAAACAAATTTAATTAAGAAAAGAAAATATATTATATGTACTTGGTAAACCTTACATAATTTCTTATCCGAAAACAAGATTCGTTTGTCTCGGGATATACGTGAAAAAAGATAAAGCTTAGGCGATACTATCAGGTAATGATTTTTTTTTTGCAGTTTCGGTCGTCAGCTATGCTAATGGGGTTCGACGGAAAATTTTCTTTTGTATCTTTTATGTCCTCCCGACTTATCTTATCAACGGCAACAAACAATATGAAATATCAAAAAATATCTTTTTCATTTGCCGACTAATGGATCAGTGGCGTAAACTGTTGTAGAACTAAGAAATTGTTTGTATCAATCCGTCAGTGGAAATTATAAACTAAAAAATCTGTATATTTTTAAAGGCATCGAGAGTGAAGGAGGTGTGTGAATATTTCTGTGTTTTGGGCCTGAAATTGATAATCAATATTAAGGGAGACAACTAAAAATTAATTTGAAATAATTAGCTAAATAATAATAATGAAATAATTAACTAAATAATTTTTTAAAAATCGATACGATTGGTACTGCTAGAATTATATTTTTTTTAATTCCCCCTGTGCAAGCAATAACCGATAATTAGTGATTTGCTAAATATATTTAAAAATAATAGAAAACTAATTTATGTATAATATTTTAGCCATGTCAAAGGGTTCAGAATTTTGAGCTTATATTTTTAAGAAAGGAGCACGATTAATCTCTCGCCGTATGTAATAAATGTGGTAAAAGCATTGGATGCAATAGATCGACAACTACTGGGCTGATAAATCAATGTGTCACGATTAATAGCTATTTTGGTAGATTTGGTAAATTCTCGTAGATTTGGTAAACTCGAGTAGTCGATGATGTCGAGGAATTGGAGACTATTTTTTAATGTTTGGGGGGTGGGGTGGGGGTGTGCCTGTGTTTCAGCCCCCCCCCCCCAAAAATCCTGGCTACAGCCGTGTATTATATAGTATACATAGGTTATTTGTTTTCATAATTTATTGTTAGCAAATTAAATGAAAAGAAATGTAATATTTGGGAAAAATGACTTAACTGCGATTTGCAATTGTCTAATTTGGCACTATTTGGACTAGAAGTTATTTTTCATAGATGAAAGTAGAATAAATACTCACAGACGTATTCGTGTAAGTAACTGTTAATAGATGAGTTTCACTTGAATATGTATGAATATGATTAAAAACACATTTTCGGAGCAAAAAAAAGATTAAGTAACGTAATCAATATGATTACTTATTCGCCAAAAAAAAAATGAGAAAAAGCCCCAAAGGCAAAGGCTTCAAAAATAATTCAAACACGAATGAAATTTTATATAACATCTAATCTATGATGAGCCTTTACATCTCAAATTGATTAGCTAATCTTTTGATGTATAAATTATTTTATAAGAACATAAACATATTAACGCATGTATTATATATACCAGTGGCGTGCCGTCCATGGATGCTGTGGATGCTGCGCATCCCTTAAAAATTACGTCAAAAATATTTTCAATTTAAATATTATCGTTTGTTTTCTGAATTTCTTAGTTTTATTTCTCTTTCATTTATTTTTGATTACGTGATTATGATATGTACGATCTTTTGTCTGACCCAAAATTGACATAATGAGCATCCCCGTTGAAAGGCCGTAGCCGTCTGCGGGACCGGTGCTTGTTTCCCATCAAGTTTGTATTACCATGGATACTGAAGTTCTCTATAAATCTTTTGCGCATGCGCACAAGTGAGCTATCACTCTTGCGTATGCGCATGAGTGAGACGACTCTACAGTCGTCTCATTCGCGCGACACTTGCTCTGGAAGCAAAATCTCCTTTTGCGTATGTATGGACTTGATTCGTTTTTTATGTATGGACTTTCGTACGTTTATTTACTTATTTCTTATTTATTAGTTTATTTCGTTATTTTCGTACGTTTTTTTTATTTCGTACGTTACGTCCTAAGTTTATTTTTTATTTTATTTTTATTTTTTATTTTCATTTTTCAATTAATCATGCACATTCACCTTACAGATCGCTCCAAAGCGGCGAATGTGCCAAACAGATTAAGAATCGATACATCATACAATACATATATTGTTATACATGCAAATCAACATATAAACAAATCGGAATTTATTTACTTTTATTATTTTATAGTAATTTATTACGTCCTAAATTATTATTTATTATGACCCTAAATATAAATAGCCAAAGTAACAATGCAAGTGGATTTATCACCGTTGTTAATAATAATTGCAATTGCTTAATTAAAATGTACTAAAAAGGACATTCGATTCTCTACCATATAATGAAAAATAAATTATTGTTAAGAGCCCAAAACCCACACCAATATTGAATATTCATTCAAAAATGAAAACATATCAAAGACATTTTAATAAATATAAATATGACAATTTTTGGAAGAATAAAATAAAATTAAAAAAAATAAACTGATCGTGTTTTGGACAGCATCTTCTGGTTGAAAAGTCACCGCACGCCACTGGTATATACATATGTATGTACAATGTCGTTACATGTAAAAAAAATATAGTCTTCACAATGAAAATTCAAAAGGGTTTTCAAAAGACACTTGACGTCTTTTATGAAATGATTTTAGACGCCAGGATGAATTTCAATTTAGTTCAAAAACATGCATAGGTACGTAGAGATAGTCACCGGGACACAAACGAGCGCATCAAATATAAAGGGAGAGCTTTATGAGAATAATGTATAACGAAAGTGTAAAATTTCCTGAAAAGTCCAGCAGAAAGTGGATGTTAACGACTCGATTTTAACGCTGTCGGAACCTTCCAAACCCCCAATCTCTACCTCCTCCTCCTCCCCTTCGAGGTAAAGAGGTTTCATTTCTAGCATGAAATTAATCAAATCAAAGTGAAACTGCTAGACCGTGTTCGAAAACTCACCCCTTCCCCCTTCCCGTTTGCATCCCCCTGCCCTTCCCCTCAACAGAGGTAACCCCGCGTTCCCAGAATACGGAGCGGTGAATTTAATTTAATAGAAATATAATTTAAAACGTTTGAGCGAAGCGTGAATTGTGTTGAAATAAAAACACATTTCCCCTATCCAAGGACTTTTCTTGGAAAGTTGTAAGTAGTTACTGACTAATTAAATATATGTAGGTCACGCAATTGTGGTTGGTATTGTACATCATGAATACCATTACGATAAGTTAATATCTTTATTTCAATGATCAGATCTCTACACTTTCAACACCACTGAATTGAGAAATATAGTTCAACTGCATGATTTATTTTTTAATTATAATGGGGACTGAAATTTAAAATATTTATGTGAAATTTATGATCGTCAATGTTACATCAATGAGCTTAGTGGCTTTGATGCTGTAAAATATGTGAAAAAAAAAGTTTTTATTATTTACTGTAACAATTAATTCAATCTATGTATGTATATACGTATGTACATACATATGTATGTACATAGGTACAAAGGATCAATGGATAAAGTGTTGTTTTTAATTAAACATCCGTTTAAGAATGTTACAAAAGCATTGTTCCAAAAAAATTAACTCGTTTAAACGGACAACACTTTGCTCGCGCGGTCTTTTCACAAGTTTCGGGTCTTATCTTAATGTTTTTAGTCCTTGACCCGCTACAATGTCTCGCAATTCGTTACTTTCCCTTGTATTGTACAAATCTTCAATACAACCCATCCTCCTAACCCACCATGGCTTTACCTCCCCCCCCGCCTCTGTTTATCTCCTATAAAACGCCATTACGTGTTGTTATTTAGTAAGACTTTCGATATATGGATGTTTTTCTGGCTACTTAAAATATACAAATGTATATTTTAAGTAGCCAGAAAAGCACACCATGTAAAACTGTTTCTTATCGCACAGTTTTACATGGTGTGCGCGAGTAGGATACAAGAGTATGTGGTATGACGTCACAGCATTCAACTCGTGCGGTAAAGCTGAGTGATAAAAGCACATATATTTCCACCACACGCTAGTGGTACATAGGTACATACAGAAGCTCAGTAGTTAGTACATGCTCCTAGCGACTGAGAGGTCCCGGGTTGAAGCCCTGGGTTGACCTCGATTGAAAAGTTTTTTTTCGGAGTATTTCCGCAATGCTGCTGGTCATACCTGGATATTTGTAACTGCAAGTCGATCGTTTTCTATCAAAGTTTGCAAAATTATCTGATTTCATTGTTGATACGGTACCTTATCAAATTGGCAAAACCATCCTACCTACTATTTGTCAGCACTATTTGAATATGATTTCAAATTTATAATCTATAAATTTTAAATATGTATGTACAGGTTGATTACCATATGTAAAATATAAATTAAAAAAAAGATTAGGCAAGAAATCAGAAAGAGAAATATTTTCATAGGAATATTCTGAGATGGAGTTGCAGTTAAATATACTACGTATATTATTTAAATTTGTCATATTTATTTGGTTTTTATCGGAACAGCAGCATAAACAAGCCAACTGACTAATGCAATTTTGCGAAATTGGTTTATAATTAGGGTGACCATATCTCCCGTTTTGGCCGGGACATTCCGACGTTTTCGTAAAATTTTCTGATTTGTACCGTTTTGTCTTTGTTTTACCAAATAAATTTGTTTGTCCATATCGAATATACAATATATTCGTTTAAAGTATCATTATTAAACACTTAAACTATACATATTGTTGCGTAGGGGTGGGTGGAGGATCCAAGTAAAAGGCGAGACACGCACTGGCAGTGCTCAGTCCAGAATTTCATGATATCGCCTACGTACCGCCTTATAAGGGGTAGATCTCTCAGGACGTCTAATCTGTTTACCTACTGTATAGTCACGTATTCGGATATGTATTCCCACGGTATGAGAAGTTCAATCATTGTTTAGCTTACTTGCACTTAGCCTGTCGCTAATCCTTGAAACCACTTATACCGGTCGCACGGTATGCACTTAGTTAATCCGTTAACAGATATCCGTTAACAGATAATCCTTGAACGGTCACACAGTCTCTGGGATTCTATTCGCTTAATCCGCGGCATACGTAACAATATTATACATGCACCTAAAAGACAACTTAATTTTTATCACAAAATGTAACATAAATATTTAAATACTAAAATTGATTCATGCAGTTAATAGATTTTAGTATTATGTTGTATGGGAAATAAATCTGACTTGGTCGGGAACTCAAAAACATTACGCCGGTATTATCTAATAGTATTTCCGTTGGAAATTGAATGCAAATTAAGCAATTTCTTTAGAACAGGTATATCACCGTGTCAGTGGAGAGTTTTTCTAGAGCTGCCTCTTCCTCTCTTATCCGCATTTTGAACCACCTCTATTATTTGCGGAAAAAGTGGTGTGTCGGCACGCGGGGCACGTCTAAAACCTACCACTGTGGCTCTGTGAGGCCCCCGGAAATATACTTTATCAATGTCGGATGAGCTTCTTTTTCGGCCTAGCCCTTCGGCCCCCCCATCCTCCAGCTATATTTTTCGAAACCACCACAACGAGGACGAAGGGCGAGGAAATGGAAAGGGTGGTGGGGGGGAGTGGGTGGGCAGAAGAGGCGTAGGATTTTCCGGCTATTATTCTTCGTTTTAACCTCTCCCGTCCACCCACCTCCCTCATCTTATCCCCACCAAATTCAAACAAATTCATTCTTATGTCAAAATCAACGTGGTTGGTTGTAGTCGTTAATGTGCGGTGAGCTTTGCCATATTATCGTTTCCGCAGATATGGATTAATGATTATGGCGTGTATCGTGAGGGCGATGAGAATAAGTGAAAGTAAGAAGAGGTTAGTAAAAATGTAGAAAAACATTCGACGCTTTCGTTTATAGTTGGTTGAGCGGATTCAGGTGTCGTTATATTTAGATCAGCGTTTCTCAATCGATGGGTTGCACCCTCTCTTGGGGGTTGTCCGGGTCTGGCTGCAGTGTTGCGGTGGTCCGGGCTTTCGAAAGGAAAAAAAAAGTACAGAATAAAGCAAATTATTGGTTAAAGCTTTGCAAAAAGAGAAAAAGTAATTGAATTTGCATACTCGTATTTGTAAGAAAAAACCATTTACACATACGGTAAACGGATTATTTCGCACATTAAAATCGGGCACACGACAATCATTGTCACGAAAATCGCTAATATGGAATATCTGGCACTCGATTTCTCGTTAGTATGATAGTTCACGTGTTTAACTCTCGATGGATGGAATTTTCGGGTGACAGATGTTCTGTGATCGAGATTTTAGTGACGTGTGCGGAATAATAACCAAACAGTACATACATACATATTTATATTTATATACGTATTTGCCGATTATTATGAAATTGATGTCATTATGGTGAAAACATAAAAAAATAATTAAACAATTCTATTCATACTGGCAAACTGCACGTAAACATTCATATGTATGTTCCGTAATGTGTATGTATTAGGGTTTCTGATTTCCCGAACTGTTTCAATTACCGGAACACGGGATGGAGTTCAGGATCGTTCCCGGGATTTCCGGGATCCCGAGACATATGTATGATGCGATTTTTTCGACTGTCATTTCCTTCGGCCGAATGTGTGCGTTGCACATATTTGTACATATGGTAAGCGCGGCCCTGAATACATACATACATATATTAAGTAATGCGTTTTAACTTTTTAAGTTGTAATGATTGTAAAGTAAGGTTTTCATTTTTCAAAATTTTGCACGTTTCCTCAAAAGCTTTGTGTACGATTTATATCAATTTTAATTTGTTGTGGTATGGAATACAATTTAAAATTAAGTGTTCCCTGATAATTGCACGATTGCATTAAATCGCACTCGATCGTTAGGCGCTCATCATCAAACATCAAACAAATCCGAATCACGTGTTGCGTTGTCATTTTGTAATAGTGTTGACGTGATGTTTGTAATTGAGTATCTCCGAACGTTAAACAGGTTACATCCCAAATTTGAATCGCTCCCAGGATAACCGTCGCTACAAAAATCGCGCGCACGGATCTCCTGTCGTACGAAAATTCCTGGAGGCGATTCACATTTGAGATGTAATTACCGACACCTCCGAGCACCTAATGATCGAGCGCGATGTTAGTAAACGCGCATCGGTCTGGTTACCAAATTTTTTTTAGATAATGGTAGATTTATTTTTCAATACTTTTCTTTTCAAAAAAAAAAAAAATATTTTAAATACAAAGAGCAGTTTTACTTAACATACGTATTTATGTATATACGATTTTGAAATTGCGTCATGTATGCATATTTAAAGCCGAACGTAACGGTTGCAATTTATTTTCCCACTTGTCCGAGTTGTTTAAAAGTGCGAACAAACAAAACGAGCGAATTTATTACACTAATGTATGAGCAAAAAAATAAAAACGCCCCGTAAAGATTTATTTTTATTTTGATAAATTGTTCGCGGCGCCTCAAAATATTGTGCGTAAATTTTTTTAATAACGGCTAAAGCTCGGCGTCCGTTTTGAATTAGCAAATTTGTTGCTCGCGCAATGAGCGTATGCTCAATAAAGCATTGTTAAAACGTAATTGAAGACGGTAAAGTGCGGCGGGGCGAAAAAAAAATTGTAGTGTAAATAACGCAAACGAAAACAACGAGGAGGGCGAAAAGAATAAAAATAAAAATAAATTAAAAGCGGCCGCGTGCCGGCGAAGGTGTTAACGTTGAGCTCCCGTGTATATTATCAACTTTTCTCGTTTAAAAATTAAGTGCACAAAGAGTGCGTCACTCATAAAACACTTTTTATACTTTTTTCACGTACGGGTCGGTTTTAATGGACACCCTGTATGCACGCGTCGACTACATTAAAAATAAATGTTGCATGAATACTCACACTTGCTACCAATTATTAATAATGCTCGTAAAAACCTTACGATTTATTTTATGTACTTATCGGGGACTTTGAATGGGTATATGTATATGTAAGTTCCGTTGCCTTTCTCAGTACACGATTCAACCAAAAATACCAGAAATTCAAGATTCCAACTTCATCCCATATAAATATGTATATGTATATGTATGTATACGTATGTACATATGTATAATAATATAGTAGCGATAATTATATCTAATGGTGCAAGCAAGTCGGATCTCCATCATATAGGATTAAAATTGGCAATGTGGTGAAAGTTATACATAGTAAGTCCACTGTAGGAAAAATTAGACTTACGATATATGTATGTACACATTGTATATGTGATTCATGAAATTACATATAGTTATAGGAAGATAGGTAAAACGTACATGCTGTCTTACACACCTTCTCGACCAATAGCATTTCGTGCAGACAGTACATAGAACGTCGTATCATCAACTGAATCCGACTCCTTTTTAATATTATTTTTTAATTAATAGTATCATGGTATGTTTCAACTATGTAGAGTTTTTAATTTGATTGACGAAAATCTATAAATAAATTGAAATCAAATAATATCTCTAAAAAAATCATGAATTTAAATTATATAATGAATGTATACTTGTATATGTATGAATCCATAACTTTTTATTTATTTTATTACCAATAATTTAAAAAACTACCAGACATGTCAATTTTTAGTAGTTTTTTTAATTCATTTATTTTTTTTATATTTGAATATTGCTATCATTTATATTACTCACAATTATATACGTTGGCAAGAAAAGTCGATCTTATTAAAATCGTCACTGAATTCGCTGAATTTTTAAGCGACTCTATAGCCCATGTTTTTATAATGTTCTCTTATAATGATGTTTTAAGACTAATAGGAAAAATGCGACTGTTGTAATAATACCAACAAAGTATTAAAACGTAATTAATCGCCAACTTTTCGAAAGAATGTCAATTTATTTAAGATAAATCGCGTATTTCTGAACGAACTTATTGATTGTGACCGTCTTCTCTGGTAAATACAATAATATAATATGTATGTACATATGTAACTATTGTAATTGAGAAATCGAGTAATTATTATATGAGCCGTTATAAGTGGCATAAGTCCACTATTATTAATTTCGAGAAACATCTCACATAACATTAAATATAGTGTTTTGCGTTTAACAATATTTAAAAATTCTGGTGGCCTATAAATACGTTTATTCTGCTTTTCCGAGATTCTGGACATATTGAATTAAAGGAAGTGGCAACAATTGGTCAATCAAGTCAAACAGAAGTAGTGTTTTTCGGATTGAAAAAAATTGGACTTCTGCCACTTAAAGAGAGTAATTGTTAATGAATAAGTCTAAAATTTAAAAAACTCTAATCATTTTTTTATGTACAATATTACATATGTATGTATATTCTACGTCCCTAAAGGACAATAGATTATGCGACTTACGTATGTAGATATACATACATATGTACTTTGAGGTAAATATTTATTGGAATATCAAATAATTGAAATAATGCGTAATGAATTTGCTCTTTTTCAGGCGTTATAGTAAATAGTGTTCGTGTAATTATGTCTGCAATTATAGCAAACATTCAAAATACTGCAAATAGTTGATTTTAATGTTTCACACGTGTTCACAAAAGGAATGATTAAATGTCATAGCGAACCATTTCACATACAAATTACGGTACATTAAAAAGGCGAGTAAAATTTTATGGATACTAATTACTAAATAGCATTTGGTTAAAAACTGGAACGATTGTGAAAACAGAAGTTTATGAAGCTTTTTTTGCACGGGAAAATATATTATTATAATTGTTTTTCTCTACGCTCTGAAACTACATATATATGTACATATGTACATATGTATGTACATATATTAGGGAAACTTTTATTACTAGGTAAGAGTAGACTACATACTTTTCACGCATTTAACTTTTATGACCTACATTCGATCGGAAGTTTTGCACACTATTGAGGAAATTTGGTCAACATACCTATCTATTAGGTACTATTGTGAAAACATAAATCGGCGGCTCTCAGTCTTTTACTGCGGATTCATTGATATATTATTATTAATAATATAATAAATATTATAACAACATAATATGAATATAATGCGTTATTGAATTTTTATTATAGTGGGCCTTTTACTGATCATTTTCTATTTTACAATTTTAATTTATTTTTGTTAGTAATTATAGTATTACTAGTGAATAGCCCGATGAAATATCATCGCATGGGTATAAAATTATTATATACTCGTATAAAACTACAAAAAAAAAACCCGGAACCGGAACCGTTATTTTCGAAGACTCTCATAGATAGTTTTCAATTCTTTATTTGTAATAATTTTCAATTCTTAAAGTTAACGTTAGCAAAATGTTAATTAAAGTTAACAAAATGTAATATTTTCCGATTATACACAAACGGTCATTGACCTCGTAACGTTGAATATTATTATTACACATAACAAATTACGTGCATATACATATGATGTGTATTTACAACACGTATTCTGGGCGAGGATATGGCGTGCGCCGCGGGCTCGTGAGAACATTTAGTTTGTATCGGAGGGTCTGAGGTTCGATTCCCGGCGCCCGCGGTGAATGAAATCAATTTTTTTCTCGAATATCGTCAAAATATAAGTAATTTAAATATAATTAAAAATAAATATATAAAAGAATGGTTCAAGACCTCGCTAAATAAAATTATTAAAATTACGTATTTTTATATGGCGAGAAGGAATATTTCAATTAATGTTTTAAAAAAAAAGGCAAAATGAAGAATTGGATTTGTTCACCATTAGCTAAATTTAGACTTATGGACCATTAGCTCAATTTAAACCTACATATATTCAGGCTATTTGGGGTGATCGGTTCGATTCGCGACAAAGTTGTCTCGTCGAAAAATGAATTTATCGATTTTTATCGATTCGTTCATTACGTTCGGCGAGAGTTAGGACACACACACACACCCACACACACAGATAAGCGTCTTTATATATATGATATTAAATTATTCTAATGTTAATAGTGTACAGCATAATAGGAAAAATAGCTCAAAAACTTATTTTCAATTAAAAATTCTCTTATGAATTTCTGCTAACGTATTATTACATACATATATGTATCATAATAGTTATCACAAGGAGACACATGGTTAGATTATTTTTATACATAAACTAGTGTTGGACCCGTTGATTTCAACGGGTGGTTTCGAAAAGGAATTGAAACACGAATAAAAATAAAGTTAAAGATATTGAATCGACTGGTTTCGGAAAGAAATTGATGCACGAATTACGAAGTGCATGAAATTATTTGTGCATCGCCGACCTCCTGACGCCTTTGCCCCCGATGCCTCCGTCGCTCCGGGGCCTTCGGCCCCAGCGCCGCCGACGCCTCCGGCGCCCCCGACGCCTTCGGCACCCCGGGGGCTTCGCCCCCAGCGCCGCCGACGCCTCCGGCGCCCCCAGCACCCCCGATGCCTTCGGCACCCCGGGGGCTTCGTCCCCAGCGCCGCCGACGCCTCCGGCGCCCCCAGCCCCCCCGATGCCTTCGGCACCCCGGGGGCTTCGCCCCCAGCGCCGCCGACGCCTCCGGCGCCCCCAGCACCCCCGATGCCTTCGGCACCCCGGGGGCTTCGCCCCCAGCGCCGCCGACGCCTCCGGCGCCCCCAGCCCCCCCGATGCCTTCGGCACCCCGGGGGCTTCGCCCCCAGCGCCGCCGACGCCTCCGGCGCCCCCAGCACCCCCGATGCCTTCGGCACCCCGGGGGCTTCGCCCCCAGCGCCGCCGACGCCTCCGGCGCCCCCAGCCCCCCCGATGCCTTCGGCACCCCGGGGGCTTCGCCCCCAGCGTCGCCGACGCCTCCGGCGCCCCCAGCCCCCCCGATGCCTTCGGCACCCCGGGGGCTTCGCCCCCAGCGTCCCCGATGCCTTCGGCATCCCGTCGCCCCCAGCCCCCCCGATGCCTTCGGCACCCCGGGGGCTTCGCCCCCAGCGTCCCCGATGCCTTCGGCATCCCGGGGGCTTCGCCTCCAGCGCCGCCGACGCCTCCGGCGCCCCCAGCGCCGCCAGCGCCCCCGGCAATGAAAAAAATGAAAAAACTGAAAAAATGAAAAAAATGAAAAAACTGAAAAAATGAAAAAAATGAAAAAAATGAAAAAACTGAAAAAATGAAAAAAATGAAAAAACTGAAAAAATGAAAAAAATGAAAAAAATTAAAAAACTGAAAAAATGAAAAAAATGAAAAAACTGAAAAAATTAAAAAAATGAAAAAACTGAAAAAATGAAAAAAATGAAAAAAATGAAAAAACTGAAAAAATGAAAAAAATGAAAAAAATGAAAAAACTGAAAAAATGAAAAAAATGAAAAAACTGAAAAAATGAAAAAAATTAAAAAACTGAAAAAAAGAAAATTATGAAAAAAATGAAAATTATGAAAAAAATTAAAAAAACTGAAAAAACCTGAAAAAAACTGAAAAATATGAAAAAACTGAAAAATATGAAAAATATGAAAAATATGAAAAAAATGAAAAAAAAAAAAATTTTGTTCCCCATACTGGTTGACGGTTGATCGTCCGTCACATACAAATATACAAATATACAAATATACAAATATACAAATATACAAATATACAAATATACAAATATACAAATATACAAATATACAAATATATTTAGCGACAGTCCGTTTTTATATATATTACTAGTGTTGGACCCGTTGATTTCAACGGGTGGTTTCGAAAAGGAATTGAAACTCGAATAAAAATAAAGTTAAAGATATTGAATCGACTGGTTTCGGAAAGAAATTTATGCACGAATTACGAAT